>NC_073257.2:68555000-69180000 GCF_029289425.2 Pan paniscus | reverse complement strand
TATTGACTTCTGTGGACCCAGAGGCCCAACGCCAGGTGTAAGCCACCAAGGCTTGGGGCTTGCTCCCTCTGAAGCAACAGCCAAGCTGTATGTTGGCCCATTTTAGCCACAGCTGGGAATGAAGCAGCTGGTATGCAGGGCACCAAGTCATGGGGCTGCACATAGCAGGACGTCCCTCAGGACTTTCTAGGTCTCTGAATCTGTGATAGGAAGGGCTGCCATGAAGGTCTCTGACATGCCCTGGAGACATTTTCCCCATTGTCTTGGTGAATTAACATTCAGCTCCTTGTTACTTATGCAAATGTCTGCAGCATGCTTGAGGTTCTCCCCAGAATATAGGTTTTTCTTTTCTATCGCATTGTCAGGCTGCAAATTTCCCAAACTTTTATGCTCTGCTTCTTGAATGCTTTGCTGCTTAGAAACTTATTCTGCCATATATCCTAAATCATCTCTCTCAAGTTGAATGTTCCACAGTTCTCTAGGGCAGGGGCAAAATGCCACTCTCTTTGCTAAGGCATAGCAAGGGTCACCTTTGTTCCAGTTCTCAAGTACTTTCTCATCTAAATCTGTATTAGACAGGATTCTCTAGAGGGATGGCACTATAAAACAAATGGAATATATATATATTATATATATATCATATATTATATATATATAAATGGAATATATATATTCCATTTATATATATATAATATATTCCATTTTTAGATATAGGAGTTCATTAAATATTAAATATTAACTCACACCATCACAATGTCCCACAATAGGCCATCTGTAGGCTGAGGAGCAAGGAGAGCCAGTCTGAGTTCCAAAACTGAAGAACTTGGTGTTTGACATTCAAGGGCAGGAAGCATCCAGCACAGGTGAAAGATGTAGGCTGGAAGCCTAGACCAGTCTCTCTTTTCACATTTTTTCTGCCTGCTTATATTCTAGCCACACTGGCAGCTGATTAGATTGTGCCCACCCAGATTAAGGGTGGGTCCACCTTTCCCAGCCCACTGACTCAAATGTTAATTTCCTTTGGTGACACCCTCACAGACATACCCAAGATCAATACTTTTTATCCTTCAATCCAATCAAGTTGACACTCAGTATTAACCATCACACCATCTGATACCACCTCAGCTTGGGCTTCATTGTCTATAGCACTATCAGCATTTTGGTCAAAGCCATTCAACATGTCTCTAGGAAGTTCCAGATATTCCCACATCTTTCTGTCTTCTTCTGAGCCCTCCAAACTGTTCCAACATCTGCCTGTTACCAAGTTCCAAAGTTGCTTCCACATTTTCAGGTATCTTTAAAGCAGCACCTCATTCTTGGTACCAATTTACTATGTTAGTCTGTTCTCATGCTACTATGAAGAAACACCTGAGACTGGGTAATTTATAAAGGAAAGAGGTTTAATTGACTCACAGTTCCACATGGCTTGATAGGCCTCAGAAAATTTACAATCATGGTGGAAGGCACCTCTTCACAGGGCATCAGGAGAGAGAATAGTGCCAGCAGTGAAAATGCCAGACACATATAAAACCATCAGATTTTGTGCTCACCTGCTATCACGAGAACAGCATGGGGGAAACTGCCTCCATTATCCAATAACTTCCCACTAGGTCCCTCCCATGACGTGGGGGGATTATGGGAACTATAATTCAAGGTAAGATTTGGGTGGGGGCATGGCCCAACAATATCACTTAGGCTGGTCTCAAATTCCTGAGCTCAATCTGTCTTCCTATCTCAGCCTTTGTAGTAGTTGAGACTATAGGCTAACATCACTGTGCCTAGCTATATGGGGGCACAAGTTTAAAGTCATATAAACCTGAGTGAAAGCCTTAGTTGTCTACATATTATTTGAGTTATTCCAGGCCAATTATTTAGCTCTTGTGGGCCCCATTCATAGATGGGAATTCTATTCCTATTTACTGATGGGAATAATGAGAGTACTCATCTCATAGAGTTGTTGTGAGAATTAAATGATAAAATACATTCTAAGCCAATATCAGTTATCATTACTATTATTATTACTATTATTGTTACTTTGGGTCAGTAACCATAAAGTATTGAAGATATGATTTGTAATTAGGCAGTTTCGTTCTAGTGCCTGGGGTTGTAGAAACGACATTATTCTGTCTTGTTGAAAGAAATATAAAATTCATGCTTGGAGAAGAATGGTCAAGTACAAAGAAGAATGCTTCTGCTCATTGAAGTATCATAGATCAACTTAGAAATGGAAACATTTAAAATGGAAAGTAAAAGTTTACTTACAAAGAGTCCAACTCATCCTTCAGACAATCTGGCTGGCCAAGTTACAAATACAAGTATTGGAGGAAATATAATTGCAAAATTACAAAGGCTACCAAATTGTTTGTTTATGGTGGAAAACAGCAACTGCCACATGATCATGACACTCAAAGTTTATAACAAAGATCTTTAGACATCAGTAAAACCAAAATCAGAGCTTCAGTGCTTATTGCTGTGGGATTCAGGCTTAAGGGACATATTTAATATTTTGTTACTTTGGAACTGAAAATCGTTAGAGTGACCCTATGTCTGTTGTTATTGTTGAATGTTTTTATTGCTATTGTTTTATGATTGTTTCTTGTTTTTTTGGTTGTTGTTTTTTCTCAGAAAGAAAATGATTTTCTTTTGTATTTATTTATTTATCAGTTGTAGATGATAGACTTAGTGTTACCGGAGGCAGGCCAAATTGTTAGGTCTTTCTGTTCTAAGAAAAGATTGTAGTGCCTTGGAGTAAAAAATTATGTTAAAGTAGGCAGTTTTAGTGTGGTTTTTAAATTCAATTTTAAAATTCTTAGCAGAGTATGTCATAATTATAGTTTGGCAATGATTTACACAATTACATTTTTAATAAAACAAATTGCATGGTTTGCAAATCACTATCTTTATTTTTATTCTGTATCATGGGTGGCTATTAATATTATTTGTGTTCTTTCCAAATGATTCTATTATAATATGTAAATCTAGCTAATCTTTATTTAATTATTTATTCCAAGATCACATTAGAAATAATGTTGTTTGAAATGATGGCCTCCAGTGACTCTGATCATTCACTTCTGAGTCTTTACTGCTGTAATTGTGAATCATGCATACTTTCTTATTTTATTATGTATTCTGTTACGACAAGTTTTTCTTGGAAGCAGTCTCTTATTTTGGATTTTCCCTGCTGGGCCTAGTTTGTTCATAGTTATATGTCAATTCCAAATCAGGGCCAACCTCAAGCCTTGCCTCTCCAGTAGATAATTGAAAGAGCTGCTTAAATCTAAGAGAGTTATGTAACTAATGTTGGTTGTCTTTTGTGCCCTAAGCTGTTAATTATAAGGAGAAAACAATGTGTTTTGATTAGAGGCAACATTTTGTAACAGCAATATTCTCACCTGAGAGCAGTAAATAAGATGGCTTTGGGCATATTAATGTGTAGAAGCTTCAAACCAAATCAATAACAAACTATACGGGGATGTCCTAAGAAATGCACTCTTGCCACAGAAGAAGGACCAGGAATGACATGTGCAAAAGAGGTCTATTGTAGTCTTTTATCAAAGCACTCCTGGAGGCTCTTCTGACCTGAAATGATGCCTTTTGTACAAGAGGATCTCAGTCCAGTTTAATCGGCCAGTCTACAAAGCAAGCAGGTATTTTTCTATCTCTAACTTGCCATTATAGCTCTTTTCTTTCAAACAGCAGGTCTGAGTCTGCCTACTTGGTAGTTCGACTAAATGACTTACAGACATGAATGCAGGATAATTGGTACAACTAATTCCTAGTCACAGGGCTTTTACCTCTACCTCACCGCAAGTAAAACAGAAAACATTTAGACAAACTGGATTTTCTAACCCTATTCTCATTTCTCCCCTTAACACAGTGCACAGATGCTATGAAAAAGGTGAATAAAGAAAACCAGAATAACAAAAGGAGACTAATGTCTACAAATAATAAAACTGTTTCTATCAGGGTCTGAAGATGTAGATTAAAGGAATTTACAGGGCCATGTAAACAACTGACAACTGACCAGAGCCCTAATATTACTGTCCTCTAAAACAAAGTCAATAGCTGCCTATGTCCAGGCATAGTATTATAAGTATACTTGATGTGTTCAAGCCACTGTGAACTTCTCTGTGTACTAAGAAAGATGAAATGCACTGGACAATTAAGGATATGATTTTTTTCAGGCTACTGCAATAAGGAAAATGCTCATTAATGAGAAACATCTCAAAGAAAAGGAAGGGACCTCCAATCAAAAAGCTCACAAAAGAAGAAACAGATAATCTTGACAGGATTATAACTATTAAAAAAACTTTAATCAGTAATTCATAATCTTATAAAACAGAAGCATCAGGTTAGGATGATATCAATGGTAACTTCCACCAAACAGTTAAAGAAAAAATTATACCAAATTTTCATTATCTCTTCAGTAAAATAGGAGCTGAGAGAATTCTCCCTAATTTATCTTATGAGGCCAGTATTGCCCTAATACCAAAACCAGAAAAAGGCATGAAAAGAAAGGAAAACTACAAACCAATATCTTTTACAGATGCAAAAGTATTCAACAAAATATTAGTAAATCAAATCTAATAATATATGAAAATAATCACACATCATGATCAAGTGAGATTGACTTCAGGTATGTGAGACTTGCTCAGCATTCAAAAAATCAATCATTGCAATTCACCACATCAACGAGCTAAAGGAAAATTGTATGATCATACCAATTGATTCAGAAAAATAATTTGACAAATCCAACATTCATTCATTATAAAGCCTGTCTTCAAACTAGAAATAGGGAGTAACTTCCTCAACATGACTAAGAGCATCTACAAAACCTATAGCTAACGTTATACTTAATTGCGAGAAACTAGAAGCTTTTCCATTAAGATTGAGAGCAAAATGGGAATGTCTTCTGTCACTGTTTCATTTCAGCATCATACTGGATATTTTAACTAGTGAAATAAGATAAAAATTAAAAGTATTTATACTGGGAAGGAAGAAGTAAAACTGTGTGTATGGATGGCATTAGTGTCTATCTAGGTAATCCTAAGGAATCTGAAAAATAAAAAGAAAGTAAAAGAGACAACCTCCTAGAACTAATACATTATATTAACATGGTCACAGAGGCCAAGATAAACATACACAAATCAATTTGTTTCTGTATTTTAGCAATAAACTGTAAATGCTGAAATTAAAAATGCAATGCCATATATAATCACTGAAAAAAATAAAACCTGAAGTGTACATTTAACCATATATGTACATGACTTGTATGCAGAAGATTTCTTCAAAATGCTAATGAAAGAAATCAAAGAAGATCTAAATAAATAGATAGTTATATGGCGTACAAAGTTTGGAAGATTCGATACAGTGAAGATCTTAATTCTTTCCAAGTTGATACACAGGTTTAGCATAATTCCTTTCAAAATCCCTGCAAGGTTTTGGTATACATAGATCAAGAATATCTTAAAATCTATTTGGAAAGGTAAAGGAACTAGGATAGGTTAAATAATTTTGAAGTGAAGAATAAAGTGGGAAGCATGAGTCTACTTGATTTCAACACTTTATAGCTACAGTAATTAACCCTGTGTGGTACTGGCACTGGGATAGACACATAAATCAATTGAACAGAATAGAAACCCCTCAAGTAGACCCCCTAAGGATGGCCAACTGATTTATTTTTGAAAAAGTTAAGGAGCTAAATGAATAATTAGATATCCCTAGGCAAAAAAAGCCTCACTTGAAGTCTTGCATCTCATACAAAAATTATGTCCAAAAAATCACAGAATTAAATATAAAACATAAAACTATAAAACTTGTATTAAAAATAGGAGAAAATCTTCAGGATCAATAGTTACTCAAAGCATTCCTAGACATGACACAAAAAGCATGATCCTTCAAAGAAGATAGTGATATACTGGACTCAATTAAAATGCTTTAATGTTGCTTTGTGAAATACTCTGATAAAGATTTGTACACTAAGAGAAAAGGTCATCATCTTATTTTCTTCCAGAGAGGCTAAGGACAGAATTGAAACCATCTTGAAATACCCTCGTCCTTCCCCTTGTACAATTTGGAGCTATTTCCCAGATCCAGTATTGAGTTTTGGGGCAAATCTGACCCTGATTAATGAGAAGGGCATGGTTTTGAATAAAGGAGCATTAGTCCAGAGGCCAGTGATTTCCTGTTCACCCTGCTTCAATCATCTCTAGAGGTTTTTATGCTTTTCTTTTTATGTGCTGTGCTTTTCTGGTGGTGGAAGTAGCTGTCAATCCAAGTAACTCCCTTTCCTCTTAACCAGGCCTCAACTTTGTACTGGCAGCATTTTTAGTTATGGAACAATAATGAGATGGTTCTTTCTTTCTCTCTGGCCCTTCTTCTCTCTGCCTCATATGATATACTTTTTGTTTCCTATCTCAACAAATATGAGTTCGTTTAAATCATCAGAGTAGTTACCTATGATTGATGACTGACTATGACTGTGATAAAGGCATCTCATCCGGTATTATTTTTTATACCTCACAACAATAGGGTGGGGAATATATTACTCCCATAACCCCTCAATTTTACAGGTGCAAACACTATGGCTGAGAGAGTTTCAGTAGTTTGCCTAAGTAACCCCTGCTATAGACCTAAGGCACTACTACCGTGGGACTCTCCAAAAACTGTCCTGGGTTTCAGGTGAGTCAGAAAGGATCTGGGTGGGGCTTCCGAGGACACTCCTCTTTTCTTTGCTTCCAAGGGAGACATTATCCAGAGCAGGGGCAGGACTTCAGCTCATCACAATGCCATACACATACATGTGGCTGTTTGAAATAATCCTGAGAGTAGTTTGAGATGGCTCTTCCAGAAGAGTGACAAACTGTAGACATCAGTCTCAGGCCTCTTAATAAACTGCGAATCTAAACCTAAGGTCCGCTACAGAAGACACTCGACATGCAGACTCTTTTTTCTTCTACATTTCATATCCATAATCTCATAATTCCATTTATTATTTCATTAACATATTATAGATGATAAAAATAGTACACACATATATAAGATAGAAAGAGGGAGAGATCAATCTGGAAATGTTGACCTGAGTGAGCCGTGTCATGCGAGAAATAGGGATAGAGAACAACCCAGGCAGAGCACAGTGGCATGACAGATCATGATGCTTTGCAAGAACTGAAAATAGATTGATTTGTTGAGGGGGAAAAAAGCCAGAAGAAAGTGGCAAAACATGTCTGAGAGTGAGGCTAGGCCAGCCCACAGAGGCACTTGTGCTATAGGATGAGTATTGTAAATATGAGAAACATCAAAAGGTTTAAGCAATTGTGTATTTTAGAAAGATTATTTGGAAGTTGTGTGTAAATTAGAAGTGTGAAGGGTGTAGGTGCTAAAGCAGAAAAAAAGAGAGAAAAAAGTAAAGAGCGAGATAGAGAGAGAGAAAGGAGGAGGTGGAGGCATACGAGTTATTGCCGTAATTCAAGAAAGAGATGTGCCGGGTGCGGTGGCTCAGCCTGTAATCCCAGCACTTTGGGAGGCCGAGGCGGTCAGATCATGATGTCAGGAGATCGAGACCATCCTGGCTAACACGGTGAAACCCCGTCTCTATTAAAAATACAAAAAAATTAGCCGGGCGTGGTGGCGGGCTCCTGTAGTCCCAGCTACTTGGGAGGCTGAGGCAGGAGAATGGCGTGAACCCGGAAGGCAGAGCTTGCAGTGAGCCGAGATCGCGCCACTGCACTCCAGTCTGGGTGACAGAGCCAGACTCTGCCTCAAAAAAAAAAAAAAAAAAAAAAAAAGAAATAAAGAAAGAAACTAAGGCAGCTGTATTGAGATGGATAAGAGGAAATGAATTCAGAGATCCTAAGAAAAAAGAACTGACAAGTCTTGTACAAATCAATGGATAATTACATTTAAAACATGGTCTTTTCCACTTATACTCTAAAAAAAGTGGGGATTTTTGTTTTGTTTTTTAAACAAGAAAAACTATAGTTTTCTCCTTAGAGTAAAATTTACTTTCCCCTCAAAGTAAAAAAACAGTTTACCTTTAAATGGATATTAGTCTAATGTGTCATTTTGAAATACACCTTATATCCAGGACATCTTTAGTTTTGAGGAATATTCAGAGCTCCTAAGTAATATTTTCTGGGCTGTACTGCTTAATAGTTCTTAGATGTCCTCTTACTATTAAAAAAATTAGATTAGGAAATGAACTTGTCTGAGTTGATTTTTATAGTTTGGACAAATTAAAATGTTGTATTAAAATTTAGGTTTGATGTGTTTTCCAATAAAGAAAAAAGATTCTAGTTTTTAAAGGTACCTTCTCTGGTTAACAAGGGAGCCCCAAAGTGCCAAGTGTCTAATCATCTCCATAGTGTTGAGTGATGGGAGGCCACTTAGGTATCAGGGTATCTTTTTTAGACAAAAAATAAACCATTTGTTTTTTGGAAATGCTTTTCTTTTTGTTAAGTACAGAAATCACTTACTCCATTAAACTAACACTTTTTTTGTCATATCAGTAATGGCAGCAAGAGAGAGAAAGTTTAATTTTTGCACAAGCAATTTCATGCAGTTGTCATTAATATCTAGGGAGTAAATATTGAGTTTAATGCTGTCCTGGTTTCTAAATAAAATGAAGTCAGATTGCACCCTTGGAGAATGAAAATCAGTGCCTTGTTTAACACTGTGAGGATGACAAAAGAAAAGAATTGACTCATTCCCCTTGAAACATTCCAGCAAGGGTTATTTGCTATTCAAAATGTGCAAAGAAATGGGAGTCTCTTGTAATAACAAGAGAAACATGAAGATAAAAACTTAAGTTTTATCCTTTTTTTTCCTTTTACCATTGAAAATAATTATAATGTTTGTCATTGCATTTGGACATTATGTGCCAACTCTTTCTGATACAATTCAGTACAGAAGAGGCAGAAACTTTTCCTTCAGCTGGCATTTACGGGATTAAAACAAACAACAACAACAAAAACACAAAAAACGAAAAACAGAAAACAGAGCGTTTTTTTTTTTCTTTTTCTTTTTCTTTTCTTTTTTTTTTTTACCTTTCTTGAGCATGATCTCTTTCTTGCCTTGGAGTTATTTTCCTAACTCCACAGTTGCTATGTGTAATGATTTGGCAACATGCCATGATCTCTTCAGGCTTCACTTTTGTTATCTCTACAGGATGGTTCCAGTTCTAGTCACAAAAATCTTTTTTATGCTTTGGAAGAAAATAGACAAATTCAGAGATTCATACAATCTAAGAGTTGCAAAAGCCTCTAAGATCTAGTCCATTTAGGTTACTGAAATGTAAGTTCCTCCCTATTCTTTTACAAAAAACATAAAAATAGAGCCTATGTGATTTTTGAACAAATAAATGTCCTGGAGGAGATTCATAAGTACCCATTTTCTTCCTACTTGCACGAATCCAGTCTATCTTCTGGAAATGGGTACCTGCCATACAGTGGATACTATTTAAGATCAACAGATAAAAATAAAAGTCTGATTATCATCAAAAGAAAAAATTGTTAAGGAAGATTATTCTAACCACCAGAGTCTTTCAAGGATTAAATAAGCTGAAAGTTTTCAAGTGGCTGGAAATATTCAAAAAGAAATTACGTAGAAGGCATCCTGGCCCTGGGGAGGTAACTGACTCTAAGGTTCAAATCTTCAGCCCCTTTCCTAATGACACTGTACTATGGCCATTACTAAAGTCATAATAGCAGTTTTAATGTAGCTTATGTAAATTAAATTTTAAGTGAAATTCTAAAACTTTTAGTACACCCTTTAAGTATCTGTGAAAATACAAATTTCAAAGGCAACCAATATGTCCATGGCTTGATATATGAAAAGGTGGTGTATAATTGAATTATTCATTAGATTACCAGGTAGAACATGATAAACAGCTTTATTAAGGGAAGGGAGTCAATACCAACAGCAAGGATCAGGACACCTCTTTTCTGATTTTTTGTATTAAGGCCATTAGAACATATTTTTTAATATTCAGAGGAGTAATCCTTTGTGAATCACCTCCAGTATTATAGCTGTGATTTGGCTGCACGCCCCCCCACTAACAGAGGAGTTATTGTATTCTCCCTAATCTGACCTTACTATGGCCTATTTTATTTGAGTCTTAAATGAGTGTGAAATGACATTCCCAAGAAAATGAATCTAGCATTACTAGATGTTGGCTATATTCATTATTATGGCTTTTGCAGTACACATTTTTGTCTCACAGTCAAAATGAAATGTGAATCACTGCTTTATGAAACAGATCATGTCTGTTTGTTAGAGTCACAAACATCTTGAATGACACTAAAGTGAATTTCTGTGCCTGGGAATGTAGATCAATGAGTTCGTTAAAGTTCTTAGAGTTTTAATTAATTTTAATTCTCTGTTATTTACATTCGGGAGGGTCTTAAAGGAACTGGAATGGGCTGAACATTGTGTTAGTTAGTTGTAGAAACAGAACTCTTCTGAAATAAATAAGGACATGCTCTGATAGTAGACATGTTGTATATTCAACAATAAGGTCTATTAGGGAATGAGTACATGTATAGGGGAAAATATGGCAATGATTAAGCAACAGATGTAAGTGCAGGAAGTTCCTCTAAAAACATCTAAATATTAGTTAAGTACATTTCTTAGATTGGTGACATTGGCCAATTTATTTAATCTCTTAATTTATAAAATGAAGATGATAATTGTACTTTTTCCCACAGTAGCTGTGGATAGAAAATGTGAAAATATGTGCAGGTTACATAACAAGTTTCCAGAAATGTAGTAAGAGCTTGATAAATATTAATCTTTGTTGTTATTCTTGTTGCTAAAAATCATACAGGACAGGGAGTGTGTGAAGCTGTGTGTTGTGGTGGTAGGAATAGTACAGAATGTGAATCAGCAGACCTGGATTCTAAACATTTTTCTGCACCTAAAAAATACTGAGTAACAAACAGCTAGCAAATCACTTATTTAAAGTGAAAGTAAGATGTTGTTGTTTTTTCCCACCTACATAATTTTGTTTCCTTGCATTCCTGTTTCTTTTTCCTTCATTGTTCTTTTTGTCTGTATTATAGAGAGGTAGTTTACATAGTCTTTTTCTTTTTCCCAAGCACCTTTTTGTAATAGCTGTAAAAATCTGTGATTCCATAATCATCTTGTTTATAAAATCAACTTGTAAATGCCTTACTGACTTTAAATACTGATAACTATACGTTAGAACATTATGAAGTGAGGAGGATATAAGAGTATAAGTCAATCGGGTGTTTACAATTGCAGTTCTTAACTGGGGTCCATTTTTACCCAACAAGAGACATTTGGTAATATCTGGAGATGTTTTTTATTGTCAAGATTGGTGATGGGGTAAGACACTATTTAGAAGCCAAGGATGCTACTCAACATTCTACAATGCACAGGACAGTCTTCTACAGCAATAAATTATCTGGTACCACCCATCAATAGTGCCAGTGTGTGAAACTGTGGTTTAGAGCATTATTTAACAAAAACAATTCCATAGACTTTCACTGAAAGCCAACTGTGTTCCAGGAACTGGATAAACAGAATTGATAACACAGTTTTTGCCTTCAAGGAGCTCAGTGTTTCTGATGTGTTAAGTCCTCTTCCATCATTTTTCTATAATAATACCCTTGCCTTTACAAGTGAACAAAGATTGGTCATAACTCCTACCAGAACATGTGTGAAGAGATGAAGGTCATAATATTTGGGCTTCTCTCTACTGAACAATAAGATCTTAACTGAATGGGTTTAAATAGTAATAGTCTTATAATTCATCCCCACTTTTGGTCCAAATAATTTGGAAGAAAATAAATTTTAAAAAATTAATAAATTACCATGTGAGGAAAGTAATGCATATTTATGACATAAGTTCATAAAATAATAATGTAATTTCTACAACTCTGCTGGAAAAGGACTATTTAATGAGTAGATACCAGAGCATAGTTTACAGATTCTATTTAAAATAGAAGAGACAGGAATGAAGAGGTGAATGTCTGCTCATCTCTATAAAAGATAGTCAACTTTCCAGAACAAAACTGAATGCTAAAGAAATGCAGATCCTGAAAAATCAAGCCTCTGATTTATTTTTCACTTAAATAAACTACCAGTGGGAAAGATTTCTGGTTTTTTTATCTGACAATACGATAAAATTTTATTTGAGGACTACAGATATAGTCTTTATTCTGAGTAGAAATAAATTTTTACAAAAACTGTTTTGGTATAACTGTCAGTGTGAGTGTCATGGAAGAGAAAAGGGCATGGGGGTAAATTAAAATTAAACTTGTAATAACTGTCTCACAGGTTGCCAAAGCGGCAATTGTGATTCACACTCCCGAAGTGGAAGGTGGCAGTGTATAGGAAGAGTGAGACTCCTCATAAAATACTAATTAGGATTGCAGAAATAAGTACATCAGATGCTAGGTTAGAAGCCTGACGTTCTATTATGAAGAAATACTCTTTTAAAGTAGAGACTGCAAAGAATGGTGTACTGAAGATTCAAAAGAAAATGTAATGGGAAACCTTGATCTCTTTCATTTAAATTGCCCATATTAATGGCATTTATGTGAAGAAATATCTTGGAAAATGCTTAAAGCTTGCAAAAATGCAAATTTTTAAAGCAATTAAGGAAAAAATCTCTACACTGAAATGGAGGAATATATTATGTTCGTTGATATATTATGATACGCATTATACTGTTTTCAATACTTTTAGTTCTCTCTATTTACAGATTTAATGTGATTCTAATAATTACAACAGACATTTGTAAACAAAATAAATAAGAAGCTGACTGTAAATTTCACAAGAATTTGCAACAGACATGGAATTAGAAAAATAATTTCAAAAACAAACAAAATTGGAAAATTTGTGCATTTGAACACCAGGCTTACCATAATACTATGACAATCAAATAGTTTGGCATTTGCATTATGTGGACAGATAAATCAATACACAAAATAGTAAATTCAGATTCAGACTCATAATTTTATGGTTAATTGATTTTCAACAAAAATGCCAAAGCAATTGAATGGGAGAAGGGTGGTGTTTTAAGCAAATGGTGCTGGAACAATATATTCACAAAGATATGGAAAAAAATTGGCATCAAAGAATGAGAGCTTTGTTTCCAGTAATCCCATGGAAAAAAATTAAACTTTGACCTTCTCTCACCTGATATTATACATTTTACATTTTAGAAGGCAGCATAACTTTATAACATGGGATTGGCAGAGATTTCTTAGAAGGGCTCAAAAAATAATAAGAACAAAAGAAAAACAACAGTAAAACGGATTTGATAATAATTTAAAACTTTTCTTTATCAAATGAGATCATAAAATGTATAAAAAAGTGAAAGGATTAATGAAAATATTTATAAGTAATATATTTGACAAAAGACTCAAATCTGAAATGTATTAATAACACATGTAAAAAGTAATTCTAGTTATAGAAGTAATATGTATTTCACATAAGTCAATCAATTCTGTATAAATACATAAGATAAAGAATAAAACACCTATGAACGTTTCCAAAATCCTCTTCTCAAAATTAAACACTCTTAATAATTTAATTTGCAATAGTCTAGACTTTCTAGTCACACACATCCCCACACAGTCTATATAAAGTTGTTTTATAAACTATGTAGATGTTGGAATATATTAAAACTCTTATAATTATTTAATATTATAAATTATTTTTTATTAGACTGGCATAAAATACCTGTTATTATACAGTATTTACATATTTTAATGAATACATTAAAATTCTAGTAAATAAAGATGATATATATAGAGAGGTAGATATATACTTACATTGTCTTAATTTCAGCTATTACAAATTAAATTGTGCCTAACACAAGCATAAATCTTTTTTAAAAATTGCATTCTTAAGACAGATTTGAAGGCATGGGATTACTGGAAACAAAGCTCTCATTCTTTGATGTCAAATGTTCAAAATAGTTATTCAAAGTAACATTGTCCTAGAATTTCAGAGTAATTGAATCTTAATCATTGAAGTATTGTAAATAGAAGAATACCATACTGTCATATATAATTTAGAAGAGAGAAATGAGATTGGAGACAGTAAATTCAGTTAGAAATAAATTATAATAGACAATGCAGAAAATAATATGAATATATGCAACAACTTATCATGACTCATAATCCATTTATTTATTTCTATAATATTTCAATAAATATTTATTGGTCATCCACTGTGTTCCAGGTAGTGTACTTGGGACGCATCTTATGTTTCAGCAGTAAAAACAAGAGCTTGCATTGTAGATTTAGGATGCTTGGAGGGGCTTGGAGAAAAAGATCCCATTTTGTGGCTTGATGACTAAGTGTATAGTAAGGAACTTTATTCATTACATTTCTCATTATTTTTCTGCACCTTAACACCCATCATTTCACCAAATAACTGTTACTCTTCATTCAAGTATAGCATAAATGTCATTCCTTCAACAAGGCTTTAGGAATGGTAATCACTCATTCCCAATGGGTAAGATGCATTTTTCAGCTACTATCTTGCCTCCTAAGCATAGGCATAAAGCATTTTTAATATAATACCTTCAAAATAATTACAAACTTAAGAAGATCTGAGTACATTTTTTAGAAATACGAGTCTATCGATTCTTTCTAGAGAAACATTTTTCCCCAGGACCATCACTTCTTTTTCAAGCTCCAGTTGAAAATCAGCACCTTTCCACGCTGAAGTGTACTTGTTCCATTTTTATTTGCCTTTCCCTAGGGAAACATGCTCTAGTTATTCTATCCTCTTGACAGGCTTGGATAATGTAATTATGCATTTGAATTTATTGTGGATCATGCAAAGAGATACATGGTGCACAAATTTCATCATGTATTGATTCATGCACCATTTGCCATGAAGTTGATTCAGAGAAACACAATTACTGCCGCTACACTTCATTTAAAAGTGTTTTCAACAGCGTAAAGTGCTAAGTTTTAGAACTGATTGTCTTCGGAGGTACAGATCTTAAGGTATATTTTTGAAATTTTCTTGCTTTAACCAACCTACACTTACAAAAGTACTCATAATTGGCATAGTTACCTGTATTAAAAATAACTATTTTGTATTGGCAAGGAGGAAACATTTTTCCACTACTATTCTTACAGTTTTATTGTGAGGAAATAAAAATCTGTTTCTTTACTTGTCTTAGTTTTGTTTATTCTACATAATTTAATAGACTATATAGTAAGCTGTATGAAGACTGCACATATAAATGGTGCTTCTCCCAAAATGATATATTTTCTTTCTGTTTATAATTATAAAGTATACTTTGTGATAGATAATGATATGTATCATGTAATACTGTACTGAAAGTGAAAAACAGGATGATTTTATGGTTACTCACCATGAATGTACACAGCCGAAAGCACACTGTGCCTGAAGAATATTTGAGGCATTGAAGTAAAATTAATTGCTGGATGATGGGGATGCTTCAGTGACAGAGTCATCAACTTATCTCTTTTCTAATGAGGCTCCTGAGTAGCTAATAGAAGGCACTAGGACATTCATACTTTTTGATGGGTTAGCAGGCATAGTGTTCTTCAGAACGACATTAAGTTTTGACTGTACCTTTTGCTTCTTCTTTGCTTTATATATGTCTCTAGAGCAAGCAAGAGCATCCTGTATCTGCCTGTCAGCTCTTGAGAATCTCTCCTAATTGATGTTTATTTCTTCTATCTTCGGTATGCTACCACTGACAGTAGCAAACACCTTCACCAATTTATTCTCTGTGAACTTTCTTAGTGCCTCGGGTATAATTTCTTCTTCCTCTACCTCAACTTCTTTACTTCTTTCTTTCTCCAGTTTGAACAGCGCTTCACTGGAAAATCCTTCAGCCTCAATGCCAACAAGCTCATGAATATCCTCTTCGTTAATGCCCAATTCTGTTTCCCAGCCACTAATATCTTGTTATTTACTATTTTATCAATAGCAGAATCTTTGTTAAAGCCTTTGAATGTGTTCACATGTCTTCAAATCTTTCTTCCTAATGTTGATTATGTGTTGTTGTGTTACTTCTTCCCATACTACAGCCATGTTTCAGATAAACATTTAGAATGTTAAAACCTCTCCAAAACTATCAGTGTTTGGCCACATTCAGTTGCTTCAACTGCCTGCACAAATGTTTCATGTAAATAATATTTGAAGGCAGCTATTGCACCTTATTGGTTGAATGTGTGAAGTTGTTTTCAGTGGCAAATTCACAACCTTTACATCAGACTGCATGCCATTAATAAGCTGTGGACACCCCAAGGCATTGTCTATGATAAGAATTTTGAATGAGAGCTATTTTGCCTACAATATTCTCTTACCTATAGAATAAAAGAGTTCAAAAATCAGTCTTTGAATAAGGTTGATGTCATCTAGGCTTTCTTCATGTTGATAGTAAGCAGGAAGCATATGCTTTTCCATATTCTTGAATGCTCTAGAGTTCTCCAAGTGGTAGATTAGGATAGTAGTTAATTTGAACCTTGCAATATTTCTACTGAAAAGCAGCCATTACATAGGCTTTGAATGCCTTAAATTCTGCCATCCTGGACTCTTGATCAATGTATGACAGTTAAAATATACACTTCCAGAACAAGTTTTTTTCATCATTATTATTTGTCCTGGCAAATATTTCTCATTTACAATTCTCCCATGCAGCTCTTTCCTAAGTTTTGGCACCTTCAGTATCAGCACTTCCTGCCTTACTGCTCACTTTCACATTGTGAAAACCATGACGCCTTTTGAAGCTGTGGAACCACTCATGTCTTGCTATAAACATTTATGTATATGTACGACCATCAGCACGCTCCTTTAGTGTTTTGAAAAGACTTCTTGTCTCAGCCTGATGCTGTCAGATATTTTGATTATTTACATGAAGAAAAAATGCATGTCAATTTATATTGGATTCTCCTAAAATTTGAATGTTGGCACAAAATTAAAAACAAAATTGCCCAAGACAAGAATATATGGCGCACATCAAACATGTCTAGATGCAGAAAATAGACTGTGGTCTAGCAGGTCTAGCAACTTGCAGTCTGTCATCCATATCATAGCATACGAAAAGTCTGTTCCAATAATCTCATTTTTTTTTTTTCAGTTTGTTTCTCATGTGGAGCTAATTTAAAGCGATACCACTTGGAAGGCAAAGAGATAAAATATGTGAATTGAGCTATGAAAGTTATCAATTCTTAGTTTTTTATATATACAGAGGAAATGAACACTCATTTGCTCTTCACTTTAAATATTTTCCTAAGCTGGTTCCTCTGGTGGAGACATATTTTAATTTAATCAAATTGAATGCAGAGAGTCCTTGAATGGTCTTATGGCAATTACTTTTTATTTGAGAGCAAGTTTTCCTACTACATTAAATACCTCTCAAAGATAAGCAGATAATATATTTTTTAAAGAAATTGTGTTATTTTTACTAATGGTAGAATAGTAAAAGCCACTTCCTCATATGGTCTGTCAGTAAACAGTAGTTAATAGTGAATGTTGATTGTTCTGTACTATTAGATGCTTAAGAAAGGATCACAGCTTAGGAATCAAGGAGGAGCTATTCTGTATTACCTCTCTCTCATACATTCAGGAGGAACATGGCAGAGGCTGTTTTAGCTAGGGCATTTGGGCTGTGAAGATAGAGGCTCTGAAGGTCACAGTAAGAAGGAAGGGGGAACTCATTTTAGATTACGGGAGCTACTGAAGGTAAAAACATCATCTGTACAAAGTTTAAAATGATACGGGTGTCATGCTGCAAAAGGTGAAAAAAGGCATCACAAAATTCACTAAATGTGATAAATAGGTGGTAAGTGGTGGTCAAGTTAGGTGAAGAGGCAGTTATTAAGGCTACAGAAAACTAAACAGGACAGTATCAAATGTAAGGTGGTGTGAGAGTCAGCTATAGTCCTTAGTTAACCCAGACTCCAAGGCTGCCAAGAGTGGATATCATCTAACGAAGTTGGAGAGGAGTGGAAAGGCAACCTAAATATAAATTCATGCAAAAGACTGTCTTTTTTTTCTTTTGTGTGCTCTTGACACCCTTGCTGTAGATCAGCTGACCATGTATATGTAGATATATTTCTGAACCTTCTATTCTGTTTCATTGATCTATATGTATGTATTTATGCCAGTAACAAACTCTTTTAATTACTGTAGCTGTGTAATGTATTCTGAAACAACAAGTGTGATACCTTCAACTCTGTTCATTCTCAAGATTGCTCTGGCTGTTCAGCAGTATTTTGCAGCTTCATATAAATTTTAGGATTGTGTTTCCTATTTCTGTAAAAAATGCCAATAGGATTGGAATAGAAATTGCATTAATCTCTATATCCCTTTGGATAGTGCAGGCATTTTAACAATATTAATTCTTCTAATCCATGAACATGGGACATCTTTCCATTTATTAGTGATTGCTTAATTTCTTAAGTGTTTTACAGTTTTCACTGTACAAGCAAAATAATGAATTTGAAACCCTCTATTACACCATATATACACAAACTTAAATAGATTAAATATATAAACATATGACCTGAAACATATCACTTCTGGAAGAAAATATAGTGGAAAACTACTTGAAATTATTCTTGGGAATGACTTATTAAATATGACACCGAAAACAGAAGCAACAGAACCAAAAATAGTCAACTGTGACTACATAAACCTAAAAAGCTTCTGCACAACAAAGCAAATCATCAATAAAGTGAAAATGTGATCTACAGAGTGGAAAATAATATTTGTAAACTGTCTGAGAAGGAATTAATGTATAAAATATATGACTGTCCTATATCTGAATAGCAAAAACAAAAACAGAAACCAGACCATAAAACAAATAAGTAAAATGTACCAGCCACTGAGAGACCAATACGATATAATCTCACTTATGTGTGAAATCTAAACATGTTAAACTCATAGAAGTAGAGCTAGAATGGTGGTTTCCAGAGTTTGGAAGTGATAGGATGGTGGAGAGATGTGTGGGAAAAGGGCATCTGTTGGTCAGTTAGAAGGAATAAGTTTCAGTTAGATAGAAGGAATAAGTTCTGGTGTTCCATTGCACAGTATGGAGACTATAGTTAATAATAATATTTTATTTCTATATAACTAAAATGGGATTTAAAATATCCTTATCACAAAAAGTGATATATATATTTGAGGTGATGGATATGCTAAACATCCCAATTCGATCATTTCACATTGTATACATGTATTGAAACATCACATTGTGTCACAGAAGAATATACCATTATTGTTTGTCAACTAAAAATGAAATTTAAAATATGGGCTATGGAAATGAGTAGATATTTCTCCAAAGAAAACATACAGATAGCCTTTTAGTATATTGAAAGGTGCTCTATACAAGGAAAATGCATATCAAAACCACAATGAGATATCACCTCACACCTACTAGAATAGCTATTATATATAAACACATGTACAATTTATATACATGTTTCATATGATATACGACAACACATATTGTATATATGATAAATGTTGTCAAGGGCATGGAGAAATTGAAACCCTTATGTAGTACACTATTGGTGGGAATGTAGAAAGGTGCAGTCATTAAGGAAAACCATATAGAGCTTCCTTTAAAAGGTAAAAATAGAACTATGAATGATTCAGCAATCCCATTTCTGGATTATATTAAAAAAATGAAATCAGGATCTCAAAGATATATCTGCACCCCCACATTCATGGCAACATTATTCATAATAGGCAAAATATGAAAGCAACCCTAAATGTCCATCAAGAGATGAATGAACAAATACATTGTGGTATATACATACAATGGAGTATTTCTCAGCCTTAGAAAAAGAAAATCCTGACGTATGTGACAACATGGATGGACCTAGAAGACATTATACTGAGTGAAATAAGACTGTCACAGGAGAACAAATAACTGCATGATTTCACTTGTATGAGGGATCTAAAATAAAAAAGAAAAATAAACTCATAGAAGCAGAGAGTAGAATGGTGGTTGCCAGGAACTGGGAGTGGGAAAAAATAGAAAGTTGCTTTTCAATTATACATACATATATATATATATATATACACACACACACATGCATATATATGTGTGTGTAATATTGTAATATTATACGTGTATATAGCTGTATAGCTATATGTAATATAAATATATTTATATATAAATATTTACTATATAAATATATATATATATATATAAATGCCAGATGAATAAGTTCTAGAGATCTGTACACATAGTACCTATAGTTAACAATATGGTATTGTGCACTTTAAAATGTATTAAGGAGACAGATCTCATGTTAAGTGCTCTCACCAAAACAAACAGACACACACTCTCATACACACCTACACAAAACACAAGGACATTTTGGGAGGTAATTATTATGTTTAGTACCTTAGCTGTGATGATGGTATTATGGATGTATGCATATGTAAAAACTCATCAAGACGTATATGAGAAGTGTACACAATTTTTGTTTATCAATTATACCTCAGTAAAACTAATAAATGTATACATATTAAAAACCCTTAAATATGAGAATTATGAAGGAATTGGGACAAAGATGTGAGAATGGCTGGTTCATCACTTTCAGTAGAAGTCATCTGAAGAATATTATGGACTGAAATAAGCCATGTCTAATATCAAGTGACTTGTAATTGAGTATGATATGGAGTTGACTAGTTAGCACTCTGCACTGAGGGAGCAGAATCTCTGACAATGCTATATTCCCCCAAAATATGTGTAAGTAGGAAGTTGACACAATATAACCAAGCAGGAAGCAGCTATTGATTATGTGAGGCTGGGGAGAATGACACTTTGAGTAGCTTAGATAGCTAAGGTAAACAAAAGGAGGAATTTTTTTTTCCATCTAGGTTTAATCCAATTATGAAAGAGAAAGCCTTTTCCTATCTTTTCCATGTGATAAAGAGTAACTGCCACTCACTTGATTTAAAGAAGATTTGACATCAGTTTTAGCTTGAATCTTTGTCTCAATTTCCTAGTAGTAATATTATTGGTAAAGACCTTAATCATGTTGAAAGTGGATTCCAGGCTAAGACTGTATACTGCCATTTAGAATTTAAATGTATTTGGATGGATATAGTAAGCCTGTATGAAATTTATCTAGAAAGCACTAGATTCTTCTGAAAATCTGTGTATGTATTTTGTTTTTATCAAAAAATTTAGTTCCACAGTTGATATGAACATACACATAGATTGTGAATAAATGGATTTTCTTTTTTTCTCAGCACCATACTATGGCCCAGAGATAGCAGCCCTCTCTTTTTGAACATCTTCACTCAGAAGTAGCATTAGTATTGAAAGACAGCAATTTAAAAAATTGTTTAAAATGCTATTATAAACAATTTTTTTTAAAAACCTGATTTAAAAATCTACTAACAAACTATGTTTTAAAGCACTCTCACTGTTCAAATTAGAAAGGCATAAATGTTGCAAAAGGTTACTCAATACTCCCTACAGCTGCTAAAACAAAGATGATTTGAGGTCAAACTAGACTTTTAAATACAAATGTTACATTGGAAGGAAGCATAAAATTTCAGTTTAGTTTGGATATATAATACCGTAAGTAAATGAAAATATACAGGGATGTAAGCAAGCTTTCATAGGCATATCTATATTTGTATAGAATTTTAATATAAACAAGAAGAATATTCTGGATAATTTTTAAATTATACCTTTTCTAAAATAATTTGTGTATGAACAAATAGTCTATTTCCAGGTATTGTACAGTTGTTTGTATATTCTATTTTTCTTTCCCCACACATACGATGTAATTAAACTTTATTTATCTACTTATTTATTTATCAGGCACCTAAGACAGGAGGCCAGTTTTTGGAGTATTATGGGAGAAATGGCATAAATAGTAAAACATCTATTTCTCATATAATTATTATTTTATATTTGCCTCTAAGATAAGCAATTTCTCAGGAAGACAAAATTTTTTCTCAATATTTTAGACACTCACAATGGATGTATATAAAGAACATTTCTTTGTTGGGTGCAGTGGCTCACACCTGTAATCCCAGGACTTTGGGAGGCTGAGGTGGGCTGATCACCTGAGGTCAGGAGTTCAAGACCAGCCTGGTCAACATGGTGACCAGAGAAATTGATGATTAATAAATTATCCATGGTTTGTTGTTTTATCTTTGCATAGATGCATCAATGGTACTCAACAAAAGCCTCTTATCAATAGCCACTCAGTTCCACAGCATTTTAAATTAATATCTGTCTTATATCCCTCAAATGGCAGAGACTATGCACAAGATAATGAACCATCTTCTACCTGTTCTATGGGTCAGAGATTATCAATGCTCTACCTATTGCCAGTGATGGAGTCCTCATTACCTACTTGCTGGTAAATGATCCATGATCAGTATCCTGTACTTAAAGAGTCTTTTTCCTACTCCTATCCCCAACTGTCTATAGTTGGTGTGACAGGCAAAACAATGCACACCCCCTGCAAAGATGTCCACATTCTAATCCCCAGAACCTTTGAATATATTGCATTCCCTAGAAAGGGGGAAATGAGATTGCAACTGTAATTAAGGTCACTAATCAACTGACCTTTAAACAAGAAAAGTAACCTGGGTTACCCAGGTGTGCCTGATGTAATCACCGGCGTTCTTAAAAGTGAAAGAGGGAGGAAGAAGAGTGGTCACAGGGATGTGATATGAAAAAGACTTTAGTCTTCATTGCTGACTTTGAAGATGGACGCCATAAACCAAGGAATGTGGGCTCCAAACCTGAAGAAGCTGGGAATGGCAAGAAAACAGATTTTCCCCTAGAGCCGCGAGAATATAATGCAACCCTGACAACACCCGATTTTTGTGAAATTACATGTTAAATTTCGGACATACCTAAACATAAGATAATAAATATGTAATTTGTTACAACAGAAATAGGAAACTATTGCTACCAACTGGCTCAGAAGTAACCTGTAATATATGGATCCATCAGCATGTGAGTTACTAAGGGCGTTCTGTGGAGAAACTTGTAAGGGAGTAAGGGATGCAGGATCGAGCAAGAGAAGAAACTAGGTAAATACACAGTTTCAAAAAGTAAGGTCTCAGCTCAATCCCATGGAGAGTTTGGCAGTGATTTGTGCCAGTTTTCACACCCAGAAAGCCGTTATATCACTGCATATATTAATCATTGGCTGTACCTCCAAGTAGGGTGATATCCTTCCTTCAAAGGCAATATTCTCTGAAGTCTTCCACAGAGGACTCCACTACTCATACATGCCGAAGGATGCAGGTGCAATTCCTTATCATTCAGCACTTGCAGCACCTGAGAGTGAAATGCATAGGCCCATTGTAATTTCAAGGTCACAATTCCTGATGTAGAATGTTGATTCTTCATTTATTTCAGTGGGGGACCTTGGTAAATCACTTGTGTCTCACTTTCTTAATCTGATAATACATATCAATCTCACTGGAGCATTATGAGGCTCAAACACAGTCATTCACTATTGATATTTTCTTTCACATGAATCGGTCAAGAGTTTGTACTCTGCACATGTGCTATGGCTGAGAAAACATCAGTGTAATCTCCAAAGGCCGTTTCCTTTACCTCTGTGTGAATACGTAAAGTAAGCTCCAAACCTCCCCTAAAGTTTTATGGGGCTATGTGACTGTTCTGGCTGTTGAAAAGGGGCCAATGTAACATATTCTACTTCTTATCCAGATACTTAAAATCTTTCAGGTGTCCATTAGTTCTTCTTTTACTTTGGTATCTGGCAAATAAAAGTTAAAAAAGCTAAACAGAATGTGTATATATATTTTTATATGTATATTTCTAAATGGAACTGGAATGTTTTAGAAAATGCTATAGGTATTATATTGAAGGAGCTGAAATGTTTTAATTACTTCATGGAGAAGAACTCATCTGCTGAGCATGATGGATTGTGGCATAGATGAGAAATAAAATATATTATCGAAGCCACTGAGATTTAGTAGAAACCCCGTCTCTACTAAAAATACAAATATTAGCAGAGTATGGTAGCACACGCCTGTATTCCCAGCTACTTGGGAGGCTGAGGCAGGAGAATCTCATGAACTCAGGAGGCGGAGGTTGCAGCGAGTTGAGATTGTGCCACTGCACCCCAGCCTGGGTGACACAGCGAGATTCCATCTCTAAAATTAAATTAAATTAAATTTAAATTTAAATTAAAATAAAAAACATTTCTTGATTGCTCTTGGGACCTTGTTGTTTGACTTGCTGTCATTTAAATAATTGTCAAGTTTGAGCTGGGTCCCAGAGCAGCCTCTGCAAAGCAAGATGGTACACCTAAGATGCTCTTAGACGTGATACCTAATTCCGGCAAAGATACATATCTTTCCCTTATTGGCTCTTCCATCAGGTTGCTAGATTAAACATGTTTATTTTCTAATGGCTTATTTTTTCCTAAGACTGTCCAAGTGGTTCAACTACTTTGTTTGACCTAGAAAAAAATGAGCTTATTAAATAAATGTCTCTATTCAGGTCTTACATTAATTGGAAAAGTTATCTTTAACCCACTGTATATTTTTTAACTTATGGGAGTTCAGTCTCCAAATCCTAAACAGAACAACATGACTTTTGCTTTTCTGTTTTCCAAGTGGTAAAAAATCCAATATTCTCTAAAAGAAAATCATCATACAGAGATGAGTACTTGTTTTACTTTTTATTTTTTTATCCCAAACTCCAAAAGTTAGACATTTAAGATGGATTCTCTAAGTAAGGAAATGACACAAAACATTAAGCACACCTGATTTAGATAGTGGTTGGATCTCTGAAGTTATAAACATCTCACTTCCGAGTTGGAATCACAAAATGCCACTGTGAAGAGCTTTAAAGTCTAAGATCCAGAGAGATAAAGTACTTAAGCTATATAAGCCAGTTAAATTTAGTATTAGTAACTGGATGTCAGATTCCTGGTGTCCTGGATGTTATTTTAGCTCTCTCTCTTATGTTATAATTTCATGAGGTAGCTAAGAACAAGAGTTTGCAAATTCAGATGAACATGGTTCAAATTATTTTCTATAACACATTAACTACTTATACATTACATAAACTTTCTGAACTTCAATCTCTGTCTGTAAAATAGGGATAATATTTTCATCTGCCTTGATAGGATTAAATTTTATCATAAGTGAAATTTGTTTGACATAGTGCCTGGCATATATTATGCAATCAATAGATGTTAGTGGTTATTATTCAATGCAGTGTGTTGCATTATATTATTATAAAATGTTATCAGAGTATGACAATATTATTACTGGCTAACACCAGCTGACTCTATGGTTGTGACTATGTTAACCTTATGGGTAATATGATTTGGATACTGCACTCATAGTCTCTTGCTTGTTACATCTTAAAGTCAGTGATACATATTTACTTGAAAAAGTCAGAAAACCCTGACTTCATATTTTCTCCCAAATCTCAGTGGCTTCGATAATATATTTTATTTCTCATCTATGCCACAATCCATCATGCTCAGCAGATGAGTTCTTCTCCATGAAGTAATTAAAACATTTCAGCTCCTTCAATGTAATACCTATAGCATTTTCTAAAACATTCCAGTTCCATTTAGAAATATACATATAAAAATATATATACACATTCTGTTTAGCTTTTTTAACTTTTATTTGCCAGATACCAAAGTAAAAGAAGAACTAATGGACACCTGAAAGATTTTAAGTATCTGGATAAGAAGTAGAATATATTACATTGGCCCCATTTCAACAGCCAGAACAGTCACATAGCCCCATAAAACTTTAGGGGAGGTTTGGAGCTTACTTTACGTATTCACACAGAGGTAAAGGAAACGGCCTTTGGAGATTACACTGATGTTTTCTCAGCCATAGCACATGTGCAGAGTACAAACTCTTGACCGATTCATGTGAAAGAAAATATCAATAGTGAATGACTGTGTTTGAGCCTCATAATGCTCCAGTGAGATTGATATGTATTATCAGATTAAGAAAGTGAGACACAAGTGATTTACCAAGGTCCCCCACTGAAATAAATGAAGAATCAACATTCTACATCAGGAATTGTGACCTTGAAATTACAATGGGCCTATGCATTTCACTCTCAGGTGCTGCAAGTGCTGAATGATAAGGAATTGCACCTGCATCCTTCGGCATGTATGAGTAGTGGAGTCCTCTGTGGAAGACTTCAGAGAATATTGCCTTTGAAGGAAGGATATCACCCTACTTGGAGGTACAGCCAATGATTAATATATGCAGTGATGTAACGGCTTTCTGGGTGTGAAAACTGGCACAAATCACTGCCAAACTCTCCATGGGATTGAGCTGAGACCTTACTTTTTGAAACTGTGTATTTACCTAGTTTCTTCTCTTGCTCGATCCTGCATCCCTTACTCCCTTACAAGTTTCTCCACAGAACGCTCTCTTTACTAAGCTCCACAGAACGCTCACATGCTGATGGATCCATATATTACAGGTTACTTCTGAGCCAGTTGGTAGCAATAGTTTCCTATTTCTGTTGTAACAAATTACATATTTATTATCTTATGTTTAGGTATGTCCGAAATTTAACATGTAATTTCACAAAAATCGGGTGTTGTCAGGGTTGCATTATATTCTCGTGGCTCTAGGGGAAAATCTGTTTTCTTGCCATTCCCAGCTTCTTCAGGTATGGAGCCCACATTCCTTGGTTTATGGCGTCCATCTTCAAAGTCAGCAATGAAGACTAAAGTCTTTTTCATATTACATCCCTGTGACCACTCTTCTTCCTCCCTCTTTCACTTTTAAGAACGCCGGTGATTACATCAGGCACACCTGGGTAACCCAGGTTACTTTTCTTGTTTAAAGGTCAGTTGATTAGTGACCTTAATTACAGTTGCAATCTCATTTCCCCCTTTCTAGGGAATGCAATATATTCAAAGGTTCTGGGGATTAGAATGTGGACATCTTTGCAGGGGGTGTGCATTGTTTTGCCTGTCACACCAACTATAGACAGTTGGGGATAGGAGTAGGAAAAAGACTCTTTAAGTACAGGATACTGATCATGGATCATTTACCAGCAAGTAGGTAATGAGGACTCCATCACTGGTAATAGGTAGAGCATTGATAATCTCTGACCCATAGAACAGGTAGAAAATGGTTCGTTATCTTGTGCATAGTCTCTGCCATTTGAGGGATATAAGGCAGATATTAATTTAAAATGCTGTGGAACTGAGTGGCTATTGATAAGAGGCTTTTGTTGAGTACCATTGATGCATCTATGCAGAGATAAAACAACAAACCATGGATAATTTATTAATCATCAATTTCAAGCAAATAGTGAAAGGCACAGAGCAGCCTTGCAGTAGTAAAAGATACCCTCATTTTTGTGAGCAAGAGAATTGTGCTGAAGACCAGGCTCAGGACTAAATTTTAAGAGTAGCATAATTTAAAGCAAAGCATTATAATCTAGGAAAGTTATATACACTATATTCAGGCTGTTAATAAAGGAGAAATAAAACCCTAGGACTTGAAAGGAGATATTTGGGTACAGATAGATAAAAACTTTAAACTACCATTTTGCCCCAAATCCCCTGGGCCTGCATGATCCCATGGTCTATCTTAGTCCATTTTGTGCTGCTGTAACAGAATACCACAGACTACATAATTTATCATGAGTAGAAATTGATTGGCTCACAGCTCTGGAGGCAGAAAAATTCAATATCAAGGTGCTGGCAACTTGTGAAGCTCTTCTTGCTGAATCATCCCATGATGAAAGTGCAAAGACAGGGTGAGAAATCAAGAGAGGGTCAAACTCATCCTTTTATGAGGAAACTACTCTAGCAACAACAGCATTAATTCATTCATGAAGACAGAGCTTTCATGGCCTACTCAGCTCTTAAAGGTCCCATCTCCTAATACTGTTAAAATGGCAATTAAATTTCAACATGAGTTTTGTAGGGGACAAATATTGAAACCATAGCAGTGCTCCATTTGCCCTTGTAGAGAATACCTGCCTCTAATCCCTTGCCTGAATACTGTAAAGAGGGCTCAGATGAAGCAGTGGCATTACCGGACAACATTTGCATTTCCTGGCAACGTACATGCCCACTTTGCCATCAGACTAATAACTAGGGTAGTATTAGAATAATATCCTATGGCAGATGCCAGAATTGCATCTCGAAGTAATCAAAAGGCTCAGACAAGTAAACATGTTAAAATAGACCATAGTATAATTGGAATACCCACCAGTCAAATAGTTGCCTTGGGAGTGACCACAGGAGTACGTAATACATTATCTGTGCCATATTTATTTGTACATTCAACAAATATTTACTGAATAGATGTTCTGTGCAGGTCAGAATGAATGTATAAAATAAACAATGCTCATCAGATCACGTATTTGACAATTACAGAAGTTTGAATGTTGCATTTAAAGTTTCGTAATGGATATCAACTTGTTTATTGATTTTTTTTTAAATATGCAATTCAACTTGTGGTTGACATTGACAAAGAGGTATAGGAACCACCACAGTAGAAAAGATTTAACAGGTTCTGCAAAGCCTAGTCCAGAGCTATCGTTTCTAAAAGCTGTTACCAAAAGCCCATGAGAGCTGTGGAGGAAAAAGGGAGGGCGGTATTTTCTACAAAAAAATCAGTCTGCACATTGGAGAGGCACTGCGTTCAGTAGAAAGTGTGCTGTGCAAAGAGTTTTGGCTGTAGTAGGGAAAGTTCTTGCCCTATTTCTCAATCAGGTCTGTTTAAGCTAAAGGAAGGATTCAGGCTTGTTCAGTTCTGATTGGTTGAGATAACTGAGTCCTGATCATATGGCTTCCCGAGTCCAAATCCAAACCCAGACTGCCAGGTGTTTCTTTCAAACTGCAATATGTGTGTGTGTGTGTATGTGTGTGTGTATGCATGTGTGTGTGTGTGTGTTAGAGGTGGGAGTGGAGTGGATTTTTGGCAGAGGTTTTCTTGGCTCTCCCAGAAACTGTTCTTGCTCAATGGTATAAAACAAAATGTGTGTCAAGAGCTGCCTTTTCCGAGAACAAGGGGCAGGGCGCACGACCACTCTTCTCTCTCTTCTCTATGGCCTTTTGGTTCTGTTATCTAAATTTGGGCATCTCTATTAACCAAAGAGAGTCCATTTAGTGTGGTGGGCTTGGGGTCTTAATTACAGTTTTATGTCACAAGGCTTTTGTTTAAATTGACAAAATGACATGAGGATCTTGGGTTTGACCTGGTAAAGGAGTAGGAGGTTTTTTTTTTTTTTTTTGACTATGACAATGTAACTAAAACAGATCAGTCCTTGTTTCATAAACAATGAAAAACTCATCCTTTAGTGGTTAGTTTATTCATTGGTTGGTTCGCAAATAATAGCATACTAATATAAGTTGTCAGTAATAGGGGAAATTGGATGCAAGGTGTATGGAAACACATTGTATGATCTTCTCAATTTTTCTATAAATCTAGAACTTTTCTCAGAAATAAAGTTTTTGTTTATTTGCTTGTTTTAAGTGTGACATTAGCCCCAGAGTCAAATTAAAACTTTATGATGATTAGGTGATAGATACATGGAGTCTTGTATGTTTGAAATTTTTTCTCCTTCAGGTTTCTTTTGCTATTCTTTTATTTCCACATACATTTTAGGTTAAACTTGTTAATTTATGCTAAAATGTTACTGAAATTGTGGCACTGTCTTGAATAAATAGATCAATTTTGGGTGAATGCATATCTTAATATTGAATCTCTTGATAGATACATATTTTATATTCCTCTATTAAGGGCTTCAAAAATTTCTCTCAGTAATATTTCATATTTTTCTGCACAATTCTTTCACCCTCCTTTCTTTAAATTTATTCTGAATCATTTGATTTTTATGCTATTTTAAATAATATCTATTTTTAGATATTTTAAATTTTTATGTTCTATTTGTTCCTGGAAATAACAAAACAATTTTATTTATATTCACCTCGTATCCCACAAACTTACAAATTTCCTCACTGATATTAATAGTTTTCATGTAGAATATATGTGGTTTTCTGCATTCATCCTTATGTCACTTGAATATGATGTCACTCTTACTTTTTTTAATCAATACTTACAATTTTATTTTCTTTGTCATGCTTTCAGAAACATACAGTAGGATGTTAAATAGAAGCTGAGATAGCAGGCATCTTAATATTATCTATTCTTTATTTAGGAGAGAAAGCTTTTGACATTTTTCAGTTCAATTTATTATGATAGTTATTATAATTATTTAATTTATTTATTTATTATTTATTTTTTTGAGACAGAGCCTCACTCTATTGCCCAGGCTGGAATGCAGTGGCACTGCATCTCAGCTCACTGCAACCGCTGCCTCCCAGGTTCAGGTGATTCTCATGTCTCAGCCTCCCGAGGAGCTGGGATTACAGGTGCACACCACATTTCCCGGATAATTTTTGTATTTGTAGTAGACAAGAGGTTTTGCTATGTTGGCCAGGCTGATCTCAAACTCCTGACCTCAAGTGATCTGCCCACCTTGGTCTCTCGAAGTGCTAGGATTACAGGTGAGAGCCACCCCACCTGGCCACTATAATTACTTTATAATATCTTTCATTAGGCAAGGAAGATCTTTTTTATTTATAGTTTAATATGAATTCTTATTTTTATTATGAATAGACACAATTTGTTCAATGCAATTTCTTCCTCTTGAAATAATTATGATTTTCTACTTTATTCTATTTTATTCGTTTATATTATATATATGTATATATGTGTATGTATATGTGTATGTGTGTGTGTGTGTATATATATATATATATATACATACACCTCTTGGTGCATCAATGTGTAAGAAATGAACACATAAAAAGGCAAAAATATGTATATTTGTTTTAGAAATTTTATTTTCTTTGGAGAGATTGATTTGCAATTTTTCTATCCTCTGATGTCCTTTTTCGGTTTTATTATTAAGGTTATGCTGGTCTTATAAAATGAATTGGGGATTCTTTCTACTTTTTCCATCCTGTGGAAGAGATATGTAGGTTTTATCTTTCTGTAAACTTTGCTAGTATTAATTGATGGAGTCACCTAGGCCTGGAATTTTCTTTGTGGGATATTTTAAAATTTCAGTTTGAATTTATTAATAAATATAGAAATAGTCTTCTCTTTTCCATAAAGCCAATTTTGGTAATTTGTTCTTTAAGGTCTTTGTTCATTTAATATAAATGTTCAAATATAGTGTTATAAAGTACTTGATTGTATTTTAATTCTTTTTAATATGTTTATTCCCTGACCCAATGTGCTCTCTTATATTCCCCATATTGATTCTTTTTACTTTTTTCTGTTTTTTGGGCCAGTCTTAATAAAGTGTTATTAATATATTTAAAATGACTTTGGTTTAGTTGAACGTTAAATATTTGTTCTCAATTCCTTTAAACTGTTTCTTCTACTTTCTTCGAGTCTTATTGGATATTTTTTACTAGCTTATTAAAATGTAAGCATTGATTTTCACCTTTTTAAATAATATATCTAGCAATACTATAAAACTGTCTAAACATAGCTTTAACTGTATCTCACAGTTTTTATCATTATAGGTGCTTTGTTAATATATTTTCTTCTTTTAATTTAATTTCTCATATAATTTCTGGGTAATTTAGTCATATGCAGCTTAAAAGGTGCAATGTTTTTAGTTTTCATTTTTAAAATTGTTTTTTAGCATAATTTCCATGCGGTCAGAAAACAGTTTTCATGATTTCTGAATTTAAAATTTGATTACTTATTTTCAGAAGCTTCACATAGCTAATATGAGTGATTTACATATGCAGTGGAAAATAACATCTAACCAGGTGATACTGCAGGTATTTTTAATATATATTGTTAGGTCAAAAAAGCTAATTGTACTATTGAAACCTTCTATAGTATTGATAATATTTGTTTTATGCCTTTTTAAATTAATCTTTAAAAGCTTTATTACAATTTCCTAATGTGATTGAGGATCTGACTCTTTTTCTTTTAAATTTGTTAATCTTGCCTACTAAGTTTTGAGAATATATATATTTCTCTATAAATATATACAATCTATATGAATATATAAAAGTTCTCCCTGGTGGAAAGTCACATTTACCATTCTGAATATCTTAATTTATCTCCACTAACTACTTGCCATAAAGGGCTTTGAAAGAGGTTTAGGCTGCAGTTGAAGCAGTTCTGTTTCTTTCTTAAAATAACCTGTGGGATTGGTGGTGATATCCCCTTTATCATTTTTTATTGTGTCTATTTGATTCTTCTCTCTTTTTTTTCTTTATTAGTCTTGCTAGCGGTCTATCAATTTTGTTGATCCTTTCAAAAAACCAGCTCCTGGACTCACTAATTTTTTGAAGGGTTTTTTGTGTCTCTATTTCCTTCAGTTCTGCTCTCATTTTAGTTATTTCTTGCCTTCTGCTAGCTTTTGAATGTGTTTGCTCTTGCTTTTCTAGTTCTTTTAATTGTGATGTTAGGGTGTCAATTTTGGATCTTTCCTGCTTTCTCTTGTGGGCATTTAGTGCTATAAATTTCCCTCTACACACTGCTTTGAATGTGCACCTCTATGCAAATAAACTAGAAAATCTAGAAGAAATGGATAAATTCCTGGACACATACACTCTCCAAGACTAAACCAGGAAGAAGTTGAATCTCTGAATAGACCAATAACAGGATCTGAAATTGTGGCAATAATTAATAGCTTACCAACCAAAAAGAGTCCAGGACCAGATGGATTCACAGCAGAATTCTACCAGAGGTACAAGGAGGAACTGGTACCATTCCTTCTGAAACTATTCCAATCAATAGAAAAAGAGGGAATCCTCCCTAACTCATTTTATGAGGCCAGCATCATTCTGATACCAAAGCCAGGCAGAGACACAAGGAACAAAGAGAATTTTAGACCAATATCCTTGATGAACATTCATGCAAAAATCCTCAATAAAATACCGGCAAAACGAATCCAGCAGCACATCAAAAAGCTTATCCACCATGATCAAGTGGGCTTCATCCCTGGGATGCAAGGCTGGTTCAATATATGCAAATCAATAAATGTAATCCAGCATATAAACAGAGCCAAAGACAAAAACCACATGATTATCTCAATAGATGCAGAAAAAGCCTTTGACAAAATTCAACAACCCTTCATGCTAAAAACTCTCAATAAATTAGGTATTGATGGGACGTATTTCAAAATAATAAGAGCTATCTATGACAAACGCACAGCCAATATCATACTGAATGGGCAAAAACTGGAAGCATTCCCTTTGAAAACTGGCACAAGACAAGGATGCCCTCTCTCACCACTCCTATTCAACATAGTGTTGGAAGTTCTGTCCAGGGCAATTAGGCAGGAGAAGGAAATAAAGGGTATTCAATTAGGAAAAGAGGAAGTCAAATTGTCCCTGTTTGCAGACGACATGATTGTATATCTAGAAAACCCCATTGTCTCAGCCCAAAATCTCCTTAAGCTGATAAGCAACTTCAGCAAAGTCTCAGGATACAAAATCAATGTACAAAAATCACAAGCATTCTTATACACCAACAACAGACAAACCGAGAGCCAAATCATGAGAGAACTCCCATTCACAATTGCTTCAAAGAGAATAAAATACCTAGGAATCCAACTCACAAGGGATGTGAAGGACCTCTTCAAGGAGAACTACAAACCACTGCTCAAGGAAATAAAAGAGGATACAAACAAATGGAAGAACATTCCGTGCTCATGGGTAGGAAGAATCAATATCGTGAAAATGGCCATACTGCCCAAGGTAATTTACAGATTCAATGCCATCCCCATCAAGCTACCAATGACTTTCTTCACAGAATTGGAAAAAACTACTTTAAAGTTCATATGGAACCAAAAAAGAGCCTGCATCGCCAAGTCAATCCTAAGCCAAAAGAACAAAGCTGGAGGCATCACACTACCTGACTTCAAACTATACTACAAGGCTACAGTAACCAAAACAGCATGGTACTGGTACCAAAACAGAGATATAGATCAATGGAACAGAACAGAGCCCTCAGAAATAACGCCGCATATCTACAACTATCTGATCTTTGACAAACCTGAGAAAAACAAGCAATGGGGAAAGGATTCCCTATTTAATAAATGGTGCTGGGAAAACTGGCTAGCCATATGTAGAAAGCTGAAACTGGATCCCTTCCTTACACCTTATACAAAAATCAATTCAAGATGGATTAAAGACTTAAACGTTAGACCTAAAACCATAAAAACCCTAGAAGAAAACCTAGGCATTACCATTCAGGACATAGGCATGGGAAGGACTTCATGTCTAAAACACCAAAAGCAATGGCAACAAAAGACAAAATTGACAAATGGGATCTAATTAAACTGAAGAGCTTCTGCACAGCAAAAGAAACTACCGTCAGAGTGAACAGGCAACCTACAAAATGGGAGAAAATTTTCACAACCTACTCATCTGACAAAGGGCTAATATCCAGAATCTACAATGAACTCAAACAAATTTACAAGAAAAAAACAAACAACCCCATCAAAAAGTGGGCGAAGGACATGAACAGACACTTCTCAAAAGAAGACATTTATGCAGCCAAAAAACACATGAAAAAATGCTCACCATCACTGGCCATCAGAGAAATGCAAATCAAAACCACAATGAGATACCACTCACACCAGTTAGAATGGCAATCATTAAAAAGTCAGGAAACAACAGGTGCTGGAGAGGATGTGGAGAAATAGGAACACTTTTACACTGTTGGTGGGATTGTAAACTAGTTCAACCATTGTGGAAGTCAGTGTGGCGATTCCTCAAGGATCTAGAACTGGAAATACCATTTGACCCAGCCATCCCATTACTGGGTATATACCCAAAGGACTATGAATCATGCTGCTATAAAGACACATGCGTATGTTTATTGAGGCACTATTCACAATAGCAAAGACTTGGAACCAACCCAAATGTCCAACAATGATAGACTGGATTAAGAAAATGTGGCACATATACACCATGGAATATTATGCAGCCATAAAAAATGATGAGTTCATGTCCTTTGTAGGGACATGGATGAAATTGGAAATCATCATTCTCAGTAAACTATCGCAAGAACAAAAAACCAAACACCGCATATTCTAACTCATGGGTGGGAATTGAACAATGAGATCACATGGACACAGGAAGGGGAATATCACGCTCTGGGGACTGTTGTGGGGTTGGGGGAGTGGGGAGGGATAGCTTTAGGAGATATACCTAATGCTAGATGACGAGTTAGTGGGTGCAGCGCACCAGCATGGCACAGGTATACATATGTGACTAACCTGCACAATGTGCACATGTACCCTAAAACTTAAAGTATAATAAAAAAATAAATAAATAACCCAGTAGGCCCTACAATACTAGACTCATCAGTGGTGGAGAAAGCACCAGCTTTTTTTACTTTACTACAATTACTTAGTAATTACATGGTATATCTTTTTCCATTCCTTTACTTTAAAATTTTAGAATTCTAATATTATGTCCTTCGAACTATTTTGTAGTTGTTTTTTAAATCCATTCTAATAATCTTTATATTTTAACTAAACTATTCAATTCATGTTTAATATAGTTAGTAGTGCTTTTAGGTTTAAATTTATTAATTTATGTTAGTGAGTGTATAGTGATGAAAACCTTTCTCTTTATTTTATGACTTATAAATTAATAATTTTACCACTTCTCAGAAAATTCAAAGGCTTTAGGAGCTTTCATACTGCCTGTCGTAAGAGCTATTTTTCTTTTTGTATAAATTCTGTATTTGTTTAAAACTTACAAGATGTTTTATTATGTTATTACTGTTTCCACACTCATTATTTGTCAATCAATATTTTCCACTTTCTGTTGTTTCTGCATCTCTCTCTATGTTTCCTCTGGGATTATTTTTCTTCTCTTTGACTAATATTCTTTATTATTTTATGTGAGGTACATCTGCTTGTGTCAAGTTTTCTGTTTTGGTTTGTTTGCAGTTTTTACACTTATAAAATTCCTGGTTGACATTGTTTTCTTTTTTTAGAGCTTTGAGTTTATAATTAGAGTCTTCTAGCTTCTATTTATCTCTTGAGAAATCAACTCTCAGTTCTTGTATTCCTTTTTTAAAGGTAATATAACACTTTTTTGCATTGGACTCAGTGTTTATTATCTTTGATATTTATTAATTTACTACAACATACTAATATACTTTAAAAATACTTATCTTGCTGATTTGCATATTGCTTCTGTTATCTGTCTTACAGTTTACATTAACTATAGAACACAGAACCGTGTCTTAAAATATTGCTCCTGTCTCATTTGCTCTTTTATCTCTTTTGGGGACTCCAGTTACATACATCAGGGGATCTGCAATTTTTTTTTCTATGAAGGGCAAAATAACAAGTAATTTAGGCTTTACAGGATTTATAATTCTCTGTCGTATATTCTTTTTTAAAGGGTTAAAAATGTTTGAAATGTTTGAAAACATCAAAACATCCTTACATCAAGGATGTTTGTACAGTCGTATAAACAAGGGTAGGCGGTATTTATTTCTATATTTGTCTTCCTTGCGTAAATCTTGTGTTTTTAAAAGACGTTTTTTTTTGTTTGAATCTCAGACATGGTTTATTTAAAAATGTAGAAAATTTGAGGTTCTGGATGTTGTCCACCCTGTAGAGAGGTTTTATGCAGCTAACATGGACCTGGGCTGACTGAAATTTAAAATCCAGTCAGTATTGAAATGACTTAAAGCTGACCTTTAATTTTTGTAAGAACCAACCTAGTCATCATTTGCCTTATTTCTAAGATATAGATTGGAAAGTTGGGGGGATTTTACTGGAGTCCCTCCTCCTTAAATAAATATCTTGAATTCACATTTCGGCCTCCAAGATTTGTGTCTTCCAAAATCTGTGCTCAGTTATTAGATAGCCCAGTAGCCAGTTTTGTTTCCAGAATCAGTTATCATCTGAAAGGAAAAAAGTAACCATAAAATTCTGAACTCACCTTTCGTCTTCCCTCCTTCTCCAAATTTTGTTCCCACAAATTCTCTCTGCTTTAATAACTCTAAAATACCTTCACATTTGTTAAAAAAGTATTTTACCAGCTTCCATAGTTTTTGTTTCCATTTTATTTTTAGTTCATCATTTCTTTGATTAACAATAGTCTTGATATTTCTAATGCCCGTTTGCCTTTCTCCTCTTCCTTCCTTCCTTTGTCTTTTTCTTCCATTTTTTTTCCTAATTGATTTATAGGACGAGGATAATTCTTTAGTTATTCCACATTTCTAAATGAAATAAATCTGGCTAATATTAGAATGACCTAAGTTCCAATAAAGTGGCCATCAAAGGTGTCTGGTGGATGGTACAAAAAATATAATGTGGCACACACTTGGTTTACTAAACAGGTGCTCTGAGGAGACTGCCTTAGACTTTAGAGGCTTCCCTTTTTGTAATCATCTGATGTCGCTAGGCTTTGTGTTCCCATCCAAATCTCATCTTGAATTGTAATCAACATAATTCCCACCTGTCAAGGGAGAGACTAGGTGGAAGTAATTGAATCATGGGGGTAGTTTCCCTCGTGCTGTTCTTGTGATAGCGAGTGACTTCTCATGAGATCTGATGGTTTTATAAGAAGCTCTTCCCACTTTGCTTGGCACTTCTTCTTGCTGTCTTGTGAAGAAGGTGCCTTGCTTCCCCTTTCCCTTCTGCCATGATTGTAAGTTTCCTGAGGCCTCCCCAGCCATGCTGAACTGAGTCAATTAAACCTCTTTTCTTTATAACTTACCCAGTCTCAGGCAGTTCGTTATAGCAGTTTGAAAACAGACTAATACCTCATCTAATCAAAGGAGATACATTTTCTAATTTACCTAAGATCTGTATAACAAATGTAAAAAGTAAGGAGAAGTTCTAAATGCTCTAAGACAAAATGAAGTAAGGGTTATTACTGCACAGTTGTTCCTAGATTAAAAAAAATCAAGATGTCAAGACTGTTATATGCCGAATTCTATATATTAGTGTAGAAAGATGACATCAACCAGATAAACTTTTACTATAGAATCTCACTTCTTAAACAGAAAGTCTAAATAATTTTCTAAATATTCTAAGCCAGTCAACATAAATTTTATACCCCTTGCTAGCAAAAAGCTTATACTCAAATCACTTCTCATCCATTTCCCTATCTTTAAATTCTGAGGTTAAAATAGTTTAATCTTTAAGCACCTCCTTTATAATCTTCCATTACCTTTTAAGGGGCCAATATTTGTATTTTTGACTTGTTTCTGCATTTAGTTTTATGTCATTTTTTTCTTTTCCAAAGAAATTACTTGTTGTGCTGGGCTCCTGACAGCAGTACCTATTAACATTTTACACCCCTAATACTTGTCACCTCTAATCCACTTGATTGTACAATGTGTTGAATTGTTTTAAAAAGGTGTAACAGATCATTGAAATGATGACGAAAATCACTTTCAAGAACTGGAGTTATTTAAAAGACTTGAAATATGGAGAAGAATATCAAAGTTAGTCTCTATATGACTTGTAATACCAGTAGCAAAGCATATCTAAGCAAATAATTATCCAAAGCTGCTAAGAATTCAAGATTTTTTAAATAATAGTGTGTATTTTACATTCAGTCTCTTTCAGCTGTGTAACTTCTAAAGCTATATTTTGGCAAAATCATTCATATGATGAAATTGTTTATCAGTTAAAGTAATTTTAGAAAATTTGTAATTGCAATAAATTTCTTTTGATCAAACTCTTCAATTTGATGAAGCAAAGATAAATTTGGCTCAGGTCCTAAGAAAGCTGAGTCAGATTCATACACTATACACTAAAATAAAGGCATTGATTAAATAGATGTTAATATGAACCATATAAAAGTTTGATTCCAGACAACCTTACAAGTTATGCTGGCATCCTGTTAATGAATTAGAACTCCAGCTGGTATCTGCTTGATTCAGCTGTAACTAATTATCTTCCTCAATAGTATTAAAATACTGAATGCATAGTCATTAACGATGACACTAAAGGTCTAACTTCAGCATTAAAATCCAAATAATGATACTCATAACTCTCTAGGAGTCATGGTTATTATCTTCAATGAAAGAATAAAAGAGTTAATTGTAACACAAGGGAATGAGACACATGATCCCTTGTTTCTCCTAAACATTTCCAGGAATGGTATGCTCTGTGTGTGTGTGTGTGTGTGTGTGTATTTTAATTTATTTTTAATTGACAGGTAATTGTATATATTGATGGGTTGCAATGTAATGTTTTGATATATGTATATGTTATAAAAAGATTAAATCAAGCTACTTAACATATCTATCACCTCACCAATTTATCTTTGTGTGTGTGTGTGTGTGTGTCTGTGTATGGTGAGCACATTAAGCATCTATTTTAGCAATTTTGAAATATGTAGTACATTATTAAACTATAGTCACCATGCAGTGAAATAGATCATTAAAGCTATAGCATGTTTTGTTTTTTGTTTTGGTATGATCCTTGTAAAAAACCCAACAGGGAAAAACAACAACAACAATTTTTCATAAAACACACACACATTTATATTAAATGCATATTCATTAACAATGACACATACACATAGAGAAAGCTCTTGACTTTAATATGCTGATTTCTTTAAAAAGCAGTGCTTTGTACATCAAGTATTCATTGTAAAACTTGACGAAAATAGTGTGTCTTTCGAGGAGGGAGGCTTTATGGAGGGAACATATTGTTTAAAGATTTAGACATCATTTTATTATTAAATAAAAATTGACATCATTTTATTATTAAATAAAAATTCTGATAATATCAAAGTCAATAAGGAGAAATGATTTACAGTATCACACACCAAGTAAACTAGAATTTATTTTTATCGTAAGACTGCCTATTTTATTTGATTCTACTTAGTACAGAAATATATTGCTCTTTAAAAATAGATGAGTATTTTTGTAAAAATCCCTGTCTTAGATGTTACTTTTGAAAAAGATTATTGTAATTGCTAAATATTGTGGTATTTTAAAATTTACTTTATATCTTATTTGTTTCAATTAGATATATTAATAATAAATTAAGTAATAAAAATAATTCTAAATAATACAAGTAATGGGTATCACCTGGTAACTACTGATATTAGATTTCTTAACTCCTGGGAATAACAGAAAAGGTGATATATTGGGTTCTGAAATTTAGAATAATTTCAAAATCTAAATGGCATATTTTTGCAGATTGTTGTGATTAGTTGCTCTCTTTTTCATTTGGCCAAGAATATATCCAAACCAACTGGAGCAGCAAGTCCAATATGTGACTATGAGAGGTGCAGCCTCAATGCTAACATGAGCTGCTCAGAAATAGGAAGTGAGACGACAAACATGAAGGTGAAGTTTACTTCACGTGCACCATAGCAACAAACCTGAATACAGAAATATGTCCAACTGCATTTCTCTGTCTCCACCTTTTCTTTATCCCTAATTGCATAAAAAAACATGTTTCTTTAAAAAATGAAATGTGATCTATAAGCTTTGTAGGAAGAAAGTAAAAAATCACACAAATTCACCTGGAGATAACTGGCATTGTCATTCTGATAATGATTTCTTCATGATGTGCATAATGGACAAATATTTACATAAAATTCTACATAAGCAAGATCATGGCAGACATTTTAAAATAATTTTACCTTTAAAAACATAACTGCTTTTATATTTTTTTGCCATACTTCTTTTCTACTCTCTTCCCTTCTCTTGTTCTTATTCTGACTCCAGTGGCTTAAGCAATCTGGTAGGCGTTTTTCAACAACTTCTGCCATGATCAAATAATATTGCATACACATTCAGAGTTTCTTTTTATATTTGGTACTGTTTGTTTTACAAAAATAAGGTTATAATAAATTCAACTGCTTGCTTTCTGCTTTTCTTATTTACCAATACATTTTGAAAAACCCTCTAATACAAGAATTAAAGATTTAACTCATAATTTAGTGTATATTTGACCTCCTCCTTAGATATATCAAGTCTCTCAATATGTCCTACATATATTCAGCTTATTTGCCCCACTGTGGCACATTTTATATATTTTTTTCTGACATATATTCAGGTTCTTTTTTTGTCTTTATTTGTTGTTTTACATTCAGTCCGTATTTAAAAAATAAACCTTTATTTTTTATTCATAGGAGTATTCCCTGGATTTTCTTTGAAAACTTATTTTTATCCTTCATAATGTCTTTTCCTTTTAACAACTTTAAAAAATCTCTATTTTTTATTGTGTAAATATCTTTAGTTTATAGTTTATTCATGTTACTTTTGTTGTTTTTCACTTAAATTCTTGGGTGTGCCAATTCTTTCGTTGCATCTTCCTTCTCTGACTTAGGGTGGTTTGTTTCCTTGTATATTTCATGAAAGTGTTAGTTATAAACTCATAATTATATAACTTATATTATGTTATAAAAGCATAAATTAATTTTCCACCCCATGAGATTCTCACAGGGGATATTGAGGAACTTTCTGCTCACAGAAATTTTGAATTTGCTTGTGGTGTGTGCTCTATGCCCATTAATTGCTTTTCATCTCCCTGAGTCAGTGGGTAGAGTAATTTTGTGTCTTTATCATTGAACTTCTAGTTGGAGGATCTTGTCTTCTATCATTATATGGCATTAAAACCTATTCTAAACCTTTAATCACTATACAATTCAACTTATTCTTCAGGACTGCCATAATATCATCTCATTTGCTTACTGCTTTGGCATTCAGCTTTTACTTCGTATTTGGTACACGGGTATTTTTTTTTCTTTCTTGTACATTAAATCATATTTTTTAAAAAAGGTGGGAATAAATTATACATTTCCAGGTATATCTAGGTATTTGTATAGAGAGTTTTTGGTTCTAGTCTAGTTCATCATTTTACTAGAACTGGAAGTCCATTGCTCTTTTGAATAGTTACTATTTTGCAGTAGAAAATGTATTTATTACGTACATAGTATTGACACTTACATTTTTCCAGTGTTCCCCCATTCAAACAGAGCCTCAACTAACACATTTTTGAGTGTTATTTTTGCAATAATGCTTTTTCTCTTTGGCATTACATCACTCGAATGCTATTGCTTCGTTAAAAGTAACGTTTTAAAATGTTGATAGACTATTAATTTACTGAATTTTAAACAAGGTTATAATAATTTACATTTATCCTAGTGATATGTGCTAAGTGTGGATATAAAATTTACCTCATCGGGTCTTCAATAAAGGAGGTAAATTATTTTGTTCTTCTCTTTTATGGGAAATAATTATAAAAATAATAAAACAAAGAGGGAAGTATGTGAATAGAATAATAAATCTGAAAACTTTGTGTCTGACAAACCAGGAAAGTTGGAATTAAAAGCACGATCATTTAGACTCTGAGAAGAGACGATAAATCCTCCCAAATAAAACTAACTCCATGCATGGGGTCATTCAGGTGCTCGGTATGAATCCTTAGGGTACCATAACCTGAGATCACGGCTGTCTGCAGACATCAGTATGGTAATTAGGGCATGCTCATGAACTCAGATAGAATAACTCTTTCCTTGGAATTTGACGAATGCTACCTCTTAAAATGTATAGTGGCAAAGTTATCTTGGGTTTGCTCGAGTTCACATGTTTCTGGTACTGTTGACTGGAAAGGCTTCTCTAAAACCAGCCTGATTTATCTACTAAAATTAGCTTCTATTTCTGACATATACCAAATGACAAAGCTCTCCCACGTTCTCTGTGACCATGGCTGATGTTATTGCAATCTTTCCACATGAACTGAGAACAAGTTATTCTAGATAAAAATGATGAGTTCTGGTAACAGTCTGATCTTATTCAATTAGAATACAGTTCCTCTCTTATTTGTTTTTGAATAATAAAAATGAAGATATTCTAATTGAATAATTACAACTAATATTAAATATTATCAGTAAAATATTATCAATTCAAAATTTTATTTGAAGCAGAGTTGTATTGAAGTTTCTTTTGTCTTGATACTATTTGTGGAGAAAAATTAGCGGAATATATGACTGATATAAAAGTTGTAAAGGGAATATTTAAGATTGAAGAAATAAATAATTTTCAAGCACTCCCAAACCATTTTAACTATTGACGAAATAGTAATCTTTTATTGTTTCTACAGATGTGTGAAATTTCAAAAAAAAATTCTTTAGAAATGCAAATGTTTCCTATGTGAAAATGAATTTTCATCAATCCATTCTAATCAGTAAAATTGTTTAGTGTCTGGCTGGGTGCGGTGGCTCACTCCTATAATCCTAGCACTTTGGGAGGCCAAGGCAGGTGAATCATTTGAGGCCAGGAGTTTGAGACCAGCTTGGCCAATATGGTGAGACCCTGTCTCTACTCAAAATACAAAAATTAGCCAAGGGTGGTGTCAGGCAGCTGTAATCCCAGCTACTCAGGAGGCTGAGGTAGGAGAATTGCCTGAACCTGGGAGATGGAGGTTGCATTGAGCCAAGATTGTACCACTGCACTCCAGCCTGGGTGACAGAGTGAGACTCCTCAAAAAAAAAAGGAAGAAACAAATTGTTGAGTATCAGATTGTGAAAAGTAAATTTTGACTTACATGAGAATGCTGCACTTATATCCAAACAAAAGTGCTTGCAAAATTAAAATTTTGTGTGAATGAGGCTGCTTATCATATTTTCTAGGAAAGCTGAATTTCTCTGATATTTCACTTTTTTGAAAGAGAAGAGTGTCATCAATTTTTATAATGTGGTAGGTTAATCTCTGCAGGTTTACCTTGATCCTTTGTCAACGTCCAAGTAAAAAGACAACCATCTCTATATAAATTTCCTAATTAACACAACAGCAGATGAGCTTTCTGTCCACTGGATTTCTATAACAATTATTTTGTTAATATTTCAGGTCATATTTTAATTATTGTCTCAGATTATGTTTCTTCATACAAACTACTTGGAAGAAAAGACTCTTGTAAATGGTTTAGTATCCTCACTCTACCCAGCATATCAGCAAGCGTTTTTCATACAGTATAAAAGCATATATATTAATTGCAGTTATACCAATAGTAATTATCAGGGGATGGCCTGTGTGGGTAGGATTATGTTATAGCAATGAACTAATATGATTCTATCAAGGACCTCCAGAGCAATTGCATCAATGCCTGTATTTTCTCACATTTTTGGACGTGATCTCCTGCTCTAGCATCATCATAGGTAACAGCAAAAGTAATATTTATTGAGTTCTTGCTATATATCAAATACTGTATAAAACATTTACATGTATTATCTCTTGTAATCTTCCTAGCAATCCTATTAGGTAAAAAAACAAAAAAAAATCAAAGAAAAAACTATTATCGTGATCCTTTCTCAGCCTTATAGTTGAAGAAATTGAGGCTTAAAAAGATTAAATAACTTGTGAAGGGCTTATAGCTTCTAAGTGTTGAAGCCAGAATTGGAATTTATGCGTTTTGTATTTGCAGTCCAGATGCATAGCTGCTTCTCAATGATACAAATTCACTACTTCTTCATCCTCTTGAAGACCCTCTTGCAACTCCAGCATTGAAGAGATATAATAACTAATTGTAAGCCCAACTCTAATAAACATTAAGAATAAATAGTATTGCCCAAACTATTTGACCTGTCTTTAAATATAAAAGCCAAAGCTTTATTATGTTTAATCAATTATTTATTCTTTATCCCTACTTTGTAACAAGCATTAGTTATATGGTATGTCAGAAAATAAGTACTATAAAGAAAAATAAAGAAGGAATGAAGGAAAGAAAAGTGGGAAGTAAATGTGATGCAATTTTGAATAAGTTGATCAAGGATGTATCTCATATTTAAGCAAAGACCTAAAAAAAGAGATGTTGAAATCTGTATTCTTATTCATGTGATTCATTGAAACTTTAGTTATTAAATATTTAATATATGCATATTGCTGTATTAAGCTCTGGAAATACCATGATTAACAAACACCGTTATTATTAGAGATCATATAAGTTATCAAAATCCATTTAATAGTTATAAATAATTGTCAAATTAAAATTCTGACAAGTTTTTTGAAGGGAAAGCACGATGACTATGATGATTTGTGACAGATCTTGATTAAGCTTTTGGCAAAGTGGGAAGAGGGAAAGCAGGAACAGGTGTTCTATAGTTTGAGGAAAGCTACTCTGAGGAAAAGGTGTCTGAGTGGAGATCTGAAGATGAGCAGAACAAAATTAAGCAAAGAGGAGTGTAGGAGGCATGCATAGCACACAAAGGTCAAGAATATCCTGGTGAAGGAACAAACTGTTGGGCAAAAAGCCTGCTCAAGGGGCAGTATGACTTAGTTGAAAGACCACATGGTTGTTATAAAAGTCCATGTGGCTGAAACCAGAGGCTGGGGTAGAGTGGGTATTATAACTTACAAGAGGCGGGTAATCACCGAGGTAGGCAGGGCTACTAACTTATTACCACCTTATTATGTGATACATTTCCACTTCCAAAAGTATTTTCTCATTGTATTCTCACATTTTTCATAGGTGCAGAGAGAAAGAAATGCCATAATAAAACAATTTATTAGGAGTTCAAGTTATTGCCCAAATCTTACAACAAATATGACAGGATTGAATTCCAGACTCAGGCATTTTATCTTAGGTCAAGCTAAAGATTGTTTTGATTGAATATCTTGTAGTTTTTTTCTCTTGATCATGGGCAATCATAGTTTATTGTTAATCTAAAACTAAACAACAGATATATTAAGTAGCTTGGTTTTTAGTTTGAACTGATAAATAAGATATTTTTATCCTGGTCTTTTGGACTAGCCCTTCTAACTTCATGATAAGTATTTAGGAGTAGAAACTGTAGCACATATTCATATGTTCAATAAAATTCCTTTGAATATCAATTTTTAAAAATTTATTTCAACTTATTTTGTTGATTTTGCAACAGTTTATATTGTTTTATATGTTCTAAGAACCCAAGAAACATAATTCTTTATGGCCTGTAATTCTGAATCTGTCCCTGTATAATGACTTAAGTACATGTGGCATTGACATTGACCCAAATTACATTTTAAAATTGTTTATTTATGAAATTTCTTTAAGAAGTCACAAAAGCATCTTGAGATATTTTATAAAAGGATATACAGGCATATCTAATTGTTTTGCACTTTATTGTGCTTTGCAATATTGTGTTTATACAAATTGAAGGTTTGCATCAACCTTGTATCAAGACATTCTATTATTGTAATTTTCCTAAGAGTATATGCTCATTTTATGTTTCCCTATCACATTTTGGTAATTCAAGGAATAGTTTTGAGTTTTGTGTCTTATTACTTAAGAAATTCATTTTGTAAGACTATAGCTGCCATAGATAATGATTCCTCTGATGAATCTGGACAAAGTTAATTTGAAACCTTCGGGAAAGGATTCATCATTCTAAATGCCACTAAGAATATGCATAATTCGTGGAAAGAAATCAAAATATAAACACTAGTAGAAGTTAAAAAGAAGTTAATTCCAATCCTCCTGAATAACTTTGGAAGATCGAGATTTCAGTGGAGAAATTTATTGCCAATATGGTGGAAATAGGAAGAAGTAGATGTGGAGCCTAAAGATGTGACTGAGTTGCTGCAATCTCATGATACAAGTTGAACAGATGAGGAGCTGCTTCCTATAAATGAACAAAAGGAATTTCTTGAGTTGGAATCTACTCCTAGTGAAGATCCTGTAAAAATCATTGAAATGACAACAAAGGATTTAGAATATTATATAAATTTAGTTGATAAAGCGGCAACAAAATTTGAAATAATTGACTCCAATTTTGAAAGAAGTTTAACTGCAGATAAAATGCTGTCAAACAGCATTACATGCTAGAAATAAATCTTTGGTGAAATGAAGAGTCAATCAATGCAGCAAACTGCATTGTTTTCTTTTTTAAAAAAGTTATCATAGCAATCTCAACCTTCAGCCACCACCCTGCTGATCAGCCAGCAGCCATCAACAGTGATTCAAGATTTATCATTAGCAAAAATATTATGACTTGCTTAAGGCTCAGATGACTGTTAGCATTTTTAGTAATAATTTATTTTTATTATTTATCTCTTTTTAAAAAATTTAGATTAAGGGGGTACATTGTAGGCTTGTTACATGAATATACAGCATAAATGGTGAGGTTTGAGCTTCTAGTATATCCATCACCCAAATAGTGAACATTGTATCCAATAGGTAATTTTCAACCCTTACCTCCCTCTCACTCTCTCGCTTTTAAGTTGCTAGTGTTTATTATTTCCTTTTTTTCCTTTTGAGATGGAGTCTTGCTCTGTTGCCCAGGCTGGAGTGCAGTGGCATGATCTCAGCTCACTGCAACCTCAGCCTCCCAGGTTGAAGCAATTCTCCTGTCTCAGCTTCCTGAATAGCTGGGACTACAGGCACCTGCCACCACGCCCAGCTAATTTTTGTATATACACTTCATTTTCTTTATCCAGTCCACCATTGATTGAAACATAGGTTTATTCTAAGACTTTGCTATTGTGAATAGTGCTGCAATAAATATATGAGTGCAGAAGTCTTTTTAATATAATGATTTATTTTCCTTTTAGTAGATGCCCAGTATTGGGATTCCTGAGTCAAATGGTATTTCTATTTTTAGTTTTTTCATAGATCTCTGTATTTTTTATTTATTTGTTTGTTTGTTTGCTTTTGTTGTTGTTTTTTTGAGACAGAGTCTCACCCTGTTGCTCAGGCTGGAGTGTAGTGGTATGATCTCAACTCACTGCAACCTCTGCCTCCCGGGTTCAGGCAATTCTCCTACCTCAGCCTCCCGAGTAGCTGGGACTACAGGCAACCACCACCACACCCAGCTAATTTTTGTATTTTTAGTAGAGATGGCCTTTCACCATGTTGACCAGGCTGGTCTTGAACTCCTGACCTCAGATGATCCACACGCCTCAGTCTCCCAAAGTGCTGTTCATATTGTTTTTCATAGAGTTTGTTCTAACTAACCTTCCCTTTTCTATGTATATAAGCATTCCCTTTTGTTTGCATCTCAACCAACAAACAAACAAACAAACAAAAAATATGGAGATCTATGAAAAAAGTAAAAATAGAAATACCATTTGACTCAGGAATCCCAAGATCTGTTGTTTTTTGACATTTAATAATAGCTATTTGGATTGGTGTAAGATGATATCTCATTGTGGCTTTAATTTACATTTATCTGATGATTAGTGATGTTGAACACTTTTTCATATGCTTGTTGGCTGCTTATATGCCCTCTTTTGAGAAATAGCTGTTCATGTCCTTTGCCTACTTTTAATGCTTTTTTTCTTATTGATTTGTTTAATTTTCTGATAGATTCGGAATATTAGTCCTTTATCAGAGGTATAATTTGCAAATATTTTTCTCATTCTGTAGGTTGTCTATTTACCCTGTTGATTATTTCTTTGGCTTTGCAGAAGCTTTGTAGTATAATTAATTCTCATTTGTCTATTATTATTTTTGTTGCACTTACCCTTGGGGTCTTAGTCATAAATTATTTGCCTAGGCCAATATCCAGAAGTGTTTTTTCTAGATTTTCTTCTAGGACTTTTATAGTTTGAAGTCTTTTATTTAAGTCTTTAACTCATGTTGAGTGTTGTATATATGGAGAAGTAGGGGTCCAGTTTTGTTCTTCTGCATATGGTCTATCTTGTTTTCCCAGCATTATTTATTGAATAAGGTGCCCTATTCCTACTCATTACTTTTGTTGACTTTGTTGAAGATCATTTGGTTGTAGATATGTGGCTTTATTTATGAGTTAAGTGTTCTGTTCCATTGATCTATGTGTCTATTTTTGTACTAGCACTATGCTGTTTTAGTTAATACAACCTTGTAGTATAATTTGAAGTCAGGTAATGTAATGTCTCTGGCTCTGATCTTTTGCTTATGATTGCTTTGCTTATTCAGGAATTTTTTCTTGGTTTCACATAAACTTTAGGGTTGTTTTCCTAATTCTGTAAAGAATGATGTTGGTAATTAGTTAGAAATTGCATTTAATCTGTAGATTGCTTTGGGCAGTATGGTCATTTTGAGTATATTGATTCTTTCAAACCATAAGCATGGGATGATTTTTTACTTTTTGTGTCATCTATGATTTTTTTTCATCAGTGTTTCATGGTCCTCCTTTTATAGATATTTCAGTTCTTTGGTTAAATTTATTCCTACCTAGGTAATTAATTGTTGTATGGCTATTGTAAAGGGGATTGAGTTCTTGATTTGAATTTCAGTTTAAACACTACAGATGTACAGAAATGCTACTAATTTTTTATGTTGATTTTGCATCTTGAAACTTTATTAAAGTTGTTTTTAAAGTGGAGGAGTCTTTTGGATAAGTCTTTAGGGTTTTTTAAATATAAGATTATGTCACCAGGAAATAGAAATAATTTGACTTTCTCTTTTCCAATTTGGATATTTTTAAAATTTTTTTTTCTTGTCTGATTGCTCTTTCTAGGACTTCCAGTACTGTGTTGAATAGGAGTGATTATAGTGAACATCCTTGTCTTGTTCCAATTCTTAAGGGGAATGAATGCGTTGAACTGTTAACCCTTCAGCATGATGTTGGCTGTGGGTTTGTCATAGATGGCTCTTACTATTTTGAGGTATGTTTCTTCAATATCTAGTTTGTTGAGGGTTTTTATTATGAAGAAATGTTGGATTTTATCAAATGCTTTTTCTGAGTCCATTCAGATAATAATATGATTTTGTTTTTAATTCTATTTACATGGTGAATCACACTTATTGATTTGTAAATGCTGAGCCATCCTTGCATTCCTGAAATAAAACCCACCTGATTATGATGAATTACCTTTTTGATGTGCTGTTGAATCCTGTTTGCTAGTATTTTGTTGAAGATTTTTGCATCTATGTTCACTAAGAACATTGGCCAGTAATTTTTCTATTGTTGCTATTGTGTCCTTGAATGATATTAGTTTTCAGAGTGAAACTGGTTTTGTAGAATGAGTAATGGATGAATCCCTCCTCCTCAGTTTTTGGAATAGTTTCAGTAAGATTGGTACTAGCTCTCCTTTGTATATCTGGTAAAATGTGGCTTTGAATCTGTCTGCTGTGGACTTTTTTTGCTGGAAGATTTTCTATGATTGGTTCAATTTCATTACTCATTATTGATATATTCAAGATTTCTATTTCTTCCTGGTTAAGTCTAGGGAGGTTATATTTTTGCATATATTTGCCCATTTATTCCAGACTTTCTGGTTTCTGCACATAGAGATATTCATAGTAACCTCTGATTACCTTTTATATTTCTGTGTTATCAGTTGTAATATCACCTTTATCATTTCTGATTGTGCTGATTTGTATCTTCTCTCTTGTTTTTTGGCTAAACTAGCCAGCGTTCTATCAGTTCTATTTATTTTTTCAAAGTAACAAATTTGTATTTTGTTGATCTTTTGTATTATTTTTTGGTCTCAATCTCATTTAGTTCTGCTCTGATTTCTGTTATTTCTTTTCTTTGGTTAGCTTTGGGTTTTGTTTGTTCTTGCTTTTCTAGTTTGTTGAGGTGCAAAGCTAGGTTGTTAATTTGAAATCTTTCTGTTTTTGATGTGGAAATTTATCTTAGCACTACTTTTGCTGTATTCAATAGGTTTTGGTATGTCATGTGTCTATTTTCATTTATTTCAAAACTTTTTTTTTGATTTCTGCCTTAATTTTGTTGTTTATCCAAAAGTCATTCAAAAGCAAGTTGTTTAGTGTCCATATACTTGTGTAGTTTTAAGAGTCCCCTTGGTATTGATTTCTAATTTTATTCCACTATGGTTCTAAAAGATACTTGATATTATCTACTTTTTTGATATATTGAGACTTACTTTATGGCCAAGCATATGATCAATTTTGGAGAATATTCCAAGGACAATGAGAAAAATATATACTCCCTGGCTGTTTGGTCTAGAGTCCAATTTAAGTCCAGAGTTTCTTTGTTGACCTTCTGTCTTGATAACCTGTCTTGTGTTGTCAGTGGGGTGTTGATGTCCCCCACTGTTATTGTGTTGCTGCCAATCTCTTTTCTTAGGTCTTGTAGTTTTAGTTTTAGAAAGCTAAATACTGCAGTGTTGTGGGCATATATATATTTAAGATAGTTGAATCTTGTTATACTGATTTCTTTATCATTATGTAATGCCCTTCTTTTTCTTTTTTTTTTTAAACTGTTGTTGGTTTAAAGTCTGTTTTGTCTGATTTAAGAATGGCTTCTCCTGCTTGCTTTTGTTTTCCATGTATGTGATATATCTTTACTATCACTTTAATTTGAGCCTATAGATGTTTTAAGTGGAGTGGGTCTTTTTTAGATAACAGATGGTTGGGTCATTTTTTTTTAATCCAATTTGACAATCTATATATTTTATGTGAAGAATTTAGGGCATCAACATTCAAGGTTTATACTAATATGTGAGTTTTCTTTACTGCCATAGTATTGTTAGTTACTTGCCTTGGATTCTCAATTGTCTAATTGCTTTATAAAATTTGTGAGTTCTCTAATTACATGTACTTTTATAATAGAGTGTATCACCTTTTCATCTCCATATTTAGAACTTCCTTGAGGATTTCTTGTAGGACTGGTGTACTCATTAGTACAATTACCATTGTTTAGTTTTTTGTAGATTATTATATTGGTGTGCTGTGCATGTGATCAGACTCATTGTCTCCTAGGGAGATGGGGAAGTCGAGTCTTGGGAGGCTTAGCTCATTTTCCACCACTGTGCACTTCTGTCAGCAGGAATTATATTGCAGTTTATGCTATGTGACAGTAGGTGGCAGTTGTGGGTAATAGTTGCTGTGATGGCAGTGGAAATTTTACTTGGCCTTTGTTGTTCAAGGAAAATACTGGGGTGTCCCTGGTGAAGGGCAGGGGATTAGGCTTCCAGTGATCTCATCCTGTGCTCTGCTGCCAAGGTGGCAAAGCTGGGCAGGGTTGCATCTGGACAGCTGATGCAAGTGCTGATACTCTCTTGGATTTAGGGGCCACTCTCAGGCCATAGAGACAACCAACCAGGAGGGGCACGAGGCATCACTCTTGAGCCACAGATGCCTCTTAGGAGAAGAGGGGTGGCTTGGGGTTTTCAGCCCAGCAGGTGTCCTTGGGACCCACCCAGCTTCCACAACCTAGATCTGGCAGTATCGGGGGAACCTACCCCCAATATTTCAACATAGGTTCTTTCTATTTTCCCTAAGTGTTGGCTGGTCTGAGAAATAAAGGGAAAGAGTACAAAGACAGGAATTTTACAGCTGGGCTGCCAGGGGTGACATCACATATCGGTAGGTCTGTGATGCCCACCTGAGCCACAAAACCAGCAAGTTTTTATTAGGGATTTCAAAAGGGGAGGGGGTGTACGAATAGGGAGTAAGTCACAAAGATCACATGCTTCAAGGGGCAAAAAGGAGAACAAAGATCACATGCTTCTGAGGAAACAGGACCAGGGCAAAATCAGAAACTCCTGATAAGGGTCTATGTTCAACCGTGCACGTATTGTCTTGATAAACATCTTAACAGAAAACAGGGTCCAAGAGCAGAGAACCAGTCTGACCTCAAATTTACCAGGGCTGGGGTTTCCCTATCCTAGTAAGCCTGAGGGTACTGCAGGAGACCAGGGCGTATCTCAGTCCTTATCTTAACTGCATAGGGCAGACACTCCCAGAGTGGCTGTTTATAGACCTCTCCCCAGGAATGCAATGCTTTTCCTAGGGTCTTCATATTATATTCCTTGCTAGGAAAGGAATTTAGCGATATCTCTCCTACTTGCACGTCCTCTTATAAGCTCTCTGCAAGAAGAAAAATATGGTTCTTTTTGCCCGACCCTGCAGGCACTCAGACCTTATGGTTGTCTTCCCTTGTTCCCTAAAATCGCTGTTATTTTGTTCATTTTCAAGGTTCACTGATTTCATATTGTTCACACACATGTTTTACAATCAATTTGTACAGTTAACACAATCATCACAGGGTCCTGAGGTGACATACATTCTCAACTTAAGAAGATAACAGGATTAAGAGATTAAAGTAAGACAGGCATAAGAAATTATAAGAGTATTATTAGGGAAGTGGTAAATGTCCATGAAATCTTCACAATTTATGTTTCCTCTGCCGTGGCTCCAGCTGGTCCCTCCGTTCGGGGTTTCTGACTTCCCACAACATGGCAGGCCTCTCTCTGGTGTCTGGGCCTGGCAGCAAGCCCAACCAGCAAAACTAGTCCCAAGCCACCTGTGCCCAGATTGCTAAGCTATTCCACACATTCCATCCTGTGATAATCCCTGGGGCAGAAAGCAGCTATTATGCCACATTCTTCCTGGTTCAGCCTCTCAAAGGGGCACCAGTTCCTGCACCACATCCCCCAGAACCTGCATCACACATTTCTCTGTATTCTGTCACTGCTGGCTCCTCCCCAGATCAAGATCAGGCCACAAATTTTATCTCCATATACCTGGGTGATGTGTTCAACTCCTGTGGACCTGGAATCAGGCCAGTGGATTTGTCCTTTGGCCCTTTGGTGCCAAGCACTGCCTGTGATACAGTGGTAAATTGCTCCAACCCTGAGAACAAAACACTCAGGTAGGGCAATAGAGGCTATGCTGTGAATCTTCTCCTGCAGGACACCAGGCAGGCAGTCTTGGGGGGGACAGGCAGGCATGTGGCTCAGGTGCACCTTTTTCCTGTGGCAATAGTGTTGGGGCCTGTCTTTGGGTGTGTGAGTGTGCCCAGGCTCTTCTGAAAAAGTGTCATTTGTCCAGGGAAAAAACCTGACGTTTGTTGCCTCATGCTAAGGAAATCGAAGACATGGACACACCAGGAGCGGATGTAAGAGTGGAGTGTTCGGGCCGGGTGAGGTGGCTCAGGCCTGTAATCCCACTTTAGGAGGCTGAGGCGGGCGGATCTCGAGGTCAGGTCTTCCAGACCAGCCTGGCCAACATGGTGAAACCCCATCTTTACTAAAAATACAAAAAGAATTAGCCGGGCGTAGCAGCACGCCTGTACTCGCAGCTATGCAGGAGGCTGAGGCAGGAGAGTTGCTTGAACCCAGGAGGCAGAGGTTGCAGTGAGCCAAGACCACGCCATTGCAATCCAGCCTGGGCAATAAGAATGAAACTCCAAAAAAAAAAAAAAAAAAAAAAAGTGGAGAGTTTAATAGGTGAAAGAAGAGAAAAAGCAAGAAAAGCTCCCCTGTGCAGAGGGAGGGGGGGTTCTGATTAGCTCTCCCCATTTGCATCAGGATACAGTTGGTTTTATAGAGGAGGTGGAGAAGGAGGTGTCTTATTTACATAAGGCCCAGAGGATTCGTTGGACCAGGTGTGCCATTTACAAAACCAGGAAGAAGCTGGCTATCCCACTCTAATGTTTTATTATGCAGATGGGGGTCTCTATCTGGCTGGCGCCATGAACCCTGCACATGTGGCGACAAAGAAAGGGGAAGAGAAAACCTCCATGTTGAATATACCTGGCTTCCAGTTATCTCTTTACTATTGGCACAGCTACAGGCGTTTACCAATGCAAGCTTTTAGCTTGCTTATTTATGCTTGCAGTTTGCTTTTTCTTTTTTCTTTCTTTCTTTTTTTTTTTTTTTTTTTGAGACGGAGTCTTGCTCTGTCGCCCAGGCTGGAGTGCAGTGGCGTGATCTCAGCTCACTGCAACCTCCAACTCCCGAGTTCAAGCAATTCTCCTGCCTCAGCTTCCTGAGTAGCTGGGATTACAGGCGCCCGCCACCACGCCCAGCTAATTTTTTTGTATTTTTAGTAGAGACGGGGTTTCACCATGTTAGTCAAGCAGGTCTCAAACCCCTGACCTTGTGATCCACCCGCCTCGGCCTCCCAAAGTGCTGGGATTACAGGCGTGAGCCACCGCGCACGGCCTTGATTTTTCAGTCTGCTTTTTGTTAGAAAGAAATGATTTGGGGGCTGCTTCTTAATTAAAAGTAAAACCATATTGAGGACTCCCATAACCTCACTAACCGCCTAAATAATTTCTTTTTAACTCCCTTATCACTACTCTTTCCCAGCATGGCAGAGAGCAGGAGCTAAAGCCTCTTAGGGCAGGATGAAGAGCGTTTGGGTGTGTACCCAGAATCACATTTGATTCACCTTTTGGGCTCCATGTGTTCCTATTCGAGCAATGCCTCTGCATGGTCTCCAGGCACCTCCCCCTGACAGTTCAAAGGTCCGCAGGGGTTGTGAGAGCTCTTACAGGTAGGAGAACCTCAGAGGTCCATGGTGGAAATGTGGATCCTCAGGGTTCTCTCATTCATCCCATACTTGGGTCCAGGTCCAGATCCAGATCAGAGCGGTGGTCCTGGTGCTCAGCAAGGCCTGGCAGGCAGTTCTGCTTTCTCCCTCCTGAACCACGGTGTCTTCCATCACCTTTCTATTGAATTTAGGTGTTCTCTCACAAAAGATCTGTTAGAATGTGAAGGTTTACTCGATATTTTGGTTCCTGTCCATGGAAGATGCACATTCCAGCTACATCTACTCGGCCTTCTTGAACCTCTTTCATATTTTTAAAGTATGTACATTGTATTTTAGACATAATGGTATTGCACACCTAATAGGCTACTGTATAGTGTAAATATAACTTTTATATGCCATGAGAAACCAAAAACATTGTGTGACTCTGTTTATTGTGATATTCACTCTATTGAGGTATTCTGTAACTGAACTTGCAATATCTCCAGATATGCCTGTAATAGCATCAATTTTAGCTTACTAAATAGCCTCTTTTTGTAGGTGAAAATTTTCAAACCTCAGTTTTAAAAATTATTCCCTGGAAAATTTCACCTCAGATTGTCAGTTCCAACTCATCATTGGGATTACTTCCATATGGCCGGTCCAGAGTAATGTCTGCTACACTTAATATCAACTAGCAATTGTCTCAAACTTCAGTGTAAAGATATGGAAATTCAGAAAATAGGAATAGGATTGAAAATAGGAATGAATTCACATTCTGTTTAAAAATGAATGCCCATGATTAAAAGGTAACAATATAATCATAGTATATGTATGACTTTCTATATTAGGAATATTTCAAACTTAAGTTGTAAATTGTGAGTGCAATTGTTTTCACATACTACTTTTCTATCTGCCTATTTTAAAGGCTCAAAGAAAAACAATAAAATGTATATATTTACAAGTCTCTGGCTTGATAACTTTTTAAAAATGTGCTTTGTAACCATTTTTTTCAACTTACCTTTGCTCTTATATGCCAACATACACACACACACACACACACACACACACACACACTCTATCTTCTGGCTAGTTATTTGGCTTGTTGTTTATGTTTTATGTACACTTCACAATCCCCTCACACTGTTAGTTCTATTATATGATTGTTACAAATGTTTTTAATCTTACGTATAGTCTCAGTAGTTCTCACATAGTTATGCAATAACATATTCCCTTATCTTTATTATTTTATTCTCAAAAAAGACAAATGATATGGTTTGGCTGTGTCCCCACCCAAATCTCATCTTGAATTGTAGTTCCCATAATCCCAATGTGTTGTGGGAGGAACCTGGTGGGAGATAATTGAATCATGGGGAGGTTACCCCCATGCCGTTCTCATGATAGTGAGTTCTCATGAAATCTGGTGGTTTTATAAGAGTTTTTCCCCCTTTTCTAGGTACTTCTCCTTCCTGCCACCATGTGAAGAGAAACATGTTTGCTTCCCCTTCTGCCATGATTGTAAGCTTCCTGAGGCCACCCCAGCCATGCTGAACAGTGAGTCAATTAAACCTCTTTCCTTTATAAATTACCCAGTCTCGGGTATGTCTTCATTAGCAGTGTGAGAATGGACTAATACAATATGAGAACTCTTGATTCTTTTTGTTATCACAAATCACTTAAATATGATATTTATTTACACTCTTTTAGTGAAGTTTTCATGGATGTGCTAGAAATTATGTGGGGTTCTTCTCAATTCCAAATTGTTGAATTTCCTATAACTCATCTAATGTGTCTATCTGCCTCCTCTTAGAATGTTTCTATACTGCATGTTGTGATAAACAATACAAGAAATATTTTAATGTAGGACTCTTATCCAATATTATTATTGTACAATATAATCATTGTAAAATTTTACATTAAAACTTCTAATGAGGATTCTATGTTTTTCAGAGACTGTGCTCTAAAAATAGTACATATCAAGAAAAGTAATACATATGGAATCACAATATATATAATAAGTTACAACAAAAACAGGTAAAGATAGATGTAATCCTATGCTTACACATTCAGAGAAAAAGTATATTTGTGAGACATAGGGAAGTCTAAATACATTGTATTTTTCAATAAAAATTGACACTTCTTGAAATTAATCAATATTTATTGAATATATACTATGTAACAGACATTGTCCTATACATTGAAGATAGGGTAGTGATTAAATGAAGAATTATTTTTCATTTATAAATGTGGCCACAGCACAAGACATTAAGTAGTTGTTGATGCACAAATGATAAAATATCTATTTTATTAACCAATTGCTCTGTTAAAAAAAACCATACACAACAAAACAAAACACTCTAAAATTTAGCCTCTTAAAAAAAAAACATTTAGTAGAAGACTCACTAGTTTTCAACTTTGGCAGTGTTAGGTAAGGGTAGGGTGTCATCTGAAATGTCTCAACCTGGGCTGGATACTTCACTTTCAGGCTGACTCATTCACATGGCTGGAAACTTGGTACTGGCTGTTAGATGGGAAGTTTTCAGGTGTGGGCCTCGATTTTACTCAATGTGGACTTCACCACATGTTTGCTAGGTCTTTCTCAAAGCAAGGCAACTGGATTTCAAGGGAGGAAAATGATGCTGCCAAACCTCCTTAATATATCTGGGTTCAAAATACCCATAATGATTCTTTCTTTGCATTCCATTAATTAAAACACTTACAGGCCCAACATTTTGATTTGAGATTAAAGGATGATGTGGGGTGGTTTGGATCCTGTTTTAAAAACTAGGTACATCAAAAGCCTAGTCAAAGAAATAGGGGAAATTTTCTTGAATAAGTGACATTTAAATGAAAGTAGAAAGACTGAAAAGATATTCAGTTAAATAGAATGTGTATACTGGCTGCCAGGAGACGATATTCAATGTTGCATGTTCTATGGCCTGAAGGTCTTCTGTATATTTAGAGCACTCAAGGAAGCCTAGTGTAGCTAAGACAAGGAGACTTCAAAAAGTTTGTTGAAAAATAGAATTAAAAGATAAAAATAAAAAATAAACTTTATTTCTCAACATAAGCTCCATCAAGTTCAAGACACTTTTTTAAATGATGATATGATCCTTATAGTACATCTTTAAATAACGTAAACTTCTGGGAACTTAACCAGGTCAGTGCAGGCTGGCTTTTTTACATTATTACCTGAAGAAAAATGAATATTCTTTGACGATTATTTTGGATTAACAAATAAATAAACAAAAAAACTCAGAAAGAGCCAAATCAGAACTGTCCAGAGGATATGTAATGATTTCCCACAGAGACTTTCACAAATTTGCCCTTGTTTGATGACAGGAATTAGCAGGAGCAGCACGATGGCAAAGAAGGACTCTGCGAAGCTTCCCCAAGCATTTTTCTACTAAGTCTTTGGTTAACTACCTCAAAACACTCTCATCATAAACAGGTGTTCTTTGGCCTTCTGGAAAGTCAATATGCAAAATGCAATATGCAAAATACATCCCTAACACTGTTGCCATGACTTTTGCTCTTAACTAGTCTGCTTTTGAGTTGACTGGACCACTTTCATTGTGCTTTGCCTTTCAGGATTATACTGGTAATGCCATGTTCTATCTCCTATTATGATTATTTGAAGAAGTGCTTCAGGATCTTGATATCACTTTTTAAGAATTTCCATTGAAAGCTTTGCTCTTGACTACAGCCAATCTGAGTGCCATGGTTTTGGAATCCTTCAAGTGGAAAATTTGCTCAAATTTAACTTTTCAATCAGAACTGTGTAAGCTGAACTAATTGAAATATCTAGTTTGTTGGCTGTTGTTTGTGCTGTTAATTGTTTGTCCTCTTCAATTATGGTATGAACAAAATTACTTTTTTCCTCCAAGTTGACATGGATGGTCTACTGCTGTGGACTTCATCTTCAAAATTATCTTGTGTCTTCCTAAAATAAGTTATCCATTTGTAAATTGCAAATTTATTTAGGAAATTTTCCCCATGAACTTTTCAAAAAGCATCAGTGATTTTTGTATTATTTTACCCAAGCTTCACCACAGATTTGATGTTTGTTCTTGCTTCCATTTTGGCAGAATTCATATTGCTGTAATAGGGGCTTTTTTCAAATTGATGTATCATCTTTCTTATTGCTCAGACTACATTATGTTAAGACATGTTATAACAAGCTAGGACAAGTTTATTTTGTGCAAAAAAAAAAAACCTCATATATAGTTTTTTTTTATAATATGCATTTTCCATGAATTTTTCCAGACCCCTCATATGTCAAGGTGATACTAGACACATGATCTGCCATAAAAACTGATTGGCCCAAAGAAGCAATGTATTCACTTTTTTTTTTTTCTGGGAACAATCAGAAGCTATTGAAAATTTTATTAGATAAAATTAAATGCCTATGATTGTTCCATTAAAAAGCATTAGTCAGATAAGAGAAAATATGTAGAGACATATTAGGAGAATACCACAATTGTCAACAAAAGAGGTGAAGAGAGTTGCCGTGTAACTCTTAAAAATTCTGTAGATTAGATGACTATTTGGGAATTAGAATTAATACAATTTAATGATTATTTTGATATGGACTAATGAGATAGTGGGGAAAATCAATAATAATTTCTGGGTTTCTAGCTGAAGAAGGTGCATAGTGGTGATATTTACTTAAAAATGAAACACTTTCAGGAGTCGTAAGTGTTCAGGTGGATGACAATAATTTCACAGTTGACCAGGTTATGTTTAGCTGCCTACATTAATATGGAGCCTAGAGGTGATATCTGGTTTGAAATATTGCTTTAAAAATCATAAAAATATGTACTATATGTTAAATAAATTGTCAAAGTAACTATCAAATTCCTTCAAGACAAGCCAGAGTGAACAGCAAAGAGGAAATAGAAAAATATTTAAGTAACTCTGAAATTTTTGATTCAGTCCGGGATGAGTAATTGGTCAAAGATGGGAGAGAAGCAGTGGAAGCATGTAAGTTATGCTTATATGGTTTTTTCAGTTCATTGGAAAAAAAGTACTGTAAAGAAGGATAACCATGAAAGACAATTATGAGTCTATAAAAGTTGTGTCAGGATGATATTTGAGGCATTTTTTTGATAAGCATAGATAGAATTAGAATGAATAAATTGAATGTTCTCATTGTATTTTTCTTACTATTTCAAATTAGTTCTGGAATATCACATTCCACACAAAGTGGCTACTTTTTATGGCAACTACTAAAAACTAGAGCAAGCCCAAGAGAATATGATCAAAATGGAAGAAAATCTGAAAATCATATTATATAGAAAAAGAAATAGGAAAACATAAACTTGAGAAGGTAATTCTTACAGAAAACATCAGCAATGATTTTAAATATTAGGAGATTGATTTTTGGAGGAAAATTGGACCAATTTTATTCAACCAAAAGGAATCTAATCAATACTCAAAAATGAGTGAGGCTTGTGGCTTACAGTTCATATTAAGGAAGATCTTTGTTAACACGTAGAATACTTTTAATATGCTATTAATTTAGATATTACATCAGAATGAGTAACTTGATTTAGAAAAAAATACCCAAATCCTCACGTGAAGGCTTTTTCTCTTTAATGGAATAAGGCATTGGTTTGAGAAAACACTCTTCAGCACTAGTAATTAAATATTAAGAAATTATTACTTCTTGAAAAATAGCACAGAAAGAAGGTTCTTCAAAGACTGCTACACAAAATTACAATAATGACAATATTATAGTGTAATTCTTGCTGATATTTCCAGTTGTTAGAATAGGATTTTATTCAAAAATGTGAAATCAAATATTCATATAATTTTGGTTGTGCAGAGCTATTTTTTGTTAGAGCGAAGTTAATCACCAAATGAAGCATCACTCATAGTGCTGGCCTCTTTCCTTAGAGAGAATTCCAAATATGGCTGGTGGTGATTTTCTGCTCACAGCTTAGGTGGAAGTTCTGCACCAACAGCTGTAGTCATAGCCAGAGCATCTTAAAATGACAGGGCAGCAGTTTCTTTGATGAATAATTCTGTGGTATGGCTTTGTTAGCCCATCTGGAAAGCTCAGGAGAGAGTTTATTAGTATTTCAGAACATCCAATAAGTATTTCATCCCCACATAGAACCCTGAAATAAATCCCCTTCTAATTATGCTAACCAGAATGCATTATTTTCTCTAGAATTGAATCTTGATTGATTGATCTTCCATATTACATTTAATGACAACCAGAAACAAGGTATTGAGTTAGCTCTTCTTTAAAGATACATTGCTGGGACAGACACATGTTTCCTTTGACAATTGTATATTAATTTTATTTTTACCTAGAGGAATACATATTTATTGAGATTCAAGCTTTTCACTGACTAAACGGTGAATACAAGAAAATACTCACAGTATGCAAATAATGAAGTTGCTTGCAAACATACATGGCCTTTTAAAAGAGTACTTATGGTCTTTATCTAATTATAAACATAATATATATTCATAATATAGACTATTTGGAAAGCCAAGTGTATTTTAAAATTTATTTATTTATTTATTTTTGCTGCAGTCAGGTACTATTTTGCCATTGTGTTTACCTCCATTTTACAAAGACAGACTGTAACTGGCATAAACTAGTGGCTACATTTGAAAAGACAAATTGTCTTATACTAGCCATATTGTCAGTGATGTCAATTTTAACTGTCTTTGTTTCGGAATTCTTAATACTTGTTTTCATGAAATTTAGCATTTGTACTAAGGGTGACTTTCACATAACAATATGTACTGTCTCCTTTCAATAGAAGCTCAGGAACTAAATTAGGAAAAAGATATTGTAACTTGCTAGTGAATTACTTATTTCCACTCTGTCACCAGTAATGTTTCCATGTCAGTATTATGATGGCAAAAAGTCTACAGGGAATACTCTTATTATGCTATAAATTTCAATGTTATTTCAGAATGACTAATTTGATTTCCAAACAAAGCTTTAAGGAATGACTTCTCTTTTTTTTTGGATGGAGTAATGTATTGGATAGAAGAAACACTGTTCAGCTTTTTTGATTAAAGGTTAACAAATTATTTGCAGTCTTGAAATATGACATCTACTGAACATCCTTAGAGGTTGTTATACAGAATTACAACAAAAAAGTGACAGAATGCTTCTTGCTGATATTGCCAGTGACTTGATTCCATTTCAGCCGTGTAAAGTTTCTTATCTCTTGGGGTGATGATATGCTTCAGTTTATACTGCAAATCTCCAAAAGTTGACTTTCTTCATGCTTCTAAAAGACTGTCAGGAGTTACCCAGCTGAAAAATCACAGAAATACTGTTTGTTCTTCTAAGCGTTGTTTTGGCAGCTCTCTGCTGTATTAGAAAAACTAACCCAAGGGAAGTTCTGTCAAAATTTGAATGTCATCTTGCAAATGAACAGGGAGATTAAATCATTGTGTCCTAGTTATGTGTGTAAGTATGGCCAATGTGATAACTGATGTGTGCATCATACAAATAATTTGGCGGCAATATTTGAGAAAGGTAGTAAAAATAAACGCAATGGATGTTTTGATTATTTGTTTTATGGTCATAGCTAAAGCAAAAACTATTATATTTGTGACAGCTACTCATAGTACATAAAATATTTGTTCTAAGATGTGAATAATACAAAAGACTCAGCTATAGGAAGATTCTAGGTGACATTTTTCAAAGAAAACAGCAAGGTCAAAGATATTATGGCAGGCACGAGGTTAATGATTCAAAGGAATAGGAAGAAGGCCAGTGTGGCTAGAACATAGTAACCACATTTGAAGGAAACTAAGTTCTTCTTGTCCTCTAGGATGGGAACATAAATCTCTTCTTGGCAATTAGAGAGACCACCAAGTCACACCTTCCACAGCAAGACCAGAAGGGAGAATTGTACAGCCAATTGAACTGACTAATAAAAACATCAGCCTGGCATGGTGGCTCACAACTGTAGTCCCAGAACTTTGGGAGGCTGAGGTGGGTGGATCACCTGAGGTCAGGAGATCGAGACCCACCTGACCAACATGATGAAATCCCGTCTCTACTAAAAATACAAAAATGAGTCAGGCATGGTGGCAGGAGCCTGTAATCCCAGCTACTTGGGAGGCTGAGACAGGACAATCGCTTGAACCTGGGAGGCAGAGGTTGCAGTGAGCTGAGATTGCGCCATTGCACTCCAGCCTGGACAACAAGAGTAAAACTCTGTCTCAAAAAAAAAAAAAAAAAGTATTACATTATCTCAAATAAATACCATGCAGCTTCCTTTGTGACTGTAAATGAAATTCTAGATTTTCAAATTAAGACTAAAAATAAATAGATAAAATCCAAAATGTAGTGCCTAAATAACTGCATTAGTTTTATTCAGAATGGCGCGCACACACACACACACACACGCACATACATAATGATTGTAAAAGTTTGCTATTCAGTCGAAAAGTATTACTGGAAGGCATGGTTTATATTTCCAAAATTGGGGGATAAATTAGGCTTAAATTTTTAGAAAATAATACATTATTAAATTTGCTAGAGCAGAGCATACTCCCCTCAGGCAAATTAAAGTCTCATTATAGAATTTTAAAAGAAAAAACTAATAGATTTGTGATGGTACTTTGTAATTTCAATATATTTGACAAGGAAAATTTAGAGAGCAAATTTTTAAATCTATGTCTCTAAGAAATAAAAGTTAACAACAAAAATTAAAATTAATTTTTACATGAATAATGCAATTCATTGAGAATGTTTCTTCTTTTCTTGAAGAACATTAGGATTTTAATTCTTCATGTTTCTAAAAGTCTGAGCTGGAGAAAATGTGACTAAAATAAAATTGATATCATTCAACTGTACCCCTTTTTTTATATAATTGTCTTCAAAGTTGGATATAACTTGATTTAGATGATAGATTATGTGTGATTTAACCCATGTGTTTTATACATTTTAATAGGGTATTTTGTTGAACATATTTGAGCAAATAACATAACACTTTAGAACGCAAAATGTGCTGTTTGTTTCCCATGACTTTCTTAAATCTGAACTCAAGAACACGCTTGTTCTAATAATATAACTTCTAATGTGATTCTAATGTGATGTTATATAAGTTTTCATTATTCCACTAGGACCAAGTAGACATTCTTTGCTTTGACAGTTTGTGCCTTTGTAAAATTATATAAATGATCACTGATATTTTTTACTGTATTAAAATGATTTCTCTTTTACATATAAAATATTTTGATATAATATGTAAGACAGAAAACCAAATTTATTTACTTATCTTTAATGAATGATTGGTCAGTTACTGAAATGCCACTTAGTAATTAATCTGTGAGTTTTATATGAAACATCATATTTATTATATATTCAATTACTGATTTATGTTAACAGCATTACCTAGCATCTAGCGGGTATGTACAATATCTCAAAATCTTCCTTAGTGTTTTACCACCATTATCCTATTTTTTATATACAAATCCATAAGGAAAGTATCATTAACATCCATAGTCTACAGATAGAAACCCCAAAGTCAAAATATAATAAATAAACCTGTCCTATAGCTAGAACAAGATATAGAAAATACAGTTTTCATAAATTAAACAGTAGTGGAAATAATAATTAAACAATATTTGTTGAATATATTTAAAAATACATAAAATTTGTAGATATACTTGAATGTTCCTGTATTTTATTTACATAACAACTAAATAATACTATATACTATTCTAAGCACATGTTTTAATTCATTTTAAACTCATACCAACCTAAAAAAAATCACTATAAAGAAATAGAGGCAAAAAGCAATTACATAACTTTCCCAGGTAACATACCAGACAAGTAGCAGAATCAGGATTTATACCCAGAGAGAATAACAGGAGTATGGATACTTCCAAGTCCTGGATATATTCAGAGATTTCCTTTTGATTTGTCTTGATAATCAAGAATTTGTTAGTACAAATGAAGTTATTAATATTTGCAGATTGAGATGCCTCTTTGAATATGATTGTACAACTAGAAAATGTGAGATTTCACAAAACTCATTAATATTAAAAAAAATAGTTTGACACAACATTTCTTTATACCAGCAATAACCAGTCACTAAATACAAGTTTTAAAATTCCATTTCACAATAAAAATATGTGTAAATTTTCAATAAAATTATATGCTAGCTCAATGCACTATAACATTTTTCCCTTTTCCTTTGAAATGTGTAGCAACATCATAGAAGGTTACTTACTCAAAAGATTCAATGTGTCAATATCTCTAATAAGGAATATAAAACCCACAATAAGAGCAGAAAGAGGATTCAGGGCAGGCTTCAGAGTGAATGTGCTAAAACAATCGATTCATAGAAAAAAATATAAATTTGTTGGATGCTAATATGAAGGAAAAAACCTGAAGCAGGAGAAAAACTCATGCAAAGTGCATATACATTAAAATACATAGTTTACCCTTTTGCAATGTACCCATCTGAAAAGATATTAATAACCACATTGTATAAGAAGTTCAAACAATAGGAAAAAAATTAAATAGTCCAATTTAAAAATGGGTCAAGGTCTGAATAGACATTTCTGAAAAGAAGACATATAAATGGCCAATATCACTAATCATCAGAGAAATGTGCATCAAAACTACAATGACATGTCATTTCACCCTTGTTAAAATGGCTTTTTTCCAAAAGACAGGCAATAAGGAATACCAATGAGGATGACCATTGTACACTGTTGATAGAAATGTAAATTAGTACAGTCATTATGGAGAATAGTATGGAGGTTCCTCAAAAAATGAGAAATATAACTATCATATGATCTAGTAATTCCACTGCTGGGCATAGATCCGAAAGAAATAAAATCAGTATTTCGAAGAGATATCTGCACTCTCATGTTTATTGCAGCACTATTCACAATAGCCAAGATATGGAAGCAAATTAACTGTCCATCAACAGATGAATGGTTAAAGAAAATATGGTACAAATATACAATGGAATATTAAGCCATACAAGGATGAAATCCTGCTATTTGCAAAAACACAGAGGAAACTAAGACATTATATTAAGTGAAATAAACCAGGCACAGAACAACAAATATTGCATGTCTTTGCTCATATTTGGAGGTAAAAAAAAAATTGAACTCATGGAGATATAGAGTGGTATGATGATTGCCAAAGGCTGAGAAGGGTAGCAGAGATGGTTGGTGATAAATGGGGATGGCCAATAGGCACAAAAATAGAATCAGATAGAATGAATAAGATCTAGTATTTGGTAGCTCAACATGGTGATAATAGTTAACAATAGTTATTGTATATTTTACACTAAGGAAAAGAATGGAACTGGAATGTTCTCAACACAAAGAAATTTAAAGAGCTTGAGGTGGTGGATACCCCCAATTACCTTGATTTCATCATTACACATTGTATACCTGTATCAAAATATCATATAAACCGCAGAAATATATATAACTCTTATGTACACATAATCAAAAAAATGTACAAAAGTAAAAGTATAAGTTATATAATTATTTTATTTTTAATTATTTTCTATTTTTACTTGTATAATTATTTTCCCATGCTTTTCTGAGGTTTTATCACTCTTTTATCATCTTAAGTCAAATGCCTGTTTTTTGTTAAAATATTTGCTTTTAATGAAAATGGCATTTAAGGCTATGCCTTTAATTACAGTTTTAGTAAGTTCCCTTACATTTTGACAGAAGTTATTTGCAGTTTGTAATTTTGTAAATAGTATGTGACTGTAGCTTTGTAAAAATTTCCTAGAAAAAACAATTATTGGGGATACATTAACACTTTGAACGGACTTTTTTCTTAAATTTTTACTATAAGTCTCCAGATTTATTTAGTTGTGATTAGCAATGTAGCCTGTACAATTTTTGCTGTGGTGAGTTTTCTTGGGCTATAGCTTTCATGCTCAACTTCTGAAAAATGCTAAATAAATGTCATATTTCTTCCATACTTAAGATTTTGTGAATGGAAGAGGCAGAACAAGATGGTAGAATAGAAGGCTCTACTGATTGTTATTCTCACCCCCTGCAAAGACACCAATTTAGCAACTATCTACACAATAAAATCACCTTCATAAGAACCAAAAATCAGGTGAGCCCTCACAGTACTTGGTTTTAACTACATAATGCTGAAAGAGGCACTGAAGAGGTACAAAAAACATTCTTGAATTAATGATGCCACTTGAGGAGAGGAGAGGACTTTGTCTTGCATCTTGCATACTAGCTCAGCCAAAGCAGGGTAGGTCATCGGTCAGAGTTGTAAGGTCCTCTTTCTAGGCCCTAGCTCCTGGATATTTCTAGACACACCCTGGGCCAGAAGGATCTGCTGCCTTGAAGGGAAGGAGCCAGTTTTGGCAGGATTCATTGCCTGTTAACTGAAGAGACCTTGGACCCTGAATAATTAGCAACAATACCCAGGTACTACATTGAGGGCCTTAGGTGAGACCCTGAGACTCTTGCTGGCTTCAGGTGAAACTCAGCACATTACCATCTGTAATGGCTTTGGGACGAGACCTCTTCTGCTTGAGAAAAGCAGAGGGAAAAGTAAAGGAAACTTTTTCTTGCATCTTAGGTACTAGCTTGACTACAGGAGGGTAGAGCACCAACTTGGCTGTTGGGGTCCCTGATTCTAGGACTTGGCTCTTGAATAGTATTTCTGGACCTGTCCTGCACCAGAAGGGAGCCCACACCCCTGAAGAGTATGTCCCAGGCCAGGGAAATTCACCACAGGCTGAATGAAGAGCCCTCATGCCTTAAAGGAACAGTAGTCTGGCAATCCTCCTCATAGGCCTATAGTGGCAATGGCCTTGGGGTGAGGCTGCTCTGATTTTGGAAACAGGAGAGAAGAATGGAAAGAATTGCATCATGTTGTTTGAGTGCCAGCTCAACCACAATATAATAGAACACCAGCTAGACTATAAGGTTTTTTACTGTAGTTTCTGGCTCCCAGATGGCACCTCTGGAACCACCTGGGGCATGGGGGACCTTGTCACCCTGCAGGCAAGGACACAGATCTGGCTGATCTTTGCCACCTCCTGACTGTACAGCACCAGGGCCTTCAGCTAACATAGGCAGTAGCCAAGAAGTGGTTACAGCAATCCTTGGGCAAGACCCAGTGCTGTGTTGGCTTCAGGTCTGGCACAGTGTAATTATAGTGGTGGTGGACATAAGGGTGCATATGTCACTCCACTTCCAAGTTCAGGTGACTCATAACGGAGAAAGGCTCTGTTTGTTTAAAAGAAAGTAAGGTAAGAGAACAAGAGTCTCTGGCTGGTAATCCAGAGAATTCTCTAGGATCTGGTTCAAGACCATCAAGTCAGAACCTCTACCAGTCTACATGAAGCACAGCATTACTGGGCTTGGAATGACCCCTAAAGCAGACATACCTTACATTACAAAACCCAAGACCTTTTGCATTTCTGAAAATCCTTTCCAAGAAAGATGGGTGCAAATGAGTCCAGACTGAGACGACTAAAATAAATACCTAACATTTCAATGCCCAGAGCCAAGATGCAGACAAACACCTACAAGTATTAAGACACTCCAAAATACATGACCTCACCAAATGAACTAAATGAGACATGAGGTCCTATCCTGGAGAAACAGAGATATCTAACCTTTCAAAAAGAATTAAAAATCGATGTTTTGAGGAAACTCAGAGAAATTCAAGATAACACAGAGAAGAAATTCAGAATTCTGTCAGATAAATTTAACAAAGAGATTGAAATAAAAAAGAATCAAGCAGAAATTCTGAAACTGAAAAATGCAATTCAAAGAGAAGAGAAAAACAATCTAGAACTTACATGACCCGTAAATTAAACAATCTCACAATAATCTAGAATTATATGTCCAAGTTGAAGAAATTTAGAAAATTATGAAACAAAATTTTGCAACCAAGATTTTCTAAGAAAGCAGGACACTAGAACTAGGTTATGTTACATGCGCAGCAGGGGCTGGTTGCTCCAAAACTCAGTTGCATTTGCCTTAGAAGATTTGTCATAAGGCATAGACTAGATTACAGTCTTCCAAGTTCAATTTGTTTGCACTTTAAGATGGATGCTCTCTCTGTGGACAGACCCATATTAATCAATTTCACAGAGACTGATAGTTATAAACCAATAACATGGATAAAGAAGATATTATTGTTCATTTATGCAGCAAAAACTGTCAAGATACTCAGAATGTTTGAGGTTCTTCAGTATGTTCTCTCTCTGTAGGAAAAACACATTGAAAGAAAAGTTCTTAAGAAGTTTGAATAGAGAACAAGAAATAAATTACCTGATGTAAGTATCTCTCAGGTAAGGTAATCTAACTTTTGCAATCCGATTGTTTACCTGAGATTAGCCAGAACTCCATCCATCTTGAACAGTGTTAAAATGCTGAACTGAGTAGGGCCAACAAACTTGTACTTCTTTCTCTCTCTCCTGACACTCATGATTAGTCAATTTTTTTTTTACTATTGTACCCCTTTTCCATGCAGAGCATACATCTGTTTTCTGCATGATGATAATCGGTAAATTTCCAAATCACAGGGTTTAGAATGTTGAATTTTACCAAACTAGTCTATCGTTCACTTATGCACAGCATCTTATTCTACTCTCACAGGTTACTAATTCTCTAATGTGGATATAGATACTAGTTTAGATTTTAGAGTAAAACCTTAGTCTGGCTTTTGAGAGCACCTCGATTCAGTCCCATATTATTTGTTAATCTATTAAGATATAATCCTCTTTTTGTTGGTATTAGACTTTATAAATAGTCTCAGATTCTTTGAAAATTTGTGGATATGTGCAAATATTTATAAAGCTATCTATCTATATAGATATTTCAATATAGAGAGATAATCTCTCAGGGAGTGAGAAAATGCTCAGCCAATTAAATATTCTGAATACTATTTTTTTCTCCGTGGGCATATGAGTATATGTATCATTTTTTAAAATATTGATTCAACTGGAGTTATTCAATTAGTATGTGAAAAGTTATTCATAGTTTTTTCATTTGTTGAAAAAAGGTACCCAGTTCTATAATAATTATATATTGAATTAAATTATCTCTCTTCTCTTTTTCCCTCTTCAGGCCTTAATTAGATCAGCTGCAGGTATTTGGAATGCAAATGGGGTAGTTTGTAATAAAAGAGACAAAGATTTTTATGTAGCACACCCTCCTGCTTTGGGATTCTCTCTGGATGGTTATGTAACCTTAGTTTAGCCAGAAAAAAAAAAGAGACATTTTGTTTTGGAGAAATGCCATGTAGCTGTCTACTCAAGGTAGTTCACTTTTTGTTTTACATTTTTCTATATTAAAATGCCCTCTTTGTTTCAGTATTGGCTAGCTCCACAAAGGTTTATACTCTTGAATCATACATATCACTTTAAAAGTACAGCACTTCCAAGGGCACTGAAGGCTTAACATGACAATAATAACAACTAATGACTAATTATCCAAGAAATGGATTTTTACATATACACTTTATGGAGGAGATTGCTGACTCAGGTCAAAGCTGTACCTTTTCTTCCTGGGAACATAGCCACACTACATTTTGAAGACTACACAGAAGTTAGGAATAACAGTGTGATTGAGTTCTGGTCAATGGGTGATATGCATAGTTAAAGTATATCTTATAATGATACTCTATGTTAATTTATCTGGGTAGAATAGAGACAAATACTAGGAAGAACATGGGAGCCAGGTGTTGGTGTGGTCACAGCACAGAAAGATACTGAAACCCTTTTTGGACTAGAACTACCTGCTGATCAGAAAAATCTCTGGACTTTAGGTAAATGAGAAATAAACTCTTGTGTTATTAAACCACTGACATTTCAGTTATTACCTCCACTGTTATCTTAGTGAATGCACAATGTCATACATTGTATTTTCTTAAGAAATGAAAATACTGAGATTTATTTAGGAGTAGTGAGTTTTTCATGAATACTTAGTTACTAAACGGGAAATTTGAAACTCAAATATGGGTTTTCTCATTCCAGATTGTGGTTTTTTTTTTTTTTGCCATTTTTCATGTTGTCAAATATGCTGTTCTTATATGCTGTTTGAAAATTCAGTGTCTTGAGTCACAGAAACTGCATTTACGGTGATTTCAATACTTGCTAGGTGTATAGACTTGGGAGCATTTATTAATCTTTGCCTTTTTTTCATCTGTAAAATGAGAGTAATAAAAATGTATACCCTATAATGCTGTAAGGATTACATGAGAATATGCAAGTTAAAGGATGTTTTGAGAGCCCTCAGCAAAACTGGGTTTGAAGAGGAGCTAGATGTGGGTGTTTACAGTGCCTTTCCTGGGATAATTCATTTACCTGGCAAGTGGCCTAATGTTTCCTTGTGATTGTGGGACTCTCTACCAGGGATCCCTCACACAGGGAACTTGTTTACACTGTTGGACAAACTTGTGGCTCTTATCTGGCTTATATTCAGTTTATGTCTGCCTGACCATCACTCTGACTCTGGAAGCCAAACTTGTGTCACCACTCCCACCCCTTTTTCTGGTAGGCTGGGGTAAAACCAGCCTGGGGCAGCCCCTAGTTTTTCAAATGGAAAGCATAAATTCAGTGCACCACCACAATAGAAACAAGTTCTAAGTTTTTGACTTATATCTCTTGGGCAAAGAGGGTATAATTTGGCAGTCCATTGTCCCCCAGGTCATGCAAGGTAAAAATAAAGAGTCAGGAAGGGAGAGAGAGAAGCATCTTTGTAACTTGCAGTATATGCAAGGGAATAGGATATGGATTACTCTAAGTTATTGGGCAAATAACTGAAAGTTTTATTAAATAAATCAGCAGGAAAGTGGGAGCCCAGAATGCTAGATGGGAGAGATGCCTCTAAGTTCTTACTTCTCGGCACCAACTTGCACCATTTGGCTGTGGTGTATAACTAGAAGCTGTGTCAAAGGAGACTAAGCACTGCTTCTGGTATGAGAAAGTTCAGAATGGATGCTGAAGCAACATAAAATTAAAGAATTTACTGCAAAGGCTTAAAATGATATTTTATATATAAAAATTATAAAACGTGGGAAATTGTTTTGCTGTTTAATGTGAAGTTCTTTAAATAGTGCAAAACTTAGAAACTACCTTCTCTCTCTCAGCTTACAAACACTTCCTGCCCATTTTCTCTTATTTATGTCAAATTTTTATGTAAATCCATGGTTTTTAAACTTGAGTACATATCAGAATTATCTCTTGAGTTTTCTTCTTTGTTATTAATAACAACAAAAAATAGAATGTAAAAAACAGCATGCAGAAATAAAAACAGAGTATCTTACGTTAAGATACATAAGAGACTTTATAAAGTTCATGGAAAATGCATATTATGAAAAAAATTATGCATGGATTTGAAATTTTCTGTACCAAAATAAACTTGTTCTAACTTGTTATAACATGTCTGAATAGGATCTAGTCTGAGGTAGAAAGAAGGATGATTTATCTATTTGAAAAAGGCCCCAATCAGAGCAACATGAATTGTGCTAAAATGGAGGTAAGAACTAACATCAAATTTATGGTAAAGCTTGGGTCGAAGAATAATGGTGAAATCATTGATGCTTCATGTAAAGTTAATGGAAACAATGCCTCCAACCCCTGAAAATCAGCAGTTTACAAATGGGTAACTTGTTTTAAGAAGAAGCAAGACAATGTTGAAGATTAAGTCCATAGTATCCATTGCAGGAGACCATCCGCATCCATCTGTGAGGAAAAAAAAAATCATCTTATTTGTGTTCTGATTCAAGAGGACCAACGATGCACAGCACAAATAATAGGAAACACCACAGACAGCTTAACTGATTCAGCTCGTACAATTCTGACTGAAAAATTAAAGTTGAGCAAACTCCTCTCAATGGGTACCAAAATTATTGCACCCAGATCAGCTTCAGGCAAGAGCAGAGCTTTCAATTAATTTTTTGTTAAGTGGGATCAAGATCTTGAAGTATTTCTTGAAGAATTGTAACAGGAGATGAAACATGGCTTAAAGTACCATACTGAAGACAAAGCCCGATCAAAGTAATGGCTACCAAAAAGTGAAAGAAGTCTAGTCAACGCAAAAGTGGAGTAGTCAAAAGTAAAAATAATGAAAACAGTGTTTTGGGATGCTCAAGTCATTTCACATATTGCCTTTACGGAGGATCAAATAATTATAACATCTCCCTATTATGGGAGTGTTTTGAGAAAGTCAGCCAAAATTTTAACAGAATAATGCCCAGGATAGCTTCACCAGAGAGTTCTTCTCTATCATGACAATGCTCCTGCACATTCCTCTCATTAAACACAGAGGATTTTGCAGGAGATTTGATGGGAAATCATTAGGCCTCCACCTTATAGTTCTAATTTAGCTCTTTCTGACTTCTTTTTGTTTCCTAATATACAAAAATCTGTAAAAAACACATTTTTTTTTCAGGTCATAATGTACAAAATCTGTATTGACATGGTTAAATTTCCAAGACCAACCTCAGTTCTTTTTTTTTTTTTTTTAAACAGAGTCTTGCTCTGTCTCCAGGCTGGAGTGCAGTGGTGTAGTCTAGGCTCACTGCAACCTCTGCCTTCTGGGTTCAAGCGATTCTCTTGCCTCAGCCTCCCGAGTAGCTGGGACTACAGACACCCGCCACCACGCCCAGCTAATTTTTGTATTTTTAGTAGAGATGGGGTTTCACCATGTTGACCAGATGGTCTCGATCTCTTTTTTTTTTTTTTTTTATACTTTAAGTTTTAGGGTACATGTGCACATTGTGCAGGTTAGTTACATATGTATACATGTGCCATGCTGGTGCGCTGCACCCACTAACTCGTCATCTAGCATTAGGTATATCTCCCGATGCTATCCCTACCCCCTCCCCCCACCCCACAACAGTCCCTTGACCTCATGATCTGCCCACCTCAGCCTCCCAAAGGGTGCGCCTGGCCCACCCTCAGTTCTTTAAGGATAGACTGAATAGCTGGTTTTATTCATTATAAAAGTATCCTAAATAAATGGAGTTCTTGTTGGGAAATAAAATTAATATTTTTTATTTTTTTAATTCAATTTTTCATGAACTTTAAAAATTTCCCTGTTAAAATAATAGTAGGTGGTATAGTATGTATTATATAAATTACATTTTATTTGATGGCTTTGTAAATAGTGTGGCATGACTCGTGGACTAACAAGGTAGACTTTAGAGTTCTGTTGAAATCGTTCTGGTCATCAGGACAAGAACAGGCTACAGACTATTAAAATTTCTGAGGTGCTCCTGTTTATCAAAGTTATAGAGTCTTATTCCATATTTTTGATGATGAAATAAAACACAATGGAGGAAATGGAAATAAACACAAAATAAGGGCACTATCAGGGTTATCCCAAGTGGATGGAATATAGAGTGGGAATACTAGAAGACCTAAAAGATAAGAACAAAAGTGAAATTACATATATGGTTTAAGATTATAATGAAAAGCAGTTTATTGAGCCTGAGTAATAGAGAACTTGTAAGGTACTTAAAAGATGTGTGGCATGGGCCGGGTGCGGTGGCTCACGCCTGTAATCCCAGAACTTTGGGAGGCCAAGGCGGGCAGATTACGAGGTCAGGAGATCTAGACCATCCTGGCTAACACGGTGAAACCCCGTCTCTACTAAAAATACAAAAAATTAGCCAGGCTTGGTGGTGGGCGCCTGTAGTCCCAGCTACTTGGGAGGCTGAGGCAGGAGAATGGCGTGAACCCCGGAGCCGAGATTGCGCCACTGCACTCCAGCCTGGGCGACAGAGCGAGGCTCCGTCTCAAAAAAAAAAAAAAAAGTGCTGCATGTCTGGGGTACTTGTTTGTTGTATGACTTGGCCAAGTGGTCTAAATAAACTAGGATACATTAAATGCTTGATACCTGCAAATTCTACTCATCTATTCTACTGAATGATTTAGGGCCCGGAAGATAGTAGAGCTTCTTCTCAGCTTTTTGTGAGCTTTCTTTTACTTCTTGTATTTCCCCAAAAGGATCAAGACCAATTGAAGGGCTTGGCCTTGGTCATCAGAAATATCTCTCACTTCATCCAGCCTACTCACATTTTTTATCTCAGTAGTAATGACTGTTAACATTCTGAGGTGTCTTTCCATGTCTTCCGCTAAGTCTTTTCTTAAGAGTCAGTACATGAGTAAAGAATAAATAAATGTGAGCCATAATTATTGTAGAAAGAGAAAGAGAACTAATATTTTATTGGGGAAATAGAAAGCACATAATGATTTTAAAAATCTCATCATTATAATTTCCCTGCTATCCCCCATTTTTAATGTGAGATAGTTTAGGCTCAGAGAGGTTAGTTACTTACTCAGAACCATACAGCTGGTAGATGGTAGAGTCCAGATGCAAACACAGAACTGCTTAAGCTTAAGCTTTCAAATTCTGGCTCAGCTATGCAACTGTAGGCAAGTTATTAAGATTTCCTGTTCTTTTTTTCTTATCCAAACCTGAGAGAGATAATAGTGCGTATCTCACAGGGTTTCTCATGAGGATTAAATGATTAATTCTTTTAAAGTTCTTAGAAAAGCACCAGGCTTATAGCAAATTGCATAACCTATTATTATTATCATTATATTTCTGTGCTCTTTCCTCCCCAATACCATACCCTTGAATGCCACCTCCTATCTTCCTTCAATAGTCACCCTTCATTATTGAAAATACAAAGTTAGCTTTTTACCTCAGTCTATCTTTATTGCATTTTGATGAAAGGTGTAAACTAACATATGCTGATGTCCTTCTACAAGCTTGACCCATGGATTTCTAAGTACTTTTCCAGTTTTTTTCTACTTGTTATATATTAGGTACACAGGGTAAATATGATATAACAGAAAAACTTTTATTAATTTACCTTCTTTCGGTTTCTTTTTCCTCTAGTCATCTTAAGTTGCTTTCAAGTTTTTATTCTCTGTTTATTTGTTTATATGTCAAATTATCTGGCTTTTAGAGCTTTGTGTTTGCTGTTTCCTTGTTTTTAATATGAACTCCCAGGAAGCCACTCTTGACCCTCCAGGCTTGGGTCAGTTTCCCCAATTCTATTGCACCTAGGACTCACCTTAAGGTCACAAAGTGAATAGTTGTCTTCATTACATAATTTTTAAAAAATTAAATAAAATTTATATTAAAAATAAATATATATAAAAATTAAAGTATTTAAATAAAACAGCTATGTAGATATAAAATATTTTAAATAAAATAATTTTAAAATACTTAAATAATATTTTAACTAAACTGTCTTGTAGATTTAAAAAAAGAATATTTCAAAACAAGAACTATAAATTCTCAAAGGATAATAATCCATACTCACTGAATGTATCTGAGATGATTGTGCTGTGCCAAGCTATAATAAATGTATTCATTGTAGAAAATTTTTTACATATGTAGCAGTCTACTTGGTAAATGACATCTCAATATTTCTAATTCTTCAAATATGCAAGTGAGTATATTTGTTTAATTGACTGAACCCTATTTCTCAATATTTAAAAATAATGAGTAGAAATGTTTTACAGAAATATAAAGCTTTTATTAAGTGATTGCTGGTTACTAGAGGCTGGGAAGAAAAGAGAAGAAGGGAGAATAAAGAGAAGTTGGTTGAAGGATACAAAAATACTGTTAGATGGAATAGGTAGGTGTTATTGGTCGATAGCACAATAGGGGGATTATAGTTAATGATAATTTACTGCATAGTTAAAAATAGCTAGAAGAGAATAATTGGAATGTTCCTAACATAAGAAAAAATAAATATTTGAGGTAACAGATATCACAATTACCCTGATTTGATCATTAGGCATTGTATAAATGTATCAGAATATCACACATACTCCCCAAATAGGCACAATCATTATATATCAATAAAATGTTTCTAAAAAGAAGAAAAAATGGTTTAACTTGGTTCTGTCAAATATGATAAAATCAAATTTTAAACCTCATGAAATAATAATCAGTTGTAGAACCTTGCAAGCAGTGATTACAGTCATAGAGGCAATTTTTTTAAACTTCTATTTTTGTTAATAGAGGTATCCCACTGGATTTGTGCCCCTCAGCAGTTGCTTCATTAAGAGAAGCACAATTCTGGGATTCAGAACTAGTTTCTTGGAGCATTGAACTCTGCAGAATTATAATGATAGATGCATATGGTTCCTAATGAATATTTTTACAATGGGATGATAATTCCTCCGAGGAAGATATTGGTAGGGCCATACCTAAACTCTGTCCCTAGTCACATTAAAGTTCACATCAGTGGAGGATAATTTGGGGAAAGTACTGGCATAGACTTCTGATGCCATTTGTAATTTTTGACTTCTAAAGAGGCAAAATTAAAAAGCATTTCACAAGTTTGGATTTAAGTATAATTACCTTAGAAGCAAGTGATTTATGAAGGAACTGGCTAAGGAGCAGGATTTATTTTGTTGACATTCTGGTGCTAATTATGTCATAAGTTACACTCAGATATGCCTGAGCACCTCTCAGATTTTGAGTTTCTAAGGTGCTGAATTTCTGTTTAAGAAGGTATGACTGATAATTTAGGATTTTTTCTTATTTACAAAAATATTTGGCATCTAGTTTCTTACATAAACAAAAAGGAACAAGGTGAATAAGTTTATAGAAGGTAAATTCATACCACTCTTTGAACTGTATGCTTAGTTATATTAATTGGGGATTAAGTGGGCTAAATTGCTTAAGGTTTTTCTTTTTCAAGTACAAAAGCTTTAATAATTAAAATTTATGATAAAAAATCCTTGTGTTTTTCCTAGTATTACATTTTAATTTGATAAACAGTAAAGAATGCAGTCTGTTGTTCTACAGTGTTATAATTCAAACCTGTTTACTCATCAAATAATCAGGTTAGAATTATAGCATAGTAGAATCAGTGTTGGTGAAACTATAAAACTCATGGGAGAAAGGGGCAAAGAAGGAGAGTCTTGAGTATATTAACTGTTTCTTTATCACATTGTTCCAAGCATGTATAGTTAGGATGCAAGATTTCAGTAGAGCTTTTCTGCTCAAGAAAAGCCTTTTGTTTAAGTAGTGATAGAAGAATTACTTACTTTCTCATTTCTATTGGTACATTTATCTAATTATGCAGCCCAAAAGATTCATCCAAACCACTTTTTCAGGGGATGTGTAAAAATGCTACTGCCCACATACTTCTATTTTACTGAAAATCACAGTGCAGCAGTCCTCAGATTATCTGGAAATTTTGAAGCAATACAGCAATAAAATACGTAATATTATAACCACTGAGAAAACAGATGTACTTTTTGAGAAATTATACGTGGTAGAACTTTACCCAAGATTTGGAATTCACAGCAATAGAATCTGAACACTAGGTGATTCATTCATAGTGAACTCTGGTTTCCCTTTCCTAATTATGTGATTACGGGGGGACTTTATCCTTCCAAAAAAATTCCAAAGGATCAAAATCTCCAAAATATAATTGTGAAAACAATAATAATAATTTTTAAAAATATATTTACTTACATTTAAAAAGTGAATGTATTTAAGAAACATGTAAAAACACAATGGAACAATTCATAGGCCACTTTACCCAATAAAATCAGTAATAATAACACACATATTTTTGCAAACATAAAACAATCAGGTATGCAAGTGAGAGACACACGGGTATAACAGTTATGAGCAGACAAACCATAGCAATAAAGAAATAGTCTAAAAAGGAAAGTGTATAAATGCATATCACTATGGTTAGTAATTATGTGTACTCAGCTCTATAACTCTGGTTATCTGAAACACTGTGAGGAACAACCTAAGTCTTTTAACAGTGTCTATCAAAAACTGCAATGGATCACCACTCCATTTGCAGTCACCAAAAAAGCTAAGATCTTGAAAAATTATATTTTTCACAAATGTAGATGTACAAAAGAAGACATCTCTTTATTAACTGAAGAAGTTTCAATGTTTTTACATACATACACAAGGCTTAAACACAAAGTCAATGTTTTGACAATATATTTTGAGGAGTCAAATTTGCAAAAACAAAAAAAAAAGGAATGAAACTAATTAGAACTCTCTAAAAGTCTTTACATAATTTGTCCCTTCAGTATGATGTGAAGGCGAAATACATAGCATAACACATTGTGAAAAATAATACAGACAATTTAAATAGAAAACATCTAAAGAAAAGGAAAAGGGAAAAATGAAAAAGAAAATTTGACATAAAAAAGTGTATTATAAAGACAGATTATGGGCAATTGTGGGGAAATAGTCCAGAAAACACACCCAAAATATTGCTTTACCAGGTTTCTAAGTTTTTCTTAATCCAGTTAAATTGACATCTAAAATTAAGTTCACAAGCTTACCCCTGGTCAACTTGGCACAAATACACAAGTCCTTAAACCATATTTAATTTCAAAAGGCAATAAAAAAGTAATATTTCTCCCCTAACATGATACAACTCTCTTGTGGTTGTGATTTTGGAACTGTGGACATTAGAAATTTAGATTTTAAAGACTTTAATATTTTGAGATTTCAACATCTGGGATTATGGCATCCAAGGCTGTCTTTCAGGAGTATGATCCAAACCTGGTCATTTGGAGGAGGAAAACATTTTACCCTTTACTAGCCTCTTGCTAGCTATTTTACTTTGGAAGAGTTCATTGCACAGGGTTCCAATTGTCCGTATTCTCATCAACACTTGTTTTTTTCCCATTTATTTTTAAATATAATAATCATCCTAATTGTTGAGATGTGGTAGCTCATTGTGGTTTTGATCTGAAATTCCCCAGCAATTAGTGATGTTGAGCATCGTTTCATGTGCTTATTGGCCATTCGTATATCTTCTTTGGAGAAATATCTGTTCAAGTTCTTTGCCCATTTTTGAATAAATGTTTGCTTTTTGTATTGTTACATTGCAGGGGTTCTTTATATGTTCTCAATCCTCCTTCAGACACATGGGTTGCAAATATTTTCTCCTATTTTGTAGGTTGCCTTTTTCCTCTGTTGATAGTGTCTTTTACTGTGGATTTTAATTTTCATAAGATTTAAATTGTTTATTTTTTCTTTCATTGCCCATGCCTTTGGTGTCATATTCAAATTAAGTCTTTGGATATCAATAATTCTCTTGTAGATAGCATACAGATGGCTCATTTTTTAAAATCCATATTTCTAATCTCTGTCTTTTCAGAAGGAGTGTATTAATTTTTGCATTTCTGTAAAGGAATAGGTAAGCTTGAGTATTTTACAAAGAAAATAGTTTTATTTGACTCTTAGTTCTGTAGGCTTTACAAGAAGCATGGCACCAACTTCTGCTTGGTTTCTGGTGAGGCCCGATGAGGCTTTTATTCATAGCTAGAGGCAAGGGGAGCTGGCATGAGAGTGAGCAGGAGAGAAGCAAAAGAGGTGTCATGCTCTTTTAAACAACCAAATATTGTGTGAACTAATAGAGGGAGATCACACTCACTACCGAAGGGAGGGCATCAACCCATGCATGAGGGATACACGTCCATGACCCAAACACCTCCCATGAAGCCCCACGTCCAACACTGGGGATCACATCTCAGCATGAGATTTGGAGGGGACAAATATTCAAACCATATCAGATAATGTAATCCATTTACATTTAAAGAAATTACTGGAAAAGAAGAACTTCATGCAGAACAGAAACAAGTACTACATGTTCTCACTTATATATGGGAGATAAAAGATAAATTGAGCTCATAGAAGTAGAAAGTATAATTGTGGTTATTAGAGACTGGAAATGGTGGAGGGAGGGGATGATAGGGAGAGGTTAGTTAATGGCTCCAAATTTGTAGCTAGTTGGCAGGAATAAATTTTAGTGTTCTGTAGCACCATAGGGTAAACATAGCTGACAATAATTTAGTGTATATGTTTAAGAAGTTAGAAGAGAGGATTTTTACTATTTGTAACACAAAATGATAAATGTTCCAGGTAATAAGTTAATTGTCATTACATGTTGTACACATGTATACACATATTACTCTGGACCACATAATTATGTACAATTCTTGCATGTCAACTAAAAATTAACAAATTAAAGTGACTTACTTACAATGTCAAAAAAAAGATGTCTGTCATTTTGCTATTTGTTTTCTATGTGTCTTACAGCTTTTTCTTGTCCCTCATTTTTTGCATTTCTGTCTTTTGCATAGTTAATTTTTTATAGTGAAATATTTTAATCCCCTTCTTAATTTATTTTTTGTATATTCTGTAAATATGTTTTTGTGATTGCCATGGATATTGCATATAATATTGTAAAGTTATAATGCTTTAATTTTTTTTTTTTTTGAGATGGAGTCTTGCTCTGTTGCCCAGGCTGGAGTGCAGTGGTGCTATCTTGGCTCACTGCAAGCTCCACCTCCCGGGTTCATGCCATTCTTCTGCCTCAGCCTCCTGAGTAGCTGGGACTACAGGTGCCCTCCACAACATTCAGCTAATTTTTTGTATTTTTAGTAGAGACAGGGTTTCACTGTGTTAGATGGATGGTCTCGATCTCCTGACCTTGTGATATGCCTGCCTCGGCCTCCCAAAGTGCTGGGATTACAGGTGTGAGCCATCGCACCCAGCCCCAACACTTTAATTTGTATTTATACCAACTTAACTACAATTACATACAACAACTCAGCTCATTTAAAGCTATGTTGCCACTCCTTTCAGTTATTGCTATCACAAAATTACATCTCTGTTATTCTGTTTATAAAAAACATAAAGTAATATTGTTTTTAAATGCATTGATATTTTAAATGCAAGAAATTATAGAGTTTGAAATGACAGGATACTAGACAGAACTTGAAGCTACATGAAGAATTAAAGATATTAGTAAAAGTAATATCTTTTACATATTTTACAAATTTTACAAATACATAGGTATTTGTAAAATTGAGTTGGTATTATTGTAAGAATGGTACATAACTTTATGTTTTCTACATGACTCAAGATTTCTTGCAAGGAAGGTCTAGTGGAAACAAAATAGACCCTCAGCTTTGTCTGGGAATATCTTATTTTTTTGTATGTATTTTTAAAAGAGTTTTGGTGGTTACAAGATTCCTGGTTGACAATTTTTTTGTTTCTGTTTTTCCTTTTAGCACTTTGAATATTTTAGCCCACTCCCTTCTGGCCTCCGAAGTTTTTGATGAGGAATCTGATGTCAGTCTTACTTAGAATCTCTTGTATGTGACAAGTCATTTCTCTCTTGTTCTTTTACAATTCTTTCTTTGGCTTTTGACTGTTTGATTATAATGTGTCTCAGTGTGACTATTTTTTAGGACATCCTACTTGGGTTTTGTTGAGCCTCCTCTTGGATTTTATATTCATATCATTCATCAAATTTGAGAAGTTTTCAACTGTATTTTCTTTAAATATTCCCTCTGTCTCTTTCTTTCTTCTCCTTCTGAGATTTCCATTGTGTATGTTGGTCTACTTGATGATGTCCCGGAGATCCCTCAGGTTCTGTTTGCTCTTTTCTGTTTCTCATAAAGATAATTTCAATTGTTCTATCTTCAATTAATTGATGTTTTTCTTCTGCCTGTTTACAACTCTCTTTGAATACCTCTAAGGATTTTTTTATTTTGGCAATTATAATTTTCAGCTCTAAATTTCTTTTTTATTTCATTGTTGCTTTTCTTTTTATTGATCTTTCATTTTGTTCATTCATCATTTTATTGACTTTCTTCACATCATTTTTTTAGCTCTTTGAGCATCTTTAAGATAACTGTTTTAAAGTCTTTGTCTATATTTGCCATCTGGCCTTTCTCAGGGACAGTTATGTTAGCTTACTTTTTTCCTTTAAAAGGACCATATTTCCCTATCTCTTTTTATTCATTGTGATTTTGTTGTTATTGAAAACTTGACATGTGAATGTAATAATGTGGCAGCTATGGAAGTCACATTCTTCTTTTTTATCAGGGTTTGCTGTTTTACACTTTTGATTTAATTTTTGTAGGCTGTCTTCATGCTGAGGATCAGGCTGAGTTGTGAACTTAGTTCTTCTTTTTTTTTCTGAGCCTGCATCTTTCCCTGGTCACACACAGTGAGTTTCTAATTTCTCCAATGCATGTTGTTGCTTTTGAATTTTGTGGTATTTAATGTAGAGCTTCACAAAAGGAGAAAAAGAGAAAAATAAAGCGGGGAAGGGTACTAGCCATTTAAATGCCCTGAAATCCACTTCCATTGGATGGGTAGTGGCTTGCAATAATGTGGGTATGCAACAGTGTCTACTCTCTTTTGTTTCTGTACTTCCATGATTATAAATGCCATCATTTATCAGACTACAGATCCAGATATTGGAGGACAGGGTGTTTATTACCCACCCTGGTTTCTGCAATCTTCATGCAAGCTGCATCAGGAATATGTGCCTGCCTTTGGATTGGGGTAAGGAATGGGTAGCTGCTGCTGAGCTGAAAGCTGAAATTGACTGAAAGTACTGCAATTTACCAACCAAGCCTTCCTCTCAAAGTGGCAAGCTTCCAACTGACTAAAAAGTTTATCGAAATAGTCACATCGAATTCTTCCAGTACGACTGTTGTTTTAGAGGGGAGATGGATTCCAAGTGCTCTCTACTCTGTCATCTTCCCAGACTCCACATTTTTTTAACTCAGCTTTTAAGCATATTAAATGGAGATAATGACATATACTTTGTCTTCACAGGATTAATATAAGGATGAAATGAAGTAATGTGTATAGAACATACAAGATATATAATGAAGAGTGATATATCTGTATGATATTATTGGTAGTATGTTCAATGTAGTAGATAGGATCATTTACATGTATTCACTACCCTATTGACATTAGGCTTGACTATGTTCCTTGCTTGAACCAATAAATTATGAATGAAAGAGGCAAGAGGCTGTCAATCTTGTTAGAAACTTTAAGAGCCCATATGTGTTTCTATGTTCTGTTTCTTTATGCCATCATGACCATTAATGCTTAAAAGCTGGGCTGAATGCTTGGGTCTCATAGTGAAGTAGAGTCATGGCCAATCTGTTACAGACTTGTCACATGTGCCAGAAACCAGCATTTGTTACCGTAAGTCAAGAAGATTTGGGAGCTTATGTTATCACAAAATGGCCTAGTCTATCCTCACTGACACATGTTCTCTTTGCTTTGGCTATTTCTTATGCTGTCTGACATAGAGTTTTTGTCATTCTACCTCTGCCACACAAGAGGTTTTTTTTTTTTTTTTTTTTTTATCTTAACTGGATTCCAAAGGTTTCAATTACAATGTGGAGTTAAGAATACCTTATTTGGCTTACTTAAGAGCATGTTGGCTGATGAGCACATTGAATCTATGAAATATCCCCAGTTAGAATGAACCTGATTCTTTGTAAATAAGAAATTCTGGATATTTCCTTGTAGCTGAATAGGAGACAAAATAAGTAAATCCAATTTATAAACATTCAGACTAGTATAGGAAATCTGTCAATGTGTGATAGAATTCAACAGAATTAGGCTTTGAAATTAAATCTTTCTTTTTAATAAACTAAAGAATGTTGGAAGCTAAAATTGAGTTTTTAGGTGATAAGAATAATTACTCTTTGCAGACAGAAAAATGAGTTTGTTGAAACAAGTATATTCTTTAGAAAAATTTGGTAGAAGAGATGTTAATAATAAAAGAAAAATACTGATGAATAACATTAATTGAGCATTTAGAATATGTCTAGATTTGCCTTTCATTATATAATTGAATTGTCTCTGCAAACATTGAGTTAAATAGTTTTAAAATTTAATTTTATAAATTAATCCAAGCTTAGAAAAGTTATGGAAGTTGCCTTAGTTTCCATAGCTAGCAAATAGAAGATTGAGGATATGTGCGCATGGCTATCTAACTTCAAAGGCAAGCTCTCCTTTATTTACTTGTTATATTTACTGTCTCTCTAATGTAGAACAGTAAATTAGTCTGAATATTAGTACATTTTATAGGGAGGATCGGAGAGGCTGGATTAGTTTATGAAAGCTTGCCTTGAGAAAAGCTTATTAATCTAAACCTTGCATTTTTTTTAAAGGTCTTTGTCTGCTGCATACATGTTTAAAAAGTTACTTCATCTAGTGGGACAAAAAGGAAGTCCATAATTAAATGCTGTATTTCATGTGACGTCTTACATAATTCACATGTATTATATAATAACATCATTTTAGAAAAAAGATATAGCTATAAAATATAGATATATAGATAAAACCTGCCCTAATAACTTATTCCTCCCTGCCAAATACACTCTTTGCATAGATGAAAGAATGTCATATAATCCCTTTCCAATTTTGCTACATTCCATTTCAAAATATTTTGGTATCTAAAGTATGTTATCCCAAGTCACTCAAATGAAAATATTAGCTTACACTTTAATTTCTGTATGTTTTGTTCTCTGCTCTAACTTTGATACTTTGAATACTGTCTCACATATAGTAGTGTCTGGCATAAATATTTGTTGAGTCATTCATGAATACATGAATGAGCTATGACAGTCAATTCAGCTTGCAGTGCTACCTCAAACACATGATTCATAGCCCATTTACATATGCTGAGAGCATCCTTAGCCTTATCATAGTTAGGTCAATTTGCTTTGTTTATCCAAGGAAATGGGTCCATGCTAACTAATGAAAATTGGATATACAGAGGTCTTTAGGATTTTGTTTTAATTTGGAGGGTGACCATATATACTCACAATTTAAGTGGAATGTTTAAAAATGTAAATAAGTGATAACACTTGTATCAATAAGAAAAATAAAAGGGGGTCCGGTGGGGTAAAATATATAAATGAGATTACTAGAAAGCAAAAAGTCTATGAAGGCATGTTGATAGATGAAAGAGAACTGAAAGCATGCATGAAGATGTTTCATGACAGGTTATCTTCCCACGGAACTTCATACATAATGCGGATTTGGAGTCAGCTCTTTTCAAGGGTATAAGTATAGAAATGTGGCTTAAAACAGAAGTAGCTGAAGATTTGTCTCTAGAGTAGCTGTGCTAGTAACTCATTATTCCAATACCCCTTTCTGCATGCATACTGGAATTCACCTTACAATAAAACATTCTATTAAATATGAAAATAATGCCTTGGGGGAAACTAAAAGATGGTGGATGTTGACATCACAAAGTAAAGTACTCTGTATGTTGTTCCTGAGATGATAGGGGACATCCTTCCAGCTGGCTTCCTATCCCCAGTACAGTAGGCCTCATTTCCAAGGAGCTCATCTCATGTGGATAGGGGAGTCACTTAGCCATTTCATTGAGAAGAAAGGCCTTCCAAGAAAGGGAACTACATAGATAGACCACAACAAAGAAATCATAAACAACACTTCCTAGGTAAACTTACCTTTTTGAAGATAAAAGCAATTTAATAAACACAGGCAAAAAAAAAAAAAAAAGGAAAAAGAAAAAGAAAACCTCAGCAGACTAAAAAAATAATTAAAGCAAACTGTTCTAGAGGAGAACACAAAATTTAAAGCACAGGAGAAATTAAACAAAACCAAACAAAACTCTAATTTTTAGCCCTGGAGAAATTAAAGAAAGTGGTACAACCATAAAAAAAATAGTAAGCTATGAAAAAATATATATCATATAAAATAGTTAAGAAAAATAAAAAAAGATTTCCATTTAAAAAAAATTAAGCGATGGATTGAAAGCCAAAGTCTAAAAAATTTCACAGAACACAGAACAAAGTAACAAATAATTAATCCTCAGTACCTTAAAATTATAACAATAGCATTTCCAGAAAAAAGAAAAGAGGCCAGGCCTGGCAGGTCATGCCTATAATCCCAGCACTTTGGGAGGCCAAGGTGGGCGGATCATGAGGTCAGGAGTTCGAGACCATCCTGGCTAACACAGTGAAACCCTGTCTCTACTAAAAATACAAAAAATCAGCCGGGCGTGGTAGTGGACACCTGTAGTCCCAGCTACCCAGGAGGCTGAGGCAGGAGAATGCATGAACCTGGGAGGAGGAGCTTGCACTGAGCCAAATCATGTCACTGCACTCCAGCCTGGGTGACAGAGTGAGGCTCCCTCTCAAAAAAAAAAAAGAAAAAGAAGAAAAGAACAAAGAAACAAACAAAATAGGAGGTAAGAAAAGGCAGAAACATTATGAATAATATTTATAAAACCTAAAGAAGTTATGGATTTTTACATGCAGTCAATCTAAAAATCTTATCTATGCCCATTATAAGATTTTCAAATAATGAAGATTAACAAACAAAAACAATACTCATAAAGGAAAAATTACATTAAAAAAGGATAGAATTCCTCACCTACGATAATTAGAATGCAATGAGAGTTGTCTTCAAAATTCTACATTAACTTTTATTTTTTTATTGTGTAAAAAATGCAATTTTTATGGGTACATTATAAGTGTATATACTTATGGGGTACATGTGAGGTCTTCAGTACTTTAAGGAAACAATATTAAACCTAAATTTGTCAATAAAGTATAAAGATAAAATTAAGGATAAATAAGGAATCAGAAAATTAATCACCCATATATGTTTTCTGAGGAAGAAATTTGAGAAAGTGCTCCAGAAAGCTTGTGAAGTAGGAAGAAAAGAAAATCTAATTTCAGGAATTAATAGCCCTGCTTCAGAAGTGGAATAAACAGAACTCAAAGAATTACAACTATGCAGCTGCCAGGAGAATAAATAATCCCTAGTTGATCAAGAGAAGAGAAAGAAAGAGGGAGTTCTTTGCCAAATGACTGTGATTGAAGAGAAGAATAACTTTGAAAACATGATGAAAACCATCCCGCATTTTGTCAACAAGAAGAAATAAAGACCACTAGAAAGAGATGAAAAAATGCACAGAAAAGTAATGATGTCAATGTATATCAAAACAAATAGGGCATGAATTTGAGCTAGTAGAATGTAGAAAAGATAATCTATTTGCTTTTAAGCCAAGGAATCTTTTCTTTCCATTGTTGTTGGGTTCATGACATTAGACTCTGAGAAAAGGAAAGATAATCCTAGGAACCTTTCAGTTCTAATGATTAATATTTATGTAGTCATATTAATGCAGCTTTTGTTTGTTGATTTTTAAGTGTTAGAATCAGTCAATCAAAGGAAAGTATACATAGTCATGCTTATGAAAGAAAATGTGTGCATCATTCTTGAAAACATAAAAAGAGAGGTTTATTTACAAATTAAGAGATCAAAGTGTGGAGGAGCAGTTACTGAAAAGTATAGAGAGACTGTTATCTTAAATAAATATATCATAGTTTTTAGAAAATAAATGTAATAATTAATCTATTATTTCGGTTTATCAATGTTAGCAATGGAGGAACTGAAAATATCATTATCTCTCAGAAATTGAGGGGAAAAGTAAGTAAAATGAAGTATAATGAGCCAAATCTTCATATTTTAGAACAAGAGTTAATTGTTGAAAGAGAAAAATAGCATATTAGTGTTGAAAACTCACAATGAGAAATAAAAATATGCATACTTGCAAACATTTGCTTCTGAACTTGAGGTGGCCGGTGTGGAAGGGTGGGCTGAAAACTGGCATTTCTCATTTTGAAACCTACAACCATTGATTGCTTGAATTTTCATGGGAATGTACTTTTTTGTTTAAAAATATTATTTACATAAAGACAATATTTTGCAATGGAACAGCTTAAGTGCATGGAGTTTGAATTTCCCAATTTGAAAACAGAAAAAGGACATAACAAGACGTTCATGAGATATTCCTTGGAAAAATAAAAGAGCTCTTACTTAGACATGTTCATAAAAAACTCATCTGTAATGAAATTATTACTGGCTGGATGACAATTGACAGAATGACACCACTCCATTTGTTTGGACAGGACCACTAATAAAACCAGTAAACCAAGATGATGAAAATTGTGTCTATGTCAGTGGCTTCTCATAGGCATAAAACTGAACTAAAAATGGTTGTAACACTCAGGTTAATACTCTAGAGTGTTTAAAAACAGAAGCCCTCACATTTTCAGCTTTCTGGACATGTCAGTAACCTACTGACATTAATGCTGTCTTATAATTTTAAGAAATAAGTATCTTTAGACAGTTAATTATCCATTTGTAAGGAGGAAACCACCTAATGTCTTTGAAAAGTTACCACCACAATCTGATGTTTATATTTAGGTGAACCATATTTTTATTAGAACTTGTGGGTTACAAAAAAAAGCTATGAAAATGAAATATCAACTTAAATTGCTTGAAATTGCCTTTCAGTTGGCTGAATAAATGTATCATGGATTTTTCCTTCTATAAAAATGAAAGGTTAATGAAAACATTACATAGTTTTCATTTTTAGGTGCAGAATGGCTAATACAAAAGTGGCTTGATTTGTTTCTCTCTCAAAATAGAATAGTGTTTAGACATCAAACTTTATGTGCTATTATGGTAGGGAGTATGTTTTTCCACATCTTTGCTTGCAAAACCTTGACACTTTCATAGCACTTTCTACTTTGCATTCTAGGTTACATTATTCAATATGGGGGCAGGGCTATTTCTTTGCAAGCTAAAGAAGAAATTTTTTCTGTATCAACTGGACAACTTGGCAGAGAAAGTGAGGGGGATAAGTATTTTTTTCTCTGTTATTGAGAATTAAAAGTAAAAACACATATTGGCAACAACCCAGTAATTTTTCAAAGAATTTGCCAGTAGAAAGACTTATGTGTTTTGTTACTGGTGACTAGAACAAAAATGCAATTCTTGACTCAATCTTTCAATGTCATTTTCCATATATTTTACTTATAGGAGCTTTTTAAACAAAATTGTTCTACTGTATCTGTGGAGTAGAATGAAAACCAGAAGTAATTTGTTAAGAACTTCAGCAAGTGAAAATGATTTATTCTGTAAATACCCAGATAATTAAGAAAAGCTTTATATATTTATTTATTAACTATTTGTTGATTGGTTGGTTACAAATTATTAAAATTCTTCATTCTAGCTCTGGAAAAGTATCCCTCTAATTATAGTTAGCATTAGATGTTTACATACAACTCTAAAAATCATTGATTTTATTGGCTCTTCCTTTACTAAAGAAATATACTATAGACAAGCTTGTCCAACCTGTGACCTGTGAGCCACATGCAAACCAGGATATCTTTGAATGTGGACTAACATGAATTCACAAATTTTCTTAAAACATTATGAAGTTGTTTTGCAAGTTTTTTTTAGCTCATCCACTATCATTAGTGTTAGGGTATTTTATGTATGGCCCAAGACAATTCTTCTTCCAATGTGGCCCAGGGAAGCCAAAAGATTGGACAACTCTGCTATAGTAGCTTTCTCAAAGTTTATATAATCTGTAATGAATTAAAAGTGATGTTTGTATATTATCTACAAAAATTATTTTTTCAAGCTGTGGCAAAATTTCCAAAAGTAGATGGGGAAAATTAGGTGTAAATTAATCTGAGAGAGTTGTTGTCCATAGCAGCAACAAAAAATTAGTAATATTTTGTGAAAAACATCTCTTGCTGCATTCCCTATTTTGCTTAAATGCATTCTTTTATTTTTTTAACTTATAAAGGAAAGAGATTTAATGGACTCACTGTTACACATGGCCAGAGAGTCCTCACAATCATGTGGAAGGCAAAAGAGAAGCAAAAGCACAGCTTCCAGGGTGGCAGGCCAGACAGCTTGTGCAGGGGAACTTTCAATTATAAAACCATCAGATCTAGTGAGACTTATTCCCTACCATGAGAAAAGTACAGGAAAGACCCATCCCCCTGATTCAATTACCTCCAACCAGGTCTCTCCTACGATACATGGGAATTATGGGACCTACAATTCAAAATGAGATTTGGGTGGGGACATAGCCAAAATATCTAATTTCACCAATGGCCCCTCCCAAATCTCATGTCCTCACATTTCAAAACCAATCTTGCCTTCCAACAGTCCTCCAAAGTCTTAGCTCATTTCAGCATTAACTCTATAGTCCAAAGTCTATAGTCCAAAGTCTCATGAGAGACAAGGCAAGTCCCTTCTGCCTACGAGCCTGTAAAATCCAAAGCAAGTTAGCTACTTCCAAAATACAATGGGGGTACAGGCAATGGGTAAATACACCCATTCCAAATGAGATAAATTGTCCAAACTGAAGGGGCTACAGGCCCCATCCAAGTACAAAATCAACCAGGATGGTCAAATCTTAAATCTGCAAATTGATCTTTGACTCTCTGTCTCACATCCAGGTCATGCCGATAAAAGAGGTGGGTTGGTTCCCATGGTCTTGGGCAGCTCTACCTCTGGGGCTTTGCAGGGTACAGACTCACTCCTGGTTGCTTTCATGGGCTGGCATTGAGTGTCTGTAGCTTTTACAGTTGCATGGTGCAAGCTGTTGGTGGATCTACTATTCCAGGGTCTGGAGGATGGTGCCCCTCTTCTCACAGCTCCCCTAGGCAGTGTCCCAGTGGGGACTCTGTATGGGGGCTTCCACCCCACATTTCCCTTCCACACTGCCCTAGCAGATGTTCTCCATGAGGGCTCTGTCCCTGTAGCAAACTTTGCCTGGATATCCAGACATTTCCATACATCCTCTGAAATCTAGGTGGAGATCCCTAAATCTCAGTTCTTGACTCTTGTGCAGCCACAGGCTCAACACCACTTGGAAGCTGCCAAGGCTTGGGGCTTGCACCCTCTGAAGCAATGGCTTGAATTTGCCCCTTTTAGCCATGACTGGGACACAGGGCACCAAATTCTGAGACTGCACAAGGCAGCAAGGCCCTGGGCACAGGCCACAAAACCATTTTTCCTGGCCTCTGATGGGAGGGGGTTGCATGAAGACATCTCACACCCTGAAGACATTTTCCCCATTGTCTTGGTGATTAACATTTGGCTTCTTGTTTTGAAAATTTATGCAGCCCACTTGAATTTCTCCTCAGAAAATGGGTTTTTCTTTTCTATTGCAGGGTCAGGCTGCAAATTTTCTGAACTTTATGCTCTGCTTCCCTTTTAAACATAAATTCCAATTCCAAATCATATCTTTGTGCATACATAAAACAGAATGCTTTTAACAGTACCCAAGTCACTTCTTGAATGCTTTGCTGCCTAGAAATTTCTTCCTTCAGATGCCCTAAATCATCTCTCTCAAGTTCAAAATTCCACAAATTTCTAGGGCAGAGGCAAATTGCCACCAGTCTCTTTGTTAAAACAAAGCAAGAGTCACCTTGGCTATAATTCCCAACGAGTTACTCATCTCCATCTGAGACCACCTCAGCCTGGACTTTATTGTCCATATCACATTTTGGTCAGTCATTCAACAAGTCTCTAGGAATTTCCAAATTTCCCCACAACTTCCTTTCTTCTTCTGAGTCCTCCAAACTCTTCCAATCTCTGCCTGTTACCCAGTTCCAAAGTTGCTTCCAAATTTTCAAGTACCTTTACAGTAGTACCCCACTATACTGGTACCAATTTACTATATTTGTCTGTTCTCATGCTACTAATAAAGACATACCCGAGACTGGGTAATATATGAAGGAAACAGGTTTAATTGACTCACTGAGTTCTACATGGCTAGGGACACCTCACAGTCATGGCAGAAGACAAAGGAAGAGCAAAGGGACTTCTTACATGACACCAAGCCTGCTGAAATTCATTCTTGACTGGAAATTTCACATTAAAAATTGTTCTTGTGTAGCAGAGATACCAGTTCAAATTTGCCATGGCTTGCAGTTAGGCAGTTAGGAAAATCAAGCAGAACTCATCTGTTAGAATTCTCTCTTCTGTCATTGATACTCAATTTGATAAAAGAAAGTCACTGATCGTAGTGAGATATATAACTGACGGGTACTAAAGTCCATCAGTCCATTAGAATAACAGTGTGAAAACATATTCAAATCATACAATATTGAGTAAAAATCTGAGCCAATATTGAAAGTTTCTACAAATGTAATTTATTATTTTACACTTAAGTTTTTCTACTTACACATCAGAAGCAGAATTAGTAACTGAATTGACTGTAATATTTAGGTAGACCCTGAGATGCAGCAATTGAAGTAATTAGTATCAATTATAAAGTCAATTTAGTACATAGAATGTGGTGGAGATCAATAGGAGAGTTGCACTTTCTTTTTTCGTTTATTAACTGCACTACTGTAGTTGCATAGAAACATTCAAGCCTAAAAAGAATATTTGTGGTTAAGTGGAAATAATTTTGACCTGAAAGTAAGAAAATGACTACCAGGCTATGGTGGTAGTTAACATCTAGTTAATAACAATGATGTGCCAACCTCTTAGGCAAGAGTTATACACTATAGGCATATTTCACTTAAATCTTATAAAAGTTTTATCAGGTGGTTATATTTCTAAACTGTTTTACAGGTGACAAAAATTAACCTTTAAATAATTAACCAAATTATCAAAGGTCACACATTAAGTAGCAGAACTAGAATCTGACCCTATGCCTGACCAATCTAAACATTTGCCTTTTTAAACAGTACATTATACTGGTCCCCAGAGGACATGACTTCAAAGATGTATGACTTTTGTGGACTAGATTTGTGACTCTGGAAAAGACTTGACCCTGGTTTTCAATTAAACCATGATTTTATACATTCATTTTGGTTCTAAAATTGTAGATGTTGTTAGGCAAGCATACATTGTAGTTGTTTTAGTGAGAATCATTCTTAAAGGCATAGAGTTTAGTTTTTAATATAGGTTATAGGGATGAGTTTTAGACTCTGACTAAATTGTAGTTTAGATTATACTATATGTTAAGTTACTTTAGTGTAGGTTATCAGGATGGATTTAGACTCTGAGTACATTGTCAGTTCACAGAGGGCAAGCAAGTTTGCTTTGATTTAGCTCTAGTTCTTCTTATCTTTTACTAAATTGTTCTGCATAGTCAATGCCTCAGTCAATGCTGTTGTTTAACTAGTGTACATAGAGAAACTATCAGAGCTTCAGTAACCCCAGTGATAATTGTGTTGTACATTTCTTTTGACATTATACAGTTAAAATAGCCTCCAAAAGTAATGTTTTATACTTTCCTTCATATTTTTAAGGACATAGAAATTATGATAAGGTCTGATTGAATGACAGTATGAAACGGCTGTGGTGATCTGTATAGTTAAACTGGAGAGGCTGGATATCTTGATACGCTTTCAGTGTTAGCTACAATTGGAGGAGTATACTGACTAAATAATAGCTCCATTGAAAAAGACTATATCAACAATCAAAATATGCAGATGAAACGCTGCTAAACATTTTGCTCCTTTGACCCAACCCCATACCTTTTTGTTGCTAAATAGCAATCCTTCCTGATTCCTCCAGCTTTGCTAATAATTTATAACCTCAATGGCCCCCATCATTCCTTGTAATTAAGCATCTACACCTCACACAAGCCATAAAAATGTGAAAAAAGTGAACATTTTTTGTTTTGCCTTTTTCCTTAATTTTATCTTAAAAAGAAATAAAAATTGAAATGGATGCCAAACCGCCAAATGTTTACTTTAAGAAAACGCTAATTATTACATGGAGGGCTAGCTTCTGAACAAATACTATTACTTCCTTCAAAAAAAAATATGTATTGTGAACCAATAACACAGAAGTAGTCTTCAGGTTAGAGCAGCAAGGGAATTAGATTGCTCCGAGATGGCTGTCAAGATGTGCAGTGGTATTTGTACTTGTCATAAAGGTGATTATCCTGCATCTAAACTCTAGGAAGGTTGGACCTCAGATTCTGTCTCTGAGATTAAGAAATTTTACACTGACAGCAGACAGGCTGGGATTAAAGAAACTCAAATGTATAAGCCTGTAGAAAATTGAGTTATGAAGACAAGTTAGAGGAAAAAGCAATAAAATTACAGTTCAGAGATTCAGCTGGAATAAGTGGAAACTAAAGGGATATAGGAAAGTAGCTTAATATGTAGGAAAATGCAGTTTTTGATAGATCTAGGCAGTCCCTGACTTACAATGGTTCAACTTGTGATTTTTCAATGTTATAGTGGTGTGAAACCATTCTGTTTTTCACTTTCAGCATAGTATTCAATAAAGTACAAGAAATATTCAACACTTTATTATAAAATAGGCTTTGCGTTTGATGATTTTGCCAAGCTGTGGGCTAATGGAAGTGTTCTGAGCATGTTTAGGATAGGCTAGTGCTAGGTAACAGTATGCTGTGCAATAAGTTAAGTCTATTAAATGCATTTTTGAATTACTATATTTTCAACTCATGATAAGTTTATTGTAATGTAACTCCATCATAAGTTGAGGAGCATCTGTACTATAAACAACTAGATGTCTCTAAGACTTACCGATGTTGAATAATGAAATGTAATTTTTAATATTAGAAGGGGGACTTTGAAATTCAAGAATACTTTGCAACTAGAGTTAAAATATACAGTATAAAAATGGAATATCAGGTGGGGCACGGTGGCTCACTCCTGTAATCCCAGCACTTTGGGAGGCCAAGGCGGGTGGATCACGAAGTCAAGAGACCAAGAGCATCCTGGCCAACCTGGTGAAACTCGTCTCTACTAAAAATACAAAAATTAGTTGGGCGTGGTGGCACATGCCTGTAATCCCAGCTACTTGGGAGGCTGAGGCAGGAGAATCGCTTGAACCCAGGAGGTGGAGGTTGCAGTGAGCTGAGATTGCACCACTGCACTCCAGCCTGGCAACAGAGCGAGACAAAAAAGAAAGAGAAAGAGAGAAAGACAGGAAAGAAAGAAAGAGAGAAAGAGAGAAACAGAAAGAGAGAAAGAGGGAGAGAGGGAGGGAGGGAGGGAAAATGGAATATCAGAATTGAAGAAAATTTTTAAACAGGCCAAGAGAGGCAGATATGGGTATTTATAAGACGTAAGTTGTGAAGGCTGTTATGTGAAACATTGTGGAAATGAACATTACTGGGAGGAATTCTCAGGACTTAGAATAACAATAAAGTTTTAAAATTGGAACACATGAACTTTTGAGAGTACACTCAAAAAACCAAAATATATTACAATGAGCTAGAGGAAGACTATAAAGTACTTCCAAAAACCCTATAACTTCCACAGTATTGTAGAGACTATTTATAGAATGTTTGAAAGTCTAAGAAAGGACTGTTTTTCAGTTCACACCTAGATCAAACAGCATTCAGTTGTTCTAATAAACCAGAGTATCACAGGGACAATTGTGAAAAATAAAAGTGCCAGAGCCTCACTTCTAATGATCGCATATCTAAGATGAGGTCTGAAAACCTATTCGCAAAAGAATGTATTTAGAAAGATGTTTCTACAATAATTCTGATTCATGGCCAGGCTTGGGAAACACTTCTTAGAAAACTCATGAAGTACAGGAAAATCTTTGTCTAGTCATGTTAGATGGCAAATGGCAGGGAGAGAATGGGGAGATGACTAGATAAAGCTAATACTATGGGAGCAGAGTGACCTTGTGTCAGATAATCTGTCACTGATCATGAAGACTTAAAAGTGTAACACAAGAAAAAAAAATACCTTGGCTACACAATCTTGTCTGGCATAATTAGGTCACTGCAGTGCTCATCTGGGGAATTTATCTGTAGTTAGCTGGCAAATAGTTTGTATATTGGCAATTCTGACTTAAACTATAGCAGTTAGCTTTGAGTATTTTCATATAATATATGACCAAGGCACTAACATCTAGTTCTCTGACTTGATGTCATTAAAATACAAATACCAGATTTTCAAATATTCTTATGGACAAATGATAAGTTTTACAATATTATTAGATAATAACACATTTTGTAGCTTTTTTGTTTGAATACCTTCACTCAAAATTTGTTAGAAACCAATTTAAAAAAAAATTGCTAAATTGATTAAGCTGCAAGTAGCTTCTCATATTTGAGCTAAAAATAATTTTAAGGAAAGAATATAAAGTAGATACATAAAATTTTTAAAAAATCTGCTGAGGAAAACTTTCAAATTATAAACTCTAATTGGGTAGAAGTAGATTCAGAGATTCAGCTAGAATAAGTAGAAACTAAAAGGATATAGGAAAGTAGCTTAATATGTAGGAAAATGCAGTTTTTGATAGATATACGTAGTCCCTGACTTACAATGGTTCAACTTATGATTTTTCAATGTTATAGTGGTGTGAAACCATTCTGGTTTTGTAAAAGCTGTGTTAGGCTGAATAATGACTCCCCAAAACACCCATACTAATCATTGGAACCTGTAAATGTTATTCTATATGGCAAATAGAGACACGACAAGTGTGATTAAATTAAGAATGTTGAGATAGGATGATCATTCTGGATTAGCTGGGTGAATTCTAATGGTAATCACAAGGGTCCTTATAAGAGTGAGGCAAATGATAATTTTACTATAAAATGTAGAATGCAAGGTGAGGAACGATACATAGAAAAATTTGAAGATGCCACTTTATTGTCATTTTAAATATGGGATGGGCCATGAGCCGAGGAATGCCGCTTTAAAAGCTGGAAAAGGAAGGAAGTGCCTTCTCCCTTAAAGCCTCTGGAGGGAATTCAGCCCTGCTGACACTTTAGTTTCAACTCAGGGAAATTCGGATCCAGAACTGTAAGAGGCTATAGTTGTGTTATTTTAAGCCATTAAATTTGTGGTAATTTGTTATAGCAGCAATGGGAGACTAATACAAAATATTTGATTATAATTGACTCTGTGGAGTAAGGCCAAAATATCCCTAGCATCAAGAAATAGGCCTTTAAAAGGGCCACACTATCTGATGTATAATTTAGGAGCTTCTCTTCTTTACACTTTCCTTTTGTGATCTCAGCAGCTCAAAGTCTCAATAGTGTTTAAGTAGTGGAATTTGCTCTATAAATATATTCCACATAATGATTAAGTTCTGGAGATAGTGCATAAAAGGATTAGGTCAGAGTTAATGTTATCTTTAGCAATTAGCAATCAATTGCTCAGTATTTTTTGAGCATATGCTATGGGCCCAGTACAGGTATAGATAACCACAAAAGAAATAGAAAAATCACAAAATTTGATTTATAGGAATAATTAGTAGTAGTTTAGTTCATTTCCCAAGGTCACCAGATCATGCAAACATACTGCAATCTCAATATCTTCAATGACAGAAAACTCACTACTTCACAACCTGTTTATTTTTAGTGAACTCTAATGAAAAATAAAAACAAAAAACCTTTGTTTTCATAAACCCATGTTTTGCTTTTTACAATTGCTATAGTTTATTCCTGCTGTTGTTCTTTGAACTCTGCAGAAGCCTGATCTCTTCTGGGTTTGAAGCTTTAGGTATCCAAGAAGGTTTATGTTTGCATCTTCCCTAGAGTACAAATTTCACATTTTTTAGCCTTTCCTTTTATAACATCTTTTCCAGATGTATTACTATTTCTACAACTAGAAAACCAGTAGTGATAAGGGAGAAGGGCTTTAGCTCTTGCACTTGTGCCTTTCTCTTCTATTCTCCCAAAAGAAGTCAGACCACAATCTCAAAGATATGTATTCCACAATAAGAAGCAATCAGTATTGGAAAAACATGTAGAAAGGCGAAATCCCTAGTTAACTGCTTTGTTAGAGTAAAGCCCTATATATATTTTGTGCTATATAATAGCACAAAAATCCAAATTTCTTACCATGGCAAAGTCTTTAAACATTTCTACCCTTTTATTTTATTAATTGTATTTCCTGACACTTCCTGATAACCACTGTTTTAGCCCTATTACTAAATTAACTACAGTCTTCCAATTAGTTCATACTCCCTTGCAACAATATATCTGGGATCATTTTTTTTCCTGTGATTGCATTTTTTTGTATTTAATAAATTTTCTTTCAAGACTCATTCAAGTGTCAACTGCCCAGTGAAGCCTTCTCTGATCTTTCTAGAAGAAGAAAAGGCCTCACCTCTTCTCTCTTAGGCCATGGGTATATCTCTGGTAAAACACATGACTTTGTGCACATATTTGAGTACCCCTTTAAACTTTGAACTTTTAAAAGGCAAAACCCATGCCTTCATTTTTTCTCTAGATACGCTTAGTGCCTGGCACACAGCAGAGGTTCAGCAAAGAACTGTTTAATGAATAGACTCCAATCACTGACTCAGAATATTATAATTGAAGTTACAGTTCCTTGGGTGATCATTTCTATCTACTTTGATTATAGAAATGAGTATAACTGAAGATAAGTTATCTTTTCTTCAGAATCAGATTCACTTCATTTGCCTTATAAAGACAAATGTGCCAGATCCAAGTTATTTGGACTATCGTGGACTAATGGGCACAGGCTTTGTCTCCTCTGACCCACAAGGCCAGGTTTCTTTATTTTAATTTATTGCTACCTTGGCACCCACAGCTTCTAGTTTCTTCATTATTCCTTCTGTGATCTTCTGACCTCAGTCCCTTGACTCATTTCTGACTCCTCTTTCCACGGTCCAGAGATGCCCGACGCTGGAATTTCTCTCTCCTATGCTAACTCTAGCCTAATTAACTCACTGTCCTCATGCTGCCATATCCTAACGTGATGTGTTTTGCTAAATTTTTCATATGCCGTTAAACTGCTCAGCTTTTTTCATTCATTGAGACAACATTTAATGCATAGTGCTCATTGCCACACATAGGAGCAGCAGCATATATTTTAAATGTATGAAATAAGCAAAGGTAAGGTAATCTAGAAATAGGTAATCAAGGCAGAAGAGTGGTTCCAGAAGCATGCAATAGTCTAAAAGGTTAGAAAAAGGGTGCCAGTTACCTACAGAATGGGATAAAATTTTTGCAATCTATCCATCTGACAAAGGGCTAATATCCAGAATCTACAAAGAACTTAAACAAATTTACAGTAAAAAATCAAACAACCCCATCAAAAAGTGGGTGAAGGATATGAACAGATACTTCGCAAAAGAAGACATTTATGCAGCCAACAGACGCATGAGAAAATGCTCATCATCACTGGTCATCAGAGAAATGCAAATCAAAACCACAATGAGATACCATCTCACACCAGTTAGAATAGTGATTATTAGAAAGTCAGGAAACAACAGGTGCTGTCGAGGCTGTGGAGAAATAGGAACACTTTTACACTGTTTGTGGGACTGTAAACTAGTTCAACCATTGTGGAAGACAGTGTGGCGATTCCTCAAGGATCTAGAACTAGAAATACCATTTGACCCAGCCATCCCATTACCGGGTATATACCCAAAGGATTATAAATCATGCTGCTATAAAGACACATGCACACATATGCTTATCGCGGCACTATTCACAATAGCAAAGACTTGGAACCAACCCAAATGTCCATCCATGATAGACTGGATTAAGAAAATGTGGCACCTATACACCATGGAATACTATGCAGCCATAAAAAAGGATGAGTTCATGTCCTTTGTAGGGACGTGGATGAAGCTGGAAACCATCATTCTGAGAAAAGTATCACAAGGACAGAAAACCAAACACTGCACGTTCTCACTCATAGGTGGGAATTGAACAATGAGAACACTTGAACACAGGGTGGGGAACATCACACACCGGGGCCTGTTGTGGGGTGGGGGGAGTGGGGAGGGACAGCATTAGGAGAAATACCTAACGTAAATGATGAGTTAATGGGTGCAGCACACCAACATGGCACATGTATACATATGTAACAAACGTGCACATTGTGCACATGTACCCTAGAACTTAAAGTATAACAAAACAAAAGAAAAAAGAAAAAGAGTGTCAGTTGAAGCCAGCTAAGAAGGCCAGACTGAGAATATTCAAGAACTACTAAAGTGAGATCCACCTGCATATCAAAAGCCAGCAAGACAGAAGGCACAAGATCCAGAAAATCACAAATGCTGGGAGGCCTAAAGCAGTCAGTTCAGGGCTTGCAGGTATTTGGTTATACTTGACAAAGGTGGAGAATCCGTTGCATAAGTCTTTTATACTCCATAGCTTATGCACCAAGTAGCATCAGCGTTGCTTGGGAGCTTATTAAAAATGCAGACACATGGGGTTTACCCCGAAACTGCATCACAACTTGGATTTTAACAAGATCCGTATGTGATTTCTATGGACTAAGATACTTCTGACAGGCAAATTCTGATAAGTGAAGCTTTCTAGATATTTGAGCGTCACATTATGAAGATGTTATAAGGCTTATAAAGGCCATTTTGTTCGGCAGTCCTCCTGCAGAAGTCCACTTCTGAAATCATGGGGGGAGGGGGAGAAGGAAGGCAAAACTATTTGCTGATTACTTATTCTATGTAAGATATTGAATTATGCTATGGGCTGAGAATACAATAATTAGCCAGAGAATACAATTTCCTGTTCCCATGACCACTATGGCCAAGTGGGAAAAGACACTAAATAAGTAATTACAATGCATTGTGAGCAAAGTAATGATGAGGGAAGAACAGAATGCTTCAGGAGCACATAACAGGGGCACCTATATTAGTGCTCTCCACTGTCAGAATGCTGTGGTCAGCTATGCCGGGGCACTTGTCTCTCCATAGGATTTTCAAATCCTTGGCTCACTTATCATTTCTCTGAGACTATCTTAATGATTCCCATTCCTGAGTCCCCCAAATCTCTCTCTTTCTTCATTCCGAATATAAAACTGCATTGTTAGGCAAGGAAGTATTATGTTACTGCTTTCTGTGCTACTTAGAAATTCTTTTATTTCATGTCTACTCTTCATTGTATTACCTGTCTGCCGCAAAGCTGTTTTATTTAGTCAAACTCAAATCTTTTCATCTTTAGAAGATGACTTGCCTCCTATTTTACTGAGTAGATTTAGGCTACCTGGTAAAAACTCCTTTATAGTTCAACTTTCTTAGCATCTGCCTTTTTATTGTTTAATTGCCTCTAAATAGTCCTTTATCTTGAACTATCTACTTCTACTTTCTTCCTATTCTACAGGCATGCCCTGTCCTTCCTTTTCAGGGCCGGCCTCTCCACCTGTGCCTCCTCCAGAGCTCCTTCAGTGTCCTCTCTCCCTGTTTGGTAGTATCAGTTGATCTTTATATATTAGCTTCTTTCCAGGCATTTTGCCACACACAGATGAGCCCCAATCAAAAATATATTTACCAGCTCCATAGTCTCCCTTTATCTTTTATTCCACAACTTCCTTACTCTCATCATCAAACCTGTGGTCAGTTGAAAATTTCCCATATATACTTTGGAATGCATCTGAAATTTAAGATAGAGCTCACCCACTTTATCTGTTCTATTTCTTTTACCACTGAGATTTATTTCCTTTGTCTTATGTTCAGATTATTATCACCAGTAGCAGTAGTAACATTGCTGTTAATTCCTCTTTCTCTTTTGTTTGTGTGTCCAGGCAATCACAGAGTAACTTTGAACAATCAAATCCTGCTTCTACCAGGTATAAATTATGTGAGATAGGCAAGATACTTAGCCATTCCACCTTAGATTCCACCCATGTAAGATTAGGGAACCATTAATAATGATACTTACCTCATTGGATTGGTATAAAGATTTCATAAATTCATCTTTTTGTAGAGCTCAGCAGAGTAACTCACACAAAATACCCACTCAAAAATGTGAGCTATTATTTTTTATAGCCATCCTTTATCCCCTATGTTCTAGATCCTATACATGTCAAAGACGTCTAAATAAATCAAGTCACTAATCCTGTGCCCACATGTGATTTATGATCAATTATGCAGTCAGACCTGTGATCAAGTTGACCATAGGCATACTAGGGTCATGGTATTTTTTCTCTCTGAGACTGATTTATTGCATGTAAAATACGGTTATTGTCATATTTAATAGGGTTGTTGTATTAAAGAATATATTGTATGTTAAGCAGTGAGCAAAGTATACGGTAGATACTCAAATGTGCTAGGTGCTGTTCTCATCATCGCCATCATCCTCAGCATTCCTATTCTGTAATCCTCTGAAATCTGGCTCCTTGTACCATTTCACTTTATATATATACATATATATATATATATACACACATATATATACATATATACATATATACACATATATATACATATATATACATATATACACACATATATATACACATATATACATATATATACGCACACACATATGTATGTATATGTATGTGTGTGCGTATATATATATGTATATATATATGTATATATTTTGTAAGGGACCAACCACAAACCAGATTAAGTGGCCCATTTGTCATCATAATTAGTAACCTACATCAAGAAAATCATTTATGCAGGGTCTCAACTTCCACTTTATTTTTCCTTCTGTTCTGACTCATATTTCTCCTTTTGTTTCTTATATAATAATTTCCTGCAATTACTGAACATTTTTTTCACCTTAATATCACGCATTTCTAAAGCTTTAATATTTTGTATACATTATTCATATCTTTAGTCTTGGTCCTTATCCTAAAGACTGCAAATGTTTCCAAATACAAAGTGGAATTTTCCTTACACACATCTGATAGCACTTTACACTAAAAACACATTACTAAAACACAGCCTTTCTTAGATTGTTTTTTTTTCACTTTTTCAAAACTAATTTCAAATCTTAACCACTGTTCAACGTAATTCAATCATTTTCCAATACTATTGACTATTCCCTTAAACTATCTCTCACATCCATCCATTTTTCCCCAGTATAATGAAAATAGCTAATAGAGAATTCTTACCAGTTGGGAGATAGATAAATGGAGGGAATGACATTACCGCTCCCTAGACCTCTCACAATGTATTAGTGAGGATTGAAATTACATTATTCAAGTGAGAACTGCTTGTAGTTGCAAAGAAGTGTATCACAACAATCATTTAGTGTACATCACAGTAGATAAAACTATGGGTTTAAAATCAAATGCATGTGCTTTTAAATCTTCGGTCCATCACCCATACTTCTTAAATCTGTGTTATTAAAGAAAAATTCTTAACTTTTCTGACTCTTATTTTCTCATCTGAAATGTTGGTATGTTACCAGTAACACTCATCTCACATGGATGTTATACATATTAAACAAAATAATAAAGGGTTTATTGCAGAACATGCTTTCAACAAATTGTGGCTATTATGATCACTATTATTTTATTGAATGTTTAACTGATTACACATAATGTTTTTACATTTGCCTTTATTTTCATTTTGACCCCTAACCCAATTAGAAGAACAGGACTTTGGCTGCCCAGTTTCTGTATCAGATATGGCAATCTCTTTCAATTTTTTTTTCACCCGAATTTCCAACAATATCAGCTGAAATTCCATAATGATTATTCACAGATATGTGTTCTTATTTCCGGCATGTAAGAAGAATGTCACCTTCCTAAAGCAGCTGATGCACTCACACAATTCAATTATGAAAATCTTCTCTATAACTTACACGAATAAGTAAGACTTTTTAAAAATGTAAATTGATAATTTATATAAAGTTATGGGGTAAAAAATTATGTTATATATTTATGAATACAATGTGGCATAATTAAATCAAGCTAGTTAACATATCCATCACTCAAGTACCTAATATTTTTGTGATTAGAACATTTGAAATTTACTCAAATAAGAATGAACTGGAAGTAAAAGCATAAATGTCATTTCTACTTCAACAGTTAAAGCCTAATAACACCTCTAAAAGTAGACAGTGTGTGACAGAGGGGCAAGTTTATTTTCCTGAAGGCAGACAGTTGATAAATACAAAATGCTGTTTGCAGGTCTAATGATTTTTCAATTCACAAAATCCCGTGGTGCTATAAAAACTTGATGTCCAGTACATGAGTAAGTCAGTTTTTCAAATTTTCAGAACTCCATAAAGAGAAATTTGGGTTCTAGAACGACCTGAGTTTACATATTGATATTTATTGTGTGCCATATACTGTCCATCAATGTTTTCAATGCAGTTTTTACATAGAGCAAAAAGGTATGTCACGTCAACTATTTATTTGCAAACTAGTTATGATCTTAAATTATCCTCTGGATTATGATAAATAGAAAATTAAAGCAACATATATAAAACTAAGACCAAAAATTAATTTATTTTAGTCTATCATTAATCATTGTAGTGGGTAGTGTAAATTATTGCTAATAGCTGGCCATCTTGAAGTAAAGTGGAAAGAAATAAAGTTTTCAGAATAGCAATACTCTTTTACTTTTAAATATAATTTAGTAAATACAGAGCAAATTGGGTGAATTTGATAATTCATATAATAGAATTTTATATTTTTATTACGGGAAAAATTTTATGAGTATAATTTGATGATTACAGCCATTCAAGTGAATGTGAATTGGAATCTCACCGTGATTGTAATTTGCATTTGCCTAATGAATAACAACACGGAGCAACTTTTCATGTGCTTAGTGGCCATTAGTATATCTTTTTTGGAGATATGTCCGTTCTAATCTTTTGCCCATTCTTAATTGAATTATTTGGCCTTTTAATTGAGTTAAAAGAATTATTTAAGTGTTCCAAATACAAGTCGTTTTTCATACATATGATTTTCAAAAATTTTCTCAAATGCTAGGGTTGTCCTTTTCAGTTGCTTGAATGAATCGTTTGAAGCACAAAAGTTTTTAATTTTGATGAAGTTTAATTTATTTAATTTTTATTTTGCTTTCTGTGTTTTGAGTATCATATCTTAGATATTATTTACTAATTCAATATTATAAGGTTTTATCCCATGCAAGAGCTTTAGTTTTATCACTTACACTTAGGTCTTTGATTCACTTGAGTTAATTTTTGCATTTAATAGGAGGTAGGTATTTAACATCATTATTTTGCATGCGGATATTCAGTTGTTCCAGCATCATTTGTTGAAAAGACTATTATTTCATCATTTAATTTTCAGAGAATGCTTGAAGATTATTCTAAATGTTTACCATTATGTCAGTACATAAAAATATAGTATGGAATACTATAATATAGTATTAATACTTTTAAATATAGTCTTGAATACTATAATAGCAGGTTATTAAATTGGATTTTGTGAGTCCTCCAACTTTGTTCTTATTGTCAAGATTGTTCCGACTATTCTAGATTCCCTTGTCTTCTACATAAATTTTAAGATCAGCTTAAGTATTTGTGCAACAAAAGACAATTGATATTTTAATAGAGTTTGTATTGAATTACCGAATCAGTTTTTAGGGTATTGTCATCTTAAAATTACTAATTCTTCCAATACATGAACATAGGATGTCATTCCATTTATATATGTTTTCTTCAATTGTTTTCAGTGAAAGTAGTAGTATCCTCTGTATGTCTTGAAAACATTGTTAAATTTATTCCTAAGTATTTTATTATTTTTATGCTGTAGTAAGTTGTTTTCTTAATTTCATACTCAGTATGTTCACAGCTTGTGCATATGCACTTGAGAAGAATGTGTATTATCCTCTTGTTGGTAAGAATAATCTATGTGTCTATTAGTTGGTTAATGATGTTGTACAGTTTTCTGCTTCCTTATTTATCTTCTGTATAGTTGTTTTATCTATCAAGTGATATTAGAGTTTCCAACTATTATTGTTGAACTGTTTATTTCTCCCTTCTGTCCCATCAGCTTTTGCCGAATGTAATTTTTGACTTCGTTATTATGTGCATATATGTTTATAATTGTTTTATCTTCCTGAAGGATTAACACATTCTCATTACAAAATGTCCTTCTCTTGTTTTTCCAAGATGGTGGATTGGAGGCTTTTTTAGGATAACTCTCCTATTAGGAAAGACAAAATAGTGTGTATAGATTCATAGTGTAAACTTTCATCCAAGGAGCAACCCAGGGACTCAAGAGAAAAATTGAAAGAAACCACAAACACTTTGAAAGAAACAATGGGCAGAAGCCTATATAATGAACCACGTGAAAAACTGTGTCTCCAGAGTGTGAAAGGGGAAGAGACTTTCTCTATGATTCACATTCCTACTGAGGAGCCAGGCAATGTAGGCCATGGGGCAAGGCCTTAACCCTACCCAGTGCTGGAGCTGATTTAGTGAGGTGTAGGAAGTATATGATAAGGAGCAGCAAAAGGATATACTCTGGATACACTCCCAGACCCCAGCAGGGAAGGAGGGAAGTCATTCTCAATTCCACCTCATAGAGGAACCTCATAGACATGTGCCAGGTAACTCAGGCAGTGGTCACAGGTTGAGAGAAACTCCCAACTAAGATTTGTGATATTATCTTGAGTGGGGCCAAACTTCCTTGGCCATAACTTACGGGCAAGTGGGAAGTGTGCTATAGCCAATGGTACCCTAAAGCTATTGAAATAAAATACATTAAAAGTTAAATAAAAATGAAATGTCTTTTTTGTCACTAGTATGAATTTATGTCTTAAATTCTATTTTGCCTAATAGTAGTATAGCCACTACGGTTCAGTTTTGACTATGTTGTGCATGGTATATCTTTTTAAATTTTTCTACTCTCAATCTATTTGTGTCTTTGATTTTAAAATGGGTCTCTTAAAGACAAAATATAATTTGTTTATCTTTTTTATATACATTCTGCCAATTTCTGCCATTTGATTAGAGAGTTAATCTATTTATATTCAATGTAATTACCATTAAGATAGAAATTACATCTGACATGTAGATATTCGTTTTCTATATGTTACATCATTTTGGTTTTGTTCTTCCAACATTAACACCTTGTTTTCTGTTAGATATTTTCTTGTAAATCATTTTAGTTAATTTGTTATTTATTTTACTATATGTTTTGTGTTAATTCTCAGTGGTTGCCTTGGAGATTATTATTAATAGCATCTTAACTGACAACATAGTTCAAATTAATATTAGCTTAATTTCCATAGAATACCAAAACTTTGCTCCTCTATAGTATTTTTCCTCCACTGTCCTTTCTACTATTATTGTCACACAAAGCACATCTTTTTATATCAAAACCAACATATATTAATTCCTTTATGCAGTTGTCTTTTAAATCAAATAGAAAAAAAAGTACTGCCCAAAACCTAGATTTATATTCTATATTATATTTATCTATGTAATTACCATTCTGGTACTCAATATTTCTTCATATGGATTTGATCTATTGTGTCTTATCCTTTGCTTTCCACCTCATGGGCTCTCCTTAGTACTTTTTGTAATACAGGCCTGCTGGTGATGATTTCTCAGGATGTGTTCATTTGGCAATATATTTCTTCTTCATTTTAAAATAACTTTTTTAATGCTGGAAATAACATTTTTTGTTAATAATCTTTTCTTTCACCCCTTTGAATATGTCATCTATGGCCTTCTGACTTTTTGGCTTCTAGTGAAAAATTCTTTGTCAATCACATTGAGAGTTCTTTGTATGTTTTGAGTTACTTCTCTCTTGCTATTTTCAAGATTCTTTCTTTATTTTCTAGAATTCAGTAGCCCCCCCCGCAACCATATGAATGGACATTCTTCTCAGCAAGGGCACTGTAAATTTAACCTGAAATAACTGGTTCAGGACACCATGGGAGGGTGGGGTCAGACAGGCCTCATTTTGAAACCAATCCAATTGTCCCACAGGTTTTTTTTTTTATTTTTATTTCTTATAATTTACAAATTGACCTTTCTGGTCTTAAAGCTTGAAAGTTATCTTTGTTTTATCTGACTTCCTTCCTTAGGAAATGACCTTCAGGCCTCTTAAAAAAAGTATCAAAAAACTGAAACTCAACCCATCATGGCATCCAGACAAATGAGATGTCGGACTCTTTATTCATCATGATTGTTTCCCTGCCCCTTCCTCATTCTTATTTCTTGTACATTGTTGCATTTCTTCTCCCATATAAACCCCTGGTTTTAGTGGGTCAGAGAACTGGATTTGAGCCTGAGCTCCTATGTCCTTGGTTGCAGCACCCTAATAAAGCCTTCTTCCTTGGCAATAATCATTGTCTCAGTAATTGACTGTCTGTCTAGCAAACAGCAGGACCTAGACCAAACCCCTGAAGTTTCAGTGACAGATTTTGGTTTCCTGACCAGGAAGACATTGCCTATGGCTCGGCTGCTTTGAGCTAGGATTCTCAGGAGCCCTCCAAAGCAGCTGGTCACCCAATTTTGGGTGGAGGTGAGTTTCAGTTGCTCTCTGACACTACCACAACTGGCCCCTACTACATTCCTGATTGTCTTAGAACTGCCTTTGAAATTTGACATCTGACTCTGGATTAGGTGATTGTCCTTTATGCGCCCAGACAGTAGGATATACTCCTTTCAATCTGGGAATTTAAAGGAATTTTCATTTGAAGGTTGAAAAAGCCCAGCTGATTGAGAGGGAAGTACCCTCACTGTTTCAGTATGGACACTCTTTGGAGCTTGTTTGTAATTGTGTGTATGTCTGGGCAAGTGAGTGTCTTTTTTGGATACCAGGCAGCAGGATCAACTCCTCTAAATTGGGAAGTTTTTTTTTGAGATTGATCAAGACCAACTGATAGAGAGAGGAAACATCATGACTGTTTCAGTTTGGACGCTCCTGGGACTTGTTTGTTGCTGCAGCAGATGGATTGTGTTTTGGTAATTGTGTCTGTTTGATATACTCATGTGAAATTAGAATTCAGTAAATTTGATATTTTGTAATACTGTTTGGCCCCAATATACTTTGGAACCTGGAGTTTGCTGTTGAATGAGAAAGTGGGATGGAGTTCCCTTTATCCAGGTTTTTATGTTGCTGTTCTAAGCAGGGTTGGGCCTGGTTGGTAAGTTCCAGGTGGTGGTCTTCAGTGGTGCTGTTTGGCCCTAGTGCTCCTTGGAGTCTGGGGAAGTTTAGCCTTTAAAAATAAAACTGCCATGGAAATTTCTTTACCCAAAATTTTACTTCACAGCCTTCACGTGATTACTTAACAGGACTAACAAAATTCAGCCATGTGAATATGTTTGCAGACTAGTGAGTTTGTATTGCTATCTCATGGCTAGAGCTTCAAGTTAAACCTATTGGATGTGTGTGTGTGTGTGTGTGTGTGTGTGTAGAAGAAGGAGAAGAAGAAAATCTGGGACTGAAAATAAACACATGTTTAGATGTGTTTATTTGTGTGCATACTTATTGTTATAAGTTGTGTCTATGAAATTGGCTTATAAATAAAAGTGCTCATAAATGAAGTAAATAAATCTAAGCAATTTTGAAGTTCACATGAATTAAGTAAATTTAACTAAACAAGCTGGCTTTAAAATTATTAGTAAAATTAAAATGTCTTTAAAATTATTGGCAAAATAAAAAATAGAGGAGTCTTCAGAATTGTCAGTATACATTTTTGTCAAGGTTTTATATATTTTTCTGCTATATATTTTGAGATATGAGGGTCTGTCACAGAAGGTTATAAAACTATAAACCAGAAAGAACAAAATTGTATTTGTGTGAATTTTTGGGGAAGACTAATTTAATGTTATTGGTTTAATAAAAACAGCAAAATCTTCCAAGTTATTTGTTAAAATGTCCATGCTGTTAACTTTAAGGATCTTATTTAGCTGAACACCTGATATTTGCAGATTAAAAAAGGTTGGCCAGGCACAGTGGCTCATGCCTGTAATACCAGAACTTTGGGAGGCTGAGGCAGGTGGATCACTTGAGGTCAGGAGTTCGAGACCAGCCTGCACAAAAGGACAATATCCCATCTCTACTAAAAATACAAAAATTAGCTGGGGGTCATGGTGCATGCCCGTAATCCAAGCTACTTGAGAAGCTAAGGCAGGAGAATCTCTTGAACCCGGGAGGCAGAGGATGCAGTGAGTCAAGATCATGCCATTGCACTCCAGCCTAGGTGACAAAGTGAGACTCCATCTCAAAAAAAAAGGTTAATGAGAAAACAAATTATGCATAAATAATCTAGATAAACTGTAAAAATATGTAAAATGTAAATAGGTAAGTACAATACATTAGCTTTTTGTGCAACTTAAAATCTTAAAGTTATTTTGATGCTCATTGGAAATCTGGGTCATTTCCAATTAAGAAAGGGTTCTAACTAAAAGTATAGAATTGTTATTATTTATAAAGTGCTAATATCTGATAGGCAGTTCAGAATTTCTTGCTTCTTAGGCTTTCACTAAAATTTAATGTTACTAAGGATAAGAGTTATAGTTAATAGATAATTAATTTGTATATATTATGTGTTTAAAAAGTGTGTTATTAGTAAGAAAAAAAAGTTGTCTAATTGAGAAGTTATCTAAAAGTTAATTCAATTTATGGACTTGAAGAAGTTATTTATTAAACAAGCTAAAAGGGAACCAGGAAATAGAGGAGAGAAATGTGAAGAAAGTTACAAATATAAAGATGTAATTTTTTAGTAAAAAAAAATTTAAAAGAAAGGAGAATAATTTTGTATGAGAAATAATTTTGTATGTAATTTTTTTGTCTTGAGTAAAATGACTGGTTATTTACAGAAAAAAAGAAGAAGGAGTAGAAGAAAATCTGAGACTGAAAATAAAGCCCAGGTATGTTCACAGTGAGGCATGTCGTTGATGGTCTGTGTATGTCATATATAGTGTTTTTACCATTGTTCTATGTGTCCATCTTCATGCACATACCGAATAAATAGAAAGTTGAAAAAATTTTAGATAATAAAATATTCTGTAAAACCTGATAGGAAACTGGAGAAATTTGACTAATTAACCTTGCTCATATTTAAAGTTTTTAGTCTTGATGAAGGCAAATTAACAAATATTATAATGAAATACATTGGCAATTCTTATATAGTTAAGTATGAAGCAAGATTTAACATACAGTCAAATTTCACATAAATGTTTGCATTTCTTTGTTTCACACTGTCTTTGCTCTTCTGCATAGACAGTACTAGCACTAAAGTACTTAATGGTCTTGAACTTAAGTGAATTTCTTAATTGCACAAAATGTAAAGTGGTATTGGACTTAGACATTAATTTGTGTACCAGGAACAAAATATGTATCATATGTTTTCTTTTTTTAGGCTCTCTGTAACACTTTAGCCTTCAAGGTAAACTGAGCAGGAGAAAAATTTGGGGTTGGTCTCCTGTTTGTTTGTTTTTGCTTGTAAGTTTTATTTATTTGCTGTTTTTTTTCTTTTTTGTGTTTTACTTATGTATACATATATATATAAACATTGATGTTTTTTAGTTTGAAATAAGATAATTTCATTTTATTTTATGAATAGTCATTTTGTTTCCTATGCATTTCCATAATAATTCATCTTTTGTTCTATTTATCTAGAATCCCTAAGCTACCATTGTCAAGCCTACAAAAATTGATAGAGTACACCAGCCACTTAAAATTTCCTTTTTTTTCCTCTGATGATCTAGAGAGCTAGAGGAGCTTTAAGGTTCCTGGGGTAAAAAACACTGATTTTTACAAATTCTTAGCAGAAATGTTATATTATATAGTTTGTTATTTGGAAAAGTAGGTGAGATTAGAAGAGTTTAAATATGTTTCTGTTTCCAAGGTAATTCAGTTCTGTCAATAATGTGTGCTGATTTCAGATCTTTTCCTTTAATGGGGAGAACCTGTGATATGGGTATGAGTACAAAGTTGTAATGTTCAGCGAATATTGGTCTTCTCCTTAAGGAAATTGTATTGATTAGGATCTATCTGAAACTAATTTAGTTATATTGACTATTATTAAAATTAAGTGCCTCTTGCTTGGATTAAGTAGTAATAATTTTCTAAAAATGTGATACTTTCTATTGATTTTTGATCCCAAGCTGTTTATCACTGATGGGCCTTTGTGTGTGTACTTGAAAACAAAATATGTACAAATGTTACACTGGTTTTAAGATTTTTGTGGTGAAAGTTACCTAATCGGTTGACAGTATCTAAAGACCAATATTGGTAATGTGTGATAATGCTCTTTTAAATAGCTGAAAATGAATTATTGTGTGTTTTTCCTTACTTTGTCCTTGTTTTGTTGTATAGTATTTAAGTGAAAGGAGATTATTATCCTGATGCTAATTTTCCAAAAGTGATATTTGCATTTACCGCTTTTTCATGATGGAGATAAAAGTTAGTTTTCTTACTTAGATAAGTTTGACATAGGAGCTATCACGTTTTTTATGCTTTTGGTCACAGTTCTGTCACTAGAATGCTAGAAATTAGACATATGCAATGAGTAACCTCACTACTTTACATAATACAGGCAGTAATTAATAAACACCAAATCACAATGTTATAATTTGTAACAGGGTAGAGAGAATGACAGGACTTTCTGTAGTATAAATATTCTTTTAACTGGTTTTAGTGCTATTAAGTTACAGGGCTTTGACTCTTAGGTCTGAAAAGGCGCCAATTCCTACTAAATCTTGAGTATTGATACCCTTTGAAGCCTCATCTTCAGACTTGGGAGAAGGTGACAATCAAAATAAATGTTTTTGTGAGACACAAGGCCAGAAATTACAACTATTCAATCCCATTAGGCCCAGGGACTATCACAGAAGAGGTTTGTGCATGAAATTGCAAGGGCTAATTTTGAGGGATAAGATTAGTTCAGTGTTTCTATAAGTTAAACCTTAATATTAAAAACACCCTGATGCAAGTCCAGTGTCTGGGCCCATGTGTTGAAATAAAAACATTTCCTTGAAGCACTCATCTACTCTAATAGAAATGGAAAATTGTTATAAAATGTTTATGGAAATCTTACCTTATGGTCAAACTAATTAAAATTACATAGATTTGTTTATAAGGTTTTATTAAATTAGCTTTATCATTAAAAATAAACCATGCAAAAATAATTTTTTTCTCTTTTGAAAAAATGCTTGTGTAATATTAAAAGAAAAGATTTTATCTTCTGAGAACACTGGAGGTACAGAATAGAGCAGGGAGAGACAGATTTAGGTGGCCTCATGCTGTCTTCATTAGGTCTTATATTCTGGGAAACTAAGTCTCCTCTCTATCAAAAGGTAAATACTTTTATCACTTTTGCTAAATGAATGACTATAATGACTCGTAATTCAATTTGTGATATTAAGGGTCTTAATACTTTGATATTTGGCCAACTTTCCAACAGCAAAATTTCAAGTTCTAAATTTGGGCTTTTTGACCTCAAACTATTTTTTTGGACATTAGGTTTCTTGAAGACCAAGAGACACTTATTAGTCCTATATTACAGTTTTTGTTTTGTTAGAATTATTCAGGAAGCTTTGTCAAATCTGAGGTGGTGTTTAGCTTCCGTTGGGATATATTTATGTAGATGTGTTGATAATATGTGTTCCAGGATTGTATGAGATTCCTAAAATTCTAATACATCTTAATATATGTTTTCAGTAAAAATGATTATTATTTTAAATTGCTGTATGCCCCAGAAATAACCAAATTTCCTTGTCGACTGTGTCTTTAACTATGGCTATCTTACGACTTTTGTCATTCACAATTGATGTTTAAGGTTGATCCTTCTCAAAAATGTGACATAATCAGCCACAGTCCAAAGCTTGCTTCTTTGGAGGAGTTCACAAAAAAAGACACTTGAGTGTAGATTGCTGATAACTTTGGAGATTGTGACATTGGATTAGAGAGAGAAATTCCAGTGCACTAATTGAAAGGCCCTTGTGTTCATAAACATTATTAAACCAATATGAAGCAGAGTAGGAGTTGATTGCATGGCCTGAACTAATGGAGGACTGAAATAATCTTTTATGTCTTTTTTTCCTTTGAAATTCTTTTTGTTTCGTTTTATAGATTTTGGAGAATTTTTGCCTTTTGAGAGATTTACAGCCTTTAAATATGCTTTAAATGTACTGAGCAGAGTATACTTTTGTAAAAAGAATTTGAGGCATATCTTTCCCTTTGCCTAATTTCTCTAAAATTTGTAAATTATTTGTGAATATCCTTAAATCGTGGCAATGTACGTGGTTTGTACATGTTTAATAAGAACCTGTTTTATTTTATAATGTGACAGAGTTGGAAGAACTGGTTATTTTTCCTGTGCTTTGATTAAATTGCCTTGTGATAGGTTCAAGAAAAGTCCATTTATGAGAGCCTCTATGGACAATGTTTCTTGTCACATTTTGTTTGGGTAATCAGACCAAGTATATAGGACTGAAGCTTATTTTGTATGTAGATTAATCCTGCTGTGATTTGTCTTTGCCAGAAGTGATGGAACTGGAGAGAGAAAGATTGTGTTTTAGTAGAAAACTGTAGTGTTAGATTAGCCTTTGATTTCTGGGTGGCCACAAGGTCATCCATGGTATGGAGCGGCCCGCAGTGCCTTTCTTCAGCATGAAGCAGCCAGAAAAATCACTGACCAGATTCCCCATGACTGAGGAATTGATAAATAAAAAGGGGGGACCAAAACTGACCCAATAGTCCTGCAGAGAGTTGTTGTTGTTTTGATAAACATAGAAATTCACCCTTCTGGTCTTAAAGCTTGAAACTTATATTTGTTTGATCTGAGTTCCTTCCTCAGGAAATGACCTTCAGGCCTCACAAGAAAAAGCATCAGAGAACTTACACCAGATCATTGCATCTGGACAATGAAATGCTGGACCCCTCATCCATGATGATTGCTCCCTTGTCCCTCCCTAGTTCCTGTTTTCTTACACAGTGTTACATTTCTTTTCCTACTGGTTTTAGTTAGTCAGAGAGATGGATTTGAGATGGAGCTCTCATCTCCCTGGCTGCAGCACCCAATTAAAGCTGTCTTCCTTTACAGTGATCATCATCTCAGTGACTGACTTTCTGTGTGGCAAGCAGCAGGACCTAGATCAAATCCCTGGTGTGTTGGTAACAATTATGCACTCTTCTCTGTTCGAATTCAGAAAAAGCCAACCAGCATTTAATATTAACACAAACCTTAAGTCTGATAAAAATCATTTACAGTCTAATCTCTCTGAAGCTTGCTACCTGGAGGCTTCATCTGCATGCTAAAACTTCTGTCTCCACAACCTCTTATCATTCTTTTCTACTGATAATAACTCTTTCAACCAATTGCTAATCAGAACAATTTTAAATCTGTTTATAACCTGGAAGCCCCCACTTTGAGTTGTACTGCCTTTCTGGACTAAACCAATGTATATCTTCAATGTATTGATCATGTCTTGCTAAAATGTATAAAACCAGGCTTTACCCTGACCACATTAGGCACATGCTCACAGGGTCTTCTAAGAGCTGTGTCACAGGTCATGGTCACTCATATTTGACTCAGAATAAATCTCTTCAAATATTTTAGAGTTTGATTCTTTTTGTTGACAATGGCTTTTGAAAATATGGTTATTATGTGTCTTTTGCAGATCTATTTGGGTTAACCATACTGGATTTTGTTGAACCCCTTGTATGTATAAATTAATTATTGTCATCAGGATTAAATTTCTATTTGTTTCTTTTTTAAAATAACTCGTATATACTTGTTGATATTCTTTATTAGTGGAGATATTATTCTCATATATTCCTTTGTATTTTTAGCTATGTTTCTCTTGTTTTTTTGAACATACTTAAAATCGCTAAAATAAAGTATTTATTCTATAACTTCAACATTTGAAATTCCTCAGGAAATTTTCCACTTATTAATTTGTATTATTTATGTGTACTGGTCATTTTTTCTTGTTCTTTGCATATCTAATAACTTTTAGTTGAAAAATGAGCATTTAAACAATATAATCTGGTAACTCTATTTGAGGTTTGTTGTTTTGGTTATTTGTTGTTTTCACCACTATTGGTTAGTGACTTTTTTGAAGAAATTCTGTAAAGTCTGTATTGTTTGTTATATGTTGCTACTGCAGTCTTTGCTCATTTACATTAGTTAACAGCTAATGATTAGACCATAATTTCCTTAGATGCTTGGAACCAATACATCTCCAAGTCTTTGCCGGAGATTCTATGTGCATAGTGGGCACACCTTTAACACAGGAGATCAATTTGCAATTCAGCCTTAACCTTTACTTCATGACTCCATAGAGCATAACGTCAGCCAGAGGTGAGACCTTAAGGCCTTCTCAGGTCTTTTCTATACATGAGCACAGCTCTTGCCATGCACACAGCCCTACTCAATTGTGTGGCACAGTGTATTCTTAAGAATATGTCACAAATTTTTGAAATCCTCATGTGATGCAGCATTTTTCTTGGCCTCTTTGCCAGCTGGGGACCTCTGGCCAGCAACAATGCCCCTGTCTTGGTCTCACTTGGGCACACAACCTGCCACTGGAGGTGCCCTGCCCACTCATCCACCGGGGCTGAGTCTGACTTGTACACTAGCTTATCCCACAGCTAGGCCAGGAGTGCCTCACCCTACTTATGTTATTTCTTGTACCTGTGTTGGTGGATCTCGAGCTCTTGTCCCATGTCCAAGAAGAATGAGGATATGCTGACAATTCAAGGATAAGGAGGGTGGAGAAGAATTTTACTGAGCAACAGAACAGCTCTCAGTGGAGAGAGGTGGTCTCCTGACCCCACAGTTGGATAGTTTCTCTCAGTGTGGCTGAGTTCGAGGCTTTTATGGGCTCAGAATAGGGCAGTGTGTGCTGATTGGTTTGTGAGTATGAAAAGAAAGACTAAAGCAAAGACACCACTCAAAGGTGGGGACAGCAGTATAGAAAACCAATTAGGAAAGAAAAGGGTAGGTATATGAAAAATAGGTGAGGGGTGGGAATCAATCAGAGGAAACCATGCCAAATGGGAAGACAGGTTCTCAATCACGTCAGCAGATTTGACTTATATCCTGGCTTTCAGGCTTGAAACTGTCTTCAGCTTGGAGGTAGGGCTTCACTGGGGACCCACCCCTATCTGCTTTGGTATTTGTCTGTCTTCTGTTGCTATCATATGGACATCTTATTTTTCAACATTTTTGTTAGTTATTCACTTGGATCATTGTTATCTTCTGCCTCAGGCAGCCATGCCATTAAACAATTCTGACTGATTTTTTTTTCTTTTTGACAAAGAGCCCCTAGGAAAAATGCTGTTCATATTGGGTGAACTTAAAGTAAAATCAAACAAAGAAAAGTCACGTGAATGAGGTTGTCCAGAGAACCACTTAAAAGGTAAAATAATTACAATTCTCTGGTAATAAGGTTTTGAAGGAGTCTTAAATTCATTATACTCCTTTAGTGGCTGGAGAGAGTGATGTTCTCAACATGATTATAAGTTACTGGTTTTCTTTTTTTTTTTTTCAACTTTTATTTTAGATTAAGGGGTACATGTGCACGATTTTTACCTGGGTATATTGTGTGATGCTGAGGTTTAGGGTACAAATGATCCCATAACCCAGGTACTGAGCATAGTACCCAATAGTTAGGTTTTCTTTTTTGAATTCTTGCCCCTCTACCTCTCCTTTCTAGTAGTCTCCAGTGTCTAATGCGGCCATCTTTATGTCCATAAATACCTGATGTTTAGCTTACACACTTACAACCATAAGTAAAACATGTAGTATTTGTTTTTTTCTTGTGTTAATTTGCTTAGAATAATGGCCTCAGGCTTCAGGTTGTTGAAAAAGACATGATTTTGTTTTTTTATGGCTGTGTAGCATCCCATGGTGTATATGTACCACATTTTCTTTATCCAGTCCACCATTAATAGGGACCAAGTTGATTCTATGTCTTTGCTATTGTAAACAGCACAGTGATGAACATAGGAGTGTATGTGTCTTTTTGGTAGAATGATCTATTTTTGTCTGAGTATGTACCTGGCAGTGGGATTACCAGATCAAATAGTAGTAAAATGTGAAAAGTTCCCTTGTCTCCCTTGCTGGGTGTGTGATGGGGGAGTGGCTCACTTCTTCAGTGCTCTGCTGCTCAAACCTCTAGGGGAGCATACAGATGGGCAGCTTGTGAGCCTCCAACCACATTGCCATTAAAATACAAACAGACAAACAAAAAGCTACAGAGCAATAAGTTTACATAACTTTATGAAGGTCACACGATATATACAGTTGGCTTGGAAATAGAGCCCATGTTATCTTAATTGGCTCACTGCTCTTTTCTGAAAAATAGTCACTATAGTGCCTGCTATATGGTGATGAAGAAAAGCAATCCAAGGCAGATAATTAGTTTATAGTTGATGGTGAAGGTGGCAGAAATGTCCTTGTTACTAAGGTTAGTGTTGTCTTAAATACGATTCATGAAATAGAAAACATGTTGTGAAATAACTGTTCCTTACTTTGGCCTAAAACAAAACATTCATAGCAACAGCAAAGTAGTCAGGTTGGTACCACATGATCCCACTTTCACCTGTAATTGATTTAACTGGCATGAATACCTATCCCAACTAGAGCAAACTCATATTTTTTCCTGATCAACTGAGAATTGAGGCATTAAAGAATCAGAGGAAAGATCACGTAAAGTTAGAGCAAGAAGTGGTATCATGACAACTAAAACCACGTGTGATATGAACTTACAGGGATTGAAAGTAGGTAAGCATAATTAGAACTCATAAACTGATAGCTGAGAGAAGAATGAATTAGATCTACAGAAATAAGTGGAGGCAGAGAGCTGGAGATGGAGTCTACAATAGCATCCTATTTTCCAGGTGAATTTTTCCATAGGCCTAGAAGTATGAAATTTCTTCTTTTTTGAGGGTTGTTATAAGGGCTATCATTTTGGAATTGGGTAGCACTGATCTGGAATATTACAGCCAAAAGAAATTTGGAAAAATCACAACATTTGTTGTCAAATTGTTTTGATATCTCTGCTACTACTTCATGATAACATTACCTGGACCTTGCTAAGTCACATTTTGAATAGTCATTACTTTTCCCTCCTGTAAGTGTTTTCGGTTTTCCCTACCTCTGTTCCAAACAACCTTGTCTTTTATTATTTTAGCTATTTAGGATAAAATTACCCACCTTACTCTCCTTAATTTGCCCTACTTGGTCTCATAGATATTACTGTAAAGTAATGGAAAAATGCAGTAGTCTCTTGAGTCTCCCATACCATTGTGATAAGGGGGAAATATTCAGGATCAACTCTAGAGCTGAGCACTGCATCAAGAATTCATTTTTCTCCATCCCTTGGGAAAACATAATTAAGCCGATTGACTGACTTGAAAACCTGAACACCACAGGAGTTACTCTTAATGGTTTAACTTTACCTCTTCATAACTCTAATATTGCAAAAGGGGCAGTGAATCTTGACAGAGGTGCAAGCTAAGTAGTTTGTTGAGTAAAATAGATGCAGGAAACATTCTGTGACAATAGGCACAAAAAGTACTTATTTACTAGCCAGGGCTTTTTGTCAGGATAATGAGCCATCACATATCAGTGTAACAGTAGAAAAAATTGTATATATATATGCAACTAGTTTTAATTGAAACAAATTAAAATATAGAATGTATATTTTAAATTATTCATCCCTCTCTGTAATATTTTATGTACGTATACACATATATACACACACCCACCACAGAGGCTCACATGCGCACACACATATTTAATGTTTAAAAAGTATCCATCACAACCATCCATTCAAATATTATTTTACTTAGAAAATCGCACTCATCCTGGTTATTAAGAATTGGCTTTCCTACTACTATTTTAAACAAGTATTTTTGTTTTTTGAAAGTCTCCTAAAAAGTTACAATAGATTCAAAGAACTGAGAAGACTAAGGCATAAATTCAGTGCTCCAGGGCCCAGAGAATGGTTGAGCTGCCCGGACAACTGTATAACTGTGTCACTATCTCTGCCCACCTTTCTTAAGGAAATTATGTGAGTTAGTATCCACATCTTATTCCCCTATTTAATCAAGGCACAAATTATTGTGATGCCTTTTTATCCACGTCAAAGTGCTGTTAACTCCTACAGGTTAGGTACTCTAAGCAGGAAGTACATACCAGGAACAAATTCTAAGTCCTAACCCATGCCCATACCCTTGCATTAAAACTCACTATTATGCAATGAATGTTTATACACCCCCACCCCATTCAAATGTTAAAGCCCTAACCATTAATGTGATGGTATTTTGAGATGAACTCTTTGGAAGATAATTAGCATTAGATGAGACTGTGAGAGTGAGGTCCTTTTGATGGGATTACTGCCTTTACAATAAGACATATCAGAGAGTTTGTTTCCTCTCTTCCTAAGTGAGGACACAGTGAAGAGGTAGCCATCTGCAATGCAGGAAGAGAGCCCTCACCAGGAACTCCATAGGCTGGCACCTTGATCTTGGACTTCTCTACCTCTAAAACTATAATAAATAAAATTTTCTTCTACTTAAACAACTCAGGCTATGGTATTGTGGTATAGAAGCCAAAGAATATTAATATACTTTCTAAATGTTTTCATTTATTCTGCTCCTGTTATCTTTCTATGGATGATATAGATTCTTAACCCTGAGTGTTTTCTTGTAATTGACCTCCTATGTTTTAGCAATGAGTCTTAGATTTATTCTAAAATCTAAATTTGCTTCTTTGAACTTGTGACAGAAATAAAGCTTTTCATATTTAAATAAATTCTAATCCTAACTCTTCTCGACTAACAATCCCATTGTTACTCTGAATGTTAGTACTTCTAGAACTATGTTGGACTCTTTCAGGACTCTGTTCAAGTTTTATGCTTTAAATGAAGTCTTCCCAAACTACTTTTTTTCTACATTATATATTAGGCCCCAAGTACCGTAAGTATATCTTTATTGTTCAGGCTTCTGAGTGACCTCAGCCTTGAGTCCTTTTAGTCTCATCTTGGTTAGGGTTGACTCGCCTTATCTCCAGGGCATCCCGTCTCTTCAAAGGACTCCGAAAACATGGTCCAGGGATAGTGCTTCTTCAATTGAAAATACATGTTTCTGGTCCTCATGCTCTCCTGCCCGTGTGGTATTTCTTCTTCTCATTTCTCGCCACGAGTCATCTTTTAACATAGGCATCCAAATCTTTCTGTCTTACGTTTATACCGGAAGACTATGGACTTAAATATGAAGGACTTGTGGTTTTTGTTTTCCGGTTCATTACTAGGTTATTCACAAATAACCATAAGCCTGGGAATAGTTGAATAAAATTAATACTTGGTATAAGATTTTATCCCACTGGTATTTTTGTTTTCTAGATTTTTAGAGCATTTCTCTCTGCTACTGATTTGACAATTATATTTTTTCCTTTGTTAATTGCCTTTTTAAAAGTTTGTCTTATTTTTCAAATTGTGAGTCAGAATCTTGAGAGCAGTAACTATGGCCCACACTGATGTGGATTCTCTTATAGTCCTAGCATAGTACCTGGTACCTAGAGCGGTTATTCAATAAATTATTTTTGAGTTGAGTGGATCGAGATGGGAGAATTTGGCAGTAACAAATAAAGATTTAGTACTATATAAGATTATATGGCTGTAATTTAGGAAACTAATACAATTGAGCCACTATTCTCAATGTTTTAGCAAGTTTGCTTCAGTTTACTTTCATCATTATTCAGTATTATTCAGAAACTTAAGAGATACGTTGCTTCCCACTATAATGAAACTTTTTTTTCCATAGAATTGAAGCCAAAATATGTGAAATGGATACTGGAGGGCCACAGTTTATTCATCACAAGTTTGGGTCTAAATATCAGCAATTTTTTGCATACCAGCTTCTCTAACTGAAGGTAATTATGATTCGATTTTTATAACATAAGGAATTATATCTAAAGCTGTTCTCCTTGAAGAAAAGTTAATCTACAGCTGTGAAGAGTCCATGTGGAGTAGACGCTCTTCGTTTGGCTTTGAAAAGTCATAAAATATTGTTGAACAAATAATTACACGGAGTGAACACAGAAGCATATTTACTGTTCACTCTTCCCTGATATCTTGCTCCAGAATAGCCATTAAGAGTAAGAAAGACATGCTTTATAAAAGGAATTCTACTTTGTAATGTACTTATATTTTCATAATTCTTGAAGAAGAAAGGTAATATTTTGTAAATATTCCTTTAAAAAGTTAGTTTTGGATTTCAGATTATAATTTGATTTCAGATTATAATTTAGTTGTTAACATTAAATTATTAATAAAGATGCAGATCTGATTTTGACCTCTGTTAACAAATGTATTAGTTTTGCACTATCGGACATGTATTTTCAAAGCATATCTCCAGCTTTAGAAGCTAATTTAAGTAATTCCTTTCTATTTTACTGAATCCAGAGATTAATCTCATGGAATGAACTGACTAATATGAAGTTAAAAAAATACTGGCTCAGCATATTCAGCTCATTTACGTCATCCAGAGGAAAACTGAAAAATAATATTAGGGGGTATTTAGTAGTTCTGAGGTCTCTGTTCTTTCATAAAAGAAGAATCCGATTTTTATAATCCTAGAATGTTAGCTTTTGATATCTAAACACCAAACACACTTATTTTAAAAATAAAAAATTAAGATTTTAACTGTATTAGCTTATTAGAATGAACATTAGTTTATCCCGTTCATAACAAGAAAAACTTAAAAAATGATTTAATTTAATGCAACTGTATATAAATTATTGGCTGAAGTATAATTTAGGCTTCTTCTATACATGTAGAAGCTGTCATACTAGGATCTGTGTTGGCTGTAGTTTCTGGGCATTTATATGTGAATTCCATGGCTGTGACTAGATATAAAGTCTTTTAAAGTCTGAGGCATAAACCTTAGAATATTTCCAAATGGTCCAAGATTTTGCATCAAAGGAATGGTCTGTGAAATAGAATAAATCAAGGCATTTTGTTTCTTTATCAGTGAACTCCATTTGAAGTATTTAATACCTAAACTGAGAAGGCATGGTGTTCCTAGAAGAGCTTGGTGTCTCCAAGTAGTGGAATCTGAAAGCCAATAGGCTCGTCCTCTTTCTGCTATTGGCTAGATGGTCAAAGAACATCTATTAGTCTGGAATTTTCAGAGTAGGTGATCTTGTGGCTCTTATTTCTAACTGTCTTATTAAAACATTAAATGTATAACTTGATTTGTGTGCTGGCTCTATTAGTTACTCGTGTGTGACTCTACAAAGTATTACTTAAATGTTAAGAATCAGTGTCTTCCTTTGTTAAATGTGCATGATAAAAGTAGCATGTTTATGAGATTAATTTTTGGGTTCAAATCTCAAATCTGGCCATTACTTTGCAGCTCTGAAAAACACAGAGAATGCCAAAAAGGTGGTCACAAAAAGTGTTTGTACACTGTGTGTCAGAGTCTAAGAATCTATCTAGATTCTGATGCTGATACAGAGATCGTTATACAAGACTGTACAGTGATCTTGGAACAACTTCTTGTGTCTGATACAAGAAACTGCTCAAAAAAAGATGCAACCATGTCAAAATACACAGATGCTGAAGATATTTCTATGAGCCGAATCTGAGGAAATCTAATCATCAAAGGAATCATGCTAGTAAGGGATTATAACACATCAAATAAAACAGGAAAATATAAATCTAGAGTAATATAAATTAATAAGTGAATAAATTGGAAGTTTTATAAAGACAAGATATTTACATAGTTTCACATAAACTCCTTATAAAATATTTATTAATTACATAGGAAAAACTTGTGACTTTTGAGTGGTAGTTTGGCAAATGACACCTTAACTTAGTGATTGAAATGATCACTACTAATGGGACAAATCTAAATTGTGCACCTCCAAATAGGACACAAAGAGATTATAGCATAAATTCTGTGATATTCCTGCTAAAGAGGCAAAACCTGAATCATATCATGAAGAAACATTGGACAGACGTAAGTTGAGGAACATTTAATAAAATAATTAACCTGTAAAGTTCAGATTCATTGGATCATAAAACTTAAGGAATAACTAAAGAATTGCTTAAAGTTGGAGGTGACTAAAGAAACTTGAAAACGAAATGGAACACATGATTCTGAATTGAATTATTTGGCTTTAAAAGACCTTATTGAAAAATTTGGAATAAATTTTGAATCTCAGATAGTAACATATCAATGCATATTGCCTAACTTGATGGTTGTGTTAAGGTTGACTAGTAGAATATAGCATTTTGTATAAAATATATACAAAAGGATTTTTAGTGATAGGGTATTAGGTATTAGCATACTTTCTAATGGTTCAGAAATAGAATAGTGCTACATTTGCAATCTATTTTGTACATTTGAGAAGGTTTTAAAACAAAACTTCCAATTATTTTATTATGAACTTTAAAAAATGTGTCTTCCCTTATAACAAATATATCTTTTATTTTTAAAAAAACCTCAAATATATATATTTAAAAATCTCATTTATAGACATCATTTCTATATACTATATATTATTATATGTAAATATTATTTATAAAATATATATCATCTTATATATGCCAAGATAAATTTAGAATATATAAAACACAATAGTCTCTGATTGTTTTAACATTGTTAGATAAAAGGAGGGATGTAAAAATTTATTTTTAAATAGTGGGAACCATATCTAGATATATCACAGTAAATTTCATATCACTTCTGACAAAGAAAACATTTTTAAAAGAAGCCAGAGGGAAAGATATCTTTTGATTAGGGTTTAGATTGACAGCAAACTCCTAAACAATAACAATGTAAGGATGAGAAGAGACACAATTCTAATTAGGTGCATCTTACAAAGGATGATAGAAAATATTGCCCAATCCAGCAAATTAAACTGTAAACCAGGTAGGTAAATCTGAAAATACAGTAACTGTATGAAAAAAATATATATCTAGTTGTTTTGTGATTTATATGGTTTGGTTCTGTGCCCTCAGAGCACGAACCCACCGGGAGGAACGAGCAACTGCAGACGCGCCGCCTTAAGAGCTGTAACACTCACTGCGAAGGTCTGCAGCTTCACTCCTGAGCCAGCAAGACCACGAACCCACCAGAAGGAAGAAACTCGGAACACATCCGAACATCAGTAGGGACAAACTCCGGACACGCAGCCTTTAAGAACTGTAACACTCACCGCGAGGGTCCGCGGCTTCATTCTTTAAGTCAGTGAGACCAAGAACCCACCAATTCCGGACACAGTACTACTGCCTATCCTCTTAATCACAGGACAAGGACTCCAAAAAGGCAAGTCTCAAAGACAAAGCCATTACACACAAGCTCTGCTCACTGATACTCTGTACTCTGGTTCTGAGCCCATTAACAATCATCCTCAAGGTGCGAAGGCTGATTTGGGTGAGGGAGGAAGATTATTAATTGAGTCCCACTGGAGTTCAAGACTTTAAAATTAAAATAACAATAAAAAATTAAAATTAATGAAAAATTACTATGTGCCAGGCACTATGAAAAGTCATTTACAAGGATTGACAAAAATGCTGTGAGAAGGATATTATAATCCTCAATTTATACATGAATAGGTCACAGGTGAAGCAATTATTTTAAATGTAGCATAAGAAGTAGGTGGCTGAGTAATTGTTCAAATCAGCTCAGTCTGATGGGTGTTAATATGTTTTTATCTAATCCAAGACCTAAAATATAGTCGCATCTCTAAGAAATATATATCAGTGAGAATCAGCATAGATTACACTTAGTATTCTCTCCAAACTTTATATTCTGTGAAAGGCCATATACTTTGTTAAGTAAATAAACCTTTTATGATTACTAGAATATCACAGGAAAACATACAATATTAATGTCAAAAATGCTGATACTGTGTATATTGACAATAATAGCTATTTTAATTTTATGCCTGTAATTATTAAAGTAGTCATAGTGGATGGACTGTCTACTTAAACACTAGTTTTCTATGAAAATCCATGTTGCTATGAATCCTCATTTAAAGTCATGTGTTGCTTAATGATGGGGATATGTTTTGAGAAATGCATTGTTAGGTGACTTTTTCTTCGTTGTGTGAATATTGTAGTGTACTTGCACAAACCTAGATTGTATAGCTCACTACACATCTAGGCTATATGGGGTAGTCTATTGCTCCTCAGCTACACACCAGTACAGCATGGTACTGTATTGAATACTACAGGCTACTGTAACAAAATGGGAGTTATTCAGGTATCAAAACATAGATAAGTACAATAAAAATAAAGAATAAAAGATAAAAAAATTGTAAAACTGCATAGAACACTTACAATGAATGGAGGTTCCAGAACTGAAGTTGCTCTGGTGTCAGCCAGTGAGTAGTGAGTGAATGTGAAAGCCTAGGACATCACTTCACACTGCTGTAGACTTTATAAACACTGTACACTTATGCTATACTAATTTTTAAAAAATCTTTTCTTTCTTTGATAATAAATTAATATTAGCTTACTGTAACTTTTTTACTTTGTAAATGTTTCATTTTTTAAACTTTTGATTCTCATAATACTTAGTTTAAAATACAAACACATTGTACAGCTGTGCAAAATATTTCATATCTTTATTTTATATGTCTTTTTCTATTTAAAAATTTTTTAGGCATTTTAACGTTTGTCTTTAAAAACTAAGACACAGCACACACATTAGTCTAGGCTACATAGGGTCAAGATCATCAATATCACTGTTTTCCACCTCCCCATCTTGTCCTACTGGAAGGTCTTCAAGGACAGTATCATACATGGAATTGTCATCTGTAACAATGCCTTCTTCTGAAATACCCTTTGAAGGATCTGCTCAAGGCTGTTTTACAGTTAACTTTGTTTAAATAAATAAGTGTCAGGAGGACACTCTAAAATAATAATGAAATATATAGTATAGTAAATAAGTAAATTGGTAACATAGTCATTTAGGCAATAGTAATTTTTCAGCTCCATTAAAATCTTATGGTACCACCATTTTATATGTTGTTCAGTGTTGACTGAAACATGCAGCACATTACTGTATGTTATTTTATTAACAGTAGTATTGGTGAATGGAGGCGCTCTGTGGTGATTTTATTAAGAAAAATTGTGTTTTCTCTGGAAAACAGTTGCCTTTAATCTGGGAAATTCCTAGGTGGGGAACAATCAGGTTTACAAGACTTGGAAAGGGAGAAGAAAACAGATCAGCAAATAATTTTAATCAAAGCCTTGGTGGAAAGGTTCCTACATGTTGCAATAAACCCAAAGAGACTTAGAGAAGTTTTAACCAACTTGAACAGACAAATAGTGAATGAGCCACATGCAGGAGGTAGTTCACCTGAATAAGATGCATTAAATACACCCCGGAATGTGTGGAGGGCTCCACCGTGTTTGTATAATAGCTACGATGGAAGAGAGAGAAGTTCTTAATGCGGAAGTATTCTTAGCCTTCTTTCTTCGTATTATCTAAATGTAATTTAATTATTGCCTGCTAAACTTCTCTCTTTTCCCCCTATATGCAAAAAATCCTAACTTGGAGGATGTACAAGTTTGGCCCCATAGGTGAAAAGAGAAAACTCTTTCTCCTCCTCCTCTTCAGTTTTTTCTTTCTTTTTCTTTTTCTGCATCCTTTTCCTGAATAGTTTCTATTAATTTATTCTGTGGGGCCAAACAAGACAGATAATTGCACAGGGATCAGAGACAAGAGTAAGAGCTGAAACAATGAGGATGGAGTCCACACAGGAACAGAGCCAGGACTGATGTAATAAAGCTCAAATAGAGAAAATCAGACATAATGTAGGAGGGCTTTCTGTGGAGCGAGGAGGGTGCCAATGCTGGAGTGAGAGTGACCTAGATCAGAGTTTCAAAGCATGTGCAGCATGAGGGAATAACCATGTATGAGGTAAGAGCAATGGTAGCTGCCCAGCCCAACTGTGGTGAAGGGGACACTTCCATAAAGAAGACTGTAGCAGTGGCCATGTGAGATTAAATACAGAATATTTGATCAAATAAGTGAATATATTAAGGATCGTAGAAACCAGGTTTTTCACTGTCAGAGAAGGATTATGCATAATTAATTGGACAGGAAGAAAACTATAATGAAATCTACAGTTTTTAATATTGACATTTGAGGTGCCTGTACCTGCTTATGATTTTCAGTAGATAAGATGACTGTGTGTTCATGACATCAGATGATAGTATAGCCTATATTATATTATATTATATTATATTTTTCCTACATCAGTCCCCTAGAAGGCCCAAGGACAGTGACAGTTTGACAGCTTAAAATAAATGGACACATCTATCTTGGTTTCTAAATACCATTCTCCACTAAAAGGAACTCATGCTCTAGGAAAAATGGCTGATTCCAGGGTTTCAGCATGTAAATTATTAGATAAGCTCAGACTGTTTTTTTGAGCTAGAAAATGAGTAAGTTCTCAAAGAATGATGGGAACGTGAACACAAAATCAAGCTTGAAGGAATTTGCACTGGCACAAGCATGAATGCAAAAACACCTAAGTAATGTTGAATAAAGTATGACACCATGAGCCCAAGCTCTAATGAATAAATTAATTAATTGAAAATTTGGTGAGTTATAATGTAGTTCTAGAGTTTTAAGCACTTTTAAAAATAAAATATGTATTTACATAGGAGGAAAGTCTATCTTATCAAAGTGAATATTATCAGTTATGGGACAAGTTAAAATTGGGTGCTGCTAGGATGCAAGGTGAAGAACATAGCATGTCTTCTATGGCATTCCTACAAAACATGCATAACCTGAATGTACTCATTAGCAAATCAGACAAAACCAAATTCATGGACATTTTAGATTGATTAATGTGACATAATGCCAGCAACTTATACTAAAATGATTTTATGGGAGAGATAAATTTATTTGTATCCCTACTTTTAGTGTTTCTGTGTTAGATTATTTCAAATTAAAAGTGAAATTGCTTTAACAAAAAAAATAAAACTGGAGAAGTGACAGTGGGGGATTTGCTGATTAAAAACAATGCAATTTTAAATAAAGGGTGAACAGAAAATGAAGGAATGGTAGAATGGAGAGATGTTAAATGTAGCAGTACTACAATTTAGAAAAATTTTGTTTTCAGGATAAAATCAAAGAACGGGGTTTTTGCTCTTTCACTTTCATTTGGATAGAGAATATTAAGAGTTGCATGGATTCTGAGAACATGAATTTCTGTACATTAACAATATATTCCTATCTTTTAGAGTATTTTCAAGCATCTAAGCAAACATCAGAATTGCTTTGAAAAATATCTTTCTGTGTTCCAACTACATAAATGAGTAAATCTGACTGAATCAAGGTTTCTTCCAGTTCTATTAGTTCTATACTTATGGTATTCTGAAGGGAATAAACATTTTCCACATTGGAATCCTGAAAATTTTGATTGTATCAGTCTGTTAAATATTATTTGATCTGAAAATTTTTAATGAGTACAGCAGAAAGCAGTCTTAATAATGATACTTTGACACCTGAGAATAAAAATGTGTCCTGAAAAAGATTTTAATATATGTCATGTCTTATTTATTCATTGTTTTTAATCTATTTTTGTTTTGTATGTTACAGGTTGAGGATTCCTAATTCAAAATCTGAAATCTGAAATGCTCCAAACTCTGACACTTTTTGAATGCCAACATCACACCACAAGTTGAAAGTTCCACATGTACGTACTTAATACAAAATGAGTTTTATGCACAGTGTTGTCAGAAATTACCTTCAGGCTATGTGTATAAGCTACATATAAACATAAATAAATTTTTTGTTTAGAATTGGGTCACATGCCCAATGTATCTCATTGTATATATTCCAAAATCTGAAAAAAGAATGGAAATTCAAAACATTTCTCGTTTTGGATAAGGAATACTCAACCTGTATTAAAATAATTTTTCTTGCAGTAAAATTTATACTTCAGGAAAATGATAGAGGATGAATAGATAGGTCACACATAGGTAAAAATTAAGATAGCAATATAATAGAGCTCTATATAGCTAGACTTATATTTAGATGTTCATAAAATAGTGCATCATATATAATCATCTTGTTTTGGAAGAGTGGTAAAAAAGCAAACTTAATCTAGACTGAATAATTTAAAACTCTGCTTTAAGTATTTTGCAAGGAGTCCACTGCTTCTGCACTCATTTAATTCTCACACCTCTCATGTCAGAAATTGATGAACTTAATTTAAGGAAGATAGTAGTAAGAAGGTAAATTAACTTCTCAATTACCAGAGGTTTCACTGGTCCATAGCAGTCTTAATAATAGTTACTGTTAGGACCTCATGGCTTTAGATACTGATTGAAGCTTTCAAAAGGAATAAATTACTACTCAAATATATTTAAAGAGCAAAATCCTCTAGAGAAAAAAAGAAATGAAGCTCCTTAATAGTCACAAATTTCTATCTAATTTTAAAATTAATTCTATTCTGCAATGTAAGATTTTTTCTCTTTTCTAATTTTTATGAATAAACAACAATTATACATATGTATGGGATCCATGTGATATTTTGATACATGCATCCAATGTTTAATGATCAAATGTTTATAATAACCCAAAAATAGCAAATTCTGAGGACAATATACTAGAAAAAAAATGAACCTAAATCAGTGCCTCTGCAAGAATAATTCATGAACCACTTACACTTATTATTAGCTCTTATGGCAAGTTGTAAACTAGAACACTGAAAAATAAAAGATTGACATGGAAAGGACTGGTAAAGTAAAAAGAACCATTTTTCTGGTAACTTGCCTCCTCACACCGAGAAACCAAAATTGTAGGAACTGCAACAGTTTGTAACTGTTCTGAATTCCATCTCTGATGCTGGAATCATAGAAGTAGGTTCTAAGAGTTTTCTTTCAATATCCCTCCCAGTATCTTTCCCCAACATCTATGTTTTCAAAAAATAACATTCATAGCATTGTTTCTCCACTGCAGAACTGGCTCATGATCTTTTTTTCACTGAAGTTGTCTGGGTAAGAAGTCTGGGGACAATGTGCTGTCCTGGGAGTGATCTCTTCTATAGCAGAATTGATGAATTATTACAGTTCTTGAAATGATTGTTCATCCAGTGTTCTATGTGACAATGGTAACTGCCTGGAAGTCTAGCCATCATAACACTGCCATGTTTTCCCTACTCCAAACCCATATAGGAGAGAATAGTTTATTATGGCAAATGCTTTTGTCCTAACTCCTTAATATTTTATATTCCAATTGCTACTAAATATTAATACCTCAGTAGGCCAGAATAGATGAAAAAGAGGTATTCTGCTGTGTTCACATTAGTCACAATTCACATGTTAGTTAGGTATATCTTATGGACAATAATTTTAATGTGGCCAAATATAATTCCAGGAGTTAGGTGTTAACCATATTTCAATAAAATACTGTGTCTTTTTGTAGGTATGAGGAACTTCCTATTAGAAAAGTGATTTATTTTGAGATATAATCTATACTGTAACAGCTACATGGACAAAGAACTAAAAGTAAATTGGACAAAATGAATAAAGAGCAAAATACATGTTGACTCTGATGAAAATAATGTCTGAGTGATAAGAGCTGCTTAAGCAAGTTAGGCTTTATTTTTGTATGAATTGATTAAATTCTTATCACTGGAGGCAGTGAAAGGGAAGGGGACTTTTAAAGGATTCTGTTTAGGGAACAGCTTTGAGCTCTTCAGCAATCTTAGACTAAATAAATCACATGTAATTTAAAATTTTCTTTCCAAATATTATGAAGGTAAAAAGTCAATAAATATTAAGTTATAAAATATACCTGTGGGATCATAATTTCTGTAGTAAATATTTGAGAAACAAACAGTCAGAGACTTAATTTATATGCAAGACAATGATTTAAATACTGACAGCAATTTATGGGGTCTAATAAGTTTTCTGTTTTCCAAATCAATTTGACTTATATCACCTCATCTAATCATTACTTTGTGAAATCAAGATAAATGTGTTGGCATCATTATCATCTCATTTACCTGGACTAAGAAATTTGAGCAAAGAGAAATTATGTGACTTACCCAACATTACACAAGTGATAGAGTTGATACCACCATCTTAAAATCTCTACCTTTTAGTTATGTTTTTCTCCTGGTATAAAATGCTGCTCTCCTTTTTAATTATTAGGAATATTGAATGAGACTGGCTTGTTGTTATTTGTATCAGATGAATTAGAAATCAGTTTCATTATTATTTGCTTTGGACCCATTTGCTTAGGGAATTTTCTTTATAAATAAAAGTAAGAGTTTATAAACATGTAAAAATTTCATGACTTTTTAATCATGTTTTTAAAATTAAGAACTATAACAAAAACAAAAACTTGTATAAATATGAGATATTTGTTAATGTGTATTTTGCAAATAATTTTATGTATTATATCTATCCATATTAAGAGATTTCTTTCAACAATGTTTATTACAAAAATGATACTTATATTTTGTTAATCAAAACAAGAGTTTAAAAAAATTACTTTCCAACTTCCCCATTCTTTTCTCTGCTACTTTCTAAAGGCATTCATTAATTCTTACAAAGTTTTCAAGAATTTTTTGATGTACATGAAAACATTTACGGAAACGTGCTGTTGATTTAATATTATGTCTGTTTAATATCCAGTTTTTTACGTACATAGTGTTATATCATAAGTCTTTTGGTTTTCTAAATTAGATATAGAATATATTTCATTATATGACCTTTTCTTTTGGCTCCTACAACTCTTCTTTCTTTAGTTTTTCTTCTACCTCATTAGGGGTTCCATTTCAGATTATTTTATTTATTTCTTCCTAGCTTCTAAATTTTGGAGTTTGTATTGAATTGATACTGGGTTCGGATTCTTAAATACTTCTTGCCTTCGTCTAAACTCATTTCCTAGGTAACATTATTTGTTTCTTGGATTTGAAAGTCATTTGTAAAATCATAATAATATAATCAAAAATATAATCATTACATAATCAAAATATAATATATAATTTCTAAAACTTCCAAACTAATATCTTTAGATCTGATATGTCTACTGAATTCTAGATTCACAGATACCATGAACTAGTTAAGGTTGCCTCTTGGATATCTAACTAGGCTCTCTAATTGAACACAATCAAAATAGAATTCTTGATTCCCACTCCCAAATTTGTTCATATTAGAACTTACACCATATAATAAATGGAACCTCCAATTTTCAGTAGCTCAAGCAAAAAAAAACTTACGTATTAATAACACGTTTAGCTCCTCTATTTCTCAAACTTCATATTCAATTATTTAGTGAATTTCTTCCATTCTATTTTAAAAATATATATATAGGATTTAACATCTTCTTACTCTTTCTGCTTCCTTTGCTTTGGTTCAAGAGAATATCCTAGCTCTCACTTTTATTAGGTTATGTTTCTGTTTTTCATGGTTTTACCCTGGATTTTACTGATCATTGTTTCCAGGCAGATCATTGTAGCTTGATTTTGAACTCACTGTTGCATGGAACGTAAGAAAAATTAGGTCACAGTGAAGATGAAGACGCAGCTTTTTCTTCCTTCAGTGGGCTTTACTGGAAAGACAGGAGAAGTGACAAGAAACCCGAGGAAGGATATGGATCTAATAAACAAATTTGAGAGTCCTCCTGTGTCCGTGGTTAGACTTTAGCTGTTTCTAAGAAGGGGTATCCCCTAATAGCCTTTAACAGAGTAATCTGCAAAAAGCATTATCTACTCCCTGGAACATTGGAATATTTAAGGAAAAATAATTCTAGTTTTGGACTTATAGATTTATTGGACAGGCTTGAGTGTAAAGTTTGAAAACATAAAGCACTTAATCCACTTATTCACACAGAATTATTGAAGTTAACTACATAAACTTCTACACATGAGGTTTCTATTAGTGATGTAGGATTTTTTTGCTTCTTAGTTCAGCTAAAATCCGGGTTCTTGTCACAGAACCAGGAATAATTAGGCACGTGGACACATTGAAAGGTGAGAAGAGTGGTATTTATTAAAGGAAAGCTCTCAGGAAAAAAAAGGGGGTCCTGCCAACAGGCTTTCACCTCACAGACTGAATACCAGGCCACCATCCCATTCTCCCAGTTCACAGGCGGGAGCCCAGTCCATTGTGGGCATGCCCAGACAAGGCCCTAGGCAGGTTCCCTTATCTTCCTCCTGAATCTATCATTAAGAAACGTTTCCAGTAGGCTACATTGCAGTAAACTTAAAAAAATGTGTGTCTCAGCTCTAAGTTGCCTTTATAGAGTACTTACAGGTTGCAGAAATTTTTCACAGATTTTAACATTTTTTATTTTACTTATTTGTTCTTTTAGTTATGTTTATTTATTGATTACCTGGGATCTCTCAGGAAAATTTGCTTGTTTCTTTAGATAAGTTACTAATGAGACAGAAATAGGCTGTTTCTTCATTGACCTCACACTTTCACTTGCTTAACCTAAGCTTTTACTTGTTCCACATTACACACTGACTTAGTGGGCCACATTTTGGATTGTTCTGTGTTTTTCTCCTTGCATTATTTTCCTGTTGATATTTTCTCTGCTTAGAATATATTACCCAATCTGTGCAGACGATATCTTACTGAGAGGTGAAGCTGGCTGGGCTTTTGGGATGGGCGGGGACTTGGAGAACTTTTCCGTATAGCTAAAGGATTGTAAATGCACCAATCAGCACTCTGTGTCTAGCTAAAGGTTTGTAAATGCACCAATCAGCGCTCTGTGTCTAGCTAATCAGGTGGGGACTTGGAGAATTTTTGTGTCTAGCTAAAGGATTGTAAATGCACCAATCAGCACTCTGTGTCTAGCTAAAGGTTTGTAAATGCACCAATCAGCACTCTGTCAAAACGGACCAATCGGCACTCTGTAAAACAGACCAATCAGCTCTCTGTAAACTGGACCAGTCAGCAGGATGTGGGTGGGGCCAAATAAGGGAATAAAAGCAGGCCACCGCCAGCTGCTGCAACCGTCTAGGGTCACCTTCCAAGCTGTTTAAGGTTTGCTCTTTTGCTTTTCACAATAAATCTTGCTGCTGCTCACTCTTTCGGTCCACGCTGCCTTCGTGAGCTGTAGCACTCACCTCCAAGGTCTGCAGCTTCACTCCTGAAGTCAGGGAGACCACCAACCCACCAGAAGGAAGAAACTTCAGACGCATCTGAACGTCTGAAGAAACAAACTCCAGACACACCATCTTTAAGAACTGTAACACTCACTGCGAGGGTCTGTGGCTTCATTCTTGAAGTCAGCAAAACCAAGAACCCACCAATTCCGGACTCATTACCTATCCTCAAAAGACAAGTTTAATCTCGTTTGGAATCCTTTCATGGTTTTCCTGGCTATAAATTTGTTCTTCTTGTGAACTCAAACGTGCCAAATATATACATCTTTAGACATTTCACTTTTTATCCAGTTAAAATGATGGTAAGAGTTTATTTCCAATCTGCCTTATTATTTTGTTTGCCTCTTAATGGCAGGAAATTTATCTTGTTGATCATTGTACCTCATTACTACTACTTTTATGGTGCCTGGAATAGTATTAAAAAGTTAACTAATGAATGCCCTTCCTCAGTTTCACATCTCTGCACAGCCTGGAAATTCTCTTGTCAGTAAGTGAAGGAAATCATATGTCCATCTCACTTATCTCAGTTCTCAGGAATTTTTGTGATCCATTTGCCTGATGGTTAGTATTTAAAAAACATTCTTTCATTTATTTATTTTGTTTTTATTTGATTGTTTTACTTGGGAAGGTAAATTTAGTCTTGGTTGCTCCATCTTTTCCAGAAGCAAGTCTCACAATCAGTTACATTGAAGGCAAGAAAGGGGAGACTTGAAGTTAGTCATCTCCCTTATTATGAAGATAACTAATAAACTGTTAAACTACCAGGAATTGAAGCACGGAGAACTACGGAAAGCAGGAGATGAAGCTGGTGCAAAGACAGACAGCTCACATGGTGTAATCCATGCCAGTTCATTTTATCTTTTATTCTATATATATTATACTGCATGGTTTATCTGGGTGATTTGTTGATCCCCAAACATATTCGGTTATTCCCCTTTTGTGTCTAATGAAAAACTGTAAGTTTAATATATGTCAAGTGTAAGGTGGGCCCTATCTTCCCCTGACAGCAATGAAGATTTTTGAATGCGAATGCTTTTCTCTGTGAACGAGAACAAGGTGCACAAAGAAAATTTTTTTATTGGTCCTCATGTAGCTATGTTTACTCTTAATCTCTAAGAACAGCCTAATCCTGAAGAGGAGGTGTATCTACAAGAGTTCATTAATCAACACTCACTTTTTGATTTACAGTATATAAAAGAGGAAAATATAGTCACTTTTCTCAAAATATGATTGCTGTTACTAACAATGGTGGTAACCTTCCCACTTGCTACACTGGATCCACTACAAAGTCGTATAGACGTTACATATTTAGTGATCTTTGTATAGACCAATTAAAGGTAAAACAAAAGAAAGTTACATCATTACTTTCCTAACCCCACATCACCCAGTAAACAACACACTGGTATCCTTACCCCCGTTTCACCCAGCTCTGTGAACTGACTGGGTGAGCTGATCCACTTATCTCTCTCCTACTCTGTCAACCTAACAATTTCCTTGCATTACTCCACTTTGTATTCTTTTAACTGAGGGCAAAGGTTCCTTCTCAAGAGCACTTTCTTCTCCCTCATTTTCCAAGATTGATATTTTCCAAAGTTTTTCCTATTCCTTTTTCTCCTCCTGGGAAAAGTTGGTATTTGTATAGAGTTGCTAAATTTTCAACTGAAAACTTTTTCTTCTAAGTAAAGAGGGAAACTCTAAAATCAGGGATACAGGTTGCCAGGAGTCAGGGATTCTATAAAAGCAAGTAAATAAACTGTAACTTATGCTATTTAAAAAATACATTCTGACAATGACACACTCGCCATGATCACATTTGAGAGCAATTATCACAAAATGTATGACAAATTATATAATTTCACCCACTTTACCCATCGTTTTAGTGGATATTCTACTATTAATAGTTTACTCTTTTACTACTTTAAGGGAGATTCCACTATAAATAATTCCCAGTTTCGGTGCTGCCAATGTTAAGAACTCACATTGTTGCAGTGATTTACTTTATATTCTGCATATAACATATAACACATACTATGTGTTACACAATATAATATTAACAAGAAAATAATTATATAAAATGCATCAGTAATTATTCCTGTAAGTATAAATCCATTTACAACACTTGTAAATAAGCCAGTTAGAGGACAGTTATGTGTAACATTAATTCTAATTACAACAACAACAAAAATTTTCATAGATAGGTGAAATCAATTGTAAGCTCTGGTAGTTAAAGATTAACTTAGAAGCAGGAGCCTTATTTGAGTTTTGAGGGATGACTAATAATTTGATAAATGGAGGAAAAGTGGGAAATGAGATGTCCTTGCGCACAGGACAAAAGTGAGAAGCAGTAGTCCCTTCTCCAGTGCTAAGTCCAATTTTCATATTTAGTTAACTTATGCTATACTTTGAATTGTGCCCTCCACTGCCAAATTCATATGTTGAAGTCCCAACCAACAATGTGACAGTATTTGGAGTTTCACTCTTTGCGAAATAATTAAGTTTAGATGATGTTATGAGGGTGGGGCCCTCATGATGAGATTAGTATCCCTGTAAAAGATACCAGAGAGCTTACTCTCTTTCTCTTGTGACCATGTGAGGACGTAGTGAGAAAACAAGTCAGGAAGAAAGCCTTCAGCAGAACTCAACACAGCTGGCACCCTGAACTCAGACTTCTGGCTTGCAGAATTGTGAGAAAATAAATTTCTGTTGTTTAAGCTACCCAGTTTAAGGTATTTTGTTATGGGAAAACTAGCTGACTAGTAGAACATAGATACACAATCATTACTGGCTCCACAGAGCAGCATCTGTTTTAGAACCTACCCAAACACTGAATGGCAACAGTAGCCAACCAATGCATTTGATTTTTTACTTCTGAGTAAAAAAATCAGAGACCAGGAAATCCCATCTTAGCTTAGCTTAGCTTGGCTTAACGAATAAGCAGCCCGTACTATACTTGATGTGTTATCCTCATACCTCTCAATGCCATATGCACACACACACACACACACACACACACTTTTCTTCATTAGAAAATTTTTTGGACTATGGAACTTTGGGCTCAGATTCATTAGTGTCTTTAGTTTTTTTAAAAGATAAATTCAATTCTCATTTTGATTTTCAAAATCCTTATGATTTCCTCCTCAAAAATATGTTCAGTTTTAGGACTATGACTCTATTTTAGGACTACAACAATAATACAAAACTTATCTTACATATATCTATAAATTACAGAGAAGGGTATTGTTTCTGAGATATCTATAGTCTTTTTCCCAGCCCCACTCACATTTGGGTTGAAAACGTGACTAGCTTTGGCCTGTTGGCTATGAGCAAAATGACATGCATGTAACTTACGGAGTATGGCAATTAAAAGCTCGTGTGCTTCCTCCATCTCTCTTTCACAGTGTAATGAACCTGAAAAGAAAAGTGTTTCAGATGGCATAACCACATATGGAGAAGGGATGCTTAACCTGCATTTAAACTTTACCTGAAAGAGAAATAAGTTTATTGCATTAAGCCATTAATAATCTTGGGTTTGTTCGTTATAGCAGTTAACAGTATTTACCTTATCTTTTACAACATCTATATTCAAGATTCATGTACAATCTGGAGTTTCTGCCTCCCCATCTCTCTGCCTCTAGGAAGCCTACTTATTCTTCAGTGTCCAAAACTAATCTCACATGTCTTCGATGTCTTCCTAATCTTGTTACATCAGATGGGAGAACTACTCTGTTTTCCTTTTCATAGTCCATTGCATTTTCTGTCTGCAACACTTACAGTTGACCCTTGAACAGTGTGGGTGTTAAGGGTACTGACAACCCATGCGGTTTGACTTCTCCAAAACTTAACTATTAATAGTCTGCAGTTGATCAGAAGCCTTACCAGTAATATAAACAGTTGATTAATACATATTGTGTATTTTTTATGTATTATATACAGTATTCTTACAATAAAGTAAGCTAGAGAAAAAAATGTTAGTAAGAAAATCATAAAAAATATATTTACTATTCATTAAATGGAAGTGGATTATCATAAAGGTCTTTGTCCTCATAATCTTCATGTTGAGTAGGCTGAGAAGGGGGAGAAAGAGAAGGTCTTGGTCCTACTGTCTTAGATGTGGTAGAGGCAGAAGAAAATCTGTGCATAGGTGGACCTGTGAAGTCCAAATCCATGTTGTTCCAGGCTCTACTGTGCTTGACATTTACCATCAATATCCCAGATTATGGTTGGTAATATTTACTTCTTTGAATGTGTATGCTTCCTTTTCCCTCATATGTTGCAGACAGATATTTTTACTCAGATAATTTTTTAAATGGCATTTTTTTCTAAAGTTATCTTTAATGTATCTTCAGTCTCCAAGTTCAAGTAATTGAAATTGATGCAAGAAAATAGGCTAAATGGTTATAAATAACAATAGCCATTGCTTTTCCTTTGCGTGATTAAGTGGAAATTTAAATAATAATCTAGTTATAATATCTAGGGAAAATTATTAATTATTCATAGTTGTACTCAAGATTAGAAAAATAAACAATACATCTCATTAATCATGGATATTTAAGTATTTGGCTGGCCATCTCTCATTCACCATTGTAAATGTGAAGACGTTTTGCCTGCAAACAGTCTGCTTGGGGTTGTGGTGACCATAAAATAACTTCCAAAATTACCTCTAAATATCTTCACCTCAAAACTTATTCTGTAATTATTCCACAGGCACTGCTAAAGGCTTTGTAAAGAACAGGATTACCCAGAAACCTAGGGCAAGTTTGTCTTTTAAGTTACAGAGGTATTATAATGACACATTAATAGTTTTAAAATTACTGACATTAAAGTGAGTTATTTGCCCTAGATTCAAATAATGGGGATATTAAATCCCTTTAAACATAATAGTTTCTATTTATGAGATCAGTGTGTTTCCTCTGTCTAATCTGTGTTTTTTAAGCTTGAGATGATCATTTTTATTAAATCTTCTCTTTTGAATAGATCAAAATCCTTTTACTTGACCCAAAAGGGAACCTCTCTATCTTGTCCTGCATATAGGTGGCCATTTGAAAGGGAAGAGGGTTGCTTCTTTCCAGATCTGTGATTTCACCTCTGAATTGTAAGCTTCTGAGTATCAAATAATGTTTTACTCATACTCACTACATTTTGTTTTCTGCTATAAGGAAGCAGAAAGAACACCCAAAGAATTCTGTGATAGCCTTTCCAAGGTGATTTGGTCTAATGCTGACCAACAAGGAGGTTCACCGGAGAATATTAGAAGACATGAATCATTTTCCAAACTGAATTGTAGAAACCGAGTTAACAGGAGGCTTACCTTGTTTTATTCCCTTGCTCTGAAAGGTCAAAATATATTTGAAGTGCACTAGGGGAGTGAGCTCTGCAAAGAGATCCCGAGCTAATGCTTTCATAGAGTGGATAATCACTATCATTTCTAAATGGGAATTTTGTAAACTGGCTTCTCAGAAAGCAAGGACTGTCTGGAGTGCATTGCCAAGAACTTTGGAGCAATTGCAATTCTTTCTGGTACATATTCTATCATGCATGTGCAGTTTTAAAATACATCAAACCTTAACATTCAAAAAATGAAAAAAAAAAAACAGTTCTTCCAGCTCATTCCCATTTATGCTCTCTTATTTCATGTCCAATTCCTGAAAGCTTGCTCTTCTTACTACCATTCTCTCTATTCCCAGTCTCCCTTCTTCTTTTGCTCTAACCTCCCCTTAGGACATTAAAAAAAAAAGAAAAAAAAAAAGAATGTGTGAAAATATAAGTACAATGAATTGTGAGAAAATATGCTTTGGTTTATGGTATGGTAAAGGAATTGGGATTTAAGGTAGTAAATTACATTCATTATGCTAAGATATTCAAATCATTATTAAAAAGATAATGTCATTTTAGATAAAAAATGACATTTTAAAATTTAATTATTTTAGAAGTCAGCTCATTATTATTTAGAAAAAACCAGTATATCAACACCAATAAATAAATACATTTCCTTTTATAATTTCCAGGCCTAAGAATTATTATCATTATCCAGCCAAAAAAAAAAATGGTCAGGATGTTTTCATAATTGTTATTCAAGATTGAGAAGAATTTTGATATTCTGAATCAATTACAGGGATTTTTAACCAAAATGTTGGGTCCTAGTCATGAACCCTAGTGATAGTTTTGCCATGAGACTCTTAAATATATTTCCATTTAATTGGATATTATTTTTAAATGAGCTACTGATTATTCTCAGATAATGTTCTTAATCTGTTGTAATTATTTAGTAGAAGTAAACCGATCTCAGCTTCTTTGTCTCTGTGGCTTCTGTGAATTGATTCCAAGCAACATTTTTGGTTCAGTCTACCTAAATCTGTAAATCTGTGTTATCTCACTCTCCCAGGGCATTATAATTTTTTCCCTTGAAAGAGAGAAGTATTTTGAACTGAATGGTTGTCTTTACTTTTAGAGTGGCAGCAAAGCTGTTGCGAAGACATTGAATCACTTCTCTATGCTTTTCAGTTTTTAATTAGACAAACTCAATGATGTGCCAGTTAATGAATAGCTCATATTGCTGCAGCTACCAAAGGACCCAAAGCCTCAATATAAAAAATATCTCATCTCCTATCTTGTAATATTTGTTTTATCACCAAGCACTCATCCTTCCATGGCAGCATGGAAGGATGGGATATGTTTCTGTGGCAAATTGATCACAAAATTTATCATACATACTGGGATACTTTTGTGAGTTAAAGAGGGAATTATTAATAATTACAGAAAGAAAACTGGTGGAAACTGGGATTATTAAGGTAACCAAGCCATAGGCTACCTTAACTTTGGGGAAAAGCCTTTCTTTCATTGTCCTTTATTTTCTCGTCTCTAATCTCTAGCAATGCCCTGGTCTGTTTCTTTCTACCTTAGTTCTTGTGCTTTCTCTTTGATTAGACTCAGTTATATCCCCTTTCTACTACTCTAATGAAAGTGAACAGTTGAGGCTGTCCAATCTTTTCCATTAGCTTATTTATCCAGTTAAATATTCAAAGCATAAGCACTTGTTTTTGTCAGTAATTGCTGATTTAATTCTGAATAAGTCCCATCCTGCCTTAAAACAACCTTGAGACAGATAAATAAGAAAACATAATTCCATGAGATAAATGAGAAGAGAGGTAAAAATAATATACTATGGAAACAGAGAGGAAAACATCTAATCTCAATTGTAGTCTAAGGACGGCTTCCTAGAGAAAACAACTTCTATGTAATTAAAGATGAATAAGAACTGACCAGAAAAATGACATTCTAAATATTGGCAACAAATATTTTGTACACAAGTTTTAAAGTTTCTAATGCTGGAGACGGCAAAGCTGTATTTTACAATTTGTTCCAGTGATTGTGTGAGTTTCAGTTAAGAAAATGTTTCTAATATTCAACTGAATTTTTTCCTGATATGAAGTAGTAGCTATAACATATTAAAATAATAGCCCTTTTGGTTAACGTTAAGGAATCAAAGTTGACCAAGTTACAGCTTACAACTTTTAGGTAAAAGGCTGATGAAAATGATTTGAATATATTCTCCTAAATTGTAAGCCATGGATTTCCAAGTAAATGCAAAGTACTAAAATATAAAGAAACAAATAGAAACAAAATTTTAAAAGGACAAAAAATTCTCTACTTTTGTTTTCACAAAGATGATGATGATGATGTTTATAATTATGGTGATAATGATTGAGTCAGTTAATCCGTGTATCTGTGGTGTTTAAGTATGATGGTTCTGAAGACAGGCTGTTGGGGTTTGAAACCTAACTCTACTTTTTACTAGCTCTGTGACTTTTCTCAAGTTAATTAAAGCCTGTATGCCTCAGTTTCCTTATCTGTAAAGTGAAGAATAAGCATACTTTCTTTACATGATAATGGTGACGATTAAATGAGTTAATACCTTAAAGTCTTAGGAACTGTGACTATCACATATTAAGTATTAAAAAATTCATCACTATTATGAGGAGTAATATGAAATTATTTAATGACTTGTGCTATGCTAGCTGAACTTCAGTGTTCATCATTTATTAGTGATACATATGGTTGGAATATGTCTGATGTTGAATTTTCTTATAACCACACTCTAAGATAAGAAGTTAAGTACAAATGTTTTATTTGGGAGATGATCAAGGAAGCACAGGTGTTAGATAAAATAAAGTAATACAGCGATTGGAAAAAGGCCAATAACCTGTGTTAATGAGTATTTATCACTCTCAGCTCAGTCCTGCTTGGGATCCTCTGGGAATCAAAGTAGAATATATCTCAAAATTGCCACCCACACCCACCCATAACTGGAAGGCTGGGACATTTGTCCACTAACTTTTACTCCACTGTGGTTTAAGGTTGCCTCTAGGAGCATTATCCCTCCCTTCATTTCTACAATGCTAGTGATCAACTTTTTTGAATTGAACTTAACTGGAGTCAGTAAAAAGCTCGTCCAATTTATCCAGAATGCCTGAGAAATTGAAATTTTTTTTCGTACTGTAAAGAAGTTACATAAAGAACATTTGAAACACAAGCAATTCCAAATATGTATTTTGACCAAATTACTTTGCCCATGAAGCAGCTCCACATAGGTACAATATTGAGTGTGTACATAGAAAATGTTAGTAATCACTAGTGCTAAAGAAGAGAACAGATATGGAGATAGTCCTTCTACAGTAATATCATACTTTTTTTTCTAAAATGTATAAGGCTGCATAATCCTTTGTCTCCAACAAATACTAAAACTCTTTTAAAGTACTGGCTATTTTTATTTGGCCTCATCCATTTATGTTTTTGGTTTGTTTGTTTCATCTTCTCTAATAGATGGTAAGCTACTTTAGTGAAAAAACGAGGTTTCTTTCACTATGTCATGGTAGAACTTAGCAAGTGCCTAGCAAGCTGTATTTAAGTCAGTGAGTAAAGAAGGATGGAAATAGCATGGAATGCAAATAAAAAAACTAGCATTTAAAAATAATACTTTACATTTATTGAGTGCTTTATATATGTTATATATTTTATTTTTATCTTCTAATTCCATCATATAATGCTTAGGTAAGCATTATTAGCTCTATTTTATAGGTGAGATAATTGAGGCTTGAATTGGGTAATGTGCTCAAGTTTTCATAGCTAGAAAATATCAAAGCCTACACTTTAAAATGTATATTTTTTAAAAATCCAAACTATATATAATACTTCATGTTGTCTTACACAAAAGGAAGGAATGGGGGAAAACAAAAGAAGGGTAAAGCAGGGAATTAAGCAAGTAAAAGAAGGAAGAAAACAGGAAAGAGGAATGGAAGGAAAGACAGAAGAAGGGAGGGATTAAATGTTTGTTCTTATGTGAGTAGCTATCATATTCTTTATTGATGCTGATATGGTTTGGCTGTGTCCCCTCCCAAATCTCATCTTGAATTGTAACTCCCACAATTCCCACATGTTGTGAGAGGAACCTAGTGGGAGGTGATTTAATTATGGGGGCAGGTCTTTCCTATGCTGTTCTTGTGATAGAGAATGAGTCTCACAAGTTCCGATGATATTAAAAACGAGAGCACAAGCTCTCTTTTTTCACCTGCCGCCAACCATGTCATATGTGATTTGCTCCTTCTTGCCTTCCACAGTGATTTTGAGACCTCCTCAGTGACGAAGAACTGTGATTCCAATTAAACCTCTTTCTTTTGTATATTATCAGTCTCAGGTTTGTCTTTGTCAGTAGTGTGAAAATGGACTAATGGTTCCAGTAGAGTGGGGAGTTGCTGAAAAGATACCCAAAAATCTGGAAGAAACTTTGGAACTGGATAATAGGCAGAGGTTGGAACAGTTTGGAGGGCTCAAAAAAAAGATAGGAAAATGTAGGAACATTTAGAATGTTCTTGAGACTTAATGAATGGCTTTGCCCAAAATGCTGATAGTGATATGGAAAAGAAAGTCCAGGCTGAGGTCGTCTCAGATGGAAATGAGAACTTGTTGGGAATTGGAGCAAAGGTGACTCTTGTTATGTTTTAGCAAAGAGACTGGCAGCATTTTGCCCCTGCTCTAGAGATTTGTGGAACTTCGAACTTGAGGGAGATGATTTAGGGTATCTAGTAGAAGAAATTTCTAAGCAGCAAAGCGTTCAAGAGGTGACCTTGGTGCTGTTAAAGGCATTCAGTTTTATAAGGGAAGCAGAGCATAAAAGTTTGGAAAATTTGCAGCCTGGCAATGTGACAGAAAAGAAAATCCCATTTTCTAAGGAGAAATACAAGCCCACTGAAGAAATTTGCATAACTAACGAGGAGACAAATGTTAATCCCCAAGACAATGGGCAAAGTATCTCCAGGTCATGTCAGAGGTCTTCACAGCAGCCCCTCCCATCATAGGCCCAACGCCTATGAGGAAAAAGTGGTTTTGTGGGCCGTTCCCAGGATCCTCGTGCTGTGTGCAGTGTGGGACTTGGTGCCCTGCATCACAGCAGCTCTACCCATGGGTGAAAGGGGCCAACAAAGAGCTTGGGCTGTGGCTTCAGAGGGTGCAAGCGTCAAGACTTGGCAGCTTCCATGTGGTGTTGAGCCTGCAAGATGTCAAAAATTGGGGTTTGGGAATCTCTGCCTAGATTTCAGAGAATGTATGGAAATGCCTGTATGTCCAGGCAGAAATTTGATGCAGGGGTAGGGCCCTCATGGATAACCTCAGCTAGGGCAGTGTGGAAGGGAAATATGTGGTCCCCAAAGAGAGTCCCTACTGGGGCACTGCCTAGTGGAGCTGTGAGAAGAAGGCCACAATCCTCCAGATGCCAGAATGGTAGACCAACTGAGAGCTTGCACCATGAGCCTGGAAAAGCCATGGACACTCAATGTCAGCCTGTTAAAGCAGCTGGGAGGGAGGCCCTACCCTGCAAAGCCACAGGGGTGGAGATGCCCCAGACCATGGGAACCCACCTCTTGCATCAGCGTGACCTGGATGTGAGATATAGAGTCTGGGGAGATCCTTTTGCAGCTTTAAGGTTTGACTGCCCTGCTGGATTTTGAACTTGCATGGGGCCTGTAGCCCCTTTATTTTGGCCAATTTCTTCCATTTTGTACAGCTGTATTTACCCAGTGCTTATAACCCTATTGTATCTAGGAAGCAACTAACTTGCTTTTGATTTTACAGGTTTATAGGTGGAAGGGACTTGCTTTGTCTCAGATGATGTTGGACTATGGACTTTTGAGTTAATGCTGAAATGAGTTAAGCCTTTGGGGGACTGTCGGGAATGCATGCTTGGTTTTGAAATGTGAGGACATGAGATTTGGGAGGTGCCAGGGCTAATTGATATGGCTTGCCTGTGTTCCCTCCCAAATCTTATCTTGAATTGCAACTTCCACAATTCCTACATGTTGTGGGAGGAACCTGGCGGGAGATGATTGAATTATGGGGGTGGGTCTTTCCTGTGCTGTTTTCATGATAGTGAATGAGTCTTACGAGATCTGATAGTTTTAAAAGCAAGAGTTTCTCTGCACAAGCTCTTTTTTTGCCTGCAGCCATCCATGCAAGATGTGACTTGCCCCTCATTGCCTTCTACCATGATTGTGAAGCCTTCCCAGCCACATGGAACTGTGAATGGTGGTTTTTGCATATGAAATTAAAATGTCTCAGAAGAAATCATACAGAAATGGGAGAGGCAGTTTCCCAAAACACTGTCTTGGTGTTTTTTAGTTTAGAGGAGTTTTGTGACATATCTCTGGGATAGAGTATGATTTCCATATTTAACATAAGTAAAATTAGGATACATGGTCAATTAATTGGGCAAGGATCATGACATTGGGAAAAAATAAACTACATCAATCAAGGGATCAAAATAAAAATAATTTCAGATTTTTGTTTTTTTAATAGATCAGCTCCAGGATCGTTTTGGTACATTTCTGCTCAAAAAGGGGAAGACATATTTCCAAGTACTCAATTCTTTTCTAGAGTCTAAACCTGCACGTTTCAGTTTTCTGTCTTAGTATGATTTATTGCTTTCATTTTCAACTCAAATTTTAGGATTTTCAGGAAAGTATCTTCAGCAAGACCTTCATTTGGTATTTGTTTTCCTCCAAACCTCATTATGGGTTGAGGATATTTACTTTATCAGAGAGATAAAGTGAAGCGAATGTTTTTCAGAGTCGATAACAGTGTCAGATGTCATCACATCTTTAGTACTCCATGATAAGTGCATATGTCCACTGCTTGAGATAATTTGGAGAGTTTAAGACCTTTACTTTTTAAAAATTGTTCTCACTTAGGGGTCAGATTCTTGTAGAGTCTGGATATATTTGGAAATAATTATTTGGAAATTGGATTCTCTTTATAATGAAGAGCAGGCATTAAGAGAAGTTTTCTACTGACTCTTACAGTCATTACTGCTTAAAATCACTACATGAATTCTTAGTTGAGAGAAAGGAAAACAAAAGTAAAAAGAAGAGGCAGAGAAATAGAGAATATACAGGTAAAGATAATATGACTTTTTATAGATAGCTTCACTGTCTTCCAAAAAGGCAAAAATGGCTTTATGGGTATAACTTCACTCACTGAGAAGAAAAAAAAAAAGACCAAAATTTCCCAAAATGTTCATGAATACAGCTCTCTCTCCTTTGATATTACCACAAATCTTTTCTTTGAATAATGACACAGGGTATCTGGATGAGGCTTTCTTAGTATTTATGTAAGTTCTTTACATCCATTCATTTTATAAACATTCATTGGGTACCTACTAGAGACCAAAGAATGAAGGCAAAGTATACTCACCATCTTATAAGGTCCATAAATCTGTACCTGTACTTTGATCTGGAAAATGGGTATTAAAAGTCCTGAAACTTTCTTTCTTTTTTTTTTTTTTTTGAGACGGAGTCTCTATCTGTCACCCAGGCTGGAATGCAGTGGTGCGGTCTCTACTCAGTGCAAGCTCTGCCTCCCAGGTTCACGCCATTCTCCTGCCTCAGCCTCCCAAATAGCTGGGACTGCAGGCGCCCGCCACCAAGTGATCGATGAATGAGGTTCAGATGATTACTTATATGTTTACTTGTCTGACCTCGCTTTCATAATTTTTAATAGAGATGTTTCATGGATTTTCTCCGATTCATTCCAAGGAATATCCCTCTCTACAGCAACTGTAGCTGCAACTATGGGTGATGAAGATGCTTTAAGTTTATCTTCATCTGCATATAGTCTGTATGCACTTGATTCCTCTCAGTCTTAGTAGTGTTCATAACATGGGAGCTATAGAACTCTTATAATTAATCGTTACTCCTTATGAGTTTTCTTGGAATCTTATTGAGGTGAGTCAATGGCATGAACAGAAAAGAAAGCAACAAGAATTTAAAAACTTAAAATATAATGCAAAAACTGAGGACAAAATTTTCTCTGCTGTTAGCCTTAATAAGAACACTGATGTGAAAATGGCATAGTAAAAAAGTGAGTGTTTGATGGCAATAGAGAAAAGGACCATTTTTACTACTTAACAGTTGTAAAGTTATTGCAGTGCCACCAGGCACAAACTATACAAGAAATGGCTTCCTGAGAGATTATTTAAAGGCATATATTGTTGAGACTTAACAGAAAGAACAATATTTTAAATCTCTTCTTCTCCTGCGCAGGAAGAAAAAAAATCAAAGCTAATATGTAAAAGCGACATGAATTAGATCCATGTTCTATGTATCCTTGTGCACTTAATATCTTAATAAGTTTCATGTCAGTTTTTTTAGTGCTATTTTACAAATATTTTTCCAATTATCTACTTAATAAAAAAAAAGTCAGGAAAATTACAAACACACAAAGAATTAAACACGATGTATTTGTGTTATACAAGTTACATCTAAGAACAGTATCATATTAAAGAAGTTCTCATACCAATTTAAAATGGGATAAACTTCTCATTTGACAGGAAAAAGCTATATATTAATTTCAAGAAGAAAAGAATTCAAAAAATCATATTAAAGTTTATACTTCATAAATTTTGTTAGTTGACTGAGGAAAATAATTTCTGAGAGAATAGACTTTTGATTGGACAGAAGAACGTTCTTAATGAAAATAAAGAGCATAAATTAAGTGATAAATGCTGGATCAGTAGCTAAAATGAATGATAAAATTGGAGATGTTTATACAAGTTATAAAACATGAACTCTGGAAGCAGGCTTTGTTGATTTCAATATCAATTTTTCTAACTATGAGGTGTATGACTTTAGGCAAGTTACTAAATCTATTTCCCTCATTGTTCCACCTGTAAAAAAAGAAAACAATAACAGTATGGATTTTATATGGTGGTACTTAGGCACTTAGAATAGTGGTTAGCATAAAGCAAGATCTAAATAAGTGGTAGTTCCTGTCGCTGCTGTTATTTTCAAAGAAGTGTGTTCAGAGTGGGCAACTAAGACAGATGCTGGAAGATGACTGGGAAATGGAAGAGTGAATGTAATAAAAGTGGAAATCAATTAAATATTTGCCTATCTCATAAGTAAGTGAAAAAAATCCATTGGCAAATTCAGGTCATTTGTCACACACACACTCACACTTCTGCATAAATCAGTACATGTTTAAAACATGAGAAAAAAATAGAGGTATATTTTAAAAGTATATAGAATTATTTTAAGAAGTCAAAACAAATTTTTTTAAAAAGGAAAATTTGAAATAAAGCTAAAAACATCTAAAATATGCAAAATATGTATGTTTTATAATATGTAGATATGCATGAAAATTTAATTCTCTATTGACTTTGATAAAGTATTTGTGTTTAAGGTACAAGATAGTTGCTGCTACTTATTTTATTTTTCACTATCCTATCCTTTGTTGTTATCTTACTAAAAATGTAAGACTCAGACAAGTCATTTTCAGACCCTTGCTCAAAATCACTCAAAAGAATGTTTTCTCTTCCTTCCTTAAACAAGAACATTTAACAAATCTTGTTACCGGAACAAATGTTCAGAGAGGGAATGAGGAGAAAGTCAGTGGAGCAGGGGGTGGGGGGTAAGAGTATTGAGAGGCAAACAGAGGTGACTTCAAACAAATTTAAACTAAATCTGCACATAATACAATAGAAACATTTTCAATCCCTGGGAAGATTGCAAATGAATCCAGAACAGCGGACAATGAAAACAGCTTTGGAGTTAACAATGCATTGGGTAAAATGAATACTCATGCTATCAATCAAAGGGCAACAGAAAAAAAAATTACTTTTTAAAAAAAATTTTATTATTATTATACTTTAATTTTTAGGGTACATGTGCACAACATGCAGGTTAGTTACATATGTATACATGTGCCATATTGGTGTGCTGCACCCATTAACTCGTCATTTAGCATTAGGTATATCTCCTAATGCTATCCCTCCCCAGTCCCTCCACCCCACAACAGTCCCCAGTGTGTGATGTTCCCCTTCCTGTGTCCCTCTTTGTTGGTGGGACTGTAAACTAGTTCAATCATTGTGGAAGTCAGTGTGTCGATTCCTCAGGGATCTAGAACTAGAAATACCATTTGACCCAGCCGTCCCATTACTGGGTATATACCCAAAGGATTATAAATCATGCTGCTGTAAAGACACATGCACACGTATGTTTATTGCGGCACTATTCACAATAGCAAAGACTTGGAACCAACCCAAATGTCCACAATGATAGACTGGATTAAGAAAATGTGGCACATATACACCATGGAATACTATGCAGCCATAAAAAATGATGAGTTCATGTCCTTTGCAGGGACATGGATGAAGCTGGAAACCATCATTCTCAGCAAACTATTGCAAGGACAAAAAACCAAACACTGCATGTTCTCACTCATAGGTGGGAAATGAACAATGAGAAAAAAAATTTCTGTAAGCAAATGAAACTTTGCTTGAAATGAAAGCTTTTCAAGGTAATTAACATGAAATTAAAATGCTCTAAACAAGAGCAAGGCCTTTACCATTTCTGAAAAGTTAAATAAAGAGGTGTTTAAACAAGTACTTAATTTGAGATTTCATTTCTGTTTAGTATGATCTTTGTTGGAAGCATTTAAAATAGCATCTCATGGAGAAAGAGAGCCTTACGTGAGTGCTGTATTGAGCTACAAAATGGGAGGAAGGCGTAGGAAATGGTACACTCATAGCTAGAAATGTGATGCTGTGGTACTTTCATGTATGAATGGACAAGTTCTGTTACATTCCTTGTAAAATATTGTTGACTTCTGATTTTACTGTTATCATAAGCTCACCTACATATATTCTTAATGGTTATTTAATGGACATTTAACTAATTGTTTTAACTAATTGTTATTTAACTAATTGTTGTTTCTAGAAATTGTTTGTGTGTGTGTGTGTGTGTGTGTGTGTGTGTGTGTGTGTAATTTCAGGTGGGTCTTCTATTCCGAATCTAAAGGAAACATGTTTGCTATTTGTCAAAAAAAAAAAAAGAAAAAAAACTGTGAAAAACATATGCATTTGAAAATTTGGGACTGTAGTGCTCCTTAAAAAAGCCAAATGATGAATGAGATGTCTTAACAACACGTCCAAGGTGAAATGACCAAAGACAGCTTAATTAAAATTCACAGAAAAAGATAAACAAAAGACTTGCTTAAAAATAAATAATAAAAACAAAAGTTTTTTAAACTGTCACTTAACATAGACCACTAGTTAGACTAATAAAGAAGAAAAGAGAGAAGATTCAAATAAACACTTTCAGAAATGACAAGAAGGATACTATCACTGATCCCACAAAAATACAAACAAGCATCAGCGAATATTATAAACACCTTTATGCAAATAAACTAGAAAATCTAGAAAGAAATGGATAAATTCCTGGACATATACATCCTCCCAAGATTGAACCAGGAGGAAGTTGAATCCCTGAATAGACCAATAACAAGTTCTGAAATGGAGGCAGTAATAAATAGTAAAGGTCTAATTCCAGAATCTATAATGAACTTAAACAAATTTACAACAACAACAAAAAAACCAACCACATTAAAAAGTAGGCAAAGCACATGAACAGACACTACTCAAAAGGAGGCATACATGTGGCCAACAAACATATGAAAAAAGCTCAACATCACTAATCATTAGAGAAATGCAAATGAAAGCCACAATGAGATACCATCTCACATCAGTCAGAATGGCTACTATTAAGAAGTTAAGAAATAACAAATGCTGGTGAGGTTGTGGAGAAATAGGAACACTTTTATACCCTTGGTGGAAATGTAAGTAAATTAGTTCGACCATTGCGGAAGACAGTGTGGTGATTCCTCAAAGATTTATTACCAGAAATATCATTTGACCCAGCAATCCCATTACTGGGTATATATCCAAAGGAATATAAATCATTCTGTTATAAAGATATATGCACATGTATGTTCATTGCAGCACAATTCACAATGGCAAAGACATGGAATCAACCCAAATGCCCATTAACAATAGACTGGATTTAAAAATATGGCACATGTACACCATGGAATACTATGCAGCCATAAAAAGAAATGAGATCATGTCCTTTGCAGGTACATGGATTAAGCTGGAAGCCATTATCCTCAGCATCCTAACACAGGGTTAGAAAACCAAACACCACATGTTCTCATGTATAAGTGGGAGCTAAACAATGAGAACAACTGGACACAGAAAGGGGAAAAATATACACTGGGTCCTGTTGGGGGAGGGCGGGATGGGAGAGAGCATCAAGAATAATAGCTAATGCATGCCAGGCTTAATACCTAGGTGATGGGTTGATAGGTGCAGCAAACCACCATGGAACAGGTTTACCTATGCAACAAACCTGAACATCCTGCACATGTACCCAAGAACTTAAAAAAAAAGAGTCACTTGCATACACCCCCAATCAGCTCTATAATAAAAAGTACATACATGTATTCATATACTTATATACCTATCAATCTCTCCATATACACTAATCTATCTGTCTGTCTTCTTATCCATCGACCTACCTATGTATCTACAAAATCTCTGATTTGACTCACTGGTAGGACTTCACTAGGATGTTTTGGCAAGCCAGTGAGTATAATTTGGTTGTTAAAATGTGTTGTCATGTTCCCAATTCATCAGATGGAGATATGCATTACAAAACATTTGGACACTCTATGGAGTGGAATACAGGGTAAGTACTTTCTGAATTTGGCTGATACATTTGATCAAAATATAGTACATTTTAATATAAAATACTTAAAACATACCTGTCCTATTCTTACAAAAGATTGGAGTTGGTTCAAAGTAAAAAGCAAAAATTAAAATAAATATTCATACATCAAATAAGTTGAAAAAATGAATATGAAATACAGATTATGTTCTAAATTTCTAAAATTCCTTATTAAGACCAATTTGTAAATTATGATTTTTCTCCTCCATCTTTAGTGGTTGAAAAATTGAAGAAAAAATATGTTAACATTTCTTTACTGAGAAAATATTTTGTGACTACACCAATCCTCACCTATTTTAAATCCTTACTGTTAACATTGGTATGATGGAAGAGACCTCCATTATAGTGTGCTATGCTATGTGTTACTTTTACTTGAATTTGGGACACAGATGATACAATAGTTCTTACTTGTTTGGTGCTTATTATATGCCAGATGCTTTTATATGAACTTTGACTATTGAAATCCATATAATTCTCTCAAACAACCTGTGAAATTTACACTAGTATTTTCTTCACTTTGTAAAACCTGAGGTCCAGGGAGTTTTAGGTTATAACAGTATGTGAAGAAAATATTCAAACCCTATAGAGCAGTGATATTAACCACACTACTACAGTTAGTTTGTGGATATATCATGGATTGAGATATTTATGTGAAATGTTATAACCATACATAATAGATTACAAATACAAAACAGTACTTCTTGTCACTAAATCAGGCAATTATTACTTACTGAATAAGCCTTATGCTCCCAGGTAAATATTAAGTTATGTAATGGAAGGTACCCTAATACTTATTAAAATGATGGTGCTCTGTATTACTATTATTCTACTTGTATACTTTGAACATATATTAGAAGGGAAGTTACTTCTGTTTCAACCAATGCAGAGAAAAACCTATATTAAATATTTATTTCTTGTTTTCCTATTTTAGTATCCCAGGATTATAGTTTAGTCCAGAAGAAGGTTGGTCAAGTTTATATAACTTCAATAGTAGATATCAGGCAATTTTCTTAGTTATCTATGTAAACTATAACTCACTACAGTAATGGCAAGTTCTTTGTGAATTTCAGTCCACCTGGTAATTTGCATTTGCTTTTGTTGCTATTCTGGTTTGACATACCACAGTGATTACAACATGCGTCCTGGGAAGCTGTGTGAGATTTGGCAAATTTGTAACTGTTATGGTTCAGTTTTCTCATCTCTTAAATGGAGATGAAAGAATGCGCTCATGGGGCAGTAGGGAGGAATTAATGAAATCCTGTATGTAACACACTGTTGCTGGATAGGAGTATTTAATAAACAACTATCATTAATAATTATATTTCTATTCTTCTTTTTTGTTTATAAGCAATATTTGATATATCAGATATCTATCTTGTATTTGTAGCATTGGATTTCTCCAGAACTTGCCTCTTTCAGTCCTTGTCATTCACACTTTGAACAGGCATAAAGCATTTACTGTGTTCTAGGCTTGTGTGCTAAGTGCTTAATATACAAAATTCTCACCTGGCCATCTTTGCTTTACTGTATTTGATTTACTGGTTAAATTATGATTCAGACTAGACTGATATATTACAGAGACTCTCAGAAAAAAGTTTTCTAGAAAATAAGAACAGGACATTAATCTTTCTTTCTTTTTTTTGAGACAGAGTCTCTGTCTGTCGCCCAGGCTGGATTGCAGTGGCGATCTCAGCTCACTGCAAGCTCTGCCTCCCGGGTTCATGCCATTCTCTTGCCTCAGCCTCCCGAGTAGCTGGGACTACAGGTGCCCGCCACCACGCCTGGCTAATTTTTTGTATTTTTAGTAGAGACGGGGTTTCACCGTGTTAGCCAGGATGGTCTAGATCTCCTGACCTCGTGATCCGCCCGCCTCGACCTCCCAAAGTACTGGGATTACAGGCGTGAGCCACCGTGCCCGGCCTCATCTTTCTTAATACATTTCATCTGAGGGGACGGTGGCAATCCATGTGACACAATACTAAGTAATAAGATAAATTTGCTAATACTCTCTTCTAGTTCTAATGATACAAATATGTAAACTATGGATTATTCTTAAATAACTTTCCCTCTATACTGTTTCTCTGTCTTGTCTGAATTGGCAAGTTTTATGGGCTTCTCAGTTCCCTCTGATTAGGTCTTTTTGTTTCCCAAATAAACATAAAATCACATGTAACAAAGCACAGGTGCAAACTATTTGAAAACTCATGAGATCTTGTTTTGATTAATTCAGTAGAAGGAAATCTCGGTAAGTGTTGAGTCTGGGAGATTCTGGCACTTGCATTTGTCACAGAAGGGAATAGCGTTAACTTATGTTATAATTTGTTTTACATAAACACACCTACATGCAAACATATACACAAAGAGTCTTTTAAAGAGGAAGCTCTGGCCGGGCGCGGTGGCTCAAGCCTGTAATCCCAGCACTTTGGGAGGCCTAGGCGGGCGGATCACGAGGTCAGGAGATCGAGACCATCCTGGCTAACACGGTGAAACTCCGTCTCTACTAAAAATACAAAAAATACAAAAAAATTAGCCGGGCGCGGTGACAGGCGCCTGTAGACCCAGCTATTCGGAAGGCTGAGGCAGGAGAATGGCATGAACCCGGGAGGCGGAGCTTGCAGTGAGCCGAGATCGCACCACTGCACTCCAGCCTGAGCGACAGAGCGAGACTCCCTCTCAAAATAAATAAATAAATAAATAAAAATAAAAAAAATAAAGAGGAAGCTCTCTAGGTTGGGTAAGATAATTATTTTAGGTGAAGGAATTAAAAGTTTTATGACCATGGTTTGTTTGACTGATATATTTGATTGCCCATCAAGTTGGATATAAATATATATTGGAATTTTAGAATTCAGAGAAATGACTATTTCATCATTCCTAAACATAAGTGTTTTCACAAGAGATGGTTGTGAAACTTCAAAACTGTGAGAGAAAAGTGTCTTTCAAGTGTGTGTATTGAGAACTACAGTCATGCAGTGCATAATCACATTTCAATGATACACTGAATATATGATAGTGGTTCCATAAGAGTATAATACCATATTTTACCCTACCTTTTCTATTGGTAGATATATTTAGATACACAACTATCTTTGTGTTATAATTGCCTACATTATTCAATATAGAAATATGCTATACACATTATTAGCCTTGAAGGCATACCATAGGTGTATGCCTGAGTGTGTAGTAATCTATATCAGCAGTCCTCAACCTTTTTGGCACCAGGGAACAGTTTTCTGGAAGACAATTTTTCCATGGATGGGAGGTGTGGGGAATGGTTTTGGGATGAAACTGCTTCACCTCAGATCATCAGGCGTTATTCGGATTCTCATAAAGAGCATGCAACCTAAATCCATCGCATGCACAGTTCACAACTGGGTTCCAACTCAGTGAGAATCTAATGCTGCCACTCATCTGACAGGAGGTGGGTCTCAGGTGGAAATGCTCTCTTGCAGGCGGCTCGCCTCCTGCTGTGCAGCCAAATTCGTAACAAGCCAGGGACATCTGCAGCCTGGGGATTGGGGACCCCTGGTCTACACTATCTAGATTTGTGAAAATAAACTGTATGATGAAGGCACAACAGTGATACCATCTATTAACATATTTCTCACAATGCATCCCTCTTGTTAAAGGAGGCATGATTGTGAACTTCTTTCCCATTTATTATGTGGTATAGCACACAACCACTTAAGATACTTTCAATATGTATTCCAGCCCTTCTTATCAAAGATACTAGTTTTCCTTGTAATGATTTGGATTTTAGAATCACACCTGACTTTAATATTTTCCTATTTGTGAAGAAGAATGGACATAAAAGAGTGCAGGTGGCCAAAAGCAGAGACAAAGCCATCAGAATATAAATTTTCATCTCAGAAATAAATGAGCTAATGGCCAACATGTGAGTTTCTAGAGATCAGCTCAAAGTAAACGCTAAATATTAATAATTACTATAAAAACTCAGGTACCAGCCAGGATCTTCCCTGTTTCTTGAAATACAAATAGAAATACATGGAATGCCCCAAATTTTATAGATTTTACATGTCCAAAACCCTTACAAAGACTTTGAGTTTCACATGTGAATACATTATTAATTTACCATGGTTGTAGGTATTTTAAGTGAATGATTATATTTACTTTTTCGCCTATATTCTCCACCATATTTAAGAACAGATAGGAAGTATTCAGTTGAGTTGCACTAATGGTAATATCTAAGTTAAAGGAATAATGTCTTGTGCATGCTAACATTTAAACCAATATTCTTTAAATTGAACTGAGTGAATTCCTAAAAATAGGAGACTTTGTTATTTGGAGAAATAAACTTAGTAAATGAATTGTAAATTAGGTATGCAAGATAAATAAATTCTAGTGATTTATTGTATGACATAGAACCTATAATAGAAAATTCTATATTGCTTACTTGATAATTTGCTAAAGGGGGAAATTTTATGTTAAGGATTTACACTACGAAAGTAAAAACAAAACAGACAAGCAAAACCAAAGGAGTTGGAGAGAACCTGTTAGAAGTGATGGATACGTTTATAGCATTGAATGTGATGATGGCTTAACAAATGTATATTTATCGCCAAGCACATCAAGTTGTATACACTAAATACCTACATCATTTTGTATTTCAATCACACCTCAATAAAGCAGTTTAAAAATTATTGATATATTACTATTGCTATAAACTAAGAATAATTAACATAAGAAAAACACACAAATTTAAGTTTGGTTTTGTATTTAATGTAAATCACATGAGAAATATCATGGAGTGTCTGGTAAGTTTGACTTACTCATCTAAGTAATTAGAAAGTAGTAAAGTTTCAGGTTTTTATTGTCTAAGTACAGACAGCCAAGAAAGAAAGGTAAAACACAGAAGAATAGTTGAAGTTTAAAAAGGCAATTGGAAAACCTAAAATCTTCCACAGCATGCAAGGCAAATAAAATTGTTTCTTGATCTTAACGCGAAGAGAAAATAACCAATATCTCCTATATTGGTCTGTGTACTACTCTGAATTATCTTCTGACATCAATAGGTAGTATATCTTTATTTTTATTTCGGGCAGTGTGAGCACAAAGCATTGAGGCAGGTGGCCTTGTGGTCAGGATGTTGACATCTCAGATTCTGAACTCCATTCCTATCCTGTCTTATTTATGTTGGAAAAGAATTACTTCAGTTAAGGGAGAGAAAAATGATACAATACTAAACTTATTAACTTGATATATAGGAGAGCGAAAAAACATAGCCAGTGAACTCCAGATCATCTGATCTTAGACAAGAACCAGAGGAAAAGGTGTCTTCTGGGTCAGCCTGCCTCAATACTGTGATATACTGTGATATACTTTGAGAGTTTACTTTTGCATTTCTTAACTCTATTCCTGTCACTTTAGATGAGAATGTTTTGAACCTACCATCTGCATGTTGTAGGTAACATGTACTTCAGTAAATTCAATAAAATGTCACACTGGTGTATTTCTGACTCTGTCAGCAACCAAAATAAGCTATTTTTCTCTTTAAATGTGTTTCAGTTTCTCCAGTGGTGAAATATATGAGCTTGCTTCTTGCCAGCTGAGAAAGATGTTGTGAGTATAGAACATTTTGCTAAAGGTCAGAGAGTGGCTGGAATTTATGTAGTTTGAATTTCAAAAATTTAGAAGAAATATATTTTAATTGGATCAAATTTGTTATGGTACTAGTAAATCCATTTCAGATCCTTTATTGACATGTTAATATAGTGACTTATGTAATGTAACAGAAAAGAATAACATGGACAGGTTAACTTCAAAATCATTCCAGGATAAAAATAAAAGGTTTACTTATGACTGTTTATCTGTAGATCACATACTTAATTTCTTCTGCTGCTTCTGCTTTTACTTCATCGTCATCATCACAAAATTCAGCATTTACTAAAGTGAAAGCACTGAATAAAAAAGAAATTATAACTTGAGAGAATCTGTCATATAATGATGTGCATAACATTCATCCATTCACATTTTTGTATTTTATTGTAGTCCACTGCCAGGAGAATCTTTGGATTTGGGTTTGATTGGTACATTAGGGAGAATAATAGCTCTCAAATCTTGACTCCCTGGAACTGATGAATATGTTACCTTATATGGCAAAAGGGGTTTGCAGATATGATTATGTTAAGGACTTTGAAAGGGGAAAATATTCCTGAATTAACTGGGTAGGCCCAATGTAATAACAAGTGTCGTCATAAAGGAACAAGGGAGATAGAGGGGTCAAAGATGTGACTACAAAAGAAGTGGTTGGTTGGAGTGATACGACTGCTGGATGTGAGCCATGAACCAAGGAATGTGGGCAGCTTCTAGAAGATGGAAAAGGAAAGAAACGATTTCTCTCCTAGAGCCTCTAGAGGAAAGCAGCCTTGCCAGCACCTTGATTTTAGCCCTATAATATTCATTTCCCACTTTTGACCTCCAAAGCAATAAGAAAATAAATTTGTGCTGTTTTAAAATATGGAATTTTGTGGTAATTTATTTTTCAGCAGCAATAAGAATCTAACACAATTGATGATTAATTTTGAGTTCTAGGAGAAGATCACATATTACTGTTAGTAAAAAATTATGTAACTCACATGAGAGTGTATATATAATCGATAAACAGTATAGCAGGAGGAATATTTTTTCCCCTTGTAGAGAAAATCAAATACCATTCATATTCTTCCCAGGAAGGAATGGTTTACCTTTTGAATCGATATATCAGTCAATTTTCCCTACTCTTTAAAACTTTTTTCTCACTTTTATAGCGTGCAACAGAGGTCAGGCTGCTTTCAGAAACAGCAATAGGTGTATTAAAGATGGCAGTTAGCAGAAAGCTTATTAACATGCATCAAGAAATCATTCTCAAATATACACTTAGTGACAGACATTTCAGAATCCTACTGGGGGATTAGGACCGTGAAGTAAACTTAGTGGTTCTGGAATATGTGTTTAATATCTGAGTTTTGAGAAACAGATAGAAACTCTAATTCATATAGTCCTTTCATTAAAAAAATTATTTTCACTGCTGATTGTAGTGGACCAGGGACAGAGTGAGCCACTAAAGCAATCAGAATAACTTACACAAGCAAAGAAGAAGAGATATCACATCTGATAGAACTCAGAAAATAGTCTCTCTCTCACACATGATTTAAAATTTTTACCATTTTCTTCATTGTGAAGAATCAGAGTTTAAAACCAGTGTTGTTATTTATTTACCATCTACATCAATGTGGGCTCTGGGATTCCTATTTTATTCCATGGGTCTTAATCCTTTACTATAATTATTTTGATATTGAAATTATCCCAGACTTGGAACAGGCCAAATCTGCTTTTAGAAACCCACTATTTCCACAAAATAACGGCCTGGACTCTTCCAAAGCATCAACATCTTGAAAGAAAAATAACTGCAGCAACAACATTCTGTATTTAAAAAAGAATAAAGACATGGCATATGAATATCATGCCTTTGCAAGATTTTATTTTGTCATAAATAATATTATTGGGACAGACGATGATATCTGAATAAAATCTATAAATTAGAAAATAGTGTTTTATTAATGTTAATTTTCTTGTTTTCAAAATCTTATTTTGGGAATTTGAGATAAAGGGTTTTTTTTGTTGTTGTTTGTTTTAAAGAAATACGCACTAAAGTACTAAGAAAAAGAGGCACAAAGACATAAGACTGAAATGTACTTATAGAAAAACTGTACTATAGAAAAATGTTATATCTGAGTAATGTTAATATTCTGTAATTACTTATGAGATTCTTGGAACTTTTCTGTCTGAAATTTAATCAGATTAAAAATAAAAACATGTAAGTGAATATATATCATTTATAGATTTGTATACAAAAAGTAATTACAGTAACTCATGGTGTTCATACATCAAAGTAAGATTTTAACCATTAAAAGCTACTTCTTTGTGTATGGCTTAGTGTGTGTGTGTGTGTGTGTGTGTGTGTGTGTGTGTGTGTGCATGTTTACTTTATAGTCCATAACAGTAAAGATTATGTTCAGCTTTAAGTAATTGAAAACTGAAATAACAAAAACTAAATAAGACAGAAGAAGTTTTTTTTTTCTTGCCAAAATAGAATCTGGAAGTAAGCAGTCCATGACTCTATGTAGTCACTGTTACCATTGGGAATAAGTGTTCCTTAAATATTTTCTCATGAGTTTTTTCCTTATGACCTAAGGTGGCTGCTCAAATTTTAGCCATGACACCACATTTGAGTCAGCATAAAAAATGAAGGAAAAATGAAGACACATATCCTGTCCCATTAAAGATAGTTCCCATAAGCAAAACAAGATACCTCTGCTTGTATCCCTTTGACTCGAACTTAGAATGCCACACTGTTTGATTAGAAGCCTGTGGCATGAAGTTTTTAAATCCTGTATGACTACGTTTACAAATAAAAATTGGGGATTTTCTAAGGAAGAATGAAGGGAAAATTAGATGTCTAGAGACAGACAAGATATCTGATATACTGCTGTAAATGTTGCGGTAAACAGCCTCACAGTCTGATAGACAATTACGGACCTTACTGGAATGTTAAAAAGAATGCAGAGGTAAAATTAGGAAGCACTTAGAATTTTATTGCTTTAGCAAAGATCAAGCCTGTCTATTTTTATACTAAAATTATACTAGTGTGTAGAGTTACTAGATTTAATAAATAAAAGTACAAGAAGCCCAGTTAAATTTGAATTTCATTCAGTCACAGAAAGGAATGAAATTCTGATTCATGATACAAAATAGGTGAAAGTTATGCTAAGCAAAAGAAGCCAACACATAGGTCATATATTGCATGATCCTATTTACATAAAATATCGAGAATGGGCAAATCTGTAAAGACAGAAAGCTAATAAGTAGTTGCCAAGGGGTGATGGTAAAGAAGGTATGGGTAGTGACTGCTAATCGGTACAAAGTTTCTGTTTGGAATGATAAAAGTGTGATGGAATTAACTAGTGGAGACACTGGCACAAATTCTAAATATTGTAAAAGACCACTAAATTAAACACTTTGAGAATAAATTTCATGATGTATAAATTTGTGACAATACAAATTTATAATAAAAATTAAACAAAACCATACAAACAGTATGCTAGCCAAATTTAGTCTGCAGGCCATACATTGCCAACCCTTGCCCTACACTAGTTGAGATCAACTTGGGAGACTTAAAAAATTGCAGATGCTGGGCCTTGCACCCTCTGATACTGATTCAGTTGGTCTAGGATGGTGTTTTTGTTTGGTGCTTCCCAGGGGATTCTAATATGTATCCATGGCTGAGAAAAACGAATTGTCTAGAGCAGTGCTTTTTAGCTTCAGGTTTAGCCTGGATCTTTTGCAAACCATTGTTGGAAGCAGAGTACTGATCCCCCAAAGATGTTCAAATCTGAATTCCAGGAATCTGTGAACATGGTAACTTACATCAAAAAGGGACTTTGCATATGTGAATCAATTAAGTACCTAGGGATAAGAGAGTTATTCTGGATTATATGGGTAGGCTCAAGCTAAACTCACTGGGTCCTTAAAATCAGAGAGCCTTTTGTGGCTGTAGTCAGAGGAAGAGTTGAATACAAGAGGTTGAAGAGATGCAACTTGTCTGGTTTTAAGATTCAGAAAGAAGGCCATAAGCCAAGGCCTATGGATGACTTTTAGAAGGTGGAAACCTCAAGACAATAAATTATTTTCTAGAGCTTCCAGAGAGGAACATAGCCTTGCTGACACCTTGATTTTAAACTAAAAACTTCTGACCAGCAAGCAATAGGATAAATTTATCTTGTTTTAAGCCAAAATAAAATTGGATTTTTTATGAACAGGTTTTTTTTCTGTTTTTTTTTTCAGTGTAAATATGTAGCATAATATTTGGGGCATATTTATACTAAATATTTACATGTTGTTTATTTGTAATTTAAATTTAGTTGAATCTCTTGTATTTTACCTGATGACACTACTGGTGTGCTTATTGAAAAAAAAAATCAGCTGAAAGGTTAAAGTTCCTGGAATCTATGTTTGTAATAGATTTGTTGAATCTTATAATGGTGCACAAAAAATACGCATATAAATACTGCAAATAATAGTCATTCTTCTAGTATTATAAAAAACCTTGTTGTACCTTGCTTAAGTGATAAATTTGAAAAACTTAATGCTCAGCTAATATTTAGTGTCAAAAATATTTTCCTGTGTAAATACACATATTGTAACCTCAAAATTTTATGAAAAAATACTCTTTACTTTTTATCATAAGTACTAATAAAAATACCTGGACAATATATATCAAATTAGAATATGGCGATGTCTTAGATTCCTAGCAGTCACTTTTGCCAATACAAAATTCCAAATGAGACAAAGAGTAATTCATCACTAAATTCATTAACATAAACTCAAATTTGTACTTTATTTCTCAAAAATTTAATTCAGTGAAAAAATATTCAAGTACTATAAAATATAAATGTGATGTATATCTTTGGAGAGTTAAGCCAGTGAAATCTTTTTACTTTAGGGAAATGGCTGATGGAATTTTAAAAGTGAGAATATAAATCAACAGCCTCGTCATTATTCTGAAATACTACTATAGTAATGACAGCAATTATTTTTAAAGGACTGTTTTGAAACATGTAGAATTGAAACTTAATAATTTAGCTGTCTCTGCATAAATGTGCTCTTTCATGCGTGAGAATTATGTTACTAATCTAGACTCATGAGTACTGATGTGTCTGCACTAATCCATCCCTGTTGATTGTCTCAGTCCTCCTTCTGATGAATGGTACACAGAGTGAGCAGGCTTATTTGGGGTTAGCTAAATATGATATGTTGCAATGCTTCCTGATAAGTAGAAGGAGGAGACTGAACCTTACCCTTTAGCATCACATTTCCCTCTCTTAAAAGTTTAATCAGTTTCCTACAAGTTGTCAGAAGTCTTATATTATAGATTTAATAAATAAATTTAAACGGAGAGTGTGTTGGTCATGTGATCCCAGAAGTAAAGTCAATACAAATGGGTTATATATTTCTCTGTATGCAAATATTGTTTATCTTTGACTTTGATTTGAATAACTGCATCTCAATCTTGCAAATCTGAGAGTGGCTCTTGGACCAAAGCAACAATATTTTATCTTGTCCCTTGGTGTGATCTAAGGGGTATTCCTAAAAAATAATCTGTATTAAAAGGAAAATCTGTGGTCCTGCTCCAGAGCCTTTCAAATTGCCATTATAATTTTATCCTATAGCAGGAGTTGGCAAATTTTTTTTAAAAAAGGGCGAATTAGTAAGTATTTTTTATTTTGTGGGCGATAAGGTCTTTATTACAACTACTTGTGTTAGTTTTTATAGAACTAAAGAAGTCATAGAGAATACGTAAGTATAAATGGATGTGGCAGTGTTCCAGTAAACTTTATTTACAAATATAGGCAATAGAACAATTTTTTTCCTAGGAACTGTAGTGTGCCAACACCAATTAAAAAAAAACTGCATCTTTAGGAAGCTTTGATAAATTTCAAACCCTTTGTAAAAGAACCATATCAAGCTATCCTCTATTTTTGATAGAAAGTAAATTTAAGGGCAAAGCAATAATCAAAAATGTGTTTTAGACAATGCAAATTATGTAGGAAATGAACAGATATTATAAACCCAAAAGCTCAATTGTGATTAGGAAACACTAATTTTAAAAAGTTAATTAGCTTTCCTTGATCTGGGATTTCTGTTTTTAATATGCTAACATGTACTATAGAGCTCCACGATTTAGTTATAATTTGAATTGTTTCTCAGAGTACCTTAGTTTTGCAGTGCACATGTGACACTTATAAACTGAACAGTAGTAAAGAATGTAGTCCACATGGGCAGTCATGCTAGGACATTGGTACAACACTATAGGAAGCCACAGTTTAAAACATTCTTGAGATTGAGATCCAAAAGAGAGGGCAGAGCATAGAAGAGCCAAAGATGGAATGTAGATGATGAATTGCTCTTCTGCCTCAGAGTGAAATTGAGCTTTCAATAGTAACAATATCTTGAGCAGTGAATGAAGACAAAAAGTTATAGAAAGATTTTTATATGGATGATAACTGAGAATTGATTTACAAATAAAGTATGCATTTGGTCAGAAAAATTTAGTGTCAGATACCAAAAACGGACACAACTCGAAAGAGCAAATCTTAAATGGGGCATTACATTTATTGCATAATGCTAACATTTAACCTTCATTAGAAATATGCTTTTTGATATATTGTTCATGAAATTGTTTGCTTTTGTCTGCCTCTAGCACCAGCCTCTTTCATTCTAGAAGAATTTTTGCAGTGATATTTCCTTAGCAGGAGAATAAACTCACACTTTAATGAGAGAGAACGACTTCTTTACATGAATTTCAAAATAACATTTTTTTCTAAATACCTTTCTGCTATTTATAGAGAAACTCCATTGCACAGGTAAAAATATTCAGCCAGCTCTAAAAATACAATGCCTCATCAAGATGAACGATGTGGAAAAGTTAAACTTCTAGAGTGCTTATAATGATGAAAATTGTGGTGATGCAAAGAAGAAAATCATAACAGGCATTCATACTTTGGGGAAACTATTTTTAAAACCTACAAATAAACCATAGAATTCCTAAAACTACCTTTGGAAAATTAAAGTTATATAATGCTAGCTTTAAGTATCTAATTACCTATGTGTAAATTATAATTTAATATTTTTACTTTAAATTTTTATGATATTAATAAAAAATAATTTCCATTGTCTTGCTTCCACTTTTGTTTATTTCTGCTATTTTCCTCATTCCCCATATGGCATATTCCAAGCACAAAGTAGTGCATGAGATCCTGAACACAGAACAGGACACATTGACGTTCTAAGTTCTTTTCTGGTTTTCAGAAGCTTCTATTCAACACTCCAAAATTTTAGGCTTTTTATATTACTTCTAATTGTCCAACATGCTTGATAAAGTCTAATTCTTCTTAAGTATTGGGCCTTTCACTACCTCCTGTCTTCCACATCCCTGTGTAATTATTCATGCTATTCTCTAGATCTTCAGAGGAAAATAACTAATTCTTACCAAAGTATACTAACTAATGTTAAACTCCTTGTTGTAATTTTTTTAATTTAAAAGTTATGCGGATTATCTAAGTTCTTTGTCTCATTTTAACTTTAATTTAATAATTGCTCTTGTACCATATTCACAAATTATACATTTATCTCTATTTTCCTTCATTTATCTACTGTTTTATTCTCCCTGTCCCTACTGATTCTGTTGTTTCTCATGTTTCATATGTGTTTTCATACTTTAACATAGATTCCAGTGGCCTAGAATTCTTGTCATTTTGATTTTTTAGATGGACAACCTACATATTTAATCACAGAATGATCGTTTTGGGGTAATTAGTACAGCTGTGGGGATATTACCTGTACCTATTTATTTAACAAATGAACAACTTCAGATTGAGAGAGTCACAAAAATCCTCACAGAACTCAGGTGTCAAGGCTCCATATTCACAATACTTTCCAATCTTTTATGCTAGAAGTACAATCATAGGATAATTTCTGCTAGTACTTATAGTAGCAAAAAGCTACATTTGTGGAGTCACTGATATGTGTCAGATATGATACTTGTATTAATTCTAATCTTGGCACACATATTGCAAAATTGAATTTATCATACGTACTCAATGTGGGAAACTCAGAATCAGAGAAGATAAGAAATATCCTTGTGGACAATTCTTTACAGTTAGGTATGTCTGATTAAATAATCTTATATTATTCAAAATAATTTACTGCCTCTCTGAGATCAACTTTTGAAAGATATTTCAACAATGTTTGAAATGCAATCATGTGTCCAGATCCAGAATTCATAATTGCCAACAAATTCTGAGGAAGGTGAGAAAATATAGTGTACATCATCATATTGCCCCCAATTCACTGGTAACCAGTTGTCAGTTATTCTGGAGAAACTAGCTGAGTCACCTTATTTTATTTTATTTTATTTTAATTATTTTATTTTATTATTATTACACTTTAAGTTTTAGGGTACATGTGCACAATGTGCAGGTTAGTTATATATGTACACAGGTGCCATGCTGGTGTGCTGCACCCATTAACTCGTCATTTAGCATTAGGTATATCTCCTAATGCTATCCCTCCCCCCTTCCCCCAACCCACAACAGTCCCCAGAGTGTGATGTTCCCCTTCCTGTGTCCATGTGTTCTCATTGTTCAATTCCCACCTATGAGTGAGAACATGCAGTGTTTGGTTTTTTGTCCTTCTGATAGTTTACTGAGAATGATGATTTCCAATTTCATCCATGTCCCTACAAAGGACATGAACTCATCATTTTTTATGGCTGCATAGCATTCTATGGTGTATATGTGCCACATTTTCTTAATCCAGTCTATCATTGTTGGACATTTGCATTGGTTCCAAGTCTTTGCTATTGTAAATAGTGCCACAATAAATATACGTGTGCATGTGTCTTTATAGCAGCATGATTTATAGTCCTTTGGGTATATACCCAGTAATGGAATGGCTGGGTCAAATGGTATTTCTAGTTCTAGATCCCTGAGGAATCGCCACACCGACTTCCACAATGGTTGAACTAGTTTACAGTCCCACCAACAGTGTAAAAGTGTTCCTATTTCTCCACATCCTCTCCAGCACCTGTTGTTTCCTGACTTTTTAATGATTGCCATTCTAACTGGTGTGAGATGGTATCTCATTGTGGTTTCGATTTGCATTTCTCTGATGGCCAGTGATGGTGAGCATTTTTTCATGTGTTTTTTGGCTGCATAAATGTCTTCTTTTGAGAAGTGTCTGTTCATGTCCTTCGCCCACTTTTTGATGGGGTTGTTTGTTTTTTTCTTGTAAATTTGTTTGAGTTCATTGTAGATTCTGGATATTAGCCCTTTGTCAGATGAGTAGGTTGCAAAAATTTTCTCCCATTTTGTAGGTTGCCTGTTCACTCTGATGGTAGTTTCTTTTGCTGTGCAGAAGCTCTTTAGTTTAATTAGATCCCATTTGTCAATTTTGGCTTTTGTTGCCATTGTTTTGGTGTTTTAGACATGAAGTCCTTGACCATGCCTATGTCCTGAATGGTAATGCCTAGGTTTTCTTCTAGGGTTTTTATGGTTTTAGGTCTAATGTTTAAGTCTTTAATCCATCTTGAATTGATTTTTGTATAAGGTGTAAGGAAGGGATCCAGTTTCAGCTTTCTATATATGGCTAGCCGGTTTTCCCAGCACCATTTATTAAATAGGGAATCCTTTCCCCATTGCTTGTTTTTCTCAGGTTTATCAAAAATCAGATAGTTGTAGATATGCAGCGTTATTTCTGAGGGCTCTGTTCTGTTCCATTGACCTATATCTCTGTTTTGATACGAGTACCATGCTGTTTTGGTTACTGTAGCCTTGTAGTATAGTTTGAAGTCGGGTAGCGTGATGCCTCCAGCTTTGTTCTTTTGGCTTAGGATTGACTTGGCGATGCGGGCTCTTTTTTGGTTCCATATGAACTTTAAAGTAGTTTTTTTCCAATTCTGTGAAGAAAGTCATTGGTAGCTTGATGGGGATGGCATTGAATCCATAAATTACCTTGGGCAGTATGGCCATTTTCACGATATTGATTCTTCCTACCCATGAGCATGGAATGTTCTTCCATTTCTTTGTATCCTCTTTTATTTCATTGAACAGTGGTTTGTAGTTCTCCTTGAAGAGGTCCTTCACATACCTTGTAAGTTGGATTCCTAGGTATTTTATTCTCTTTGAAGCAACTGTGAATGGGAGTTCACTCATGATTTGGCTCTCTGTTTGTCTGTTATTGGTGTATAAGAATGCTTGTGATTTTTGTACATTGATTTTGTATCCTGAGACTTTGCTGAAGTTGCTTATCAGCTTAAGGAGATTTTGGGCTGAGACAATGGGGTTTTCTAGATATACAATCATGTCATCTGCAAACAGGGACAATTTGACTTCCTCTTTTCCTAATTGAATACCCTTTATTTCCTTCTCCTCCCTAATTGCCCTGGCCAGAACTTCCAACACTATGTTGCATAGGAGTGGTGAGAGAGGGCATCCTGTCTTATGCCAGTTTTCAAAGGGAATGCTTCCTGTTTTTGCCCATTCAATATGATATACATTTTTTTCAGCACCACACCAAACCTATTCCAAAATTGACCACATACTTGGAAGTAAAGCTCTCCTCAGCAAATGTAAAAGAACAGAAATTATAACAAACTATTTATCAGACCACAGTGCAATCAAACTAGAACTCAGGATTAAGAAACTCACTCAAAACTGCTCAACTAAATGGAAACTGAACAACCTGCTCCTGAATGACTACTGGGTACATAACGAAATGAAGGCAGAAATAAAGATGTTCTTTGAAACCAACGAGAACAAAGACACAACATACCTGAATCTCTGGGACACATTCAAAGCCGTGTGTAGAGGGAAATTTATAGCACTAAATGCCCATAAGAGAAAGCAGGAAAGATCCAAAATTGACACCCTAACATCACAATTAAAAGAACTAGAAAAGCAAGAGCAAACACATTCAAAAGCTAGCAGAAGGCAAGAAATAACTAAGATCAGAGCAGAACTGAAGGAAATAGAGACACAAAAAACCCTTCAAAAATTAATGAATCCAGGAGCTGGTTTTTTGAAAGGATCAACAAAATTGATAGACTGCTAGCAAGACTAATAAAGAAAAAAAGAGAGAAGAATCAAATAGATGCAATAACAAATGATAAAGGGGATATCACCACCGATCCCACAGAAATACAAACTACCATCAGAGAATACTACAAACACCTCTATGCAAATAAACTAGAAAATCTAAAAGAAATGGATAAATTCCTTGACACGTACACTCTCCCAAGACTAAACCAGGAAGAAGTTGAATCTCTGAATAGACCAATAACAGGATCTGAAATTGTGGCAATAATCAATAGCTTACCAACCAAAAAGAGTCCAGGACCAGATGGATTCACAGCTGAATTCTACCAGAGGTACAAGGAGGAACTGGTACCATTCCTTCTGAAACTATTCCAATCAATAGAAAAAGAGGGAATCCTCCCTGACTCATTTTATGAGGCCAGCATCATCCTGATACCAAAGCCGGGCAGAGACACAACCAAAAAAGAGAATTTTAGACCAATATCCTTGATGAACATTGATGTAAAAATCCTCAATAAAATACTGGCAAACCGAATCCAGCAGCACATCAAAAAGCTTATCCACCATGATCAAGTGGGCTTCATCCCTGGGATGCAAAGCTGGTTCAATACACGCAAATCAATAAATGTAATCCAGCATATAAACAGAACCAAAGACAAAAACCACGTGATTATCTTAATAGATGCAGAAAAGGCCTTTGACAAAATTCAACAATGCTTCATGCTAAAAACCCTCAAAAAATTAGGTATTGATGGGACGTATCTCAAAATAATAAGAGCTATCTATGACAAACCGACAGCCAATATCATACTGAATCACCTTATTTTATATGCTATCTCATTATCCATGTTAAAAATGTGATGTCCTCTAATCTAAAAGCTCTGTTTTTGAAAATCCCATGTGTATCTACTTATCACAAATAAAGAGCATAGATCTCATATTTTTGCAGAATAATTGAGCCCCAGATGGTGGTAATTTGAATGAAACAGCTACTCCTTGTGTCTCTCTGATGAACTATTCAGGATTAAGAATGATAACAAAACTTCAAAAGCCTGACTGCAATAATAGATCCCAGTACTGTCTTTTATTGTTAATGATGACACTTGCTATTTTACTAGAATTAAGTTTTTGAGCTACTCTGAGGATGCTTAAGTCTTTAATGATCTTTTTATCATAGCAGAAAAAGTTGAAAACAATGAAATTCACCCAAATACATTGGATGCAGTGCTCAAGACTAGAGAGGTGCATTGGTTTCATTCTGAAGCATTAACTCTTTTGTCCCAGCCTGATGCCTGATGGACTCTGAGAGGCTCTGAAGTAGGATTTTTTGCTCAACTAGTCAAGATTTACACTTACTTCACTGAGATAATCCTTTAGCCTAGAACCATATTAGGTTTGTGGTTGGTAAATTGGAATACATAGAAAAAGCACATTCTGAAATTTTCCATAATTCTGGAAAACACTCTGGTCCATTTAAGCACAATTCTAGGGAGAAATGTACACTTCAATGTTCTTTACCATCTCCCACAATACTGACTGCTTGAAGAAGGTGATGTGGCTGAGTATGCCTGATGAGGAGAATCCAGCATCTGGAATAAGCCAAACATGTTACTTAACTGCTCCAAGGAATTTTTCATAACCATGAATTGGTGATGATAAAAATGCTCATCTGCATTCATCAGAAAATTATAAGGCCTGTGAATTTACCATTTATTTTGAAAATACTTATTCAAGAGTTTGGTGTCACAGTACCGCTTCTGGAAATATATGTATGTGTGTGTATATATATATATATATATATATATATATATATATATATATTTATAGAATTACATATATAGTCATATGTTTATATATGAATTTTATGAACATAAACACAAAGCTCTCTTTTGTCTTTAAATCTGGGTACAATGACTTGTGAACATTCCATATCCTTATTGGATAAGCTCCAGATAAATTACTTCATGTTATTTAATTAAAATCATCAAAAATAACATATTGCTGACTATGTGTATTTGGGGAGAATCCAATGGGGAGAGGATGTAGGTCATTTGTAAACTGAGGATTCAAATAACATGATCTCTTACCCATGGTTTTTAATAAGGTCAACATCAGTATATTTCATAAAGAGATTATGTCATGTAAATACTTAGTTTACAATAAACATAGTACTAAGAAATTGAAAGATTTGAAGATAAAAATAATGACAATTTGTAAGTGTTTAACATAAGTTCACTTTCATATTTGATCATCTCTCAAAGTAAAATTAAGGGTTGCTTTTAGGGTAGGCTACTGTACTCTCACTTGCCCAGTACAACTGTGATGTTTGTTCATGCTGCTGCCTTTACTGGGAAATTTGTTGCCCTTTAGCTTCTACTCATCCAACTGGTACACAATATTCAGGATCCTGATCAATTCGCAGCTTCTATAGGAAATAATTTCCTCTTACTAGTCCACATTAAGATGTTTTCACTCTAAATTCTTATTAACATGAGAGTATGCCCCATGCTTTTCAGTCTTCAAATACCTGTACTGCATTATCTTTCTCCTAAAACAATATTTGAGTTGCAGGATCCAGATAAAGTTTACATTTTATAACTTGAAAAAGCCTGTAGAACACTCATAGGCATAGTATAAGGTTCAAAGAAGATTAGCAGATTGACTGTAGTTTCATAAAGCATACTTATTTAATATTCCTTTGCAAAATTTACTTGTGCGGGTACTGATTCCTTTTAGGATATAGAAGGTAGCAAAAAAAATGTTCACAGTCACATTTAAAACAAGAAAAAAACAGAAAATAAACAAAATTATAATCTTTTCTCTTCATCTGAAAGCTGAGGGATCAAGGCATGTGGGTGGACTGAACTACAAATGGATACAACACACTTGAAGGAAAGAAGGAACACATGAGTAGGACACATAGTCCATTTTGTATATGACAGATCACAGGAGAAAGAGTTGGAAGCTATAAAAGTGGATAAGAAAAAAATGACTGAAATATAACAAATTGTTAAGGGCCAAGAATGGACTTGCATTTATAATTCTGTGCAAACCAGGTATATAAGAAGTTCACGCTTTTTGCCATCACTCTACCATGGGCCTTCACTGGGTAGGTATTGACAAGAAATGTTTACAGTAGAAAACTGAGACTGTCCACTTTGAGCTATGAATATTCAAGGACTTGACAAGGTCTGAGGGAAGAACATATGGTACTGGAGAAACTAACTTTTCCTATGGAAAGAAACTTGAAAAATTTCTTCCAAACCTACACAAAATGATCGTGAATTGGTTTGTGAGACTTGAAGTAAAACCTAAAACTATAAAAGTTTTAGAAAAAAATATATATAGAAAGAAACATTCAAGGCTTTGGAGGAGACAGGGAATTTTTAGGCTACAAGGAGCATTATTATAAAAGAAAATATTTGATAAATCAGAATCAATAAAACATAATTTTCTACTTTTTGTAATACATTATTAAGAAAATCAAAAGACATGACAGATTAAAATAAGATATTTTTAAAAGATTCATATAGAAGCATGATATGGGTTTCTCAACATAAAAGGATGAACTCAATAGTACAAATTAATATCAAAAAGTGAGGGAATATTTGAAAAGCAACCTCACAATAAATGCTCAACATCATTGGATATCAGGTAAAAGCAAATTAAAAACAAAATGAGATACAAATATACATGCACAAGAATAGCAAAAAATAGAAGATGCTGCAAATATGAAGTGTAGGCAAGGGTATGGAAAGAGACTGAACAATAAGAAATGGCGTTCTTTTTATTCTCAAAAAGACAAGAAAAATGGTACAGCCATTTTTGAAAAAAAAAGAAGTGTTTGGAAGTATTTATTAAAGTCGACATTTTCTTCCTACATAACTTATTTACGTATTCATTTATTCGTTTATTTTAGAGACTGATCTAGCTCTGTTGTGCAGGCTGGAATGCAGTGGAATGATCATTGCTCACTGTAGTCTCAAACTCCCTTGCTTAAGTAATCCTCCTCCCTCAGCTTCCCTAGAAGCTGGAAATACAGGCACGTGCCACCATACCTGACTATTTTATCTTTTTAAAAAATTTTTAAAGACAGGCTCTTGCTATGTTGCCCCAGCTGGTCTCAAACTCCTGGGCTCAACTCCTGCCTCAGCCTGAATTACAGGTGTAAGTCACTGCATCTGGCATACATGACTAATGTATTCTACTACCAGGATAAGTGAAATCATATGCCTACCTAGATTTGTACACAAATATTCACAGCAGCAAAATTTATAATAGGCAATACTGCGAAGAATATATCTGTTCACCAAGAGTTGTATAGGAAAGATGGTTTCTCTACATAATGGAATACTACTCAGTAATAAAATGAAAGAAACTAATGCTACATGAAACAACATGAATTAATCTCAAAACAGCATGCTAAGTGAAAGAAATGAGGCACAAAATAATCAAAGATCCTATTTACACAACAAATGGAAAATTAGATCAATAGAAAATAGATAAGTTGTTGCCTAAGACCAGGAGTAGGGGCAGAAATTAACTGCAAAGAGACATACAGGAATACTATTGGAGTATGAAAATATTCTAAAATTTGGTTATGTTGATGGTTGCACATCTGCAAATATTTACCAAATATCATCAGGCTTTATACTTAAAATAGGTGAAATTTATTGTGAATACATACCTCAAGAAAGCTGCAACAATACCATTTACTTTAGCATTAGGAACATGAAAATACATAAAGATTTTAAAAATCTAAAATATTATTGACAGAAATTTAAAAAATCTAAATCAGTTTAGATATGTGACATTTTCATGGACTGGAAGACTTAATATTGTTAATATGATCATTCTTCCCAGTTGCTTTATAGAGTCAAAGATACTTGACACCCTAAGAGTTTAATACATGTTGAGAAGCTAAGGACCTAGACTAATCAAACCATTTTCAAATAAAAAATATACAGTTGGTGAACTTAAAATAGCTGATTTTAAGACTTACTATAAAGAGCAATAATCAAAAGAGCATGCAATTGGCCTAAGATGTACATTAAATCAATGGATTAGAATAGTTATGAGAAAAATGTGTTTGTGTGTTCAGCTGATTTTCCACAACTGGTGTCAAGATAATTAAATGGGCAAAATAGTGTTGTTAGCAAAGATAATGGAAAAACTAAATACTCTATAAAAATAAAATCTAACACCATACACAAAGTCATAGATCTAAGCATAGAAACTAAAAATAATAACACTTGCAGAAGGATAATTAGAAGACAGTATTTGGTGCCTTTGATTAAAGATTTTTTTAAATAGGACAAAGTAGTATGGACTACAAATGGGAAAAAATGACCATCTGAGTTATGTCAAAATTAGGAAATAGTGCTGTTTGTAAGATATTGTTAAGTGAATGTAAACACAAGTCATAGACTGAGAGAAATATTCGTGTAACAGATATCTAATAAAAGACTGCTATCTAGAAAATATACAGAACACTTAATTAAAAAAAATAGATACCCAACAAAGAAACTGGACAACAGATTTGAATAGTCACTTAAAAAACATGTAGCAATGGCAAATAAGAATATGAAAATATGTTCAACGTTATTAAACATCAGGGAAATGCAAATTAAATCCATGATAAAATTTCTACATTCTTACTAAAATTTAAAAAATTTAAAGTTTTCATTTTTAAATTTCTTTCTAAAATATATAATTATGGTTCTTTTTATTCTTTTCATGTACAGTTTCATGAATTTTAACAATCTGTTTTTCTATCATTACAGTTTGTATCTTCAGGGATAAATAAATATATGTTCTATCAAACAGTATGCAATTGTTTTTGTAATGGCTTCTTTGACTCAATGTATAGAATGTGCTTGAGATTTACCTGCCCACTTTCTGGCATTGTAACAACAGTTCCTGTTACTGCTCAGGAGTATTCAAGAATTGATAAAATTTAAAAGAAAATACCATGCATTGGAATCATATGAATAAATTTGAAATGTTAACATTTTTATGGTGGGAATGTGAAATTATACAGCTACTTTAGAAATAACCTGGCAGTTTTTTAATAATAAAATTTTGTACACACTTACCTTATGACTAGCACTGTCATTCTTAAGCATTTATCAAAAATAAATGAAAATATATATCAGCACAAAGATCTTTCATGAATATTGACACAACCTTCATTTGTGATGATTAAAATGGCAAAAACTTAAATGCCCCCCACTTGTGGTGCATTCATACAGTGGGACAATGTGTAGCAAGAAGAAGATGACTACTGATAAATGCAACAACATGGATGCATCTCAAAAGCATTATGGTAAATGAAAGAAGCCAGAAATAACTTACTGTACTTTGCATTTCTGAAAAAGCAAAATCACAGATATAAAAACACATGAGCATTTACTAGGACCTGACGATGTAAGGAAGGGTCTGTGGAGAAGAAGAGACTAACTACAGGGGAACATACGGAAACTGCTAGGTATGGTGAAATATAAATCTTGATTAATTAGTTAATTTCTTTTTCTATATGAACACAGTCTCACTATGTTGCCCAGGCTGTTCTCAAACTTCTGGCCTCAAGTGATCCTCCTAACTCCATCTCCCAAACTACTAGGATTACAGACATGAGCCACTGCGCCCAGTCAAATCTTGATTTATGACTATATACATTTTTTGAAAATTTACCAAACTGTACACCTAAAAATGGTGAATGTTATTGTATGTAAATTTTACCATAATTTAACAAAATGACTTCAACATAGCTTTGTTTTCCAGAGTGATTTAGGAAAAAGTCCTAAAAGAACTATACAATTTTAATAAGACTACACTGAACACAAGGATTACAGTATCAGGAAAAGAGACTTTCTCTTTTAAGCAATATCTTTAAATGGGCTATAATCATATTTTAAATGCACCATAATTATATTATACATTTTCTATTTTTTACTGTCAAATGAGTTATGAAGGTAAATGTGTAATCAGGTTTATCTGTGTTTGTTATATTTTTTACAAAAATGTCGTAGTCTTATCTTGTTAAGTTGCTATTTTTTCACATAAACAGGTCATAGTCTTTTCAATAATTGTCATTCTCTAAAAAGAGGTAGTTCATTTTAAATATATATGTCTTACAGAAGTCATATTCACAAAATATTATTTTATTTCCTTGTTATGTGAAGCAATGTAAGTTAATTGTATTTCTACAGGCTTCATGCTCATTCAATATTTGCAGTTTTTCTTAGTCTTTTCTTTAGTCCATTTCATACTGCTATAAAGAACTGCCCAAGACTGGGTAATTTATAAAGGAAAGAGGTTTAATTGACTCACAGTTGAGCATGACTGGGGAGGCCTCAGGAAATTTACACTCATGGCAGAAGTTTAAGGGGAAGCAAGATACCTTCTTCACAAGGCAGAACGATGGAGAAGTGCCGAGCGAAGCAGGAAGAGCTCTCATATAAAAACAAATTAAGTTTAACTTCAGCAAAATTTATAATTGGATTTATAGCTGGAAATAAAACCTAAAACTACAAAACTAAAAACAAAACGAAATAAAACAAACACCATCAGATCTCTTGAGAACTCACTCACTCTCACGAGAATGGCATGGAGGAAACTGCCCCCAGGATTCAATTACTTCCACCTGGTCTGTCTCTTGACATGGGGATTAGGGAGATTATGGGGATTACAATTCAAGATGAGATTTGGGTGGGGACACAAAGCCTAACCATAAAATGCATATATAGGTATTTGTGATTATTCAAGATATCTATGCTGCTGAGCATGGGTAAAAACCCTAGCTATTTACAATTCACTACATGTAAAGATCTTAAATAGTTCTCAGGTTTTTTATTTGTTTTATTTTTATAATTACACAATTTGGGGATAAGGTCTTTCATTTTGGGAAATTCCCTTTTCAACCATCAATGCATTGATTAATTAATGCAACACATTTGAATACATATTATGCTAGCTTCTGCCAACATAATGGGCTCTGACAATGTAACAGCAAGCAAAACAGAAAGGCTCCTTCCCTCATGTGGTTTACATTTTAGTGAGGGTAGACAGAGAATGAGCAAATAAATAGGCACACGATATAATTCTAAAATTTATTTTCTACATTTCTAAAATCAAAAATCTTTCAAAACTGAAAGGTTTTTTTCTAACTTATCTGGTAAAACTGAATCTAGACTGGTACAAACCACTTTACATATGTATCATTCTTAGTGTGCCCATGCATACATGTCATTACTGAAATGTCAATATGTGTGATTAGAGCTTGCTGTCACAAACCTTAATGAATATCCCAGGTTTAAAATCTACAGCCCATAACAATTTCAGATGAAGGTTGTGTCTAGTTTAACATAACATACTGATCATTTCTATGAAGGAAAATAAAGCAGAATAAGGTGATAGAAAGGGGTAAATGCTGTCATTGTAGATCAGTTTGACAGGTTGCCGTATTTATTGATGTGACATTTGAGCAGAGACCTGAAAATAAAGTGAGAGAAATAAATAAGAAAATTCTTCCAGGCAGAGAGAACAGTAATGTCATGGCAAGAGAGGCGGGGGTAGGCTTGATGAAGAAAAAGAAAGCAACATGACCACTAACAGATGCTATGAGGTTGACTTTGAAAATGAAGGAAAAGACTACAAGTCAAGGAATGCAGCTCTAGAAGCTGGAAAAAGCAAAGAAATATTGTCCCCTTGATAGAACCTCCAGAGGGTCACTGAAACTGATGTGGGACTTCTTATCGCCAGAACAGTGAGAGAATAAATGCAGGTGGTTTAAACCCATCAATTTTGCAGTAATTAGTCACAACAGGTATACAAAGCTAATACAACTTTTAAAAGAGCCACACAGCCCTCTCTTTTCATGAAAATCTGCAAGAGAGGATAGAAGAATAGAGACCATTCAGAAATTTATTGCTGTAATCCAGGCAAAGAAACAGGATGTTGGCGATTGATATACACTATTAAATTTTTGATAGATTTATTCTTATGCATTCTGTGATTTAAAAAAAAAATTCTTACATTTTATTTTAAGATTTATTGAGGCTAACAGAATGAAATATACTTTTTAAAGTTGACTTTGTATCCTGCAATACTGTGAAGTTGACATTCTAATAGATTGTTTATAAATTATTTGATGCAGTTTATGTTTGTAATGATGTTATCTGCAAATAATGGCAGATTTCACCATTTCACTCCAATATTTATAATCTTTATTTCTTTATCTTGTCATGCTGCTTTAGCATTTCTATGACCATGTTTAAGAGTGACAATATTGGATATTTTTGTCCTGTAACTTAAGGGGAAGTATTCACTATTTCACCATTAAGAATTAATTTAGCTCTACTCTTTATTATGAATATACAATAAGTAAAACACAATATTCACTTCAGTTACTAGTTTGTTGAGACTTTCTCATGAAAGACGATGAATTTTATTAAATTTATCTAAAATTAATTTTATTAAATACATCTAGATAATTTATTAAATTTATCTAGCATTTTTTATTCAAATAATGTGGTAAATTATGTTGAATAATTTTTAAATGTTAGACCAACTGTACACTCCTGGAATAAAATCCAGAATAAGGTTGTACTCACATTTTTCTTTATGTATACTGTGTTGTGATTTGCTTATGCTTAACATATGTTTATTTGCATCAGTGTTCAGAAGAAGTACTGGCTAATCATTTTCCTTTTTGGTAATATGCTTGTGCAGTTTATAATATCAAGATAATGTTCTCATAAAATAAGTTTAGCTGTGTCCCCTTTCTTTCTATTTTCTGTTTTATAATGTATTATTTCTTCCTTAAGTGACTAACAGTATTCACCGGTAGTCATCTTGTCATGGAGTTTTCTCTACGGCACTTTTATTCTGTTTTGTCCTATTTTTTTTTCTTTAATTTATTTTAAAAACATTATATTTTAAAGCATCATTATCTTAAAAACAATTTACAAAACTAACCATTAAATTATTCTATTGTCATAGAACTACAGGTGTCCATTTTAATATTGGGAAACAATCATTAGTACATGCTTTTAATGTGAATTAAAGCCTGCATTATTTACATTTTCAGATAGCTGCCATAGAAACACAGACAAATGTAACCCCCATGGCTTTTTTTTCCATACAGCTGCATTTGCACCAAACTTGTTCATAAAACCATTTCAAAGCTATCAATAATTAATTTAAATAATTTATATACATGCTTCAAATTCACATTAAATTTTATTTAGCAACTACAAAAATATATCTATAAACACTACTGGAAGCCCTGAAATCGTTTCACTCTACTTATGCTAAAATTTGAATTTGTATTTTGCTGTATCAGTTGCCAGCCTGGCTTCAGCATTCCATAGTAGAGAGCTGATATTTGGAATTCGTGGACTCTATTGATTCATATCAGCTTTTTAAAAAAAATAACGTACATATTTCTGCATCTTTGCACTTTTAGTCTATTAGGGTTTTGATATTTAAAACATTTCTATCATAAACTAACACTGTCGCATCATAATTTTTGTTTACAAAATTCTTTCTTTATATACTGTAAAACTTTTAGAAAAGAATAGCTTTAATTTAGCCTCTGATCCTATCAATATATAGAGTTTTGTAAAGGGAAGACTTCAGAAACTATCAAAATTAGAATGACATAAAGTTCAAAGAAAAAACAAAAAGCAGAGCTCAAAAGATATTTTGCACATTTCCATGTCTTTGCTTCTTATAACAAAGAAGACAAAATTGTAACACAAGTCATAAGAAAAAAATGGCTTTTATTCCCTCTTGCCTGAAGCGATTGGTTTGAAAGTTGAGCTTTGAAGCAGATGCTTTCTAAAGCATTTATACTGAAAATAAAGAAAAATATATGTATTGTGCAATATCTTTCTAATTGTAGTATATTTCTTTTATAAAAATGTCATACTACATAAGACTTAAAAGTCAAATTAACCCCACATAAATTTGAGTTGAAGGCAGTGATTTTCCCACCTAATTTCAATACATAATATATAGGCAATAAAATCTTCAAAGGTGGTTTCTAAAGGAATGATTTCCTTTGAGTTGTGTTAGTAATAAAAATGGCCTTCATTTGCTTCCAGTAAACCCAGAGGCAAAAGTCACTCCTAACACATAGCAATTTTTGATTATCTCTTGAAGGCAAGAATGACACATTGTTAGTTCTCACCTGTCAAGCATACAGAAAATTCATAAATGATGCTTTAATAATGATAAATTATTAAAGCAGGTATAGAGATATAGCAGAAGGAACTGGAAAGCAGGAAAAAGGATTGTGGTTCTGGATTTGCTACTCGTTACTTGGGTACTTACATTTCTGAGTCACTTAATGTCTCCCTGCCTCTTGATGTTGGTTAGATATCAAGGTTCCATTGATGATTTCTAAGGTCCCTTCTAGTAAGAACACCAGTTGACAAGGGACTCATTTACAAATTCAAGCATGCAAAAGGAAGTCACTTCTAATTTTTATATCTTGAACTTAATACTTTAGGCCTATTCTGCCTGATCTAACCTAGGTTAATTCCAGGTAAAACATTTTAGGTTAAGTTTAAATGCAGTTCCTAAGGGATTTTTTTCCTCTTCATCATTGTTCCTTGGTTGACCTCTATATTTTCATAAATTTAGTTGCATTGTCTGATCATTTGTTGGTGCCTCTCAGTGCCATGATCTGCAAAGGTGTGTACATCCTTCAGTCTGGATGTTGCCATTGCTAGCCTTCATACTGATATCCTCTGAAATACCTGCATCTTCATTTCCATAGCTCCCTCTTGTTACATTTCTATTTTACTAATACAATATGTTCATGTCAGCTGGATTTTGTCTCTTCTAACAAATGCAAATATGTTGGGGTCATAGGAAAATCCACCTGCTCCCTCATGTCATTCTAGAAACAGGAGAAGCTTTGTTGGCTGCCTCAACCTCATCTTACATAAAACCCATTTTTTTTTTTTTTTTTTTGAGTCAGAGTCTTGCTCTGTTACCTAGGCTGGAGTGCAGTGGCTGATTTTGGCTCACTGCAACCTCCGCCTTCCAGGTTCAAGCGATCTTCCTGCCTCAGCCTCCTGAGTAGCTGGGATTACAGGCACACACCACCATGCCAGGCTAGTTTTTGTATTTTTAGTAGAGACGGGGTTTCACCATGTTGGTCGGGCTGGTCTCGAACTCCTGACCTCGTGATCCTCCTGCCTCTGCCTCCCAAAGTGCTGGGATTACAGGTGTGAGCCACCATGCCCGGCCCATACAACTCACTTCTATACATCTTCCCATTGAATGTCCATGTAGCTACTTGAGAAGCAGACAGATGTCTGCTTCTCATATGTCAGATTCTCTAACCTACCTGGAAATTGTTTTGTATCTCCTCACCGAGACAGGAATACAATCTAACAAGTGGACAGGCTGAAGATTTTCTTCAGAGAGACACCTCAGGGTCCTAATTTATTGCTTTGTTTTCTTTTATACTCTTTTTAATTTTTAATTTTCCCTTTGCTTATAGATTTTTTTTTTTTTTGAGACGGAGTTCCACTCTTGTTTCCCAAGCTGGAGTTCAATGGTGTGATCTCAGCTCCTCCGCTTCCCGGGTTCAAGCGATTCTCCCGCCTCAGCCTCCCGAGCAGCTATGATTACAGGCGCATGCCACTATTCCTGGCTAATTTTTTGTATTTTTAGTAGAAACGGGGTTTCACCATGTTAACCAGGCTGGTCTTGAACTCCTGATCTCAGATAATCCGCCAGCCTTGGCCTCCCAAAGTGCTGGGATTACAGGCATGAGACACCGGGTCCGGCCTAGAATTTTAAATTACAGTTGTTTGTGCTTAAGAAGGAGGAAGGTCAAAAAGATCATGTCAGGTATTCTCTACATAATCATTAAGACAGAGCTTTATTTAGCCCATGATGTTCAGGATTTGAAATGTACTTTTTTTTCCCTAAAACTACTGACATATTCCAAAAAGTACTGCCATTTTGAATTTCAACAGCTTGTTGCATTTTTTTTCCTACTTTGTCCTGAGAATATTAAAGATGGGTGGGTGGATTTGGCTTCTTGGGCCTGAGGAAGTCCAAATGCACAAAATAACCAGCATGTACAAATGTGCTAGGTAATAGCAAAACTATTTTTCTTCCAATAACTTGCAATGAAATTTTTTCCCTTAGTTTTTAAAGCATGATGCTTTTGGCTAGTGATTATTATTTACTTTATATACACACAAAGTTGATTAAAGTACAGAGTTATACATATATATTTATATATTTTTAATTCTGGAAAATTCTGAGTGTATTAAATGCTGGTAAGTTCTGCATGTACTTGGCTGGGAAATTCTGTGTACTTGGCTCTTTCCAAAAAGAGAAAAGAACTGTGTGCATTGTTTAATATTCCATTTCTGAAATATCCTGATTCATAGATCTGTGTTTCAGGAAAACATAGTAATGATTTGGGCTTAAAATGTTGCCTTTCAATAAACAATGTCAAAAGTAACTCACAGCAACCCCTTAAAGCCCAATATGTTATCAAAGTTTGTTCATAAGTCCATAAATATGGGCATTAATGAAAGCCTTTACCAAACTATAATCAGAACTTTAAAACACTGAGGAATCTTATTTATAAAAATGTTGTTGTCAAATAACAGAGTAAGCTATAAATTATTCATAGACTATTGAGCATAACAAGTATCTGATATTACTCAATAACTAGGGACATTTTAATATAGGGGAGGCTCCCATTATGTTTTGTAATTGAATATTTGTTTTATGATATTTCATTATATTGGTTCATTGTTAATGCTACGAGATGACTATTCTCAGAAGAAATAAACTTTCACCATGGATTGGGAATTAGAAACAATAGAAAGAATGATAAAATAAATAAATTCATCATAAGAACTGAAATGGATTTTGGTTTTCAAAAATAAAGCTTGATTTCTTGTCAAACGTTTGTAGGTTTCTTGTCATGATGTGTTAGAAAGTCCAGTAACATTTTCCAAATTTTTCTGGAAACAACACTTTATGCATCATCATTATCACCAGGCATTATGATTGACAGATTATAATATTGTAACCAATGAGTCAGATAAAATATACATGAATACTAATCGAAGAATCAATTTTGTTATCATTTGAAACAAAAGAAATAAAAGAGAATAAATATAATCATTTTATACAGAGGAACCATACACGTAATTTTTTAAATAACTTAAAAGATTATTATTTAAATATTTTTCTTTAAATATATTTTCAAATGAGAATGTTTATTCCTAAAATAATGAAAAATGAGCTACCTTCCATTTGCTTGTTCAATATTTTAAATAAAAACAAGTGCATTACTTGAAAAGAACTGAGTCTAAACACTCTTTTGATATATATGTGTGAGGTAATATCTCCAATCTGTCTTACTACGAGCACAAAGGTTTATTTTAATTTTCCTACTCACTGCCAATGTTTTCTCCATTTAAAAAATTTTCTCCTTTGTAAGTACAAGCATATTACATGATTGTGTATAAAAACTGAAAATGAATATAAACTCAAATTCAAATTTAAATTAATTAAAATTATATAAAATTAATCTGTGACACTAGTCACATATCTAAGGCTCAATAACTGCATGTGACTATTGGCAACTGTAATAGTGCATATATAGAAAATTTCATTATTGCTGATGGTTCTATTGTATGATGCTACCTTAAACAATTTTGAAACTATTTTTAATGATTGCATAACATCCCATTATGTTGTTGCATCCTAATTATTTAATTATTCCTACATTGCTGTATATTTTCAGTGCTTGCATAGCGACATCTTTAGTTCTTTTTGTTGATATGGTAGTTGTGGTTGTGGTCGTGGTTTTGTTATTAGATATGATGCAATTGTAAATCATATTTAACATTTTTACATTTTTATTTTAGAAATGTTCTTACATTAACACTTTTTTCTTCTGCATTCATAACTGAAGTTTCTGTAGCAGAAGTATTGGCTATGGTACAGAAGTCTAAAGAACTACAACTCTACGTAATGGGGAAAGAGTCTGAATTATTTTGAGTTTTAAATAGAGTTGGTAGGAGACATTTAAGCGATTATATATTAGGGTTTGTTTAAGAGTATTTAAGTTTTGTGGCCCTAAGGTAATTGTGAGCTCATAGTACTAAGTAAGCTCAGTTAGTACTTGAATGGTTTGAATGGCATTAGATGTATTCATTGAATACACTATCATACAGACCTTAGAGACAGAATGTTTCCTCAAATAATCAACTTTTGTCTGGATCATTGTTCTGAATAAACATTTTGAAAAAATGTTTGAGGAGGTAACGGTTATATGCTGTAATTACGGGAGAGAAAACGCTGAATGGATTAGCTCATTACTACAAAGTTTCTATAAAGTTTCAAAAAGATTTTGATTTTTACAAAGAATCTCTAAAGCTCCTTTTTTTTCTTTTTAACTTGCATTTTTTTCTTTCCAACTTCTGTTTTAGCTTCAAGGGGTACATGCAAAGATTTGTTACATAGGTAAATTGTGTGTTGCAGGGATTTGGTGTACAGATAATTTTGTCATCCAGGTAATCAGCATAATATCCAATAGGTAGTTTTTCAATCCTCAGCCTTCTCCCAACTTCCACCCTTAAGTAGAGTCCCATGTCCACTGTTCCCATCTTTGTGAATGGAACCTTCACAAAGCCTTCGGCTCCATTCATGTTGCAGCAAAAGACACAATTTCATTCTTTTTTATGATTGCATAGTACCCATGGTGTAGATGTACCACATTTTCTTTATCCAGTCCACTGTTGATGGGCATCTCAGTTGATTCCATGCCTTTGCTGTTGTGAATAGTGCTGCTATGAACACACACGTGCATGTGTCTTTATGGTAGAATGATGTATATCCCTTTGTGTATACACCCAGTAATAGGATAGCTGGGTTGAATGGTTTTCTATTTTAACTTCTTTGAGAAATTTCCAAACTGCTTTCCACAGTGTCTGAACTACATTCCCACAAGCAGTGTATAAGCATTCCTTTTACTGTGTAACCTTGTCAGAAACTGTTATTTTTTGACTTTTTGATAAAAAAGAATGCTACCAGCCATTCTGATTGGTGTGAGATTATATCTCATTGTTGTTTTGATTTGCATTTCTCTAACAATCAGTGATATTGAGCATTTTTCATATGCTTGTTGGCAATGTGCATATTTTGTTCTGAGAAGTGTCTGTTTATGCTTTTTACCCATTCCTTAATGGGGTTGTTAGTTTGTTGCTTGTTGATTTGTTTGAGTTCCTTATAGATTCTGGATATTAGACCTTTGACAGATGCATAGTTTGCAAATATTTTCTCCCATTCTGTAGGTTGTCTGTTTACTCTATTGATAGTTTATTTTGCTGTTTAGCTTGCAATTTTTAAAACTACTTCATTTTTCTTGATTTTTAAGTAACACATCTTGATTGTGAGAGATAAGTTGTCTAAATGACAAACTTTAGTGGCAACAAGAACTTCACTCAACTGTGGATTTTGAGTTATCAGAGACAGTTTTTGGCCCGTCTCTGAATTTCAAACTCCAAACTCCACAGCCTGGTTTAGTGCCATAAGCATATTAGTTGCTTTAGAGTTAAGTAGTTTTAGCTCCAGATTCAAGATTTAGCACATACTAACTGTGTGACTTTGGGCAAATTATGTGACTTATGTGTTCCTCCTTCATGAGCTCTAAATGAGAAAATGAAAAATAGACACTTAGGATGGCACATGGCACATAGGAAATGGTCAGTAATTATGAGCTGTTGCTGTCATTGAAGGGGCTGAATTCAATTAATCATTGAAGAAATCTCTTCTGACTTAATTTTAAAACATTAAATATATAGGTCCAGAGATAAAGTCACTTTTCTTAATTCTCATAATTAAGGTACAATAGACCAAGAATATGTTTCTCTTGCATTTTATAGCCATTTTTTCCCTGAAGATTTTAAGTCTGTATCTAGTTTACTTCCTAGTAATATGAATCCATGAATCCACTTTGTCACCCATTCCAAATACCTGTGAATTCACTAATAAGGAGGGAACCAGGTTGAATTACAAAGTACCTGCAGTCCTAGTTCATAAAAAAATTAACAAGAAAGGGTGCTGATAGCCCCTTTCTATTCACCGGCTCTCGTATTGCTGTAAATAAATGCTTGAGATGGAGTAATTTATAGAGAAGAGAGGTTTAATTGTCTCACAGTTTTGGAGGCTGTATAAGAAGCATGATGCTGGCATCTGCTCAGTTTCTGGAAAGGCCTCAGGAAACTTACAATCATTGCAGAAGGTAAAAGAGGAGTGGAGAAGTCATGTAGCCAGAGCACGAGCAAGAGAGAGGGAAGGAGGTGCCACACACTTTTAAACAACCAGATCTCATGAAAGCTCACTATCACAAGAACAGCACCAAGAGATGGTACTAAATCATTCATGAGAAATCCACTCCTATGATCTAACCAGTCACCTCCACCAGGCCGCACCTTTAACATCGGGGATTATAATCCAAAAAAGATTAGGGTTGACACACAGATCCAAACCATATCACCCTATCACATATATCTATAGTCCAGCCAGGAGTGAAACTATTACAAATATTGATGTCAGAATCTACTAAAAGTCATTGTACTAAAAAAAAATCCTGTAGAAAGCATGGTAGTAATGAGATTGGGAAAAGGGGAAACATGGGATTTAGTTACTACTTTTATTCAGGTTATATTATATTCAGGGAGTCAAGGAAAAAGTGGTTATTACTGGCACTCACTTTATGGTCCCAGCTGTTTCATGTGAAGGTGATTTTTAATGCCAAGCAGTACATGGAGTCTACAAAAATTATGAAGTTAAAAAACAATACATGAACTACATATGCCTTTATCCAAAGATAATCAGGCCACAATTTGCAAATATCAGTGTAGAGTGTAAGGTTTATAAAATCATACATTTTGTATCCACCCATTCTTACTTAAGCTTTCTTGGGGAATTAATCCTCAAAAAAATCAAGGAAACCAAAAAAACAAATGTGAAAAAAAACTTATAAAATTATAAATTATAAAATTTCCATCTATGGCAAAGATTGAAAATAGATATGAAACTTTCCAAACCTAGGTCAAAAAAGGTGATGCACATATTTTCCATCCATTGCCTATTTCCTTACTGCCAAGTCACTCTTGCTGTTGTACCCTTGCACAATTCCTGTTTCAGATCCAGATGACATGAGACTAGACCATCAGACCCTATAAGACCTATCGCTTAATAAGTGTCCTGCATATTGCATGTGCTTTATTAAGCATTTAAATATATTACCAATTCTCATAATTATCCTAAGAACCTGGAACTATTATCACCACCTTTCTACATTTGACAAAACTGAGGGTTAGTCCACTTAGATGATGTGCCTGAGGGCATAGCTAATTAGTTTGTGGACATGGGTTCCGACAGAAAATTGCCACCACCAAAATTCAGGAAGGCTAAAAAGGGCTCAAGCATTCAAGGTTTTAAAGGTTTGTTAAATTATTGGAGATTGAGGGCACTCTAGTTTTCAACATTATCAAGGCCCAAGTGAGAAATAAGTGAGCATCATCCATGTTGTCATGAATGGCAAGATCTCCCTTTCTAAGGCAGAATAATATCCTATTGTGTACTTATATATGCATAGGCCACAGTTTCTTTATCTAGTCATCTTGTGACAGACACTTCAGTTGTTTCCATATTATGGTTATTGTGAATAATGCTGCAGTGAACATGGGAGTGCAGAAATCTTTAATACAGTGATTTCATTTCCTCTGTGTATATACCCAAAAGAGGGATTGCTAGATCATATGGTAGTTTAATTTTAATTTCTTTAGAAACTTTCATACCATTTTCCTCATTAATGGACCAGTTTACATTTCCACCAGTAGTATGTAAGGGTTCTGCTTTCTCCATTCCCTTGCTGATACTTGTTAGCTCTTGTCTTCTTGATAATAGCCATCCTAACAGAAATGAGGCGATACTTTTTTGTGGTTTTGATTTGCATCTTCCTGATGACTAATGAGGATGCAAGCATTTTTATATACCTGTCAACATAAAATGGATGACAGCTATAAAAAAGGAATGTGTATTCAGGTCCTTTGTGTGGTTTGTAAATTAGGTTTTTTGTTCTAAAAATGTGCTCAACATCAGAGAACGATCATCACAGAAATGCAAATCAAAACTACAATGAGATATGATCTTACACCAGTTAAAATGGCTTTTATTCAAATGACAGGCAATAACAAATGCTGATGAGGAGGGGGATAAAAGAGAACTTTTGTACACTGTGGATGGGAATATAAATTAGTATAACCACTATGGAGAACAGTTTAGAGGTTCCTCAAAAGACTAAAAATAGAGCTACAATCCAGTAATCCCACTGTTGAGTATATATCCAAAAGAATGGAAATGAGTATATTCAAGATATATCTGTACCCTCATATTTATTGCAGCACTGCTCACAGTAGCCAATAATTGGAAGAAACCGAGGTGTCCATCATCCGATGAATGTACAAAGAAATTGTGGTACATATACACAATGGAGTACTATGCAGCCATAAAAAATAATAAGATCCCATCATTTGCAACAACATGAATGGACCTGGAGGTCATTATGTTTATTATGTTTTTTTTATTATGCTTTAAGTTCTAGGGTACATGTGCACAACGTGCAGATTTGTTACATATGTATACATGTGCCATGTTGGTGTGCTGCACCCAGTAACTCATCATTTACATTAGGTATATCACCTAATGCTATCCCTCCCCCATCCCCCACCCCACGACAGGTGTGTGATGTTCCCCTTCCTGTGTCCAAGTGTTCTCATTGTTCAATTCCCACCTATGAGTGAGAACATGCAGTGTTTATTTTTTTGTCCTTGCAATAGTTTGCTGAGAATGATGGTTTCCAGCTTCATGCATGTCCCTACAAAGGACATGAACTCCTCATTTTTTATGGCTGCATAGTATTCCATGGTGTATATGTGCCACATTTTCTTAATCCAATCTATCATTGATGGACATTTGGGTTGGTTCCAAGTCTTTGCTATTGTGAATAGTGCTGCAATAAACATGCGTGTGCATATGTCTTTATAGCAGCATGATTTATAATCCTTTGGGTATATACCCAGTAATGGGATGGCTGGGTCAAATGGTATTTGTAGTTCTAGATCCTTAAGGAATCGCCACACTGTCTTCCACAATGGTTGAACTAGTTTACAGTCCCACCAATAGTGTAAAAGTGTTCCTATTTCTCCACATCCTCTCCAGCACCTGTTGTTTCCTGACTTTTTAATGATCCCCATTCTAACTGGTGTGAGATAGTATCTCATTGTGGTTTTGATTTGCATTTCTCTGATGGCCAGTGATGATGAACATTTTTTCATGTGTCTGTTGACTGCATAAATGTCTTCTTTTGAGAAGTGTCTGTTCATATCCTTCACCCACTTTTTGATGGGGTTGTTTGCGTTTTTCTTGTAAATTTGTTTGAGTTCTTTGTAGATTCTGGATATTAGCCGTTTGTCAGATGAGTAGATTGCAAAAGTTTTCTCCCATTCTGTAGGTTGCCTGTTTACTCTGATGGTAGTTTCTTTTACTGTGCAGAAGCTCTTTAGTTTAATTAGATCCCATTTGTCAATTTTGGCTTTTGTTGCCATTGCTTTTGGTGTTTTAGACATGAAGTCCTTGCCCATGCCTATGTCCTGAATGGTATTGCCTAGGTTTTCTTCTAGGGTTTTTATGGTTTTAGGTCTAACATGTAAGTCTTTAATCCATCTTGAATTAGTTTTTGTATAAGGTATAAGGAAGGGATCCAGTTTCAACTTTCTGCAGCACCATTTATTAAATAGCCAGTTTTCCCAGCACCATTTATTAAATATGGAAGAACATTTCTTGTTTTTGTCAGGTTTGTCAAAGATCAGATGGTGGTAGATGTGTGGTATTATTTCTGAGGGCTCTGTTCTGTTCCATTGGTCTATATCTCTGTTTTGATATGAGTAACATGCTGTTTTGGTTACTGTAGCCTTGTAGTATAGTTTGAAGTCAGGTAGCGTGATGCCTCCAGCTTTGTTCTTTTGGCTTAGGATTGACTTGGCAATGCGGGCTCTTTTTTGGTTCCATATGAACTTTAAAGTAGTTTTTTCCAATTATGTGAAGAAAATCATTGTTAGCTTGATGGGTACAGCATTGAATCTATAAATTACCTTGGGCAGTATGGCCATTTTCACAATATTGGTTCTTCCTATCCATGAGCATGGAATGTTCTTCCATTTGTTTGTGTCCTCTTTTATTTCATTGAGCAGTGGTTTGTAGTTCTTGAAGAGATCCTTCCCATCCCTTGTAAGTTGGATTCCTAGGTATTTTATTCTCTTTGAAGAAATTGTGAATGGGACTTCACTCATGATTTGGCTCTCTGTTTGTCTGTTATTGGTGTATAAGAATGCTTGTGATTTTAGCACATTGATTTTGTATCCTGAGACTTTGCTGAAGTTGCTTATCAGTTTAAGGAGATTTTGGGCTGAGACGATGGGGTTTTCTAAACATACAATCATGTCATCTGCAAACAGGGACAATTTGACTTCCTCTTTTCCTAACTGAATACCCTTTATTTCTTTCTCCTGCCTGATTGCCCTGGCCAGAACTTCCAACACTATGTTGAATAGGAGTGGTGAGAGAGGACATCCCTGTCTTGTGCCAGTTTTCAAAGGGAATGCTTCCAGTTTTTGCCCATTCAGTATGATATTGGCTGTGAGTTTGACATAAATAGCTCTTATTATTTTGGGATACATCCCATCAATACCTAATTTATTGAGAGTTTTTAGCATGAAGGGCTGTTGAATTTTGTCAAAGGCCTTTTCTGCATCTATTGGGATAACCATGTGGTTTTTATCTTTGGTTCTGTTTATATGCTGGATTACATTTATTGGTTTGTGTATGTTGAACCAGCCTTGCATCCCAGGGATGAAGCCCACTTGATCATTGTGGATAAGCTTTTTGATGTGCTGCTGGGTTCGGGTTGCCATTATTTTATTGAGGATTTTTGCATTGATGTTCATCAGGGATATTGGTCTAAAATTCTCTTTTTTGTTGTTGTGTCTCTGCCAGGCTTTGGTGTCAGGATGATGCTGGCCTCATAAAATGAGTTAGGGAGGATTCCCTCTTTTTCTATTGATTGGAATAGTTTCAGAAGGAATGGTACCAGCTCCTCCTTGTACCTCTGGTAGAATTTGGCTGTGAATCTGTCTGGTCTTGAACTTTTTTTTGGTTGGTAGACTATTAATTATTGCCTCAATTTCAGAACCTGTTATTGGTGTATTCAGGGATTCAACTTCTTCCTGGTTCAGTCTTTGGAGGGTGTATGTGTCGAGGAATTTATCCACTTCTTCTTGATTTTCTAGTTTATTTGCGTAGAGGTGTTTATAGTATTCTCTGATGGTAGTTTGTATTTCTGCGGGATCAATGGTGATATCCCCTTTATCATCTTTTTTTGCATCTATTTGATTCTTCTCTCTTTTATTCTTTATTAGTCTTGCTAGTGGTCAATCAATTTTGTTGATCTTTTCAAAAAACCAGCTCCTGGATTCATTGATTTTTTGAGGGGTTTTTTGTGTCTCTATCTCCTTCAGTTCTGCTCTGATCTTAGTTATTTCTTGCCTTCTGCTAGCTTTTGAATGTGTTTGCTCTTGCTTCTCTAGTTCTTTTAATTGTGATGTTAGGGTGTCAATTTTAGATCTTTCCTGCTTTCTGTTGTGGGCATTTAGTGCTATAAATTTCCCTCTACACACTGCTTTAAATGTGTCCCAGAGATTCTGGTATGTTGTATCTTTGTTTTCATTGGTTTCAAAGAACATCTTTATTTCTGCCTTCATTTTCTTATGTACCCAGTAGTCATTCAGGAGCAGGTTGTTCAGTTTCCATGTAGTTGAGCGGTTTTAAGTCAGTTTCTTAATCCTGAGTTCTAGTTTGATTGCACGGTGGTCTGAGAGACAGTTTGTTATAATTTCTGTTCTTTTACGTTTGCTGAGGAGTGCTTTACTTCCAACTATGTGGTCAGTTTTGGAATAAGTGTGATGTGGTGCTGAGAAGAATGTATACTCTGTTGATTTGGGTTGGAGAGTTCTGTAGATGTCTGTTAGTTCTACTTGGTGCAGAGCTGAGTTCAATTCCTGGATATCCTTGTTAACTGTCCGTCTTGCTGATCTGTCTAATATTGACAGTGGGGTGTTAAAGTCTTCCATTATTATTGTGTGGGAGTCTAAGTCTCTTTGTAGGTCTCTAAGGACTTGCTTTATGAATCTGGATGCTCCTGTATTGGGTGCATATATATTTAGGATAGTTAGCTATTCTTGTTGAATTGATCCCTTTACCATTATGTAATGGCCTTCTTTGTCTATTTTGATCTTTGTTGGTTTAAAGTCTGCTTTATCAGAGACTAGGATTGCAACCTCCACCTTTTTTTGTTTTCCATTTGCTTGGTAGATCTTCCTCCATCTCTTTATTTTGAGCCTATGTGTGTCTCTGCACGTGAGATGGGTCTCCTGAATACAGCACAGGGATGGGTCTTGACTCTTTATCCAATTTGCCAGTCTGTGTCTTTTAATTGGAGCATTTAGCCCATTTCCATTTAAGGTTAATATTGTCATGTGTGAATTTGATCCTGTCATTATGATGTTAGCTGGTTATTTTGCTTGTTTATTGATGCAGTTTCTTCCCAGCATTGTTGGTCTTTACAATTTGGCATGTTTTTGCAGTGGCTGGTACCAGTTGTTCCTTTCCATGTTTAGTGCTTCCTTCAGGAGCTCTTGTACTGCAGGCCTGGTGGTGACAAAATCTCTCAGCATTTGCTTGTCTGTAAGTATTTTATTTCTCCTTCACTTATGAAGCTTAGTTTGGCTGGATATGAAATTCTGGGTTGAAAATTCTTTTCTTTAACAATGTTGAATATTGGCCCCCACTCTCTTCTGGCTTGTAGAGTTTCTGCTGAGAGATCTGCTGTTAGTCTGATGGGCTTCCCTTTGTGGGTAACCTGACCTTTCTCTCTGGCTGCCCTTACCATTTTTTCCTTCATTTCAACCTTGGTGAATCTGATAATTATGTGTCTTGGAGTTGCTCTTCTTGAGGAGTATCTTTGTGGCGTTCTCTGCATTTCCTGAATTTGAATGTTGGCCTGCCTTGCTAGGTTGGGGAAGTTCTCCTGGATAATATCCTGCAGAGTGTTTTCCAACTTGGTTCCATTCTCCCTGTCACTTTCAGGTACACCAATCAGACGTAGATTTGGTCTATTCACCTATTCCCATATTTCTTGGAGGCTTTGTTTGTTTCTTTTTACTCTTTTTTCTCTAAACTTCTCTTCTCGCTTCATTTCATTCATTTGATCTTCAATCACTGAACTCTTTCTTCCAGTTGATCGAATCGGCTACTGAAGCTTGTGCATTCGTCATGTAGTTCTTGTGCCATGGTTTTCAGCTCCATCATGTCATTTAAGGACTTCTCTACACTGGTTATTCTAGTTAGCCATTTTTCTAATCTTTTTTCAAAGTTTTTAGTTTCTTTGCAATGGGTTCGAACTTCCTCCTTTAGCTCGGTGAAGTTTGATCGTCTGAAGCCTTCTTCTTTCAGCTCATCAAAGTCATTCTCCATCCAACTTTGTTCCATTGCTGGCAAGGATCTGCATTCCTTTGGATGTGGAGAGGCGCTCTGATTTTTAGAAATTTCAGCTTTTCTGCTCTGTTTTTCCCCATCTTTGTGATTTTATCTACCTTTGGTCTTTGATGATTGTGACGTACCGATGGTGTTTTGGTGTGGATGTCCTTTCTGTTTGTTAGTTTTCCTTCTAACAGTCAGGACCCTCAGCTGCAGGCCTGTTGGAGTTTGTCAGAGGTCCACTCCAGACCCCGTTTGCCTGGGTATCAGCAGCAGAAGCTGCAGAATAGCAAATATTGCTGAACAGCAAATGTTGCTGCCTGATTGTTCCTCTGGAAACTTCGTCTCAGAGGGGTACCTGCTGGTGTGAGGGGTCAGTCTGCCCCTACTGGGGGTGCCTCCCAGTTAGGCTACTTGGGGGTCAGGGACCAACTTGAGGAGGCAGTCTGTCCATTCTCAGATCTCAAACTCCATGCTGGGAGAACCACTACTCTCTTCAAAGCTGTCAGACAGGGACATTTAAGTCTGCAGAGGTGTCTGCTGCCTTTTGTTTGGCTATGCCCTGCCTCCAGAGGTGGAGTCTACAGAGGCAGGCAGGCCTCCTTGAGCTGTGGTGGGCTCCACCCAGTTCGAGCTTCCTGGCCACTTTGTTTACCTACTCAAGCCTCAGCAATGGTGGGTGCCCCTCCCCTAGCCTCGCTGCTGCCTTGCAGTTCAATCTCCGACTGCTGTGCTAGCAATGAGCGAGGCTCCGTGTGCGAGTGACCCACTGAGCGAGGTGCGGGATATAATCTCCTGGTGTGCCCTTTGCTAAGATCATTGGAAAAGCGCAGTATTAGGGTGAGAGTGACCCAATTTTCCAGGTGCTGTCTGTCACAGCTTCCCTTGGCTAGGAAAGGGAATTCCCTGACCCCTTGCACTTCCCAGGTAAGGTGATGCCTCACTGCTTCAGCTCAAGCTTCGTGGGCTGCACCCACTGTCCTTCACCCACTCTCTGACAAGCCCCAGTGAGATGAATCTGGTATCTCAGTTGGAAATGCAGAAATCACTCGTCGTCTGCATTGCTCACACTGGGAGCTGTAGACTGGAGCTGTTCATATTCGGCCATCTTGGAACCACCTCCTGAGGTCATTATGTTAAGTGAAAAAAGCCAGTCATAGTAAGTCAAACATTGCACCTTCTCATTTATTTGCAGAAGCTTAAAAATAAAACAATTAAACTCTTGGAGATAGACAGTAGAAGGATGGTTATGAGTCTGGGAAGGGTACTGGTGGGGATGGGGGCATGTGGAGATGGTTAATGAGTACAAAAATAAAAAATTTAATAGTAGCTAGTATTTTCTAGCACAACAGTTTTACTATAGTCAAAAACTGTTTAATTGTACATTTAAATATAACTAAAATAGTATAATTGGATTGTTTGTAACAAAATGGATAAATGCTTTAGGGGATGGATACTCCATTTACTCTGATATGATTATCATGCACTGCATGCCTGTTATCAAAATATCTCATGTAACCCATAAATATATACACCTGCTATGTACCCATAAAAAATAAGAATAAAAGAAAATTTTAAGAAATCAAGTTATTTGGGGGTTTCTGTTTGTTTTCTATTGAGTTGTGTGAGTTCCTTATGCATTTTGGAAATTAACCCTTTATCAGGTATATGGTTTGCAAATAATTGTCTCCCACACCACAGACTGAATTTTCATTTTGTTTCCTTCAATGAACAGAGCTTTTCAGTTTGATATAATTTCATTTTTTAATGTCTTGCATTGCTTGTGCTTTGGGCATCCTATCTAAAAAACCATTGCTAGGTCCAATATCAATGAGATTTTTTTTCCTTTTTGTTATAAGGTTTTATGGTTTCAGGACTTACATTTAGGACTTTAATCAATTTGTGTTGATTATTTGAGTTGCTTGGATATAATGCAAGATAAGGACCTAATTTCATTCTTTTGCTTGTGGAAATCCAGTTTTTCTAAGACTATTTATTTGAGAGTCTATCTTTTCTCTATCATGCCTTCTGTGTGTCCTTATTGAAAATTAGTTGAAGGACTGGTGTGGTGGCTCACACCTGTAATCCCAGCACTTTGGGAGGCTGAGGTGGATGGATCACAAGGTCAGGAGATTGAGACCGTCCTGGCTAACATGGTGAAACCCCGTCTCTACTAAAAAAAAATACAAAAAAATTAGCTGGGCATGGTGGCAGGCACCTGTAGTCCCAGCTACTCAGGAGGCTGAGGCAGGAGAATGACAAGAACCCGGGAGGTGGAGCTTGCAGTGAGCCAAGATCATGCCACTGCACTCCAGCCTGGGCAACAGGGCAAGACTCCATCTCAAAAAAAAAAAAAAAAAAAGAGAGAAAATTAGTTGACCATTTGATCTCATATACTTCTGACCTCTGTCTTAAAAATAAGAGCTAAGATTTACTTTATTCTGAAATGTAACAGTAGAAACAATAAGTGAAAACTGCCAAGAAGCAGATTTTTCAGTGTAAGAAAAAATTTTCAATTGGAAGGAAAATAGAATGGAGCTTTAACTATTCCACAAAGTTCATGTCATCCTTAAACACAAAATTTTTAGGGTTTAATATTTTATTATTTAAATGAGCTAATAATCATTTATCTACATTATGAAAAAATAGATCATTTGCTAACAGAATGTGCTCAGTTAATGTTAAATATTTATTAAAATGTAAAAATGTTCCTAAGAGATTCTCTGGCACAGGAACAAATCATTTCTGTTTAAACCTCAATACTGTTCCTCCAAGTTAATTAATTTACTTGCCAAATATATATATGAAACATTATGTAATTAAATATTTATACATATAAAACATTATATAGTATATGATATATACAGTTATATATCATATTTATATAAATATATGTAACATAATAAATCTCATCTGCTAAATGATAGAGCATACAATCTGTTCATTCCCAGAATAATTTTGTGGAAAAGTTATAATTTATGTTTAATACTTTGCTGATTTCTACCTTCTGAATCACATAATCAAGAGATGTCTTTTTTTTTTTTAGATGGAGCCTCACTCTTTTCACCCAGGCTAGAGTGCAATGGCACGATCTCGAGTAAGTGCAACCTCCACCTCCAGGGTTCAAGCAATTCTCCTGCCTCAGCCTCTGAGTAGCTGGGATTACAAACATGCGCCACCATGCTCAGCTAACTTTTTGTATTTTTAGTAGAGATGGGGTTTCAACATGTTGGCCAGACTGGTCTTGAATTCCTGACCTCAAGTGATCTACCCGCCTCGGCCTCCCAAAGTGCTGGGATTACAGGTGTGAGCCACTGCACCCAGACAAGAGATGTCTTTAAATGATGTTCTTTTATAAGAATCTTCAAATACAATTCTGAGGCTTAGAACACCAAGAATTTCTCTGACCTGAAGATAGCAAAGCTATACAAAACAAGAAAATATTATCATGAGTAAAGAAGATCACCAAAATTCTTTAAAAGATAGAGTGAAAAGTGTTCATATAATTTTCAGGAAACTACTTTCCCTGTCACTGGGATAAACGTTACTCACTTTACTCTCTTTAGAAACAAATTTCAAGTTTTTTCTGAAAACTTTTTAAAGACATTTTAAAAAACAAATTCTTGAGTATAGAGTCTATCTTCAAGCATATTTGAGTGTTTAAAGCACATCTGAGTAGCTTTCATTTAAAATGTTCTAGATATAGTTTCATTGTTTTCAGTTGATCCTTGATCTTGTTGTATTCAAGTTAACCTAAGTTTGAAAAAATTGGAAGAAATAATTGAAAGAAAAGGCAAGTAAAAGTCTGCGATTAATTAACTTATCCCGACTAGATTGTTCATCATTACAGCACCAAGTTTTAAGAGATAGGATTATCTGGTGACTAATATTACTTCAGAAAATAATTTGTCAAACTCTACTTCAACTAAACATTTCTGAAGGTGTTTTTTCAGGAGTTTCTGTTTAAAGCAAACCAGCAAATTAATAGGCAGTAATTAAATGTTTATTCTGAATATACTGTCTATAATTTGCTAATGGTGTCATTAATCATATATAAAATACAATTGTTGATGCAGTGTATACACTTCCACTTCAATTGTCTAGACAGATTGTCTCTATTTTGGTTTGCATCCAGAAACACATCCCCTTTTTATCACCTTTGTTTTATGTGTCTGTATTAAGGTGACTATTTTTGCGTACCATGCTAGCCTAATGCATTCTGGTGACTTTGTGAATCCTTTGATACTATTGACTAAGTATACACAATTTTTTAGCGCAAAGGCCTTGAGGCTGGAAAATGCTTGAATATTTTTGGCAAAAGCAAAAGTACAGGAAGTCAAAGTGAAGTAAGTGGGGAGACGATTACTAGGAGATAAAATTTGAGAATTATGAGGATCATATTTTCTAGAGCCTGAAAGATCTTCACGTTGACTTAACCTTTTACTCTGTGTCTTTATTAGAGAAAGCCACTGAGGTATTTGGAAAAATGGTGCCATCTGAGCTGAATTATGTTTTTAATGGATGACTCTGGCTTCTGGGTTGAGAAGAAACTTTAGCAAAGCAAACACTGAAGAATTGAGAGTTGTTGGGAAGCTACTGAAGTATTCTAATTGAGAGTTATTGTACATTTGACTATCATAGAAGTTGGAAGTAGTGTGAAATGATGCTATTTTGAGTACATTTGAAGATAGAACTTATCTTTGAGGTCTGTACTGTGGGTCGAAGAAATGGATTATGTTGTTATGGGTTTGAATGTTTGTATCCCTTCCATAATTCAGATTGAGACTTAATTCCCACTGTGGTTGTATTAAGAGTTGAGGCCTTTTGGGAAGCGATTAAGTCATGAGGACTTCATCCTCGTGAATGGATTAGTGCCTTATAAAAGGGCTAGAGGAACTAGCATTTGACCTCAGTTTTGCCCTTTCATCCCTTCACCATGTGGACACCTAGACAGCATCAATCTATGGGAAATAGGCTTTCACCACACACTGAACAGAACCTTCTGGCATGTTGAGCTTGGGCTTCCCAGCCTCCAGAACTATGAGAGATAAATTTTGATTATTAATAAAGTATCCTATCTCTGGTGTTGTGTTGTAGTAGGACAAATATGCTAAGGAACATGAATAACTCAAGGTGCTTGGCCTGAGTGACTAAAGGATGAATCATTATCTGATATGAGGAAGACTGAGAAAAAGACACATACTGGAAAGTGAAGGAAGAGAGGTAGGTCACAATTTCAGCTTTGGAAATGGAAAGGTTGGAATTCTTATTAGAGGGACATGTGAAGATGACTAATAGGAGGGAAAGTATATGAGGCTGAAACTTGGAGAGAGGTCATGGTTGGGGACATAACTTTGGTAATATTCATTAGATAGTACTTAAAATAATGAGACTGGAGAAAATTACAATGAGATTAAAAATAAATGTAAAAGAATTTCAAAAATGAATCTCCGGTACGTACCGAAATTAGAAGGTCAGGAGATAAGAAGGAACCAAAAAAGGAGAGAAACATAAATTTGTGAGGTAGCAGCAAAATCAGAAGATTGCCATATCCTGTTTTTTTCTGACTTTAAAAGTTAGAGAGTAATCTCTAATGCCAAATGGTACTAGTGGAGAAATCAGATTAAGACTGATTACTGACCATCAGATTCTGAAATCCAGATGTTGGTGACCACTAAAACAACAGTTTTGGTAGAGTATTGAAGCAAAAACTGATTGGAACAGTTTGGAGGGAGATAGGAGAGAATTTGAGAGGAATAAGAGAAGATTCTCAGAGCAGAGAAGTAGAACAGTAGTTACAGAAAAAAAATCAATAAGTTTTTGGTGTATTTGGTTTTATTTTGTTTTATTTTTTTTTAAGATGAAACAAACAACACTATCTTTTTTTTAAAATTGTACTTTAAGTTCTGGAATACATGTGCAGAACGTGCAGGTTTGTACTATAGGTATACATGTGCCATGGTGGTTTGTGGCACCCATCAACCCATCATCTAGTTTTTAAGCCCCACATGCATTAGATATTTGTCCTAATGCTCTCCCTCCCCTCGTCCCCCAACCCCTGACAGGCCCTGGTATGTGATGTTCCCCTCACTGTGTCCATGTGTTCTCATTGTTCAACTCCCACTTATGAGTGAGGACCTGTGACGTTTGGTTTTCTGTTCCTGTGTTAGTGTGCTGAGGATGATGGTTTCCAGCTTCATCCATGTCCCTGCAAAGGACATGATCTCATTCTTTTTTATCGCTGCATAGTATTCTATGGTGTATATGTGCCATATTTTCTTTATCCAGTCTATCATTGATGGGCATTTGGGTTGGTTCCAGGTCTTTGCTATTGTGAATAGTGCTGCAATAAACATACCTGTGCATGTGTCTTTATAGTAGAATGATTTATAATCCTTTGGGTATATAACCAGTAACGGGATTGCTGGGTCAAATGGAATTTCTGGTTCTAGATCCTTGAGGAACGGCTACACTGTCTTCCGCAATGGTTGAACTAATTTACATTCCCACCAACAGCGTAAAAGCATTCCTATTCCTCCAGAATCTACAAGGAACTTTAATAAATGTTTGAGAAAAACAAATAACCCCATCAAAAAGTGGGTGAAGGATATGAACAGACACTTCTCAGAGGAAGACATTTATGTGGCCAATAAACATGAAAAAAAGCTCATCATCACAGGTCATTAGAGAAATGCAAATCAAAACCACAAATAACAATGTCTTTCATTGACAGAAGCAATCCATTAGTGAAAAAAATTTTAATGATGAAGGAAATAAAGTATTTAATTTTCTAAAGCAATATTATTAAGCAGTCAGGAAAGAATGACATATAGGGAGAAACTGGCCTTAAATAGGAGCATAAACAGTTTTACACAGCAAGAGGGAAGCCAAGTTAAATGGTCACGAATGTTGCTCAGTGGGTTGATTGTGGTGGGAAAGCTTAAAGAAAAAAATGATTACTTCAAGTTTTTCAGTAAAATAGGAAACAATTCATCAACTAAAGAGAGAATGGTGTAGCAATGCTAGAATTTTGAGGAAAATGAGAAAGTTTGAAAAGTCATCAGAGGCCCAGAAGCATTAATCAATTAGGTACTATATGTGATTCCTAGTTAAATTTAAGGGCCTATAAGAGATTTGTAGTCATAAAATTAAAGTGAGATGAGCTTCATCAATCTCTTCCTACCTTCTTCCTGCTTCCTCCTCCTCTTCCTTCTCCTTCTTCTTCTTGTAAGTTCATTGGAACACCTGTAGGCATGAAGTAGATTTAAAATTGGATATAACCTGCATGAAGGTTTGGCCAAATGAGACAGAAAGAGAAGGTCAAGAAATGTATAATGTATGCAATGAAGTAGTTGAAGTAATTGAACTTAGCATTTAAACTAGTAGGAAAGAGAAAAAGGGAAGGAGAAATGTGAGACATCGTGAAAAGTTGTTAAGATTAATCAATTGAGGTTAAAGCAAGGTCAAAATATTATTGATATCAAGGTCCTAGTACTAGACATGTAGAATATGGTTCAAAGAGTGCCATGACTGAAATTGAGATAATAACAATTTGCATTTGCTGCAAATGACAAGGTCACTGCTGTGTGCATGGTATTAAAGATGATGAATGTAGTGAAGGTAAAATTTAACTACTACCCTCTTAGGAGTTTTTTGGAACCAATAATTAAATTGACATAAGACAGATCAACAGGAGAAAAGCATACAAATTTATTTAATATAAGTTTTATGTGAACCTCCCGGGTTCAAGCAATTCTCCTGCCTCAGCCTCCCGAGTAGCTGGGATTACAGGCTTGCAGCACTGTGCCCAGCTAATGTTTGTGTTTTTAGTGGAGATGGGGTTTTACCATGTTGGCCAGGCTGGTCTTGAACTCCTAACCTCAGGTGATCTGCCCATCTCAGCCTCCCAAAGTGCTAGGATTACGGGCATGAGCCACCATGCCCGGCCTATTTTGCTCATTTTTAATTTTACTTTTCTCCTTCTTGTTGACTTTAAAGACTACTTTGTATATTATATGTTAACAATCCTGCTAATGTGAATGGTATTGTGTTTTTAATTTCAAATTCCAATTATTTATTGATGGTACACAAAAAGGCAATTGACTTTTTTATACTATGTATCCTGAAACCTGGCAATTTCTTATTCCAGGAATTTTTTTGTTGTGGTTGTTATTGTTATTGTTAATTCTTTGGGATTTCTACATAGACAGTTATGTCATCTGTGAAAAGACATTTGTATTTTTTCCCAGTCTGCATAATTTTATTTCTTTTGTTGGTCTTAAATTTTCATTAGCTAGGACTTTTAAGTACATTATTGAATAGGAATGGTGAGAGAAAACAAAGACCCTTAAAATGTTACAATTCAGATTCTGTGTTTCATTATTTATGAGAAAAACTTTTATTTGTATTATAACATCTCTAAAAATCTAGATGACTTTCATCATTAATGAAAATTTTTAAAAAACATTGTGTCATAATTCAAGTATAGAGTTTCTTTTTTCTATTTAATGTTTATAAAAGATTATGTGTTAAATGCAAACTTTGCTCTAATTAAATGTAATAGTGTAAATGGCAAAAAAAAACTGTTACAAGATTAAATATGATTTTTAGAAAATTGAAGCCTGGCAGAAATCCATATTTTATTTGAACAAATAATATGTTGAATGGCCTTATTATGGGCCTTGAACCACTGTTCCAATGACTATGTCAATTTTCTTTTGGTTTCTATTGCTTTATTCTGTCTGTGTCTTCAGAGACTACCCTCCATACATTTTTCCCTTTACTTATTTAAATAGTACTCATATTTTTACATTGGAATCCCAATTTCTGGAAGAAGCTTTTTCTTTTCCTTGTCATTAGTCACCTTTATGCTATACAGCATGTGATAACTTTACAGGTCCTACCACAGAGGGTAGGTGAATTCTGAATACATAGCAGATATTCAGTACCTACTTGATAATATTTGTTTAACAAGGAAAGTGAAAATGCCAAAAGTAATTTTCTTCCCAGTGTATGAATAAATAACTTCTGTTCTTGCCTATGACATGCCTTCTATGTAACAGGACTAAATAACTAACTCGGATGGAAAATTGTCTTTCACCACAGGAGATAAACTCTTTTGTTTACTATAATTGCAATTTGACATGCAATAAATTGTGTAAAGAATCAGAGATTAAGTTTAAAGAGCAAGATTGAGAAGCTTCATCATACACACCTAAACACTCAAATGTTAGAGAATTGTGGGTGCATGTATTGTTTTATTTTAAGACTAGGTATGTGTTTTAGAGGAGATATATAGGATTTGGAATTTTTAAAAGCTATGGTTTTTAGTTTGTTTTAGTTTAGGCGACTTAATCTTCCAACACTTCAGATATGCCACAATAAAACAAGTGCTATATATATATATAATATGTATATATAATATATTATATCTCATATATGTAATATGTACATATAATATAATATGTATATATATATATAAAATCACCAGTCATTAGAGAAATGCAAATCAAAACCACAATGAGATACCATCTCACACCAGTTAGAATGGCAATCATTAAAAAGTCAGGAAACAACAGATGCTGGAGAGGATGTGGAGAAATAGGAATGCTTTACATTGTTGTTGGGAGTGTAAATTAGTTCAGCCATTGTGGAAATCAGTGTGATGATTCCTCAAGGATCTAGAACCAGAAATACCATTTGACCCAGCAATCCCATACTGGGTATATACTCAAAGGATTATAAATCATTCTATTATAAAGACACATGCACACATATGTTTATTGCAGCACTATTCACAATAGCAAAGACTTGGAACCAACCCAAATGCCCACTAATGATAGACTGGATAAAGAAAATGTGGCACATATACACCATGGAATACTAGGCAGCCCTAAAAAAGGACGAGTTCATTTCCTTTGCCAGGACATGGATGAAGCTGGAAACCATCATCCTCAGCAAACTAACACAGGAACAGAAAATCAAACACCACGTGTTCTCACTTATCAATGGGAGTTGAACAATGAGAACACATGGACACAGGAAGGGAACATCACACACAAGGGCCTGTTGGGCAATGGGGGGCTAGGGGAGGGATAGCATTAGGGGAAATACCTAATGTAGATGGTGAGTTGATAGGTGCAGCAAACCACCATGGCATGTCTATACCTATGTAACAAACCTTACACGTTCTGCACATGTATCCCATAACTTAAAGTAAAATAAAACAAACAAACAAGCAAAAAACAGTAAGTGCAATAATTTTTAATTTAATGTTTTTTCAAGTTTTAAAATAAGATAATATATATAAATGTGGTGCCTAAAATGTAGGATGTAATAGGTGTTCAATGTTATCGATTTTAATCTTTTCTTATTTGGTTAAAATATGAATTTTTTTATTCCATGTTAAGATTAATATCTGAGTTGTTTGTTATTTATCTTGTTATGTTACCCAGGTCCTTTAAATTTTTTTCCTTTCCCTGTTATTTTCTAAATCTTCACATTCTCATACTTTTTTAGGATTGTTACTAGAGACAGAGAGAGAGGTTGAACCTCAGACCAGTTAATATTGCTCTTGCTGAATTTGCTATACAGAGAATTTGTGAGGCAAATTGGAAATTAGTGCCTCGACTGAGAACCCTAGAATATATCTTGATTTGAATAATTTATTTAACCCTCAATGTTCACAAACAATATACTGTGTACCTCTATTTCAGCATATTTTATGTGTGTTTCAATTATATACATAACCTCACATACAGTTTTATAGGAGCAGGGACCATGTCACTATTTTTTTCCTATACCCAGACAGATACCAAAATCTTGAAGCACATAAGATGTTCAATAAATGTTTGTTTAATAAATGGATGAATGAAGGTATGAATGTATGACTGCAATAATGGGATCATTGTTCTCAATTATAGTGGATAAGAATTGTCTAGAATTCACCATATGAAATTTAATAGATACAGAGAATATGGAATGGGTTATACTTTAAAGAATTCTCAAAAAGAAAATCATATCCTATTCAAAATGTTTGTGGGACTATTAAACATTTTGATATTCTATTCTTATTTAAAGAACACTTTGCAATATTTATACTTACATGCTGATGTCATTGTTTATATACCAGTTATATGAGGATTTCAAATTGAATCTTTTTATCATCATGGAATTAGATAGCATGTATATTAGGTTCCCATTTTCAGATAAGGGAATTAAATCAGAAAGGTATTAAATAATTTGTGCATGTTCATACACCTACAGAACTATAGTTCTTGTAGTTGTACCCAGGATATCTGATTTTAACTTTGAGTTCGTCTTTTTGTTTTCATATCAGTAACTACATAGTTAACTCTTTTAGTAGTTAAGTTACTATAATCACTTGAAAACACTTCAGTTTGGTCACTTTGCACTGAGAAATTCGGGTTGAATATATGTTTCCAATTAATTTTTAATGAAATAAAAATGTTCTACATAATGAAAAATAACAAAACTAAGTACTTTTCAATGTTAAATGTTTTAGTCTCATTTTTTACCCAGTCTTCTCACTTTGAACATTGAATTGATAGTCAATAACTATTTGTTGAACATTTAAATGGTCCAGCAGAAAAATTACATGCATGGAAATATGCAATTTTTAAAAATTCTAAGAAGAAGTTAACTATGAAGACAAAATATGACTGGTGCACGAAAAATATTTTTGACAACCTCAGATGATGTATGCTATTATTACCATTTGGAGGAGTCATTAAGGCATTAAGGTACCAAGTGAATCTTAGACATTAGTAGTGAAAACTATGTCTTAAACAATAATTTGTGAAAGTAGTAAAAAAAACACATTTAAGAACCAATCACCATTAAATGTAAATGTATTAGTCAGGATTCTCTTAGAGGGACAGCACTAATAGAGAGAGATGTGTGTGTGTATATATATATAGATAGATAGATTATATCTATATCTATATCTATATCTGTAAAGGGGTGATTGTTAAGTATTAACTTATACAATCACAAGGTCCCGCAATAGGCTGTCTACAAGCTAAGGAGCAAGGAGAGCCAGTCGGAGTCTCAAAACTGAAGAACTTGGAGTCCTATGTTCGAGGGCAGGAAGCATCCAGCACGGAAGAAAGATGTAGGCTGGGAGTCTAGGCCTGTCTTGCTTTTTCACATTTTTCTGCCTACTTTATATTCACTGGCAGCTGATAAGATTGTACACTCCAGATTAAGAGTGGATCTACCTTCCCCAGCCCACTGATTCAAATGTTAATCTCTTTTAACAACACCCACACAGACACACCCAGGATCAATACTTTGTATCCCTCAATCCAATCAAGTTGACACTCAGTATTAACATCACCATAAGTAAACCTTTAATTAATAAGAAATAATGAAAAAAGTCCATTTCAGATTAGAAATTTTGACTAAATCAAGAGAATACAAGTAATGGACCCTGACTGTGTTCATAAAGAGAGATCAAGAAAGAAATTATTTACCTACTGAAGTCCATTAGTGGGAATACAAAGATCAGCCCTTTAAGTGCATGTTCTTAGGAATAAGACAATTATTATTATTATTATTATTATTTAATCTGATGATTCAGTTTCTGATAGTTTTTACTCAAATATGTATATTAAATGAGAGAAATTTGAACTCTAATAATATGCAATAAACAAAGAGATACAAATAACAAAAATGATACATAGTTGGAATTTTAAATGAATATCAAAATTAGTAGGGATTCCAGAATCTTATCCAATGGTGACTAGAAGAGACAAGCATATACAAGGGTGGAAAGAAAAATAAAGAAAAAATAGATAGAAGGATTATTATGGCCTCATTCTTTTCTTTTATTCTTTTGGCTTATTTCTATAATAAAGGATGCCTTATTCTCTTTTATTAAAAGGAGAAGGGAAAATTCAGGACAATGCTTCTTCTCTTGGAAAGCTCTAGTGGACTCTTTTTAAAGCAACAAGCTTCTAGTGAGCTTTTGTTTGCCTGTAGAAAAGCAAATTAAGGTTCCATCTGGGAACTTGTCACTCTATAGGAATACATGTTTTATTGAAATGTTTGCAGGATTCACTATTCTTAGGGTTGTCAGAGATGGGCACCTCTCTCATTAGGTACAATGAGAATGGTATGATGCAAGGGAATTATGAGGCAGCATGCAACTGCTGCAGAGGCACTGACTTTAAGAAGAGAGCTGTAAGTAACTTAAGTCTTCAGCAATGTAGTATTTTCCACAGAAGGAAAAAGCTAAGGCAAGAGGGAAGAGAGAAAGGTCTTGGAGTAAACACCTAAGACTAGAATTGAGTTCTGTATTCACTCTGTGTTTTCTTAGGTTACTTACCCTTCAGTTGTAGTATAGGGATAATAACATCACATTTGACTATTATGAATGATAATTGGAACAATATATATAAATCATTGACCAAAATGTCTGGCATACATTAGGACTTCAAGAAGTGGTGGACATTATTCTGGAAAAGAGTAGATACACAGCAATGACTAGTGATGTTGACTAATTTAGTAAATTGCTTATACATACTCAGATTTCTAAAATGCAAAATTAATTGTAGTGCACTTTTAAGTTGATTTCCTCTTAGCTGTTGAATATTCGTTTAAGGAAAATGTTTGTTTCTTATGTAGCAAGTGAAAAAAAATGCACAGATCCTGGGATTTAGTCCAGAATGGAGGCTAGTCTTTATGCTTCTTTCATCACTGGGCTGAGCCCTTTACTGCAGTTAATATAGTTTTGAGGCTGGGAGAGGCCATAAGTTGGAGTTCAAGTTGCTGGACACTGATCTCTGCCTAAGAATTGGTATTAAAATATAGGAAACCTATGGTATTTGAACAAGCAAAGTAGAAGTTACATTTGAGAGGAAATAAATGAAAGTTGATATGGCTGGTGAGTAAAGAAGGAAAACTGATTCTGTAGGAGCCTGGTGAATGGGAGCTAGATCATATAAAGAAATCATATAAGGACATAGGATCACATATTGAATTAAGGATTTTGTACTATATCTTAGAGTGAGAAGTTAATGGAGAACTTTATGCATAATAATAACTTGAATAACAAATTTAATAAGACATTGTTCCTGTACCATGAGGGAGGTTTTGAATAAAGCATTAATAGATGTAGATAAACCAGTTTAGAGGCTTTTATATAACTTTGATATAAAGAGGATGGCTTCAAGACCTAGAATTGTGTAAGAGGAGATAGATGGTAAGTAGAAAGTAGACTCAAGATAAATGGTAAGACAGTGGCACTGGGTATAAAGAGTGATTTCCAGATTGTCAACGTTTCTAGCTCTATTCAGTGAAAAAATATACCTTTCATCACTCATATCTTTTTCAAATGGGTGAACATTTCTCTTGTGTATAGCCTAGATGATATTATTTGGGAGTCTGTGCAGGACATACGATTATGTGTATTACAAAAGGAAGTAACCCCAAATATTGTAGTTCTCATTCTAGTTCACACCAGCTAGTGTTCATGACATGTTGGGAGGAACAATTGCTTAGTTTAACAATTCAAAAACTTTGACACATAATGTGAGTCAGACGGGCTAAAAACAATAAACAAAATTGACATATACTTTTTCTTCATGAAGCATTACACTGGTATAAACTGTTTCAGCAGATGTCCATTGACTCTACATAATTAACAGGAAATTAGGAAGTAGAGGTAGTATGAAGCCCATAGATTAATATCAATGAATTTTTACCTGCTTTCTGGCATTTGGGCCATGTCTATAATTGTCTTCTGATGTTATTATTAAGTTAATTAAAATTAATACTATAAACTCTATCAAAAGTATTATGGTACAGTTTTGTTTTCTATTGTTTTTAAGCCCAAAGATGCTTAGCATAATTGTTCTATAATATTCCTTGAGTACTCATCTTAATTGTGAAAATGTAGGACAAGTCTTTTCCCACTTGATATTCACTTTCAGTTCATAAGACAAAGATAAATATCTTACCAAATTGAGACAAGAAGTTTTATGATGGAGCCAACACATTTTTCCTTCTTACTCTTTCTTCCTAATACTAGAAGTTAGGCCTATCTTCCCATTGGCAGGAAAATATCATGGGATTTTGATTGTTAAGTTCTCATAAAGAAAATGAGGAAATGGGGAAAGTTCATTATCTTTCCCAAGTTACTTCTCTCTGGGGTGAAATGAGAACCTGGGATTAGATTTCATCTTTTTTTGGGAGTTGCACTGTCTCTCACAGGACCTGTAAATGCACTTAATGAAAACACAAAGCAACTATTGGATATATTATTCCCTTCTTCACCAAGTTTATTCCTCTAAGTAGCATATACTAAATTTTGGAGGTGGGAAGGGGAAAAAGTAAATGCAAACCCTTTTTGATCTGCCTTTTTAGAAATACCACCTCCAAACAAATTTATTTTTGAGCATTTTCTATGCATATTGTCAGATGTACCCAACACAATCCTTCTTTGAGGCCTTACCTTTAAAAAATACCTTTGCAAGGGAAATCATTTTTAAAAATTAACAGTTCTGTAAATATTGTGAATAGTCATATTGCTATGGTCTGAATGTTTATGTCTCCCCCACAAAATGTATATGCTGAAATTCCAACCTCCAAAGCCGATAATATTAAGAGGTGGGTCCTTCGGGACTAGACAAGACCATGAAGGTGGAGCCCTCATGAAAAGGATTAGTGTCCTTATAAAAGAAGCTGGAGAGAGACTCCTCACTCCTTTCGCCATTAAAGTTAACAGCAAGAAGCCCTCACCAGACATGGAATCTGCTGGTGCTTTGATCTTGGACTTTTAGCTTCTAGACCTGTGAGAAATAAATTTCTATGGTATAGTATTTTTGTTATAGCAGCCTGGAAGTGCCCACCAATCTGCTGTCTAATGAGGACCTGCTTCCTGGTTTGCCAATGGCCATCTTCTCATTGCATCCTTACATGAGGAAGGGAGAAGTTAATCGCTTTTGTGTTTCTTCTTATAAAGGCACTAATTCCATTACAAGAGAGTTTCATCCTCATGACTTCATCTCTTGAAGTCCCCACTTCCTAAAACCATCACTTTGGTGATTAGGATTTCAACACATCAATTCGAGGAAGATATAAAAACATTCAGTCCATAATACCAGACATTTCCGAAGGCTATGAATTTTATATATTACCCATCTGCAGACTTAATTTTTACATCAAATATTAAGTTTCTTGTTAAAAATTAATAAAGGAATATTGTTTAAAATTTATTTTATTTAACTTGATATCCAAAATAGTATTTTTTAACATGCAATCAATAAATAAAAGTGTTAATGAGGTATTTGACAGCCATCTTTTGAACTACGTTTGAAATCTTTTTTGAAATTTTATTAAAATTTTACACTTAACAGCAAATCTTAATTTGGTCTAGCCGCATTTCAAAAGCTTGATAATAACATGTGGCTCTTATATTGAACATCAGAGTAGTACAGTGTTTTCATGACCTTTATTTATTTTAAAAAAGAAAGAAACATGGTAGAATCATTGTTTAAATGGTGCTTCTTCTTGCATTAGACAAACATAGGTCTTGACTAGATGGCTTACGATATGGAGGCCATCTGTTTTAGAGTGATTATGCTATCTTGTGACCATGTTATGGGAATCATTTGAATAAAGAGAGAAATGTACATACTTAATAAGTAGATTAAATATTAACTTTTCTCACTACTTTTTGTTTTGAAAATTTGTCCTAAAGCACTGTAAATGCTGTATTCTTCTAGTAGTTTATGTTTTTTGTTTTATATGGAGTTTATTTTAAAATAAATTTTGGCTAAGACAAAGTTTTAATGGCTCATAAATTAATCTTTTTATTAAGGTGAAATTCACAAAATTAAAGTATACAATTTTAGTACATTCACATTTAGCACATTGTGCAACTATAATGTCTATCTAGTTACAAAGCATTTCATCATCCCAAAAGAAAATCCTACACTTTCTGAACTGTTACTCCCTATTTCTCATTATCGCCAGCCCTTCTATTTTTCTGAATGGAATGCACGCTGTGCAGTGAACCGCAGAGACAGAGCACGCCGGCCCGCAGGGTGGCCAGGTGCAAGACCACCTGAGCGAAAACACGCTACTCAACCAGTGCCCACTCACCTGCTGGTCTCAAGACAGAGGCACAGGTGTGAGTCCAGGCTCTGATACCTGCTACCTGGGCAAGTCACTTTACTAAGTCTTAATTTCTCTATACAGGAGGGAGGAAAGAAAGGAGGGAAGGGTGCGGGGGGGAAGGGGGAAGGGGAAAGGGAGGGGGAGGGGGAAGGGGAGGCTTCCTAGAGGCTATTTTTTTGGATGCACTTATTCTGCGTATTGCATATACGTTTAATCATATAGTATGTGACCTTTTGTTTCCGGTTTCCTTCACTCAGTCTAATATTTTCTTTTTGAGGTTAATCGATGATATTACGTGCCTAAGTACTTCATTTTTATTTATGGTTGAATAATAAACTACTGTATGTATACCACGCTTTCAGTCTTCATTCATTTATTTTTAGGCATTGGTGTTGTTTTCACCATTTTGGTTATTGTGAATAGTGGTATTCAGTATTTACACAAAAGTATTTCTTTAAGTTTCTGTTTAAAACTTTTTGGACATATAGCCAGCAGTAGAATTTCTAGGTCATGTGGTAATTTTATATATAACTTTTCCAGGAACCACAAAACTTCCACAGCAGTTGTATTCTTTTATTCCCACCAGCAATGTAAGAAGTTTCTGATTTCTCCACATCCTTGCCAATACTTATTTTCTGTTTTTATTTTTGTTTTGGTTTTATTATAACTTTCCTAATATATGTGAAGCTGGGTTTTAACACAGTTCTGCTTTGCATTTTCCTAATGGCTAATGATGTTAAATATCTTTTCATGTATTTGTTAGCTATTTGTATATCTTCTTCAGGGAAATCTCTATTAAAATTCTTTTCTTATAAATTGGACTTTTTGTTGTTGACTTGTAGGAGTGTTTGGTATATTCTGGATAATAGACTCTTGTCAGCTATGTGACTTGCAAATATTTTATCCTATCTGTACACTGTCTTTTTGCTTTCTTAAAGTCCTTTGATATGCAAATGTTTTTAATTCATAAAGTTCAGTCTATCTAATTTTCATTCGTTGTTTGTGCTTTTGGTGTCATATCTAAGGATCCATTGCCAAATAAAAGGTAATAAAGATTTATCCCTATGTTTTCCTCTAATATTGTTATAATTTTATCTCATATTTAGGTCTTTGTCCATTTTGAGTTAATTTCTATATGATATGAAAGTCAAGCTTCATTATTTTGTGTGTGGATATACAGTTTTCCCAGTACTATTTGTTGAAGAAACCAGTTTTTTCCGTATTAAATCTTCTTGGCATCCTTGTTTAAAAGAAACTTAAATTGTCAAAGAGTGAACTGTTTTTCCCCACATATTTGTAAATAATTCTGTTTTCTTTCTGTTATTGATTTCTCTCTTTATTCATCATGTCAGATGCTTTGTATGATCTCAATTTTTTACATGTACTGAGACTTGTTTTGTGGCCTAACATATGTTTTATCATGTTCACTTGAAAAGAAAGTATTTGTTTTTATTGAGTGGGGTATTCCATATATCTCTTTTAGGTCTGGTTCATTTATAACGTTGATCAAGTGCCCTATTTAACACCAAGAAAATCATTTTTTTATTCTTTTTTTCTACACCTAAAAAAACTATTTTTCTGCAATAATAAAATAAAATAATAATGTCAGAAAAGAAACTCAGCAAGTGAAAATTTTATTTTATGAAACTTTGTATATATAAGCATACCAAGGAAAAAGTCAAAATAGAAAATAAGCATAATGGGAAAAAAAAGACTTCTTAACTCTGGCGAGATGACATAATTCTGCCTTTTAAACATGGATAAATTTGTAAAAAAATTTTACTTCAAGAAAGTAAATGATTGCTTGGCCCCTTGTTACAACAAGTGTTCCTCATAAGCCAGAAACATTAGCATTACTTGAAAGCTATTTAGAAATACAAGATTCCAGGCTCTATCCCAGGCCCATTGATCAGATTATGTTTTAACAAAATGCTCAGGTTATTCAAAAGCACATAAAGTTTAAAAAATATTGTTGTAGATGAGTGGTTCTCAACCATGACTATACTTTAGAATCACATAATAATCATAAAGAAAAAACAAGAGAACTACTCATGCCAGCATCTTATGTAGAGATTCTAATTTAATCTTCCTAGAATGGTTCTCTAGTTTTTTGTTCATTTGTTTGAATGCTGCAAATCTAGGTGATTTGACTTCCACCCAGTAATAAGAGTCATTGATCTATCAGGAGTTTTTAACTGCAGTCCACAGATCACTTGTATTTCAATAAAATTATTGTTTTTCTATAATCATATATGTATATATATGTGTGTGTGTGTGTGTGTGTTTTCTTTGATCCTTGCATTAAACATATACCATTCCTTAATGAAGGAATACATAAAATCCAACAAACTGCCAAAGGAGTCCATGACACAAAACTTTTAAGAATCCAGAAAAAAATAATTATCCTGACCTTTTTCTAATGACAAAATGTCATATGCACTTAAAGGTCAGTGCAATCTAATCTTACCTTTTGAGCCCAACTGCGTACTCAAACTTTTTTTTTGTTCCTCCTTACAGTGATCAAACAAGACCTAGTATGCTTTCTTTCTTATCTGATTATGAAAAATTTGTGTATCTAATTAACTTAGTTTCTTCCCAGTGGCAATTTGTGGTTGAATATCTAGAATCTATTTTCTCTTCCATAATTATAAATGTAACCATTTATTTTTTAGGGTATCTCAACCTCTCCCTCAAGTATGCCAAATGCTTCAAGGGAAAGTAAAATATAGCAGCTCTTTATCTAGGCTCTGATAGCCTAAGCCAATCAGCCCATTCCCAGGTATTGCTTTAGTAATAGTCATATGATCTAAGCTAGTTCAATAGGAGTGAGTCTGTGGTAATTGTGATTGAAATGTTGAGTCACAACAGATTGTCCTTCCTTTGACTGTGAACTAGGAATCAATTATTCTCAATTGTGATAAACCTTTCCATGACTATGATAAAATAATTATTTAGAAGAAGACAACACTGTAGTTGGCAGAAGATAGAGATGAAAAAATAAACAGACAAATGAACAAACTATTCTTTCTTACTTTTATATGGCTAGGTTACCTGAATATGAGTCTGAAGGTCTCCTTATTCCTGGACTTTATATGAGCAATTCAGTCCTCTTTATTAGTAGGCCAGGTTGAGTCATTTGCTGTTTCTATTAACCAAGAACATTCCAAATTTTTATAGGATTTGGAATTGTGAATGGGACAATTAAGGACCCATTCAATTTCATTAAAAGTGTGAACTTGATTAAGTAAAGGAGTTAGGTAGAAGACAAAAAAATAAAAAAAACCCAAAACTTTTATCCACAATATGTGGAAGTTTTCAATCCTTATTTTATGGTAGCAAAAGAGTTAAAATGAGGCCTACTGAAGCATGGATTTGATATTAGACTTTATGTCCAGAAACTACACCATTAGGAGCTTGGTGAAAAACAACCAGAATATTGGACTATATTATAAAGGAAAAAGCAAGCTTGATCCCAAAGTGGCTTTTTGAAGAGAGCAAAAAACAACAACAACAAAAAGTTTGCTAACAGAGGCTTAGTCTACCCATGTGATGAATTCCCTGATGTTTAAAATGTCTTAAATACCAGGCATGCTAGGGCATAGCTGGAAAGGCTAAACTTCACACACTAAGCTGAAGTTAATAAAGGGAGAGATGAGGAGGTAAAATATTCAGCAAAGGCAAGGTTGGGACCAATGAGAAACTTTCCTGTCCTCTTCAAGCCCCTCTTGTTAATTATTCCTTATCTGCTAAAGGAAGCAACAGTGGTCATTGTCAAGATACAAGCAGAAGCATCCTGGGCACAGATAGGATGCTTTTTGATGTATCCTGTCTTTGTTTAAAATGTTTATCTCTGTTTATTATGTATTTTTACATTAATTTTGAAGTTTTAAAATATTGTTTAAATATTTTGTTCATCTTAGTTGCAGTTTCTTTTGTGCCTCTTTTAATTTTGTGTCCAAGGCAAGTCGCTCACTTACCTCACTATTGTCCTGACCCTATATCTCCTCAACTGCATCAATTATTTTGAATTGTTTAGAAGTGAAGACTAAGATAAAACCAAAATGAAATCTTTGATAATTCAGTTGAGCCATTACATCAATCAAGCTGGTAAACCTTTCTCAGTTTTATTGACCCATTTCAAGATGGGATTTTCTATTACTTTCACTTGAAAACTCCCTAACACATCTATGTTTATTTTAGCTTACAAATCCCCTTTGTTTCTGCTGGTAGGACCACCATTTACTTAGTTTAGGTAGCTCTGGGCGAAAGTGGTAACAGTGTAGGTTGCCAATACCTTGACAGACACAACTTTTATGATGATATATCCTCACTAAATAAGCAAAAACTGATTGTCTGAAAAGGGAAAGTTCTATTCACTTGTGAATATTTTTTATGCTCTGCATCATACCATATGCTTTAGTGATATGAGAAAGAGGTATATCCAAATGGTTTCTGTTTTTCAGAGGCTCATGAGACAGTGGCAAAAAAAAAAAAAAAAAGCCATAAGGTGCAATGGGTTAAGGACAAATACAGACTGAAACTGTTCTGATCCTTAGACAGTATAAAGAGAACCAGAAGAGAAAATAACAATCTTATAAAATTATTAGTTCATTCAAAGTTGAACTTTAAGAATAAAGATAAAATAAAAATCTTTACTACATGGATTTAAAATTACATGGCATTTTTGACAAGTAAGGTGATACCTAACAGAGTTAAATTAGAAGAACTGAAACTCAAAATGCTATGCTTAGTTCATTCACTTAACCTTTCATTTCAGATGAGTTATTGAGTAACTATGGTCAGCAAGGCCTTAACATTGCTATAGGAAATGGAAATATAAATCAGGAAAAAATAGTAGCCCAGTTGCAGAATAAGATAAAGGCACATATAAACATAACTTGTGGCAGAATATAATATGTGCTCAAAAAGAAGCATAATTTAGGTGTTATATCATTTAGATAAATGCAAGGTCATAATCAAATATGGCAAAATCACACAATGATCCATGGAGAGGGGGTTAGATTTAAGGTCATTATTGGAGGATGGTTAAGATGTGCATAGGAAGACAAGCAACTGAGAAATTGTTTTATTAACTCATGTACACAATTGAATTAGAAGGTGCTATTCCTTCAAGATGCTGCGTTATTAATTCCTTTAATGGTAGATTTAAGGTATTTAGATTTTTATAAAAAATAATTCTTGCAGGCTGTGCATGGTGGCTCACACCTGTAATCCCAGCACTTTGGGAGGCCAAGGCAGGCAGATCATGAGGTCAGGAATTCGAGACAAGTCTGGCCAACATAGTGAAACCCTGTCTCTACTGAAAATAGAAAAATTAGCTGGGCATGGTGGTGTGCACCTGTAGGCCCAGCTACTTAAGAGGCTGAGGCAAGAGAATAGCTTGAACCCGGGAGGCTGAGGTTGTGGTGAGCTGACATCACAACACGGCACTCCAGCCTGGGCAACAAGAGCAAAACACCATCTCAAAACTAAAATAAATAAATAAAATACAAAAATAATTCTTGCAGATGTTATTTTTTACTCCTGAAAGAGTGCCATAGTATTATTTGCATGCTGGAATATGTGGGGTACTGGAAGCTGTAGTTGGTTCAGTTCATAAAACTGAATTTTCTTGCCTTTATTTATGGGAAGAAAAGACCAGTTTGATTAAAGCAATATCCATTTAATCTAATTTGTGTTAAAATTTTACTTCGTAAATATTTTTATCTCTGTTTAGGTGTTAGCAAAAGCCTGTGCGTATCATAAATGTAGTCACATATTCATACTGTCTATTTTTGCTTTTCCTCCAAACAAACTGACCTACTCATCTTACCTATATAAAGAAAATGTCTGTTTGCTTTTCGTAAGTTCTATCTTCTGGCCCATTTGAAAATTAGAGTTTCATGTAGAGCAGTCCAATTATATTTTTTTCTCTATCACTGTGTAGAAAATGTTGAAAATTTTGCACTTGAATGAGGAGGCAAAGAGACTTACAGGCTGATTACTGTCATTGATGTAGTATCAGGAATAGAGTGCATGTATGACATTCTTTATGCCCTGAATGATGAGTATGATCACGAACAGAAACTTTAGGCCTAATTTCAATTTCAGATTTGCCAACAGCTCTTTGTATTTTCTCTGCTTTCTTAAACAATATTGAAGTCTGCCCCTTTAAATAGTAGCAAAAAAGACATGGTCCATAGCAATAAGGCAAATGCTAGGGACCTGAGGTCATTTGTCTGTGGGAAGTAAGTAGGTACAATAATCTCCCCTTATCTATGTGGGATACTTTTGAAGACTCCAGGTGAATGCCGGAAACTGTTGATTGTACTGAATCCTATATATACCATAAAATTTTTCTATACATACATACTTATGATAAAGTTAAATTTATAAATTAGACATAGATATGCTGAGTAAGGTGGCAAAATAGAAAGCTCCACCGATCATTTCCCTGACAAAAATACCAGTTTAACAACTATCTATACAAGCACAAAAATGGACCTTCATAAGAATAAAAAACCAGGGGAGCACTTACAGTAACTGGTTTTAACTTCATATCACTGAAAGTGGTGCTTAAGTCATAAGAAAAACAGTCTTGAATCATTGATGCCAACCCTCCCTTGTCCCCTAACAGTGGCAACACGGTGTGGAGAGCCTTTCTATGTGCTGGGGAGAGGGGTTGACTCAGTCCTGCCACGTTATGGCAAAAAACAAAATCAAACCAAACTTAGGTGATTCCTGCCCACAGAGGGGGCATTTATACCAGCCCTGCCCAGAGGGGAATTGCCAATCCCAGAAGTAGGAACTTGAGTTCCCACAAGCCTCACCACCACAGGCTAAAGTGCTCTGGGACTCTAAATAAACTTGAAAGACAGTCTAGATCACAAAGACTGCAACAGCTAGGCAAGTTCTAGGGCTGAAATGGGCCTAGAGACAGTAGACCGGGGGAGGTAGGGAGGATGGAATAGACTGAAAAAATAGGTAGGGTAGCTAAGAGGGTGCTGGAATCACCCTCTCCCTAATTCTAGGCTGCAGAACTTGTGGCTCCAAATAAGACCACTTCTCTCTGCTTGAGGAAGGAAGATGGAAGACTAGGGAGGACTTTTGTCTTGCATCTTGAATATCAGCTCAGTCACAGCAAAATAGGGCAGCAGTCAGAGTCACGAGATATCCTTTCAAGGCCCTAGCTCTGTACAATTTTTCTAGACACCACTTGGGCTAGAAGGGAATCTGCTGCCTTGAAAGGAAAGTCCCAGTTCTGGCAGGATTCATCGCCAGCTAACCGAAGAGTCTTTGAGTCCCGAATAACCAGTAGCAATACCTAGGTACTATGTTGAGGGCCTTTGCTGAGATTCTAAGACTAGCTGGATTCAGGTGAGACTCAGCACATTCCCAGCTGTGATGGCAATGAGGTGAGACCCCTTCCACTTAAGAAAAGCAGAGGGAAAAGCAAAGGAAACTTTATATTGCACCTAAAGTACCACCTTGGCCACAGAGGTGTAGAGCACCAAGTAGAATCTTGGGGTCCCGGACTCTGGCACTTGGCTCTTGGATGACATTTCTGGTCCTGCCCTGGGTCAGATGGGAGACCATTGCCCTAAAGAGTGAGTCTCAGGCCAGAGAGCATTCATTATAAACTGATTGAAACTGATTGAAGAGCCCTTGGGCCTGAAGAGAACATTGGCGGTAGTCTGGCAGGACTCCCTATGAGGGTGTGGTGGTGGTGGCCATGGGATGAGGCTCCTCTGCCTTTGGAAAGGGGAGGGAAGGACTGCATCTTGTGGTTTAAATGCCAGCTCAGCTGCAGTACAATAGAACAGCAGGTACAATTCTAAGATTTTTGACTACAGTCCCTAGCTTCTAGGTGGAAACTTTGAACATATCTCAGACCTGGGGGAACTTTCCACCCTGAAGAGAAGGACAAAGGCCTGGCTGGCATTGCCACTTGCTGATTGTATAGTCCTGTGGCCTTTAGCAAATGTAGGTGGTATCCAGAGAGTGGTTGCAGCAGGCCTTGTGTAAGACCCAGTACTGTTTTGGCATCAGGTCTCACCCACCACAGCCCTCATGTTGGTGGCTACAGGAGTGCTTGTGTCACTCCATCCCGAGATCCAGGTGGCTCAGAACAGAGAGAGAGAGAGAGAGACTCTGTTTGGGAGAAAGTAAGGGAAGAGAACAAGAGTTTCTGCCTGATAATCCAGAGAATTATTCGGACCTTGTCTAAGACTATCAAGGTAGTACCTCTATGAGTCTGCAAGAACCACAGCATTACTGAGCTTATGTTGCTACCTGAAGTAGACAGTGCTTAGATCATAACACTAAAGTCCTTTTTAATAGCTGGAAAGACTTCCCAAGATGTATCAGTACAAACATTCTCAGACTAAGAAGTTTACAATAAATATCTAACTCTTCAATGCAAACACACAGATGAACCTCTGCAAGTATTAAGACTATCCAGGAAAATATAATCTCACAAAATGAACTAAATAAGTCACCAAGGATCAATTTTGTAGAAATAGAGAAATGTAACCTTTCAGACAGAGAATTCAAAATAGTTGTTTGAGGAAGCTCAAATAAATTCAACAAAGAGACTGAAATAATTAAAAAGAATCAAGTAGAAAATCCAGAGCGTCTTAGGTTAGTTAAGACTTGTTTTGGGAACTTACATAAAATCTATCTTGGAGAATATTCCATGCACAGTTCAGAAGAATGTGTATTCTTCAGCTGATGTATGACATGTTCTGTAAATATCTGTTAGATTCATTTGGTATAGAGTGCAGTTAAAATTCAACTGCTAAATTTCTTTTTAAAATTTTCTTCCTGAATGAGTGGTCCATTAATTAAAATGGGTATTGAACTCCCCTACTGATATAGTATTGTGTTCTAATTATCCTTTTATATCTATAAATATTTGCTTTATAAATTTAGTTACTCTGGTATTGGCTGCATTCATGTTTATAATTGTTAAATCCTATTGCAGAATTGACCTCTTCATCATTATATAAGGACCTTCTTTGTTTCTTTTTACAGTTTTTGACTTAATGTCTATTTTATTTGATATGAATATAGTTAATTTAATTTTTGGATATGCATTTTCATGGAATATCTTTTTTCATCTCTTCACTTTCAGTCTATTAATGTCCTTACAGGTGAAGTCATTCTCTTGTAGATAGCATGCAATTGATTCTTGGATTGTTGTTTTGTTTCTTATCCATATATTTACTCTATTTCTTTTAATAAGATAACTTAATCAATTTACATTCAAGGTAATTGTTGATAGGTATAAACCTTCTACTACCATTTCATTCATTTTTTATTTGTTTTGTGGAGTCTTTCTTTCTTTCTTTTTTTAAATTTTCAAGCATACCATTTATTTAAAAATTTTACATATTGTGAAAAGCAAATGAAATAAAATAAATAGAACAGAATATTTGCTTTGTGTCCATTTTTAAACACAAGCTACATTTTTTTAAAAAGCTAGAACAGAATGTTTCTTTCTCATGTATTACTCACTTATGTGAGATAACAAACCTACATATTTGGGTATTAATGAGCCCATATTATTTAAAGTTCTAGATCCATAAATTCGGTCTCACATTAAAAAAAATTAATGATCATTTGGATATCCTAAAGTATAAACTCATGAGTGCTTTTTCTTTTGAAAAGAGCCATGATAGCAACAATAATAAATATTATGTGAAACTTTATCTTTTCAGAAGTAAACCAAAGTATTTAACTTGTTTTACAAACGTCTGTACAAATATTTCTACAAACACACTTATAATTACAAATATTTCTACAAACACACTTATAATTACAAATATTCTGCAAACACACTTATAAATGTAACTGATATCTAGTATAAATGGATTTTACCCAAAGCCACATGAAATGGTATTTCAAAGTCATAGTCCAAGAGCGAAGAGTTCAAATATATATGACAATAGTCTGTGAAATGGAGCACTCTGATTGATATTTTTTAAATGAGGGGTTAATTTTACTAAATATCAGGATTTTTTTTATAGAATAAAATTCTGTAAAGTTTTAGCAACATGAAATTGAAGCATCCTAATTTCTGCTGAGTAGGAAACTTTATTGTCATCTTCTGTTTAGTAACATAAAGAGAGAAAAATGATCCAAATTGACAAATGGAATCTAATTAAACTAAAAAGCTTCTGCACAGCAAAAAAAAAAAAAAAAAAGAAAAGAAACAAAGAAAAAAGTATAATCAGAGTGAACAGGCAACCTGCAGAATGGGAGAAAATTTTTGCAATCTATCCATCTGACAAAGGGCTAGTGTCCAGAATCTACAAGGAACTTCAACAAATTTACAAAAAAAAAAAATCCATCAAAAAGTGGGTGAAGTACATAAACAGACACCTCATAAAAGAAGACATTTATATAGCCAACAAACATATGATAAAAAGCTCATCATACTGGTCATTAGAGAAATGCAAAACAAAATCACAATGAGATACCATCTCACACCATTAATGGCAATCATTAAAAAGTCAGGAAACAACAGATGCTGTAAAGGATGTGGAAAAATAGGAATGCTTTCACACTGTTGGTGAGAGTGTAAATTAGTTCAACCATTGTGGAAGACAATGTGGCAATTCCTCAAGAATCTAGAACCAGAAATACCGTTTGACCCAGCAATCCCATTACTGGGTATACACTCAAAGGATTATAAATCATGCTACTATAAAGACACATGCAAATGTATGTTTATTGCAGCACTATTTACAATAGCAAAGACTTGGAACCAATCCAAATGCCCATCAATGATAGACTGGATAAAGAAAATGTGGCACATATACACCATGGAATACTATGCAGCCATAAAAAGGATGAGTTCATGTCTTTTGCAGAGACATGGATGAAGCTGGAAACCGTCATCCTCGGCAAACTAACAGAGGAACAGAAAACCAAACACTGCATTTTCTCATTCATAAGTGGGAGCTGAACAATGAGAACACATGGACACAGGGAGGAGAACATCACATACTAGGGCCTGTTGTTGCGGGGGGGAAGGGGAGGGAAAGCATTAGGACAAATGCCTAATGCTTGTGGGGCTTAAAACCTAGATGACGAGTTGATAGGTGCAGCAAACCACCATGGCACATGTATACCTATGTAACAAACCTAAACGTTCTCCACACGTATCCTAGAACTTAGTTTTTTTTTAAAAAAAAAAAAAAGAAAGAAAAATGATTAATTACCTTTGTAAAATTTGTGGTTCAGCAATTTTTGCAATCTAGAGCTGCCACATACAGTCATTCAGCTTGGCTACTGTCCAACTCTAGCATGTATCATGCACACAGATTAAAATGTAAAATGCATACTCTTACAGTCATTCAAGGTGCTTCTAACTACAAAATACATATTAATTGTAAATTTTCTTACTAAAAAACTGCAGCCTGATACTCCCATCTCTGGTGAATTACCATGGGATCTTAAATTCTGAAAAAAAAAAAGCATCAACAACTAGGCAATATGCAAATAGAACTGAAAACACGCTGAAGAAGGAAGGTGATGCCAGTAATGTAATTCAAACTGATTAAAATTCCTTCAAGGTTGTAATTTCTGTGCTTGTATTTGCAGCATTTATACCACCAATTCAGTCAATTAATAATAACTGGACCCATCAAGAGCGGTCTTCAGTGAGTTTCTATTTGGAATTATAAACAAATAAACAAAGACAGTATAGTCATATTCATATTTTCTCCTCCATTCTCCTTTCTGCCAGTCTGCTGCCAACAACTCTAGTGAGCCTTTCTGCATGGCCTAGTTTTCTACTGAATGAAGAGTTTACTCTGTTTCAAAATTAAAACTTTTTTAAAATAAATGTAGTATAAAGATCTTTCTAAAACGTATTAGAAACTTATCTCAACTTATTTGACAAATACATAATCTCAGTTTATTTATTTATAAAAGATTTAGACTATCTAGATTCCAAGCTCTATTTTTAAGTGTTTCTAAATGGCCAGGGTTGTGTCTTTCAACATAAATGATGACTTTATTCTATGACATACTGAGGTCAACAACTCAGGATCTGCTTGAGTTTCTTGTTTGCTTGATTGCTTCATTTTTTCTTTCTTTCTTTCTGTCTGTCTTTCTTTCTTCTTTCTTTCTCTCTCTTTGTTTGTTTCATATTGTCTTTATTTGTGGTTAAGTGATATTCTTTATTAGTATGTTTGATCCCTGACTTTTTAGTTTAATGTATCTATTTTAGGTTCTTTCTTTGTGGTTACCATGAGGCTGAAAAAAATTATCCTATAGTTACAGCACGTGTTGATAACTTTAATTGTAAAAACAAACAAACAAATAAACCTTCATACATTTTAATGCCACTCCTCACAACATTTTGAATTTTAATCATCACAATTTACATGTTCTTATATTGCATATTCCTTAAAAATCATTGTAATTATTATTATTATTTTAATGGAATTGTCTTTTAACCTTCTTGATAGACATATGTGATTTACACTCCACCATTACAGTATTAGAGTACTATGAATCTGACTGTGTACTTACTTTTTCAATGAGTGTTATACTTTTAGATTTTTTTATGTTACTCATTAGTATCTTTTTCTCAGCTTGAAACACTTTCTTTAGCATTTTTTTTTTTTTTTTTTTGTAGAACAGGTATCACCATACCTGTTCTACAACTTCATATTTTGTATGCTTAGGAAAATCTTTCTCTCTCTCACACACATCTTATGGATGGTTTTTTAGGTACAGTATTATTGGTTGACAGTCTTTTTCCTTCAGCACTTTAAATATATTATTCAACTATCTCCTGCCCTGGAAGGTTTCTTCTTAGAAGTTATTTGCTTAGCTTTGGAACTCCTTTATATGTTATTTGCTGTTTTGTTTTTGTTATTGTTGTTACATTTAGGACCTTCTTTTTTCCTTTAATCTTTGATAGTGTTAATGTCTTGAGTTAATCTTATTAGAATTGAATATGATTGGAGATTTTGACCTTCCTGCACATGGATATTTATATCTTTCTCTAGGCTTGGAAAGTTTTATTCTATTATTTCATTAAATAAACTTCTTATCATTTTATCTTCATCTATTCTGTTTTGAAGGTCAATGACTGGTAATTTGCCCTTTTGATGCTGTCTTATCAATCACATAAGCTTTCTTTATGACTTTTCATTATGTTTTTCCTCTAACTTTATATTTTCAAATAACCTGTCTTTGAGTTCACAGATCCTTTATTATCTTTGATCAGTTATGCTGTTGATGCTCTCTATGGTGTTTTTTTCTTTGTTCATTGTGTTTTTATTTCCAGAATTTCTATTTGATTTTTAAAATTGTTTAAATCTTTCTGTTAAATTTATCTGATACATTTTAAAATTGTTTTTCTGAATTTTTTTGAAGTTCACTGAGATTTAACACACCTATTTTGAATTTTTGTCAGGCAGTTTAGACATCTCCATGTTTTTAAGGTTAGTCACTAGCACTTTATTTTGTCCATTTGGTGAAATGTTTTCCTGATTTTTCTTGATCCTTATGGTCATGTGTCAATGTGTATACATTGAAAAATTAGGTACTTGCTTTAACCTTTGTAGTTTGACTTTGTCTGGGACTGTTCTTCAACAGTAAATCTGTCCAGAAATTCTGTGCAAACTAGCTGGTATGGTCTCTAAATCCATGGCCACTGAAGCTCTTGTAGCACTAGAAAGCACCCTAAGCCTAGAATTGCTTCAACTTGTGTAGCCTGCGCTAGAGTCATGTGGCCACAAATGTTGGTGCAGCCTTGGACTGAAATTCAATGGCCACTGGAGCTTATGCAGTTCTGGAAAACACCCAAAGCCCCTGGATTTTAAAGTTAGCTTGCTGTTGACGTTTATTCAGAATTTAAGGCCATTGCAGTCAGGCATTGGTGATGTGGGCCAAAAAGCAATCTTTCTTACACAGGTTATTGGCACCCATTTGGTACTGGGGTGGGTTTAATGACTCAGTCCTTAGGTACTATCCTGGATGTAGAGACCATGGAGGCTTCCCAGTGCTGAATTTTCCTGTGGCAAGCCCAGTGTTGGGGCCCAAAGCAAGTTCCTACACATACTTTCCTCTTTTTTTTTCCACACAGAAAGTATCTCTTTTCATGCTGTGCTGGCCAGAGGTGAGAGAGGGATAACATGACTAATGTGAAACTATCCTTTTTACCCCATTTCATGTGTCTATTTATATTTTTAGGCTATAACCAGGTGCTGTGACCTAGAGTAGAAAGAAGGAAGTTCCCCTCCTCTTCAAAAAGCTCCCAGCATATTGCTTTTATGCTCTCATATATGAAAAGCCAATTTAAAAAAATCAGAAACAAGGCTACTCACTTTCTCCCATCCAGACACTTTCTACCTTCTTTTTCTTTCTGCATTTCTATCATGTTCAAATCTTCTGTACCTGACAAATAAAGTTTTTCTTTATTCTAGACCTTTTCTTATTTACTTCCAACATAAGAATTGACAAGTTTTATTCTTTACTATTGTAGGTGTGTTCAAGATGACTCATTATGACAAAGGTATTCTTGCTGATGTGAGGTTATTGGAATGGATGTGTTCAGGATTGGTGATGTTACTTACATTGACCCCATATACATTTATAACTTAGAAGGCATCTTCAGTGTTTTATCTCAAATAATAAACTAAGGAAATGGTGCTCAAACTTTAGCATGCATCAGAATGATCTGAAGAAAATACTGATTTCTGGGCTGTAACCCTAGAAGTTCTGATTCAGTTAGTCTGGGGTGGACCCCAGGTTTTTGCATCTTCCCAGTGATGCTGATGGTGCTGGTTGTCAACCACAGGGAGCATCACTGATAAGGATTATCACATTCTCAGTTTGATGACATAAGTATAAATATATGTGGGCAGCATTTTTATACTTTTTAAGTAATGGCTGTTGACTTCAACTTGCATCATCACAGTTTAGAGGAGAGAAAAATACATGTTACAGACTATTTTCCTGTTGAGAGCACAGGTTACTGAAAAACCAGAATTCACTCAGTAATCACCTTATGCTGAAACTCTAAGGTTAGAATGTGTTTTAATGGCTTAAAATATATAGCACCTCCATAAAATTTCATATTATTTTCTTGGGAAGCTTTTGGAAATTTTGAACCACACAGACATTTAACAATTGCAGAAAAATCTAATGTTTCAATAGAAGCCCATTTTAGAAATGCTTGACAATGCATAAGCATATATGTTTTAAATGTGTTTGTCCCAGAGTCCACCAGCTTCTTGACATAGATTTGAGTCATAAAGATGTATTATTTCTGTGATAATGTGTTCCACATTTAAGTACACTAGTCTTAATTATAATTAGTAGCTTTTACTGTTTTCTAACAACAAAGAAGCTAAAGAACATCTAGGTATCAAAATACCCTCCCAATCATGGGAGCAGAGCTGCAGCCATTTGGTAATTACATGGCTACCTTAAGGAAAATAAAGTGCTTGGATACAACCCATCTTAAAATGCAGAGTGTGCCTCTTGGTAGCAGGACACATTGAACAACACTTCGGAGAACAGAGTTTTACGTTAGTTGGATGTGGAGGCCTGCAAGATAAAGCAAATATAAATCATACTCTAATTGATACACAGTTTGGAAAATGTTACCAAAAAACTTTTGGTATCCATTTTGAGGTAAATACTAAAACAGCCTCACATTTAAGGTCCTAGAAGTAATGGACCACAACAACCTTTACCCTTGCTGTGTCTAGGTTTTGGGCCTGGCTTGTCCTGGTTTCCAGGACGGACTTTGCTTCTTACTCAGTGTATAATTTGAAGCAAGCTACTCAACTTTCCAATGCTTTAGTTCTCTCATCTAAAAAACAGGATAAAATATTATCTCATAGCATGTAATGATTGCTAGCTAATATATGTAAATCTCTTACTATTATTCCTACTTCCACATTTCTGCTAGGTTATCCAGGAGAATAAAAGTGGGAAAGGGATATTAAAACGTAATCTAGTGTATGATTTGCCTCTTACTTAGTGTACGATTTGAAACAAGTTACTCAGCTTTCCAATGCTTAAATTCTCTCATCTAAAAATTAGGATAAAATACTATCATATAGGCTGTAATGATGATTGCTAGCTAATATATGTAAATCTCCTATGATTATTCCTGACTATTTCCACATTTCTGTCAGGTTATCCAGAGAATAAAAGTGGGAAAAGGGTATTAAAATGTGATCTAGCTGAGAAAGCAAAATATTTATCTCAAAACAGCAAATATATGCTGTTGTATAATAAGAGTTTGTCTGATCTTTGTCCAGAGTTTCTGTAGGAAGCTTCTAAAATCCTTGGAATTTCTCCAGTGGTAGGAGTTTGTTTTTTTGTTTGTTGGTTGCTTTGTTGTTTTGGTTTTTGTTGTTATATGAATGAAGTGACTCGATGTGTCCCATAGATAGCTCTGGGATTGGAGCTGGTCACGAGAAAGACCAACCAGGTAGTTAGAGGATTGGGACTAGAGCCAGCTCAATGTTCAGGGAATGAAGGGGCAAGAGTTTGAGCTAAACGATACAGCCAATGATTGAATCAATCAGTAATTTCTACATAATAAAACCCCAGTAAAACACTAGATACTAACATTTAGTGCAGTGTCCCAGTTAGTGAACATATTGTTTTGCTGTGAGAAAAATAAACCTTCATTCCAGTGAGAGAGGACACAGAAGCTCTGCATTCCTTTCAATACGTCATCCTATGTGTCTCTTTATTTGGCTGGTCTTCCTGATTTGTATGTTTTATGATAAAACTGCAAAAGTGTAATGCTTTTGTAACTTCTGTAAATCATTCTAATTAATTACTAAATCTGAAGGTGTCATGGGAAACCCTAAATTTATAGTCAGTGGATCAAAAGTGCAGGAGGCCTGGGAACCTCTGAAAGGCAGCAGATGTCTTAAGTAACCTTGAATGTCTATGCTAACTCTGGATGGTTAGTGCCAAAACTGAATTTCAGTACACCAAACTGGGGATGAGAGAAAATAAGAACCTTTCTAAAAAATGTTTATTTTGCAAGTGTATTAGTGTCGCTTTGGTTTAGATATTGAGTCACATTTGCAATACTATTATTCTGATGTCCAAGGGCTCCATAGCCCTTACCTGCTGCTTTAGGTTGACTCAGGACACCTGTCTTTGACTTTTGCAGGATATATTATCACAACTTACATCCCAGGATTGTTACCAAGAAAACATACTTTTCCCAGAAGTAAAATAAAAGCTGACAGGAAAGTGCTATACCTAATTTAACTCAGTCTCAACTTTTACTCCTCTTGAAACTTGCCAATTTACCCTGTTGTCAGCCCATTATTGCTCCACTTCTTCAATTCCTGATCTTTTTCTAATTATTCCTTGCAACTTGAGCTCTGTCTAGGTTTATTTGCCAAATTCACTTCAGCAAAATTCAATTCACTGACTGGACAACATCTCTGAAACACTAGCTATCTTTCAGAATAAATTCTTTCTGTTTTAAAGAATTGTTTCTCTTCAGTTAGCATTTTCTTTGTGAAAAACAAATGTAGTTGTTTCTGTAGTCATTGTAAAGTTTATAGCAATTTGAATTGTGTTTTTTGTTTTGTTTTGTTTTTGTTTTTGTTTTTGTTTTTGTTTTTTTCTGAGACAGAGTTTTGCTCTCTAGCCCAGGCTGGAGTGCAGTGGCTTGATCTCCGCTCACTGCAAGCTCCACCTCCCAGGTTCACACCATTCTCCTGCCTCAGCCTCCGGAGTAGCTGGGACTACAGGCTTCTGCCACCAAGCCCAGCTAATTTAATTTTTTGGATTTTTTTTTTTTTTTTTTTTTTAGTAGAGACAGGGTTTCACTGTGTTAGCCAGGATGGTCTCGATCTCCTGACCTCGTGATCCACCTGCCTCGGACTCCCAAAGTGCTGGGATTACAGGCGTGAGCCACCGCGCCCGGGCTGAATTATGTGTTTAACAGCTTTTGAGATTTCCATAACGTTTTAGTTGTTAACTTTCATTTTAGCCCATAAATAGTTTTTAAAGATTTTTTTTTTCAATTTGTTTTTCAATCATTTCCCTGAGCTAAATCCAGCAGAAGCTGGTGAAGAAAGAGGGAAAACTCACGTGGAGGAATGACTATGAGGAGAGTACATTCAGAAAATTGTTCCTTTGATAACTTAGCCATTGGGATAGTTGGCTTTTGGCAAATTAGCTTTAAAAAATTGTCTTGTTTTCAGTAACTTTAGGCACTAAGGCAAAGAGTTTCCTACAAAATTTCACAGGAGCAAAAGTTTGTTTCCCTTGACTACATGTCTAGAATAGTATAAAGTAAATAAGGATTTAGAGAAAGGAACTAGACACAACAGAAGTAACTGTATATTTTACATTCTTATTCATAACAGTTAAATATGCATTGACATATAAAATTTAGTTATTTTAAATAAAGTGGCACAGAAATTAAGGAGATGATATAGTGGAAAATTTGGACATGAATAAAATTTATTTGTGCAGAAGAATAATAAACATTCTCTTACAGCAATACCACAAACCCAGTAAGAACAGGGATGGTTTTAGGGCTTGTTAAAAGCAGACTCATTTCTATTTTAAAGAATTGTTTCTCTTCAGCTAGCAAGAGAAAATTTTGATATAAAAATGACAGTGCTAATTTATCCAGCAGCACTGAGACTTTCAGAAAAATGCAGCTGCTGGTCAGAGCAAGAGCAATTTAAAAATCAGAATTTAATCAGAATTTGGACTATAATGACCACAACAGGTAAGAGTCTTATTCTAGAAAGGGTGTACTAGCTGTTATAATGTGAGAGTATTCAAATTTGAAGGACTTGAAAAACTGTCCCATTGTCTTCTTTCCTAGAAGTCTGTCACCAACAGTCAAGTTAACTCCTGGTGTGTCTTAATATGCCTTTTCTAACTTGCATATTTACCACATTGTCAAATACTTATTTAAAAGTTAAACCAAAAATAAATTTGTTTAGAGGGTATATATGTGTTGCTGATATATGAAGAGAAAATTATACTTTAAAAGATTGTCAGCTTTTGTTTATTAAATTTGTTTTTAAAACAGGATGTTGTTAAAATTAAAATATGAATAAAGTCACTTGTTTTTTAATAAATATTTGAGTAATTGTTCAGGGTTATATGTTGTCTCCACATGAGATCGAAACTTAAGAAATAAATGGGAGATTCAGTAGTTAGTCTATAATAGGAAAACTTCCTTTTTAGGGATTTTAAAGACTTCTCTATCGTGTGAAATGAACAGAGGATTTTTAAAAAATTCAAGAACACGTTTTTCATGTTGCCTGACCTAAAGTTTATATATAGTCTCCTATAATCTTAAGGAAGTCAAGAGTGGTTATTGCAGAATGTAATTGGAAGTGAAGGAAAAAAGGGTGATGATGCAGGTCAGGGAGTTTCAACTCAGAGTGAAATTTGAGGTAAGACTTTAAAAAATTAATGACATTAGAGAAGTGGAGGGCAATTCTGAAGAATCTTTTCTTTCCTTACTTCTCTTTATTCCAAAGGAAAGGCAAGTCTATGGCCAGAAATGTGCTTATTTTCTCCTCCTAAACACAATTAGATGTTTTCAATAGTATCGTAACTTGACTATGCATATATATACACGTATATATATACATATATGTATATATATATTCTATATTTCTTCATTCCACCTTGAGGCAGCTTACATATTTAACTATGCTTACAACATATATATCATCCTTCATCAGTTTTGAGTCTGACAATAAAAATATAAGATAACCTGTTCTTATTTAATACTATTTAAATCAGAGATCATATGGGGTAGGCTCTCCTAAATACATAGTCATACTTTTCTAAGTTCTTATTAGAGTTTTTCTATTTTTTTTAATGACCACAAACAGTTTTCTTATTTTTTCACGTTGGTTACTCTATTTCACAGACTTACATTTATTCAGTACCCACAATTGTGAAATTTATTGGCATATTTATGTTCTGCTTGCTTTGCCTATCTGCTTCAGAGTGACTCCTGATTAGTAATGTATATTGTCACAATAGCCATAAAGATGTATAAGTCAAACTGATTTACTTTCAAATATCCATTCCTGTTAAATGTTTACAATAAACCAGATTTCTGCAGATATTTGACTACTGAAGAAAAAATGATAAGAAGTAAAAGAGTCATCATCTTAGTCAACTGGGGCTGATAAAACAAAATGCCCCTTGTAGGGCCCGAGATGGCCAAATAGAAACAGCTCCGGTCTGCACCTCCCAGCGAGATCAACATAGAAGGTGAGTGATTTCTGCATTTCCAACTGAGATACCCAGTTCATTTCACTGGGACTGGCTAGGCAGTGGGCACAACCCAAGAAAGCAAGCAGAAGCAGGGTTTGGCGTCGCTTCACCTGGGAAGTGTACAGAGGGAGAGACCTTTCTCCCGCAGCCAATAGAAGTGGTGAGGAACTCTGCTACCCGCCAGGGTTATTTGTTTTTTTCCCACGGACTTTTGTAATCTGCGGATCAGGAGAATCCCTCATGAGCCTACACCGCCAAGGTCCCGGGTTTCAAACACAAACCTGGGCACCTGTTTAGACAGGCACTGAGCTGCAGGAGTTTTTACATACTGCAGCAACACCTGTAACTCCAGTGAGACAGGAGAACCATCCAGTCCCGTGAAGAGGGGGCTGAAGCCAGGGTCTCACTCAGCGGGTCCCACTCCCACGGAGCCCAGCAAGCTAAGAACCACCGGCTTGAAATTCCCACTACCAGCACATACATCTGTAGTCTGACTGGGACAACTGAGTTCGGGGTCGGGGGAGAGGAGGGACTGCCATTACTGTGGCTCTAGTAGTCAGTTTTCCCCTGACAGTGCTAAGGAGATTGGCAAGGTTGGACTGGGAGGAATTCGCCACAGTGCAGCAAAGTGGCAGTGGCCAGACTGCTTCTCTAGATCCCTCCTCACCAGGCAGGGCATCTCTACAGAAAATACAGCAGCTCCAGTAAGGGGCTTACAGACAGAACTCTCATCTCCCTGGGTCAGAGCATCTGGGGGGAGGGGCAGCTACAGTCTCAGTTTCTAAAGACTTAATCTTTCCTGCCTGATGGCTGTAAAGAGAGGAGTGGATCCTGACAAGGGGCATTCTTCCAGCACAGTGCACCAACTCTGCTAAGGCAGAGACTACCTTCTCAAGCGGGTCCCTGACCCCATGCCTTCTGAGTGGGAGAGACCTTCCAACAGCGGTTGACAGACACCTCATACAGGAGAGCTCTGGCTGGCATCAGGCTGGTGCCTCTATGGGACAAAGCTTCCAGAGGAAGGAGCAGGCAGAAATCTTTGCTGTTCTGCAGCCTCTACTGGTGATACCCAGGCAACCAGGGTCTGGAGTGAACCCCAGCAAACTGCAACAGATCTGCAGAAGATGGGCCAGACTGTTAGAAGAAAAACTAACAAACTAAAAGCAACAACGGCAACATCAACATAAAAGACAGCCACCCCCACCCCCGACAAAAGCCCCATCCAAAGGTCATCAGCCTCAAAGATCAAAGGTAGATAAATCCACAAAGATTACGATAAACTAATGCAAAAACGCTTAAAATTCCAAAAGCCAGTATGCCTCTTCTCCAAATGATCACAACACTTCTCCAGCAAGGGCACAGAACAGGGCTGCAGCTGAGATGGATGAACTGACAAGAGTAGGCTTCAGAAAGTGGGTAATAGGTCAGGTGCTGTGGCTCTCACCTGTAATCCCAGCACTTTGGGAGGCCGATGCAGGCTATCACCTGAGGTCAGGAGTTTGAGACCAGCCTGGCCAACATGGTGAAACCCCGTCTCTATTAAAAATATGAAAATTAGCTGGGCATGTTGGCGCAGCTACTGGGAAGACTAAGGCAGGAGAATCGCTTGAACCTGGAGATGGAGGTTGTAGTGAGCCAAGATGGCGCCACTGCACTCCAGCATGGGCGACAGAGCGAGACTCCAACTCAAAAAAAAAAAAGTGGATAATAACGAATTTCGCCAAGCTAATGGATTCTATTCTAACCCACTGCAAAGAAGCTAAGAACCATGATAAAAGATTACAGGATTTGTTAACTAGAATAACCAGTTTAGAGTGAAACATAAATGACCTGATGAAGCTGAAAAACACAGGATGAGAACTTCATGATGCAAACACAAGTATCAATAGCCAAATCAACCAAGCAGGAGAGAGACTATTAGAGCTTGAGGACTATCTTGCTGAAATAAGGCAAGCAGAAAAGATTAGAGAAAAAAAGAATGAAAAGGAATAAACAAAACCTCTGGGGTTTTTAACTGTGGGACTCTGTAAGACCAAACCTATGACTAATTGGAGTACCTGAAAGAGATGCGGAGAATAGAAGCAAGTTGGAAAACACACTGCAAGATATAATCCAGGAGAACTTCCCCAATTTAGCAAGACAGGCCTATATTCAAATTCAGGAAATCCAGAGACTCCCAATAAGATACTCCATGAAAAGATCTATTCCAAGACACATAATAATCAGATTCTCCAAAGCTGAAAGAAAGAAAGAAATATTAAGGGCAGCCAGAGAGAAAGACCAGGTCACGTACAAAGGGAAACCCATCAGACTAACAGCTGACCTCTCTGCATAAACCTTACAAGCCAGAAGAGATTGGGAGCCAATAGTCAACATTCTTAAAAAAAAAAAAAGTAAATTCCTTTCAAGAGAAGGAACTTAGTTCAAAATAATGAGAACCAGAATATCATATCCAGCCAAATGAAGCTTCATAAGTGAAGGAGAAATAAAATCTTTCTCAGACAAGCAAATGGTGAGGGATTTTGTCACCACCAGGCCTGCCTTGTAAAAACTCCTGAAGGAAGTACTAAACAAGGATAGGAAAAACCATTACCAGCCACTACAAAAACACACTGAAGTACACAGCCTAATGACACTATGAAGCAGTTGCTACATTAACAAGACTGCAAATTTAACCAGCTAGCATCATGATGACAGGATCAAATCCACACATAACAATATTAACCTTAAATGTAAATGAGCTAAAAACCCCAATTAAAAGACACAGAATGGCAAGCTTGATACAAAGACAAGACCCATCGGTGTGCTGTATTCAGGAGACAGATCTTACATGTAAAGATGCACATAGACTCGAAATAAAAGGATGGAGGAAAATAAACCAAGCAAATGGAAAGGAGAAAAAAGCAGGGTTTGCAATCCTAGTTTCTGACAAAATAGACTTTAAACCAACAAAGTTCAAAAAAGACAAAGAACGGCTTTATATAATGTTAAAGGGCTCAGTTCAACAAGAAAAATTAACTGTCCTAATATATAGTCACCTAATATATATTACGATTCATAAAACAAGTTCTGATTTTATGATTCACCGTGATTCATAAAACAAGTTCTTAGAGACCTACAAAGAAACTTAGACCCCCACACAACAATAGTGGGAGACTTTAATAACCCACTGTCAGTATTAGACAGATTATCAAGACAGAAAATTAACAACGATATTTAGGACTTGAACACAGCTCTAGTCCAAGTGGACCTGATAGATACCTACATAATTCGCCATCCCAAAAGAAAAGAATATACATCTTTTTTCGGTGTCACATGGCACTTACTCTAAAATTAACCACATAATTGGAAGTAAAGCCCTCCTCAGCAAATGCAAAAGAACTGAAATCAAAACTAACAGTCTCTCAGACTACAGCGCAATCAAATTAGAGCTCAATATCAAAAAGCCCACTCAAGCCTTGCATCCTAGGGATGAAGTCGACTTGATGGTGGTGGATAAGCTTTTTGATGTGCTGCTGGATTCAGTTTGTCAGTATTTAATTGAGGATTTTCACATCAATGTTCATCAGGGATATTGGGCTGAAATTTTCTTTTTGTGTGTGTGTCTCTGCCAGGTTTTGGTATCAAGATGATGCTGACCTCATAAAATAAGTTAGGGAGGAGTCCCTCTTTTTCTATTGTTTGGAATAGTTTCAGAAGGAATGGTACCAGCTCCTCTTTCTACCTCTGGTAGAATTTGACTGTAAATCCATCTGGTCCTGGGCTTTTTTTGGTTGGTAGGCTATTAATTACTGCCTCAATTACAGAACTTGTTATTGGTCTATTCAGGGATTCAACTTCTTCCTGGTTTAGTCTTGGGAGAATGTATGTGTCTAGGAATTTATCCATTTCTTCTAGATTTTCTAGTTTATTTGCGTAGAGGTGTTTATAGCATTCTCTGATGGTAGTTTGTATTTCTGCGGGATCAGTGGTGATCTCCCATTTATCATTTTTTATTGTGTCTATTTGATTCCTCTCTCTTTTCTTCTTTATTAGTCTGGTTAGTGGTCTATCTATCTTGTTAATCTTTTCAAAAAAACCAGCTCCTGGATTTATTGATTTTATGAAGAATTTTTCATCTCTCTGTATCCTTCAGTTCTGATCTGATCGTAGTTATTTCTTATCTTCTGCTAGCTTTTGAATTTGTTTGCTCTTGCTTCTCTAGTTCTTTTAATTGTGATGTTAGGGTGTTGATTTCTTATCTTCTGCTAGCTTTTGAATTTGTTTGCTGTTGCTTCTCTGGTTCTTTTAATTGTGATGTTAGGGTGTTAGGGCATTTAGGAGAAATGCCGATTTCTCCTGTGGGCATTTAGTGCTATAAATTTCCCTCTAAACACTGTTTTAGTTGTGTCCCAGAGATTCTGGTACATTGTGTCTTTGTTCTCATTGGTTTCAAAGAACATCTTTATTTCTCTCTTAATTTTGCTACCTACCCAGTAGTCATTCAGTAGCAGGTTGTTCAGTTTCCATGTAATTGTGCAGTTTTGAGTAAGTTTTTTAATTCTGAGTTCTAATTTGATTGCACTGTGGTCTGAGAGACTGTTTGTTATGAGTTCCACTCTTTTGCATGTCCTGAGGAGTGTTTTACTTCCAATTATGTGGTCAATTTTAGAATAAGTGTGATGTGGTGCTCAGAAAAAATGTATATTCTGTTGAATTGGGGTGGTGAGTTCTGTAGATGTCTATTAGGTCTGCTTGGTCCAGAGCTGAGTTCAAGTCCTGAATATACTTGTTAATTTTCTGTCTTGTGGATTGGTCTAATATTGACAGTGGGGTGTTAAAGTCTCCCACTATTAATGTGTGGGAGTCTAAATCTCTTTGTAGGTTTCTAAAAACTTGCTTTATGAATCTGGGTGATCCTGTATTGGGTGCATATATATTTAGAATAGTGAGTTCTTCTTTTTGCATTGATCCTTTTACCATTATGTAATGCCCTTCTTCGTCTCTTTTGATCTTTGTTGGTTTAAAGTTTACTTTATCAGAGACTGGAATTGAAACCTCTACCTTATTTATTTTTTTTTTTTTGCTTTCCATTTGCTTGGTAAATATTCATCCATCCCTTTATTTTGAGCCTATGTGTGTCTTTGCATGTGAGATGTGTCTCCTGAATACAGTAGACCAATCTATCCCATAAACAGAACAAATGACAAAAACCACGTGACTATCTCAATAGATGCAGAAAAGGCCTTCGATAAAATTCAGCACCATTTCATGCTGAAAACTCTCAATAAATTAGGTATTGATAGAACATATCTCAAAATAATAAGAGCTATTTATGACAAGCCCACAGCCAATATCATACTGCATGGGCAAAAGCTAGAAGCATTCCCTTTGAAAACTGGCACAAGACAAGGATGGCCTCTCTCACCACTCGTATTCAACATGGTATTGGAAATTCTGGCTAGGGCAATCAGGCAAGAGAAAGAAATAAAGGGTATTCAAATAGGAAGAGAGGAAGTCAAATTGTCTGTGCAGATGACGTGATTGTATATTTAGAAAACCCCATCGTCTCAGCCCAAAATCTCCTTAAGCCAATAGGCAACTTCAGCAAAGTCTCAGGATACAAAATCAATGTGCAAAAATCACAAGCATTCCTATACACCAATAATAGACAAACAGAGAGCCAAATCATGAGTGAACTCCCATTCACAATTGCTACAAAGAGAGTAAAATACCTAGGAATACAACTTACAAGAGATGTGAAGGACCTCTTCAAGGAGAACTACAAACCCCTGCTCAAGGAAATAAGAGAGGACACAAACAAATGGGAAGACATCCCATGGCCATGAATAGGAAGAATCAATATCGTGAAAATGGCCATACTGCCCAAAGTATTTTATAGATTCAATGCTATCCCCATCAAGATATCATTGACTTTCTTCACATAATTGGAAAAAACTACTTTAAATTTCCTTTGGAACCAAAAAAAGAGCCCGTATAGCCAAGACCATCTTAAGCAAAAAGAACAAAGCTGGAGGCATCATGCTACCTGACTTCAAACTATACCACAAGGCTACAGTAACCAAAAAACATGGTATTAGTACCAAAACAGATATATAGACCAACGGAACAGAATAGAGGCATCAGAAGTAACACCACATATCTACAACCATCTGATCTTTGACAAAGCTGACAAAAACAAGCAATAGGGAAAGGATTCCCTATTTAGTAAACAGTGTTGGGAAAACTGGCTAGCAATAAGCAGAAAACTGAAACTAGACCCCTTCCTTACACCTTTTACAAAAACTAACTCAAGATAAATTAAAGACTTAAAGGTAAGACCTAAAACAATATAAATCCTAGAAGAAAACCTAGACAATACCATTCAGGACATAGGCATGGGCAAAGACTTAATGACTAAAACATCAACAACAATGGCAACAAAAGCCAAAATTGCAAATGGGATCTAATTAAACTAAAGATCTTCTGTATAGCAAAAGAAGCCATCATCAGAGTGAACAGGCAACCTGCAGAATGGGAGAAAATTTTTTCCAATCTATCCATCTGACAAAGGTCTAATATCCAGAATCTACAAGGAACTTAAACAAATTTACAAGAAAAAAACATACAACCCCATCAAAAAGTGGGTGAAGGATGTAAACAGACACATCTCAAAAGAAGACATTTATGTGGCCAACAAACATGAGAAAAAGCTTATAATCCCCGGTCATTAGAGAAATGCAGATCAAAACCACAATGAGACACCATCTCATGCCAGTTAGAATGGTGATCATTAAAAAGTCAGGAAACAACAGATGCTGGAGAGGATGTGGAGAAATTGGAATGCTTTTACACTGTTGGTGGGAGTGTAAATTAGTTCAACCATTGTGGAAGACAGTGTGGTGATTCCTCAAGGATCTAGAACCAGAAATACCATTTGACCCAGCAATCCCATTACTGGGTATATACCCAAAGGATTATAAATCATTCTACTATAAAGACTCATGCACATGTATGTTTATTGCGGCACTGTTCACAATAGAAAAGATTTGGAACAAACCCAATTTCCCATCAATGATAGACTGGATAAAGGAAATGTGGCACATATATACCATGGAATACTATGCAGCCATAAAAAAGGATGAGTTCTTGTCCTTTTCAGGGACATGCATGAAGCTGGAAACCATCATTCACAGCAAACTAACACATGGACAGAAAAGCAAACACTGCATGTTCTCACTCATAAATGGGAGTTGAACAATGAGAACACATGGACACAGGGAGGGGAACATCACACACCAGGGCCTTTTGGGGGTTTGGGGTCTACGGGAGGGATAGCATTAGGAGAAATATCTAATGTAGATGATGAGTTGATGGGTGCAGCAAACCACCATGGCATATGTATACCTATGTAACAAACCTGCATGTTCTGCACATGTATCCCAGAACTTACAGTATAATAATAATAATAATAAAGCTCACTCAAAACCACACAGCTACATGGAAATTGAACAATTTGCTCCTGAATGACTCCTGGGTAAATAGTGAAATAAAGGCAGAAATCAAGAAGTTCTTTGAAATCAATAGGAATACAGAGACAATGTATCAGAATCTCTGGGATGCAGCTAAAGCAGTTTTCAGTGCAAATTTATAGCACTAAAATGCCCATATCAAAAGGCTAGAAAGATCTGAAATCAACACACTAACATTACAACTAAAAGAACTAGAGAACCAAGAGCAAACAACCCCAGAGCTAGCAGAAGACAAGAAATAGCCAAGCTCAGAGCCAAACTGAAGGAGAAAGAGACAAAAAACCCTTCAAAAAATCAATGAATCGAGGAACTTTTTTTTTTTAAAAAAATAACAAAATAGATAGACAGCTACATAGACTAATGAAGAAAAGAGAGGAGACTGAAATAAAGACAATCAGAAATGATAAGGGGGATACCACCACTGACGCCAGAGAAATACAAATTGCCATCAAATAATACTATAAACACCTCTATGCAAATAAGCCAGAAAATCTGGGAGAAATGGATAAATTTCTGGCCCTCCCAAGCCTGATCCAGGAAGAAGTTGAATCCCTGAATAAACCAATAACACGTGCTGAAATTTAGGTAGTAATAAATAGCCTACCAACCAAAAACAGCCCAGGTCCAGATGGATTTACAGCTGAATTCTACCAGAGGTACAAAGGGGAACTCGTATCATTTCCTCCTAAACTATTCCAAACAATAGCATTAGGAGATATACCTAATGCTAAATGATGAGTTAATGGGTGCAGCACACCAACATGGCACATGTATACATATGTAATAAACCTGCACACTGTGCACATGTACCCTAAAACTTAAAGTATAATAATAATAAAATTTAAAAAAAAAGAAAAGGAGAGACTTTTCCCTAACTCATTTTATGAGGCCAGCATCTTCCTGATACCACAACCTGTTAGAGATACAACAGCAAAAAAATAACTTCAGGCCAATATTCTTGATGAACATTGATGCAAAAATTCTCAGTAAAATACTGGCAAACTGAATCCAGCAGCACATCGAAAAACTTATCCACCATGATCAAGTTGGCGTCATCCCCAGGACGCAAAGCTAGTTCAATGTACATAAATCAATAAATGTAATTCATCACATAAACAGAATTAAAGACAAAAACAACATGATTATCTCAAAAGACACAGAAAAGGCCTTCGATATAAATTCAACATCCCTTCATGTTAAAAACTGTCAATAAACTACGTATTGAAGGAATGTTCCTCAAAATACTAAGAGCCATTTATGACAAATATCATACAGCCAATATCATACTGACTGGGAAAAACCTGGAAGCATTCCCCTTGAAAACTGGCACAAGACAAGGATGCCCTCTCTCACCACTCATATTCAACATAGTGTTGGAAGTTCTGGCCAGGGCAATTAGGCGAAAGAAAGAAAAAGTGTATTCAAATAGGAGGAGAGGAAGTCAAATTGTCTTTGTTTGCAGATGACTTAATCCTATATCTAGAAAACCCCATCATTTCACCTCAAAAGCTTTTTAAACTGAGAAGCAACTTTAGCAAAGTCTCAGGATACAAAATCAATGTGCAAAAATCACAAGCATTCCTATACATCAACAACAGACAAGCAGAAACCCAAATCATGAATGAATTCACATTTACAATTGCTGCAAATAGAATAAAATACCTAGGAATACAATTAACAAGAAAAGTGAAGGACCTCTTCAAGGAGAACTACAAACCACTGCTCAAGGAAATCAAAGAGGACGCTAGCAGATGGAAAAACATTCCATGTTCATGAGTAGGAAGAATCAATATTATGAAAATGGCCATACTGCCCAAAGCAATTTAGAGATTCAATACTATTCCCATTAAACTACCATGGATATTCTTCAAAAAATTAAAAAAAAAACTATTTTAAAATTCATATGGAACCAAAAAAGAGTTCACATAACCAAGACAATCCTAAGCAAAAAGAACAAAGCTGGAGTTATCACACTACTTGACTTCAAACTATACTACAAGGCTACAGTAACCAAAACAGCATGGTACTCATACAAAAACAGGCACATAGACCAATGGAACAGAATAGAGAACTCAGAAATAAAACCACACATCTACAACCATCTGATCTTCTAGGAGCCTGACAAAAACAAGCAGTGGTGAAAGGATTCCCTATTTAATAAATGGTGCTGAGGGAACTGGCTAGCCATATGCATAAAATTAAAACTAGATCATTTCTTTACACCTTATACAAAAATCAAGATGGATTAAAGACTTAAATGTAAAACCCAAACTATAAAAACCCTAGAAGAGAATCTAGGCAATATCATACAGGACATAGGCATGGCCAAAGACTTTATGATGAAATCACCAAAAGCAATTGCAACAAAAGCAAAAATTGACAAATGGGATCTAATTAAACTAAACAGCCTTCTGCACAGCAAATGAAACTATCAGAGCAAACAGCCTACAGAATGGGAGAAAATTTTTGCAATCTATCCATCTGACAAAGAGCTCATATCCATAATCTACAAGGAGCTTAAACAAATTTACGTGAATAAAACTAACAACCCCATTAAAAAGTGGGCAAATGATATGAATAGACATTTCTCAAAAAAAGACATGCATGTGGCCAACAAACGTGAAAAAATAGCTCAACATCACTGATCATTAGATAAATGCAAATCAAAACCACAATGAGATACCATCTCATGCCAGTCAGAATGGCGATTGTTAAAAAGTCAAGAAACAAGAAATGTTGGTGAGGTTGCAGAGAAATAGGAACACTTTTACATTTGTTGGTGGGAATGTAAATTAGTTCAACCATTGTGGAAGATGGTGAAGATTCCTCAAAGATTTAGAGCCAGAAATACCATTTGACCCAGCAATCCCATTATTGGGTGCATACTCAAAGGAATATAAATCATTCTATTAAAAAGCTACATGCACGTGTTTGTTCCTTGCAGCACTATTCACAACAGCAAAGACATGGAATCAACCCAAGTACCTATCAATAACAGACTGGATAAAGAAAATGTGGTACATATACACCATGGAATACTATTTAGCCATAAAAAGAAAGGAGGTCATGTCCTTTGCAGGAACATGGATGAAGCTGGAAGCCATTATTTTCAGCAAACTAATGCAGGAACAGAAAACCAAACACCGCACGTTCTCACTTATAAGTGGAAGCTGAACAATGAGAACACATGGACAAGGGGAGGGGAACAACATTTACTGGGGCCTGTTGGTGGAGGATGGTAGGGAGAGAGCATTAGGGAAAAGAGCAATGCACCCTGGGCTTAATATCTGGGTGATGGGTTGACAGGTGCAGCAAACCATCATAGCACACGTTTACCTATGTAATAAACATGCACATCCTACACATGTATCCCGGAACTTTAAAAAATAAGGTAAGATAATTACGATATTTTAAAAAAATGTCATAGAACTCGGTGGCTCAGACAATAGGAATTTATTCCTCACAGTTTTGAAGGCTAGGAAGTTTAAGATCAGGGTGACAGCATGGTGGGTTCTGTTGAGGGCCATCTTGCTGGCTTGTAGATGTTTGCCTTCTTGATATATCCTCACATGAGGGAGAGAGAGCAAGAGCAAGCTCTCCAGGCTCTTCTTATAAGGGCACTATTCCCATCATGAGGACCTCATCCTCATGACTTAATCTAAACCTAATTACCTCCAGAAGACCCCACCTCTTAATACTATCACATGGGGGATTAGGGCTTCAACATACAAATGGGTGTTTGCAGCAGTCCTTCAGCACAAATATAAAAGAACGGCTTGAGAAATGGGTTTCTAAAACTAAAATGTTTCATCTAAAAGGCTGAGATAATTTCCTACATACAAACATTAATCATAATACATGCTAAATCATCAGGCATGATAAAAGCTGTATTTTATGATTTATGATAATTAGTTTAGAGAACTGAAGGGTATAACTAAACTTCTGACAAGGACTTAAAACTAGCTAAGTTCATTTTATTTTCAGATCCTAAATGCAAGGCATAAGGTTAAAAAAAACTAGCTAAATTGATTTAAGTATTGTTGTAAGATCCTTATTTTTAAGTCATGAAGCATCAAAATCACTGTGTGATTTGATATACTCCATAAAAGATAAACAAATTACTGAACAAACCAAGTAAGAGAAGTTTGCTTTCCTCTATCTTTTACCCTTTTCCCTGGTCATCATCATATTCCCATAAGATCCAAAGTGTTCTTTTTTTTTTTTTTTTTTACTTTTGCCTTTTCACTCCTCCTTATAAGAGAATTAAAATAATATTAATAGTTTGCATGGCCGGGCGTGGTGGCTCACGAATGAATTCCTAGCACTTACGGAGGCCGAGGCGGGCGGATCACCTGAGGTCGGGAGTTGGAGACCAGCCTGGCCAACATGGAGAAACCCCTTGGAGAAACCCCATCTCTAATAAAAATACAAAATTAGCCAGGCGTGGAGGCGCATGCCTGTAATCCCAGTTACTCGGGAGGCTGAGGCAGGAGAATCGCTTGAACCTGGGAGGCGGAGGTTGTGGGGAGCTGAGATCGCCCCATTGCACTCCAGCCTGGGCAACAAGAGCAAAAACTCCGTCTCAAAAAAAAAAAAAAAAAAAAAAAAAAAAAAAAAAAAAAAAAAAAAAAAAAGCTTGCATTAGGGTTTTTTTTTTTGGTTTTTTTTGTTGTTGTTTTTTTTTGCCTAATATTAAACCTAATGGCAAAAACTGCAATTACTTTTGCGCCAACCTAATAATAACTGTAATAACTCTAGCTCACCTTCCTCAATCAAAATTAGCTAGAAAAATCATATTCTCCCTTCCTGACTAAACGGAGTAACTGAAATATCTCATGCATATGGCTGGCAAATGGCTTTGACTCTCATTTTGTCTCAGATCCTGTGGCTTGCCACTTCTTCATAGACTATAATCCATTCCTTTTCTATGAATAATTTTTTACTGAGATGACTTGGCCTCACATATGTTGACATGTATATTAGGATGACATGGAGCTTTGCTATTCTTGAATTTTGCAGAGCTAAATGTAGGCTCCCATTCTAGATGTGATGTTACTAAGAAGGTAAGTATCTTCCTTTATCAGGTGTGGCCCCTTCATGTGCTTTTCCTACCATTTAATAGAGACCCAGAGACACAGTTCTTTGACACCACCTTTCCTTTATCTTCTTGTGTCCAAGCCTTTTTTACAAGTCACTATCAACTGGGTCAGAAGACAATCTGAGTGACACACGCACACACAAGTACTCAAAATTGCCTCTCCCTTTCAACCGTTTTTCCCATTGTTTGTACCAGACTTCTGAAATTTTCTCCCTCCGCCTGAGTTCCTGCTTTATTAGGTAAACCTTTCCGGGGGGCTAAGTGGTAGTAAAATCAGCCCAGTTGTCCCATAGAGCTGATGTTTATGGTTCATTCTGAATAAACATAGAAATTTACCTTCCAAGTCTTAAAACTTGAGAAAGTTGCATTTGTCTTTTTAGAGTTCCTATCAGGCCTTCTAGAGAGTATCAAGGAACTGAAACTTACCAGATCACTGCATCTAGACAATGAGACAGCAGATAGCTCACCTGTTTTTACTGCCTAAACAACCACCTGCTTGCTATTGACCAACTCCTCTCTTCCTTACCACTTCCTAATTCTTGTTTTCCCCACATGTAATTACATTTCTTTCCTGATATGTGAACCTCTCATTTTAGTTGTTAGAGAAGACATACTTGAGACTGATCTCTTGTTCTCCTCAGCTGCAGCACCCAATTAAAGCCCTCTTATCTAGAGATACTCTTTGACTTAGTGATTGGCATTGTGTGTACTGAGTAGCAGGACCTAGAATGAACCCCTGGCATTTCTGTAACAGCAGCTCTTATTGATTTATTAATTAGAGGTATTTTTCCTGAAGGTCTCATCTTGAGTGCTGGTGAATCTGGTTGTTTCTATGCAACTCCTTGATGGAAAAAAAAAAAAAAAAAAAACCTAATGACATGCCTGAAAATTGAGTTTTAACATTTTTATTCTTTTCAATTAATTCAGTAAGTAGGCAGGTCTATTACTGGGATAAGTATTAGATACATCTGATTATGCTATGGTTATAAAGCTTGAGTGATTTCTGTGTGAAACTCTCACAGCGCAGACATTGCTAAAATATGAACCAGGCCACTTTGCCAATTATTGAACTATTTCCATGAGCTTTATGTAAAACTAATAGATAAAATTCCATGATTTTAAATTGTCTATCATACCATGTAAAATAAAATAAAATTATTTTAAATTCAAATAATATTGTAAGTAAAAAAACACACTATTTTATAAGCCCTTATCATTTATACTGTTTTTGACCATCACCTTTAAAAGAATAACTGTAGGCCAGCCTTATTATTCTTCATATTGCTAATAAGAAAACATGGGACACAGAGAAGTTAAAGGAGACACCTCAGATCACATAGAAATTTAATGGCAGAACTAGAACGGAGACTAGTGTTTCTGAATTTCTAGCGTCTTCATTTTTGGTCTATGGAGGGGTGCTGTTTCTTATTAAAAAGGACAACATAGTTATCCCATTTATTAGCCTGCTATAACTTACATTCTAACAGATTCAATTTGGAATTTCTCATGGATTAAATAAAAAATGTTACTTAACATAATTTAAATTATCTATTAGCAACTTTGAGGGTGTTGTTTCCTCAAGTCCACAAAGCAAATCTCTTGCAAAACTGCTAAATGAGAAAAGATCACAGATTTTCAGATCACTGTCAATAGTGTAGTCTCACATAGATTTTTTTGGGGGGGAATTAAAATATATGTATAAAGACTTTAACATCCCTCTAAATTTAGTCTTTCACCAAATGTTTACTGTGTGCCTACTATGATACAGACATATTCTAGGTGCTAATAACCCTTTATACGAAAAGAGAGGGCATCTTAGCATTCATGCAAATAATATTCTAGAAGGTGAAGGCAGACGATAAGATAAGAATGTAAAATGTACAGTATGTTATATGGTTATAAATAGTGTGGACACACAAAAAAGGAAGGGGATAGGAATTGTTGTAGGTTAGAGATGGGGGGACCACCAACGACCACATGGAGAAGATGAGTCATGGTGAAAGTGATGAGCAACATGAGACTATGGGTCACCTGTGCCATCTGTGGGCAAAGCCTAAAAGTGTGGCTCATGTGTACAAGGGACATCAAACAATCTTTGGATGGATTGAAGCATAAAATGAGGAAGAGATAGTTTTAAAAAGGTGGCAGAGGACAAGATCATGTAGAATATTTTGGGTCACAATGGGAATTCAGGGTTTAATAAAAGTGAGTGGTGTGGGAGTAGAAGGGTGGCTTTCAGTTTTAAGAAGACAACTCTAGCTGCAATATTGAGAATAAACTCCTGGACATCCAAAGCAGAAGCAGAGAGTTCTCTGTTTTTTACTGTGCTGAAGACAGACATTTCTATTATTGGGTGATTTACATGGCAATCGAAACCTGTATGCAACAGTAGTGTACTGTTATTAAAGATCAGTGGAATTCTGTGCTAAGTGGCAGAATCTGTCATGGGAGGTACTAGATGGATTTTGGTACTCTTGGTTGTCAGGTCCTTTTGATCAATTGTTGGCAAATGATCCCAGAGCTGCAGTGAGGACAAGGAAGAGGTGCTGAATTAGTACAGTCACTTAGGAGTTGAAGTGAATTCACTCAAAAACCAAATTGACTTTCAAATAGTGGGATCTATTAGGCAGTAATGATTTCAGTGTAGGCAGAGTTTTTCTAGGCTGGAAGGTAGAGATTGTGTTACAGCATAAAAATAACAGGTATTCAGAAGGTCCAAGACAATCTTTTGAGAGTTGCCCAAATTTTTCTGGAACCACTGCCAAACCATTTAGAGTTAACAGAAGGGTTATTTTCAGATACTACATTTTTATTCTTGCAAAATAGCTCTGTTCAAAACATGGCTCAGTTCTCAGAAGAGCCTTTAAAATATAACTATTATTTTTACTCCCATGGTCAATGAGAAGAAATGAACAGTCATAATCACTGAATAAATAATATGTATAAAGGATCAAAAATATTTTCCAAATGGAAAATGTGAATGAAAACATTCCCATTATCACAGAATATTGACAGAAAAGAAAGTTTTGAGTGCATTAAAAGAAACCAGTTTTGTATGAGTTATATCATTCCACTTTTAGGTTATTTTTGATTTTTTTCTCTCACTTTTAAGCTGATCCTCAAAAGATTGATTGAAACTCTGCCTGCTTCTGGTCTGAATCATTCCCTTTTCGCTGGGTCAGAAAAGCTGTAAAATTTCTTTTCTTTTCCAGGTTTGTATCTCAGTTGTTCAATTCTACTTGTTTGACCCTTCTATCTCTGGCTTTTTAATTTCAATTTTCCCTTTTTTATTAGATTTGTTTGGGAGTACATGTGCTTTCTTATCTCTATTTTCCCCACCCTTCATTCTGGCAATAACACTTGGTTTTAACAGAACATTGAATAGTTACAACCCTTCCTTATATTCATGAAATATTAATTCCTAAACTCTTGTTCATGTAAACTATTATTTTACTCTGAGCTTTTTTCATCTTTTTAATTAGATAAATTACAGCTAATTTAATTTATGTCAAATGATCAGCAGAAAGCAATTGGTAATGTGTTTACTGTTGTCATTGTTTTTGATGTTATTGTCACTGTAATTTTGTCAATAGAAAATAAAATCTCATAAATGCTATAGCGTATAGTTATTAACAAATGCAAATACAATTATGGATAATTAATTTAATTGATAAAGCTGTCTTCAAAATTCTGGTTAATGTTTATATGACTAGGCTTCAAATATTACCAAACAAAATAAAATCACTCTATCGACAGGTATTTATTTAGAACCTAAGTTAAAATAAGGACAGTATTGAAGCACATAAACAAAAAGCTGGACAATATATGACTCTCTAACAGTAAAAGTTCACATTGCTATCAGAGAAGCAGAAAAAGAAAGTGAGTGTGAGTATTAAATGGATGCATAAAAATACATTACATGATTTTATATAGATATTGTACTGTTATAACATGTCAGCTCAACTGGTGCTTTAGAAGAATATTAAAACACCCTAGAGAACATTTATACTGTATATCTTATTTACCTAATGGTTCCTTATATTGAATTGAGACTTTTTTCCCCAAAATCATATTATTTTGAGGTCATCTTTAGTTGATTGAAATCAATTAATGACTAGAGTCAGAGATGGTGTCTGGGTAAAAAATAAATGTGTAATAAGTATAGTTAATTAGCAATAAGGTGGATCTCAGTATTTCACCATATAGTATGGCAAGTGTAGAGAATATTTTTTAAAATATTTTCTCAAACAATGTACATATTTCTATCTTTTTCAGAATAATCTGTCACACTTCCCTATTAAAATGTTTCCAAAGATACTTCCTCCTAAGGTTTCCATAATTTCTATCCTTATTATAATAAGACAACTTTTACCTTGCCATTTGTTAATTGTATTTATGTTCTAGGTTAGTATCAGTTGTTACTTGAAGACAGATTATGATCTTCTTCAGTTCCATATACAAGTGATTATGACCAGGGTCTGTTTTATAAGCAGGCAACCTACATTGCTACATACATCAGTCACATAAGGCCCTACACTCAGATGGTCCCTGTACTGGTGTAATGCTTTAAACTCAGTACCTTAAAATTCTTAATAATTTTATTATGAACTTGTGTTTTATAATCAAAGTTTGTTGGGACAATAGGGCATTATGTGAGCAAGGTTAACATGTTCAATATAGTGCCATATATGTATCCACTGTTTCTTGCTGCTCACTTGCATATAGTGTTTGCAGTGATCCATGAGAACAGAATCCTGGTGTACCCATAATGCTTGGGAGTTCAGTGAAACAAGGTAAGCCTAGTCAGCTCAGGCTGCCATAAAAAGTACCATTAAAAAATACCATAAAATACTGATTGGATTACACAATACACTTATTTTCTCATTGTCCTGGAGCCTGGAAGTTGGAGATTCTGGTGAGGGCTGTCTTTTTACCTTGCCAGCGGCTGTCTTCCCATGTGTCCTCACATGTCAGAGAGAGAGAAATCTCTGGCACTTGGTATTTTTTTTTCCTATAAAGGCACTAATCTCAACACACGGGCCTCACCTTTATGATCTCACCTAAACCTAAATTATCTCCCAGAGGCCCCATCCCCAAATGCCATCACATTAGAGATTAGGGCTTCAATATACAAATGTCGGGGAGGGGAAGACAAAATTCATTTCATAGCAGTCTGTTACATCTATAACTGACTAAATGGGGGTGCTGACTGCCCTAATGTGCCACACTTTCTATACAAGCCATTATTTTATTTTAATGCAGAAAGAAAATCCTAGTGTTCTAAGAAACATGAATGACTGAGGAATTCTATTATATCCATCCTTATTCATATTACTTCTTGCATTAGTCAACGTATGCTGAAAATAATGACACAGAAGGGAGAAAGGCAGCTCGATCCACACACAGTTCTTTTTTTTTTTTCACTCCTTTCTCACTCCTCTGTAATCCAAAGTTAGAGGTATAAGATTATTGGTAGAATGTGCACATATCAAAAGTAAAAATAAATGAATTAATTTTCTTCAATGTTTTTACTATGTTTGTGTAGTGTGACAGATCGCCCACAAGGTTACTTAAGGTTACTTAAGATTTTATGTCCCCTGCCTGAACCCTGATCATCTCCAAGTAATGATCTCTGAAGCTCTCCTGCTGCCATCCAGGAGTGCCTCGTATGTAAGTCCTAAAACTCATCTGTTCACCAAACTGGACTTTTCCAAGCTGTTGTTGGGTCTCTGGGCTTTCTCCCAGTTTGGAGGATGGTATATTTTTTATATGATTCTGGGTTGTTCTTATTACAATTGGTGTAACAAACAGGATCCAAGAGACCAAATTAATGAGTCAGGAAGGGACGTCTGTCGGGGGAATCCTGGGGTGGGCAGTAACACGTATATGGGGTTGAGTTGCTCTACTGTTCAGCCTTTGTGGGCTGCCACGCAAGTATGGGGACACTCAGAGAATGCAAGTGGGACTGAGAATCTATTGCAAGAAGCTTAGATGCTAAAGTGCAATAAGGGTAGTAAACATGCTGTTGTTGAACTAAGGCTGGCTGCTGAGAAAGTATTAGAGCAGGGAAGGGAGCAAGGGTAGAAACTCCCACAGAAGTTTAAAGGCACGCCAGGTTTTCTAGGACTCCAGACGGTTGCATATTATGGCCCATTTTTGTACACTTCTTAATACTGATGGGTAAATTACATTAAGAAACATTCAGAGCTTAGATGGTTAATGTGCACCTATAGAGTTAAGTAGAGTCTTCTAAAGCTATTTCCTTTTCTATCTCCTTTTAATCTGCAGTCATACAAGCTACTGGAGTTGAGAGAAAACTGTTTATAGTAAAACTAATTAAAGGTTATTTGGAGATTTTGTTTTTCTTATACAGGTCAGCAAGTTGTAGCTAAGATATAAACAATGAAACTCATCTGGAACTAAAGAAACAGTAAAGACACAAAGAAGTTTTTTTGTTTGTTTGTTTTTTTATTTTTTTATCAAATTGTCATGGAAATGGCTTTACCCAAAATTTTAATCCAGTTTTCCTCAGACTATCTATCAGGGCAAATAAAGTTTAGCTGTATGAACAGGTCCCAATTTTGTCAAAAATAATTTGAATCCTGCTGTCTTTTGTAAAATAATGAGTTTGTGATACTTTCTCATGGATAAAATTTTGAGATAAAAGCTATTGGATCTTTGTGTGTGGATGTGTATGTTTTAATGTGTTTATGTGTATACACATGTATTATGTTCTGTGTTGTGTCTAGTATGCTACCAAGTTGGATGAAAAATACATTAGTGCTCTAAAATTAACTAAGTCCAGATTCTTTCAAGTTCATGTGAATTCAATAATCTTTTGTAAATAAGCTAGAGATAACATTATTGGCAAAATAAAAATAGAAATGTGTTCATAAGTGTCAGCAGATATTTTTGTCTGAGTTGACTGAACGGATAAGCTTTAGAATTATTTTAACACTTTAAGGTGTCAGGGTTTGAAATGAAGGTTATAAGACTGTAAACCTAGCCAAAAACAGAGTGATCTTTGTGTGATTTTTTGATAAGCAAGACTCATTCAATAATGTTGGTTTAATGAAAACAGCTGAATTTTCTGAGTCTCAGCAGAAATGTCCACATGTTTAGCTTTAACTTTCTTGCTTAGACAAATACCTGATATTCACAAGCTATGAAAATGGTTAACATGGAAACAACTTGGAATAATTATTAGCTTTATTTAATGTGTTGGTTCTCATCTAGATAAACTGCTAAAATGAGTATATTGAGCAAATGAAAGTGAAATAAATGCTTGCAGATGAAATGTTTGTGCAGTTTAAAATCTTAAACTTATTTTAGGTCCTCATTAAATGTCTAAGTCATTTCCAAATTAAAAAAAAAATGTTTTGATATGGGGCACTTGTCGCTCTTCTGAGCCCATTAACGGGAAATAGAATCTATGATATGAGGGACGCATTGGTGGACCTCAGTGAACTGCATGAAAGCAAGAAATTAGTTCAGAAAGTAATCAAAGAACAAAAAGGGGGTGGACCAAATAGGCCTGTACACTAGCTCTGTCAAGCAACTAACGCAAAACAGTACCATCCGCCATGGGGGCACTCTGAAATCACCCAAACAGTCCAGGAATTACGTAAATTACAAATAGCCCGGCCCAGAGCTTCTACAACAGCCCTGTGTGGTTTGTGAAGAATCTGAATGGCAGCTGGAGAATGATGGTAGACTACATAAGCTGAATAAAGTGATGCCATCTGTACATGCAGCTATACCTAATACTGTTCAACTGCTAGAACAAGTTGTCCTTAAGCTGGAAATCGTTCATGCTGTGTTTGTTTGGCTAACAGCTTTTCCAGTATTTCTTTAGCAGAAGATTCACAAAACCAGTTTGCCTTCACTTAGGAGGACCAACAATGGGCATTCCAGGTACTACCGCAAGGGTACTGGCACAGCCCCAACATCTGTCACACTACAGTTGCATGGGACCTGACTAGACTCTCTTCACCTGCCTCAGTTTTTCTGCTTCAGGATGTTAGTGATAACACGCTAATCTTAGAGTCTCTTACAGATCTGGAGACTGCCCTATAAACCTCCTTGTATGGCCTAAAGGACAGGGGATGGGAAGTCAACCCCTAAAAGTTATAGAGGCCTGGCATAGCAATCAAATTCCTGAGAGTTACCTGGTTGAGTAAGATGAGTAATATACCCAGAGGTGTCATTAATAAGAAAACACAGCAATCTGTTCCTCAGAATGTAAAGCAACTAAAGATTTTCCTAGGTTTACTGGGATACCGGAGGATATTCCTTTCTAATTTGGCACAAACCCTCTGCCCATTATGCACTCTAGTAAAAAGGGATAAAAATGGGACTGGACACACATGGAACAAGAGACATTTGACAAAATACATTTGTTGGTAAACCAAGTGTAAGCAATAGAAGACCACTGCCACAGCACCCTTTTGTATCAGAAGTCACTAGAGATGCTACAGGGATGAATTTTGGTTTGTGGCAAAAGCAACCAGTGGGAATTTACATGTAGAGTTTTGGTCTCAATTATCGAAAGGGGGAGAATACCATTATACAATTCTAGAGTAACAGCTATTGACCATATTTAGGGCATTGCAATAAACAGACGCTATCACCAGAAATAAAGCAGATTGCCACAGTAAAAACTGCCTATCCTATAAAAGTGTGAATGAAAGGCCTCCTAGCCAAGGTGAGTTTGGGCTCACCTCTGAGGTGGCACATCCATATATCCTGCAAACATGGCACATCTACCTACAATAAAGGGATGTCTCATCCACTTTTTTTTTAAGTGGGGCACTACAGGAAGTGCTTCGACCTATTCACTTTCAACAAGTGGAAGGGGCAGGCATAAAAATGGAGTCATCAACTAGGCCAACCACCGTATATAAGGAGACCCTGCCAATACCTGCTAGGGCCTGGTACACTGATGGGTCTAACCTGAGCGGATACAACATTGGGGCTGCTACAGGTCTTCCCAGTAAGATGTGCCACCCATCTGGATACCATCAAGTGTCTTACTACTTTTAGTGTCATGTATGGTATGCTGAGGATAGAAAGTGATCAGAGCCTCCATTTCACACACTGGAGGTTCCACTTATCATATAACCCAAACATGTACTGGCTTCATGGGGAAAAAAAAAAAAAAAAGCCCTGTTGAAAATCCAACTCTCATGCATTGTCCCAGGCTTGCTCTTTAAGGTCCTGGACCAAGAATCTCAATGAAGCAATGCAAACTTTGAATGGGTCATTCACTACCACACATGGCATCACTCCTTATGAATGGTTGGCCTGTAAAACAGGCCCTGCAAGCTCTCAGGGTTACCTCTGAGACTCTAAGCCATTCTCTGAAGCAGATGGTCAGACTGTGCTCCTGAGAACACCAGTGGATCTACCAAGTGGCGATGGCTGTATGGACCTGAAGTTGAGCTGGAAAGTGGCCCCATACTGGGTCGGTTTTATGGCACCAGAGGCCACCACAAGGACTGCCAGAGGTAGGTGATCTGAGCTGTGCTCCTTGATGGTGATCTGAGAGCCTTAAGATATCAACATGCAGCAGCACCAATACTTGCAGGAGCAGTCAGAGTGGGATAGTGTGGGCAAGGCTGGAAACTTACCATTTGGTTATTATGCCCAATCCTAAAGAGGGAAGTCATGTATATGGCACTGTAAGCCAGGCCTGGAGCCTACAGTGGCCCTTTGTGGGGCCAATGAGAAAAAATACAGCAGTAATAATGTTATAAGAAATGGATACGCCCATGATGGTCCCTACTGGATACCTGTGTTTATACCCATAAGCTTTTGTTCCTGCTACCCATGGCAACTGTATGGCAACAAGTAATGTCTTCCTTGTCTGGGTTGTGACTACAGCAGCAGTCAACAATCAGTCCGATTATTGGGTATATGTATACCTCCTCCTATTAAATGATAGTGGTATGCCTTAAATAAATACAATGCCATTCTCTGGACAGAACTCAACAGCACCAATAATGCACCCAGGCTCCTTGTGGATTGCATCCATCCAGAGGCTTGATCACCAATGCAATGGAGATCCAATAGCAGGTGCCCTTATCGGCACTACTGTTGTGCCTATATTCCTGATGAAGAAAATAATGTCACAGATGCTTTACATCATTTGTCAACTCAGATCTATGATATAGCCTGATTAAGTTTCTTTGACTCATTCTCAAATTTGTTACACACCTTTCCTACTCATTGGAGTTATATTTTGCTAATAGGCATCTTAATTTTAGTCACATCCTGCTTTTTATGCTGTTGTGTGTACTGGGGGTGCATCCTGTGTGTAAGAGTTATGGCTATACATTATAGACTTGTATAGTTTTTCCCCTAGTACTTCGCTCATTGCCTCTCACATAAGATTGGCAGAAAGAATGTAAGAGCTGGGGACAGGATGGATTGTAGTGTGATGGCCCCCCACAAGGTTACTTAAGGGTGAATATCTGCAGCCTGAAACCTAAACTCTGGGCAATGATCCAAGGAGCAGGTGTCTCTGAGAACCCAAACATCTTGAAGAATATCTGACAACCTCAGATAAAGTCCCATCACATACACACACACGCAGTAGGAAAACAGCAGAAAATTAGCCTAAAAGCAGCTTAGAGATCCCCAAAGCTGTCCTGCTGCCATCCAGGAGCACCTCGTATTTAGGTCCTAATAAACTCACCTACTCACCAAACTGGACTTTTCTGAGTCATTCTTTTGTCTCTCAGCTCCCTCCCTGTTTGGAGGAAGGTTTTTTTTGTTTGTTTGTTTGTTTACAATTCCAGGTTTTCTTGTTACAGTTCTTGTAAGAATTATGTATTTAAAATTGTATATATACCTGTGTGTGTATATATATATATATATATATACACACACACATGTACACAATACATACACGCACACACACACACACACACACATATATATGAGCCGGAAACTACCATTTGTGTGATTTCGGTGATTCCATACACATGGCAAATATTCAATTATCAGCATTTGCAATTTGTATTGCCCAACAGAAAAATGAATGGTAAAATTCATGCTAATAACTGAAAATGTTAATTTTTCTTACAGCAACATCAACAGCATGTAAATAAACATTTGAGGTCAACAAACATTTTAATTTTAGTATCCTAAAGGTCATAGGTCATGTTTCTCCTGTGTTTTGAGCAAAAGGCTCTGCAAATCATGTTGCCAGCCCTCACAATACTGTTCTGTGATGACTCTGGCCATTTGGGATTAATGTGGAAGGGAGAAGTGCAAACCTACCTTTGTATTGGCACTATGAAGCAGAAAAGATATAGCAGTGATACATTTAACTTTAAGGGAATCATTCTGAGTTCTACATACACTAAAAGGGAATGAGAGTTAATCCACCGAGTCCTGTGCTGAAAGATACAGATGAAGGTCAGTTAATGAAATACTAACATCAAGACATCATTGATGCAGGCCTGTCTAAAAATTAACTTGGTCTTTACAGCATTGTTTCCTTGAAAACAGCCACATTAAGATAAACTGGCTGTGTTTTGTCTGCTTCGATTGGAACACAGCTGGTTGAATATTTGTAAGTTAGCATGCTGGCTTGGCTCTGCATGCCTAAAATAGTATAAAAGATTGATGGGAAAGGGGGCTCTTGCTTCTATGTTTTAAGATGACCAACACACTTACTGGCTTTTTTTCTGGGAAGTTCTGGGTGAATTAAGGGGATAAAATACATTCTGTATTTGGTAGCTCGAAAACTTCCTGATGAGATGAACATGTTGTGCCTTCTGTATCTCCTTCCTTGTATCCTTTTTATAAAGCCAAATAAATATAGCATTAGATTAAACTTATTTGTTTCTCATGAGTCTGGTTGCCAGTACAATTTCAGAACCACAGCTGTTCTGGAATTGAGTAGAGTGAGGAATTGTCTAGGCTTTCTTTGATTCTATAGGACCAATCACTATGTTGTGGGAGAAAGAACAGTGGTGGGAAGGGAATGAAGAGAAGTTGATCGATGCCTAAAGGCCCACCAACCCACCTAGGAATTATAGTAGTGAAATCTCTGAGGCAAATAACAGGGGATAAATACAACTATTGAAATCTGGAGATATAATATTATCCCCTAGGGAATTGCCCAACTGTATGGTCAAGGAGAAAAATGAGGAGATAATAGCTAAAGATAGTTGTTTGGAGTTTGTATTATTAGCCGTAATGAAAGTGAAAGTGCTTGAGAGAGAGGTAGTGAAACCAAAGCAGCAATATGTTGAGTGCCTGAGACAAACATGTTCACATTGTAAACAAAAAGTCTTACTGGAGACCTGGAAAAACATTGCTTTAATCATGGCACAGCTTCATGACTGGTCATCAAAAATGTGATTTTGGGGTCAAATAGTGATAGAACCAGAGGCTGTAGTATAGGTATCATTTCATTGAGAAGAATCTTTAGAGACTAGAAGTCTCTATTTTTCTTGAATATTAGATTATAATTTCTGAGGGCTAATGTTTATTTGTGGATACAGCAGAGCCAAAAGGAATGTGTGATCTGTGTAATAATTCAATATTTAATGCAATAGTTGATATTCAGAAATTGCCATCAGTGATAAGAGCAATTCAACTTTTGGATAGAGATTGGGGAGTGATGTTAATCTTTGCAGAGGAGGGATATTGTCCACTTTCCTTTTGGCTATGAAGTAGAAAAATTCACAACAGTCTTCAAAATGAAGATAGTACTTCTGTACATTAATCATTAAATTTTCAAGTCATTTGTGTTATCACCTACTCCTTCTATACTTCTGTAAAAAGCCCCTATTATTCACTAATATGTCTCATTCTCTACAAAAAATTCAGTTTCTTTCATAATGCTGACTCTGTCAAAGATAAGTCTCAGAGTTACAATGATCTTATTTCAATAGTTCCACACTTACTTTGAAGCAAAGTAGCATTGTAATGAAGAGATTGGAATGAGATTTGACTACTTTTTCTTTTTTTTTTTAATTTTTAATTTGGGCTACAGATAGTTTTCTGAAACGCTGAAACAATAAAGAGATGCCAGCACAGTGAGAACAGATAAAGGACTGGAAATTTCTCCTGTAAGTGACAAGTGCGATCCTATAAAAATATGGTTTGTTGTTTTAGGGCAATAAGAACTTTAGAGTACTTTTTATATCCTGTAATTTTTAGTGCAATTCCACGTGCAATTCCACTGAATTGAAGACAGGAAATACTTTTTTAAAGGACTGACAGAGCATAGCCTAAATTGAACAACTGCTTGTCCTTTATAAGGTATTCTAAGGGAGAAGGTCTTGCTTTTGGTAGCTTTTCCATCTAATGTTTGGGTGGAACCCTAGAAGTCTTTTATAACACTATTCAGAGGTAGAATGTATACGAACTGTGCTCTATTCTTTAAAGACTTAGATTTGTCTAATGGTTAAGAATTTGGGCTTTGGTATTAAAGAATGTGGGTTTGAATCCTGGCTTTGGCACTTCTCAGTTATGAGCATGCTGACAAATAACTTACTTTCTAGGACTCAGTTTCCTTGTATATAAATATGAATAAATAATTGGTAGTTGCCTAAGAGAGGATTGCTAGATTAACTGACACAATGCTTGAAAATAACCTGTAGGAATGCTGACCATCTAGAAACAGCTTATTGCTGTTACTTTCATAGTTTTTATTTCTCCTGTTGTATTGCATAGATAGATAGATAGATAGATAGATAGATAGATAGACAGATAGATAAAAGATAAATGGATCAAAAATTAAGAGAAAATGAAAATCTGGGCTTATTAGCAACTTTTGTGTAAAAGAAGAGTGAAAATTTGAAAATATATTGAAACTTGCCTATCTCTCAAATTCTTTTAAGAAAGTAGTTCTGTTTGATATTTTGAACCTTTTATGATATATGGGATCCTCATCTGTAATCCTCACTTGTGATTTAAAATACAGACAATTTTTAATGACTAATTAAATAAGAGAACATGAATAACAGCATGAAAATGCATGAGACATGGTGTCTTCTTCCTAGTGACTGGAACTTAGTCAATATTACTCATCATCCTTTTCAGTGCATATTAACAGAGCTATTAATAATACCACTACACCTAATAATATAGTAATAGTCATGCTTAACACATATTGAGTGTTTATAATATTGTAGAAATTTCTCTCAGTGATTTTTTTATGTATCAACTCTCTTAATTTTTCACTGTAAATTTGTGAAAATTTTGCTATTATCATTGACAGTTTACAGAGGAAGAGTTTGAAGCACAAGGTGGAACATCTTGCTAAATCACACAAAGTTAATACACAGTAAATCCAAGATGTGAACCCATGTCATCTTTCTCCAAGATAGGAACTGCACCATATATTCAGTTCATTTTATTATGAATATTGTGTGAGAGCTGCAGATATATGTGTCTGTTTATAAAAATTAAAGAAAAAATATAAAACAAGAAAGGCAAGTAATGGTGAACCCATACAGCAGTTGCACTGTGAAGGAACAATAGAAATCTGAAATGTTGAAATAATATTCAAAAAAGTGTTGCTTTGAATTAAATTGAAATCTAAAAGTTCTAAAAATCATGGATAGCAGTTAAAAATTAGGTAAAATATCACATGTAGACTGCTTTTAAAAGATGATGCTTATTTTGCAATCCCATTAGTAGGTATATACCCAACGGATTATAAATCATTCTACTATAAAGACACACACACACACGTATATTTATTGCGGCACTGTTCACAATAGAAAAGACTTGGAACCAACCCAAATGCCCATCAGTGATAGACTGGATAAAGAAAATGTGGCACATATATACCATGGAATACTATGCAGCCATAAAAAGGATGAGTTCATCTCCTTTGCAGGGACATGGATGAAGCTGGAAACCATCATTCTCAGCAAACTAATGCAAGAACAGAAAATTAAACACTGCAGTTCTCACTCGTAAGTGGGAGTTGAACAATGAGAACACATCAACGCGGGGAGAGGAACATCACACATGGGGCCTGTCGAGGGGTAGGGGGCTAGGGGAGGAATAGCATCAGGAGAAATACCTAATGTAGATGATGGGTTGATAGGTTCAGCAAACCACCATGGCACATGTATACCTGTGTAACAAACCTGCACTTTCTGCACATGTACCCCAGAACTTAAAGTATAATAATGATAATAAAAGATGCTTATTTGATTATTTAATGCATGTTATTTAAAAATTTCTATAACATAAAAACCTCACAAGTAAACAAAAAATTCAGTGTTTAATAAAAATTTAGATAGAAATTTTGCTCATAAAGTGTGGATTAGATAAGTTCTCTTTTCTGTATTTTGTGAATATTACCATCTCTTGATATCCTAATTATTAAACCGGGGTCCCCATAAAAATCCTGCCCCACCAAAATAAGAAAGAAGAGGAATAGTCAAGATGAGACCCATAGAAAATGATACGTTTCTTAAGGTTTTATCTTTGATGCTCCCAAGTTTTCCTCTCTGACCCATAACTTCTTATCTACAGGGATTCTTTTCCTCACCTTTTCTTGATCTCTTCTCTAAGATCTAAGCAAACCTATTCACAAGGAATCCCACTATTAGTCTCTGACAATTTAATTTTCACTCAACTTGCAGTTTTAACTCTTCTAAAGCATTATCTATTTAAGACTCCTCTCTCATTAGAAACATTGAGAGTCAGGCATTTTGTAGAATTCCTCTCTCATGAAATTTGTCTGATTTTTTTTTTAATGCTCATAGTGGGATTATGGGTTTTTCAAAGGAAAATCATACTGATAAAGTTGCCATTTTAATCACAGAATTTCACAGATCTACACTATCAATGTAATTTATCACTATCAATGTTGACCTGGATCACTTTGTTGCAGTAATGGTTTTTACATGATGCATTTTTCTACCTTTCTTCACTATACTCAATGGATGAAAGTCTCAATGCACAGTTCACACTTATGGTGTGGAGACTTATGCTCACCTCTTGAGGATAGAGTATCTACATCAATTATATGAAGTACTGCACAGTTTACTTATCTCTTCTCCCTCATTTGTTTATCTACTCAGTTATTTATCTATATTTGTATAGGCTCGTGGATATTTATTGCATACTTTGGATTATATTCCAATCCTGCCCTAAGTATTCTGTGGATCAGTTCTTTTCTGGCTTGGCCTATTGGTACTTCTTCTGTTAGCACCTGTGTCCTTTTAACATACCCCCATCAGTGTGGGGATTGTTTGTTTTTAGCATTTCCTTGGTTTCTGGTATTACAGCTTGCTCTAGGTTTATCTTGTATATTTCCTTTCTCAATTTTAGAATCAATCATTTTTCCAAGAAACCCTGGTTTCTTCTATTGGAGCATGATTCTGATGCCAGGTATGTTTATTGCTACTGGGTAACATTTTTTTTCAGGCCCTAACACTTGACAGAAATAAACTGGATGTGTGTATACACATTTGTGTATACATACATCTGTGATTTTTTATAGTCATTTGCATCTTTATTTAGCAAAATATTAGTACATATTTATGTCTCCAACTCTAATCTATTATCACATGTATAATCATTCTAGGCTAGAATAATTTATCAAATTTTAAAGAAGATTCAAACCAAATCTACACAACCTTCTACAAAGTAGAAGAGGAGTAAATACTTATCAGTTATGATTATGAAGCTATTATTACCATACCAACATGAAAAAATTACAATAAATAAACCCATGAACCAATATCTCTTACGAATATAGATGTAACTATCCTTAACAAAAGTTAGCAAATAGAATTCATCAGTATCTAAAAATATATATATATAGGCCATATTCAAGTCTGTCATGACAAGGTTTCAAGACTGGTTCAATATTTGGTAATTCAATATATTAGAAGGCTAATGAAGAAAAACCATATGATAATACCGATCAATGCAGAAAAACACCTCACAGAATTAACACTTACTTATGACAGAAATGCTCAGAAGAATAGAGGATAATTTATTCAACTTCATGAAGAACATCAACAAAATATGTATAGCTAATATTACATTGCAGGGTGAAAGTCTGAATGCTTTCCCTCTAATATTAGAAACAAGAAAAGGTTGTCCGTTCTCACTATTTATATTCAACATATGCTGCATGATATAGTCAGTGCCATAAATCAAAAATAGGAAATGAAAGGCATACAAATCAGGGAAGTAGAAATAAACTGTCTCTATTGGCAGGTGACATGATTGTCTATATTGGAAATCTCCAGGAATTTACAAAAAGAAATCATACAGAAAGCAACAAATGGTCTCCAGAATTAAACAAAATACAATACCACTTATAATCACCTCTCTTGCCCCCTTAAAAAATGCTTAGATGCAAAGCTAACAACACATTTATAAGACTTGTATGCTGAAAAATATTTTAAAAGTGATGAATGAAAACAAAAAAGATAAAAATGAACGGAAAGTTTTTTTTTTTCATGAATTGAATTACTCAGTAGAAATAGCAATTTTTCCCAAATTTTTGTATAGGTTTAACCTAATTCCTATAAAAATCCCAGAAATAATTTTTTGTAGATATGGGCAAGATAATTTTTAAATGTATGTGGAAATGTCAAGGAACTGGATAGCTAAAAAAATATTTAAAAGATGAACTGGGTGGGGAGCGACGGCTCACGCCTGTAATCCCAGCACTTTGGGAGGCAGAGAGGGGTGGATCACCTGAGGTCAGGAGTTCAAGACCAGCCTAGCTAATATGGCAAAGCCCCATCTCTACTAAAAATACAAAAATTAGCTGGGTGTGGTGGCGGGTGCCTGTATCCCAGCTACTTAGGAGGCTGAGGCAGGAGAATGGCGTGAACCCAGGTGGCAGAGGTTGCAGTGAGCCAAAATCACACCACTGCACTCCAGCCTGGGTGACAGAGCGAGACTCTGCCAAAAAACAAAACAAAACAAAACAAAAACAATGAACTAAGTGCAAAGAACCATTCTACCTCATTTCAAGACTAATACATAGCTACAGTAACCATATATTAGGCTTGTATGCTGTCTAGTATTTGCAGAACAATAGACACATAGATAAACAGAACAGATTAGAAATCATGAAAATGTATCCACCTAAATGTCCATAAAGAATTCTAATAAAATCGTAAAAGCAACTTAGTGAAGGAGCGATATAGCCTTTTAAAAAATGATGCTAGACCAAGTGGACATCTATAAGCAAAACAAAAGAACTTTGATTTCCTTGATCTAAAACACATACTTTATGCAAAAATTAATATGAATCATGAACTTAAATGTAAAATTATAAAACTTCAAAAATTAATGGAATAAAATATTTGAAATTGAAAGCTAGGCAATTATTTCTTAGCTTTAACAGCAAATGCATGATCCATAAATGAAAAAAAATGATAAAATAGACTTGATTAAAATTAAAATCTAGGCCAGACACAGTGTAATTCCAGAACTTTTGGAAGTCGAGGTGGGAGGATCACTTGAGTCCATGAGTTCAAGACCAGCCTGGACAATATAGCGAGAACTCTAATAAAATAAAATTAAAAAAATTAAAATATTTTGTGATACAAAACACCCTGTTGAGAGAATAAGAATGCAAGCTCCAGAGTGGAAAAATAATTTGGAAACTACATGTTTGATAAAAGACCAGTGTCTAAAATATAGTAAGAACACTGAAAACTCAGTAGTGTTTTATTTTTAAACTAATGATCCACTTAGAAAACAGATAAAACAAAACAAACTTAAAGAGAAATTTAACTGGAGACAATTTGAAAATGGAAAATAAGCACATGAAAAGAGGCTCAACACCATTAGCTATTATGGAAATGCAAATTGAAAACACAATGAGATACCACTACACATCTTTGAGAATGACTAAAATTAAAAAATATATATATAGTGGCAACACTAAATGCGGCAAAGACAGGGCAATTCTGGACCACTCACACATTGCTGCCATACGTTTTAAGCCTCCCTTGATAACGTTTGACAGGTCACTAAAAATACTAAATACGCAAATATGATACGACCGAGAATTATACTCAAATAGGCATTTGTTTAATAGAAATGAAAATTTATGTTCACACAAATAACTGTTCATGAATAGTCATAACAGGTTTCTTCATGATAGCTCAAAAACGGAAACCATCTGAATGTCCTTCACGGTAAAACTATCTGTACTACATCCATACCATGGAATACTGCTGAGAAATGAAAGGAAATTAACTACCGAAACACAACAACCTAGACAAATCTTCAGGCAATTATTCTGAGTGAAAAAAAAATCCAATTTCAAAAGATTAAAGCTGTACACTTCCATCTACATAATATGATTGAAATGACAAAATTATATCAAAAGATAACAGAGTAATTCTTGCCAAGATTTAAAGACAAAAGTAGATGTAACTAAGAAATAGAACTAAGAATTTCTTTTGGCAATGGAAATATTGTGTATCTTGGCTGTATCACTGTCAACATTCTGGTGATGATATTGTTCTATAATTTTGAAAGATAATAACATTGAGATGATCTAGAAAAAGGACACATGGAATATCACTCCATTATTTATTAAAACTGACACATGAAGCTACAATTATCTCAAAAGAAAAAGATTAATTGACAAACATAAGCAAAAATATGTAAAGTATTTCAAATATTTGTCTCATTGTTGCTTCCATTTTCCTAAATGTGTTACAGTATAATCTTCCAGGCATCTTGGCCAATATGAAAATGAGAGGTATTCTTTCCACTTACAAGAAATTTCCAGTCCACTGAGGACAGTGATGTAGTAACAACAACAATAATAAACCAATGTAAACTTGAATATTGCTTTATAATATGTATCATATGTTCATAGAATAGCACATTAAATACTTAAAATTAATTATAGCTAAGGTTATATTACATATGAAGAATTTGAGATTCAGAGAAATTAAGTAATCTACCCAAGTTTCCATAGCTTACACAAATTAAGCTCAATTCAGAACCCAGGTTTGATTCCTGAGATAATTTACTTCCGATACACTAATTCATATTGTACATGCACAATTCTTTTTTGTAGATATCATTCACAAATTTTCATTAAATTTCAAAAGGAACAGTGATTGCTTACATTGTCAATAATGTATCTGGCTATGATGTGGATTTATCTGGCTTACTACATGCTTGCTTCCACATTAAAAACTATGGGTTAAGTAGACAACCATATTTTACTCAGCCATTTTCTTTTTGTGAGGACAGTTCACTGTTTTCCCATTTCTTCTTACAAAAAAAAAATCATCGCAATAAATATAAATAATATGAATGTGCTTTCTGACATTCTTTTTTACTTTAAGCTAACTTATTTTACAATCAAATTTTTCTTTTCACTTTTTGCTGAGATTTCTTATTCAGTTTTACTTTCTCAATAATTAGGTTTTATTTCTTTTTCTACTCATCAAATTTGTCAGTTCCACCAATTTTCCTATTACCCATTTAATTCGACTCTACAATGAGCATATCTTCAACTTCCAGTAATAGATAAGGAACACAGGAATCTCAAGTTGTGGAGAATGGTTCTTTACCATTCTCAAACCAGAATTGTATTTAGACATTTAGAGTCTTTAACCACTGATTTAAAGGATTTCCTTTTTGATTGTTTGATGTCCCACCCCATTCTCATAGATATATAAAGATGTGCTTTTTACTTTCTGTTTTGAAAGTAGTTTAATGAAGTACACAGTTCTCAAGGGAATGAGTAGTACACGAAAAATATTTGAGAATTACTGGCTTTAAATGATATTCTGAATGATCCTTATAATATGCATTAGAAATAATTTAGGCAATCAATCCATTCATAACTTACTTTTTGCATCACTATTTTGTTTGTGCAGTATTGGTGGCCAAAGACAGAGACCTACTCATGCTAGCTCTGATAAAGTGAGTTTACTTTAATGATATGCATAGAAGAGTAAGGAAAATTTTTATAAAATTAAAAAAATACAAAGTGTAGTATTTATAAATACTAACGCTGGAGTTCAGCTCTGCAATAAGGGAATATCCAGAAAAAAAGCAGTAGTAGAAGTTTGAGATCTTCATAGAACCTGACCATTAAGGTCTCTGAGCTACAACTCATATGTATTCCTCTTTCTATTTCATTACTGCCACCTACTTTTTAAATATCAGTACTAGGTTATAGATTTATAAAGACTTTATCAATATTGAGTTCTAATGAGTCAGCAGACCAGATAACTTAGATTTTAAAAATAGTGGCAAGGGAGATAAATTACTTTTAAATGGCTTTCTATGCCACACATATCTTTAGCTTGTATTAGGACTCTGAATAGGCAATGTCCTTTAAAGAGCGTGATTGGGCAAGAAGAGTGATTAACATTTCCACGAAAATTATTTTCAATAATCTTCAACCTTTCAAAGATTTTTCATACAGAAATCTCCCCATTGCATGGCATATCATCCAATACTCTTGCTATTTTCAAAGAAAAAAACTGAATCTTAAAGAAGGTAAAGGAGTTACCACAGCTTTATTTTTTTAAATAGTAAAGTTCTAGGATTACAATCTACGTCCGGTGGTAAGTCCTAGGCTTTTTCTGTTGCATCACAGTATCTCCATAAATGTTGCCTTACAATAAGCAAGGTATTTTATATTTCTTTACTGAATAAGGAAATGGAAGCGTAGGTAAATAAAAAGATTTGTCGAAGCAACAGAAGGAATAAGTATACAAACTACAACATTTTTTCTTTAGTTCATTAATAACTAAAGTGAATCATTTGTGAACAGCATCGATTTATTTCTTGATTTTTTTACACTGTCTGGCAATTTCAACTTTTCAAATGGAATGTAGAGTCCATTTACATTTAAAGTAAGTATTGTTATTTTTGAATTAATTCTATCATGATGCTAAATTTTTTCTTTTGGGATCATCTGCTCTTTATTCTTCACCTGTGTATATAAAGTTATGTATTTTACAAAATTATTCTATTACTTTATTTGTTTATTTATTTATTTAGTTTTTATTGTACTTTAAGTTGTGGCATACATGTGCAGAACATACAGGCTTGTTACATAGGTATATATGTGCCGTGATGGTTTGCTGCACCCATCAACCCATTATCTACATTAGATATTTCTCCTAATGCTATCCCTCCCCTAACCCCATATCCCACGACAGACCCTGATGTGTGATGTTCCCCTCCCTGTATCCATGTGTTCTCATTGTTCAACTCCCACTTATGAGTGAGAACATGTGGTGTTTGGTTTTCTGCTTTTGTGTTAGTTTGCTGAGAATGATGGTTTCCAGCTTCATCCATGTCCCTGCAAAGGACATGAACTCATCCTTTTTTATGGCTGTGTAGTATTCCATGGTGTATATGTGCCACATTTTCTTCATCCAGTCTATTATTGATGGACATTTGGGTTGGTTCCAAGTCTTTCCTATTGTGAACAGTGCTGCAATAAACATGTGTGCATATGTCTTTATAGTAGAATGATTTATAATCCTTTGAGTATATACCCAGTAATGGGATTGCTGGGTCAAATGGTATTTCTGATTCTAGATCCTTGAGGAATTGCTACATTTTCTTCCACAGTGGTTGAACTAATTTATGCTCCCACCAACAGTGTAAAAGCATTCCTATTTCTCCACATCCTCTCCAGCATCTGTTGTTTCCTGACTTTTTAATAATCGCCATTCTAACTGGCGTGAGATGGTATCTCACTGTGGTTTTGATTTGCATTTTTCTAATGACCAGTGATGATGAGCTTTTTTTCATATGTTTGTTGGCCACATAAATGTCTTCTTTTGAGAAGTGTCTGTTCATATCCTTTGCCCACTTTTTGATGGAGTTATTTGTTTTTTGCTTGTAAATTTGTTTATGTTCTTTGTAGATTCTGGGTATTAGCCTTTTTTAGATGGGTAGATTGCAAAAATTTTCTCCTATTCTGTAGGTTGTCTGTGCACTTTGATGATAGTTTCTTTTGCTGTGCAGAAGCTCTTTAGTTTAATTAGATCCCATTTGTCAATTTTGGCTTTTGTTGCCATTGCTTTGGGTGTTTTAGTCATGAAGTCTTTGTCCATGTTGCTTGGCTATAGTTTTTGTATTGCTATTGATTTTTTCAGGGATTTTAATATGCGTTTTTACCTTTTTACAGTCTATATTGAATTAATAATATTTCATTTCAGAAAAATATAAGAATGTTAGACGATTCTAATCCAACTTAAAAACTCTTCCACTTTTGGCTATTGTTGTCATATAGTTTATTTGTAAATAGCCTTTAAACTCCACAGTAAAACTATTTTTCTTTAAACATCCAATTGAATCTTAAAGAACTTATGAAAAAGTATTTTTATACATATCCACAAATCATCATTTCTAAGGCTCTGTATTCTTATCAAATATCCATAACGTAATTATTTTCTCAAACTTGAAAAATGTACCCTAACATTTTTGTCAGCAAAAAATTGAAAATAAATTATCTAAACTTTGGTTTGTATCATCATGCCTTTAGTGTGTCTTCTGCAGTTCCACTAGGTTAACAGCTTGTCTTGCTGTTGTGTACTTTTCTAAATATGTTTTTCCATTGTCTTCTGGCTCCTATTGTTTCAATTTAGACATTGATTCTGTTTGCATTTTATACTACTGATGTATCATTTGTTTTTCTATAATTGCTTTTAAGAATTTTTCTTTATCCTTGTTTTTGAGCAATTTGACTATCATTTACCTCAGGGTATGTGTGTATATACATATGTGTTTGTGTGTGTGCATGTGTGTGGGGTGTGTATGTGTGTGTGTGTATTCTCCATTTATCCCACTTCTGAGTTGACTCTTCTAATCAATATTTTAAGTCATTGAAGAATATTTTTAAAATTTTTCCAGTCCAAACTTCTCCCTACTCTGTCCTTCTGAGACTGCAGTTACATGTAGATTCAGCCACTTAAAAATGGTCACTGAATCTCTGAATTTAGTTAAATTCATTGAATTATTGAATTCATTTTTATTATATTTATTTTACATCTGTGCTTCCATTTGAATTATTCCTATATTTGTTTTTCTTCAAATTTTCTGGTCCTTTCTTTTTTTCATCCAAGTTGCCATTTATTTAAATCATTAGTATATTTCATTTTTCAATTGTAAGCACTGATACTAGTTTTTCATTTAACATAGTTTTCAGGTACCTCCTAAAATCACTCATCTTTTTTCCAGCATATCAGTCCTTCCCATTACTTTCTTGAATATTTAGCATAGATGGTTCAAAGGCTTTATCTATTAATTCCAATATGTACTTTATCTGTGGATTTTTTATTATTGACTGGATTTCCTGTTTACCTAATTTATCTTTCCCTGATGCTATACATGTCTAGAAATGCTCTTGTATTTTAGACTTTGTGCATAGTATGTACACTCTGAATTATTTTATTGCTCTTCAAACATGTTGACTCTTTTTTCCTCTCAGGCCCTTACATTACTGGGATTACATTTATATTTCGAAATGTAGATTTCACTAAATTGTTAGGACAGGTTAACTACTGGTTTGTTCTTAGTTCTGGGAAAATTTCTTAGTCCACAGAATTAGTCTTTATTACTGAAGTTGGCCTATCTAGGATAGCAACAGAAAGCTGTAAGAATTTAATGAGCCTCTGGCATGAAAGGAATCAAATTGGAAATTGTGTCCTACTGCATTAGCCATTGGCAAATACCTCTGCTCATGTTTTTCAGTTAGAGAGCTGTGCTTTTGCCCTGAAATCTCCAAAGTCTCATCTCATGCATAGGTGAATTAACAGAGTCAAGGTTTTAAATAGATTGTGGGCAAAGATATTAGGGATACCTTATCACTGTGGGAAGCCCCAAAATCTAGCTTCTCTCTAATTCCTCAGTTAAAAAGGATTATAGCTTTCTAAGTGAGTTTAATTTGTTGCTGGAAAAAAACAGTTCCTTCAGAAGAAAAACTGTATAAACATAAATCTCACCTTGTATGAGTAAAAATCTTGCTTTCTAGGGTCAAAATCCCTTCAGTTTTGGTTTGCCTTTGATACCGTTACAATGCTTTGAAACAATAATAATAACAGAGTGAAGTAATTATGTTATTTCCAACAGTAGCAATGTTTTATTATGTTACATTTACACAGGTATTGCATTTGATTTATACAAGTGTTGTCCAGCGTTTTATCATTTTTATAGGCATGAGGGTTATTCTAATATCACCCATTTTGCCTTTACCAGAAGTTAGAAAAATTTTAAATCTTAATTTATATTCTTACCTTCTTTTGGTTGAGGATATTTAATCATTTTTATCCTTCAATTTATAATGTGATATATTTAGGCTATTACAGTGGTCCAAAGGTAAGCATATCCATGAAATGGGAGAGAAGCCAAGAACTAAGATCATTCTCAAGCTAATAATATGCCCTTGAAAAAAAAACCAAAGGTTGAGTACAGTTAAACTTCCTTCCCTGAAATCCAGAAACTTATTTTCCCCTTATTGATACTACAATTTTGCTTTGCCAATAGTTTACAAAGTGCATTACTGTAAAAACCAACAAATAAATAAAACACAAATTTCATTCAAAAGGAAAAAAGAAAAGTTTTTGAGAGATTTAAACATTTGAATATCATGGTCTGGACTGAAAAGTCACATAAAAAGGGAGAAATAAGAAAACAGAAGATGAAGGAAAAACACTGGAATGATGGTTGTTTTAAATCTGAGAAACCAAGGTAAAAATTCTGTTTTGTTGGCCTGGGAGGATACTGACCTTTGAGGAGAAAAATTCTTTCTCATAGCTTGGAAGGCTCTTCAACATTACTTCAAGAATATCTCCTTATATGATCACTTCCTGTCACTTTTTAGATTTCCCACTGAAAAGAAATTACCTTCCCAGGCCACTGAATATATCCTAGCCAAGTAGTTCTCGTCTGAATATGATTGGTATTACCCACCTCTCTGATTCCGTCAGTCAAGTGCCTCTTTAGAAAGAGCTACATTTTGTTTCAAAAATAATCCATGAATGAAATCCTTTCTAATTAATTGATTTTTAGATCAATAAGAGAAAAATTTCCAGGTGCTCTGTGTAATCTAATATTTGGTATTTGGTTCATGAGTTTCATAAATTAGTAAATAAATCCAAATAAGAAAAAGCTTTGTTATAATCAAAGTAATATAAATAAGTAATAGCTAGCTGAAATGCCATCTTATTTCAAAATAAAGAAATATGGAAGAGACTTATTATGAGGAAATACCATATGATAAATTTTTTAAATTCACTAGTGTTTGGTATATTGACTTTCAGAATAATCAAATTTGTAGTCATAAAATCCAGGCCAGTCTTTAGATAATGATTAAATAGGTACTACATTTTAAAAGATGTTTTCTCTTTTAATGTAAATTGGTAAAGTTTTAAGTTCATTTTTTCTTCAATAACATACATGTGTGTGAAAATAACCAGTAATTCAACCTTGAATACTTTGGTTCCTTGCTTGTAAGCCTTAAGTTTCATTGTCCTTTGACTTCTCCTAGCCTGTCTCAGAAATAAAGCCTTTAGAACTCAAGTTTCGATTACTGGTGTGAGTGGAGTGTCAGTAAGAAAGTGAAAAAAAGGCTGAAAATAATTAAGCTAAAATCATCTATTATTAGTGAATGTGCCAATGTTTTCCAAAGCCTCAGTGATGTGGGTAAACCCAATGAAACATAAAATCTTACTAAGGAGACATGTTAACTTTTCTGAAAAAGTAGCTCCCTGAGTCCTCCCAGCTCCCAACCCAGACATTTATTGGTTTTATTATATCAGACATTATATCATTAATGTTTCAAGAGGTATTTGAAATAATTCTCAAGAAAGACAATTCAAGCTGTTTTCCCTCTCAGGGTGAAGGTAGTAGTAACACTTTATTGTTATGATGAAAATAATTCCCTTTCTACACTTGTTCTTGAATGGTATCAGAGATCACGTGTCTGACTTTATGATTGCTAAAGAGATATGGACAATATATCCCCATACTTACATGTTTAGCTTACGTATAAAGCCTGTATATAAAGGCAGTAGCCTATATATAAAGGTAAATGATATAGATGGCAAAGTTGGGCAATGGATAATTTTCTCTGCCTTTCAGAAATTCTCTCCTTACTACAAGCCCCTCTTCCATGAATTCTAGACTCCCAAATAGGTCTTATTATGTGTCCTATGAAACTTATCTTCCTAAGTAATCTAGAAGTGGCAGACTTTGACTTTAGTGGTATATTTGCTTCTCAGAAGTCCTAATCTTGTTTATCATTGCTACAAAACTTGATCTCATGATAGTAAATTTTTTTCTTGAACTTGCCCACACTAAAAATTTGAAGAATGGTGTCACATTCTACCATTTAAAGAACCTATACATTTTGATTATTCCTAGAAATTCAGGGAATGAGACTGTGATGATGGAATTTCAATTATAATGCTGAATGAATTGGGGAAAATAATTCTTCATTTTGTCTTTTATATCACACAGATATCTGTTTATCCTATTTGCCTTTAAAGCTAACTCTGCTTAAATGTTTTATTCTAGCTCTACTATTATATCAACTAATTCGACCGCTTTCTGATCACTTAAAGGAAGAAAAGGAAAGAAAATATTGTAATTGACTCAAATAATATTCTAAAATTGCTGTAGTCTTTTCCTCACAAAATGTAATTTCCCTTAGATCTCTGTGACAGAGTGTTGCATTCAGGGGTAGGTGTGTGTGTGCACATATATACCAGTGCCCAAGTTAATGCTCCCAGTAGGCTAGAATGAAAAGTACTGAATTCTGTAGGTGGTGATGAAGCCAGTACCTTACCACTTTGCCCCTTCAAAGATTCTCTTCCTCTTACTCCTTTAACCACGCACCCATTAGAAGACAAAATACTCTGGGTGCATCTGCAAGAGTAGACCATACTGTCAACTGTGTTTGCTCTCAGTGCAAAAGCCACCTGAATAATATGGGAAAAACAATCAAGAAAATGTATGTGTAGAAATAATAGGAATTGAATTTATTCCATAGCTAAATAGGACAAATATGTAGATATACACAACAATGTTCACATCTATCAGAATGGCTATTACCACAAGCAGACTAGTAGTTATTGGAATCACAGCCACAGATACATGACCCTCCAACAAAGAGCAAGGTCATAGAACTTTTAGAAAATAAAATCTGGTAGAAATGTAGTAAATATTTTGAAATTAATAAATTCTAATTTCTGTGAATGTATTGACATTTTGTTATTAAAAAATATAATGCATGTATACATAATATATAACATTTTTTGAGAGCTATGAAATGTCTGACACAAATCTTCATAGGTGATTCATATGCATGCATTATCCCTTGTAATATTTCTAGAAATATCCTCATTTTTTATACAAGGAAATTGTGACAAAGGTAGGTAAAGTGATTCATTCAAAGGCATAGAACTAGTAAATTATGAAAACAGAATCTGAACTCAGACAGACTGAGTCACAATCCAGTTGTTTACATATTAGTGATATAAGCTTTCCACATAGTACATCAATTTATTCTTGCTCAATGTCTTAATCAATTTATCAAACATGAAAACAAATTTTTAGATAGACAATTTTGAACTACAGTTAAATCTGAAAGTAAAAGACTACAAGACTAAATTAAATCTAGCTTATTTTCCCACTCCCTGCCTTTAAAACTTAAATATGTATTTTAAAAACATTTATTGATTGTACAAATAATTACATAAAAACTAGCTCTTCTACTAAGTTATTTAAACAAAAGATAATGCTTTAAATTTTCACTTGTTGTAAGGCAATCTTCTTATGTACAAACTGCTTTGATTTGATGACAGGCAATTTGGGGCTACAGGAAACTCCTTAATATCCAGCAGTTTCTATATGTATTAGACCTTAAGTTGGTGAGGAAATAAAGCGCTGAGAAAAATCCTGCTACCCTCGTTTGAATGCAAATCTTACTAATCTAATTCCAAACTAGTTCCTAGAATATATTCCTTTTTCATTTTGTGTACATGCAGCAACCCTGTTTTTATTTCCTTAACATAAACCTTCTACCAGTTAAATATTTTAAAGTTCTCTTTGGTTGGATGTTAGAAAAGTGGGCCTTCCACAAGCACAGTATTGTATAATGAACTTAGATTCAGATGTTCTTAAATGAACTAGTGAGGCCAGCAATCCACCTGTAGAGTCTGGGCTGTGAATATTAACTGTGTCACTTCCACGGTGGGGTGAGGAGAGATGGTATTACAGGTAATTGTGGCAAATTATTTTCTCTTTCTAGATTTTCTTCTTCTTTCTAATTTTGGATGGGGGAGACTGGTGTGGATGACGTGATTTCTAAAGTTATACTTAGAATGAAGTTTCTATAATTTCTATATGATTTAGCCTTATAAAAATTTTTACTTTCGTAACTGTCCTTCTTTTAAGGATAAAGCAGCTGAAATCCAGCAAGCACAAAAGGCTTACTGAGCAGCTTAGATGATCAGCAGCAATACTGAAACGGGAGGAGTTTTCCCTTATCCTGCTTGCAGGGCGTGCAATGGAGGTGTGGCTTGCTTCTTACGTGCTCTGCAGCTCAAACTCCTAGGGGGAACAGGCAGATGGGTAGGTCTTAAGAAGTGTAGGCTCCGACCTCACGTGCAGCGTCTAGGGTTAAGTGTTTACAGCTTCTGAAGCCCCAGTGAGCGTGTGTTACAGTGTGCTCTTTCAGCTTTCCCATCTGCAGGTAGCTTGTGTTAATAAGCTCAATTAGACCTTCTGCCTTATTGCAAGGACAGAGGGCTTTCTGTATCCCAGGGTTCCTTCCCTAGTGTACCAGAAAAATTGAATCACATGTGGGCTTGGAGAATGAGTGCAAGGTTTTATTGAGTGGTGGAAGCTCTCAGCAGATGGATGGCAGCCAGAAGGTGGTGTTCCCCTGGAATCCTGCTGCTCAGTGGCCGGGCTCTCCTCCCACTGTCCTAGGCCAAATTTCCCTCGGAGTCCACTTTGTTCCACCATCGATGGCCTGCTGGCATCTGCCAGCGTGTTCCTCTGCCAGCGTGTTCCTCTTGATGTCCATCCACTTGTGTCTGTTCCCGCTAGGTTCTCGGAGTTTTTATAGGCACGGGATGAGGGCATGATGCGTCAGGGTGGTCTTGGAAAATGCAATATTTGGGCCCGAAAACAGAAGTGTCTATCCTTACTTAGGTCCGTGGGCACAGGCCTGAGGGTGGAGCCCTCACCAGGGACCCCACCCTTCTCTGCCCAGCACTTCCCTACCCCTTTAAGCCAGTATCAATAATGTACTAGCCACTAGCCTCTGGATTCCCACTCCAATGCCCTGTTGCAATTTAGCAGCATTATACACAATTTCTTATTTTAGTTTTAGTAGGTTGATAGGAAGAACATTCTTTAAATGAAATTATTAAGACAGTTTCCTTTTGTTTTACATTGCGATGCTAATGTGTTTTTGCCATCAAAATTTATAAAATTTTTGACAATTTTATTAGCCAGCTCCAAGTCAGTCATTTGAAACTTTATTAATCAATCCCTTATGTACATTTTACTATATTTTTGGCAGGGTCCCAAGCTCTTTGCAAATATTGTCACATTTAATTCTCATAATAACCCTGTGTTGTAGGACATTATTATAGCTCCATTCTACATTGAGGAAAGCTGAGAAACAAAAAGCTTAAATGACTTGTAATTAAATGATTTTGTACTCAAAGTCACAGGGACAGTAGGAGAAGAAGCCTAGATTCAAACCCTAACAGACTGACTCACCTAATCTATGCCAGTCCAATATGGGAGCAAGATTATAGGAAAATTCTAGTTAGAAAATTTCAAGTGACAAAAATCTCATTTTAAAAATATTTTTTTCTATCTCAAAAGGATTAAGATATTATTTCAAATTTAAAAAGTGATTCTTCTGCACAAGTAACCTCATCCATGGAAAATATGTCATTTATGTCAAAAATAGCATACAGACAGGTACTGAAATTCTGCTGTCAGTAATGTGTTTTGTGTTGATGGTTTCTAACATATTGATATGAGTGTGTTTACTAGATAGACTGAATCCATAAAGTGGAAGAGAGAAAAAAAATAAGATCTTCAGTGTTTTCATAGGGTAAGTTCACCTAGAAAGGGAAAGCAAACATCACGGAAAATGGGGTATCCATCTCCTCAAGTATTTATTCCATGCCTATATCAAAGCATTTCATGTACTCCATCAATATATATACCTACTATGTACCCACAAAATAAAAAATAAAAAATTAAAAATAAAATAAAATTATAAATGTGAAAAAAGAAAGGGGAAATGAACAAGTTGTAGAAGATAGAGGCTTCACCCTCCTTTTGCCAATTTTTATTTGATTTTTTTTTCAAGTCAGACATTCTGTTGATTTTTCTATACCTATAGGATATGAATTCTAAAATGCCTTAAAATCAGACAGTTTGAACAAAAGTATCCACCAATAGCCTAAAATCAATTATTATCCCCATCTTGCTCATATGGAAAGAATGATGGGCTGCCCCTTCTGGGTATACTTGGCTACCTCAGTCCACTTTGAGGGTTTTCTTATGAAAGAGTGTTAGAACACATTCAAACTCCATTCCTACAGAGAAGTCATCATCCAATTCTACATTTGCTGTTCCTTGCTTACTCTGTAGGTTCACTGGTAATTGTCTTTTTTGGCTACAAAATTCACCAAGAAAACCTGAGGAAGAGAAAAATGAAAATGATTTTGGAAATATCAAAATTCTAAGAGTTGGAGGTGGCTTTTATAAGGACAGAAATGGTCAAGTAAAATCTAATTTTGGGGAGCTCAGCTGAAGTTTTTGATATGCATAGATATACTCTATCACTGAGGGAGCAATGCATTAATTTGGATCAAGTAATAAGAAATTTAGTGGATATAATGTCCTTGATTGTCTTACTGTTGAATGTTTCTGGGAGAGTGAAGCAAAGGTAGCATTTCAAGTGAAGGACCAACCTAAAGTACAGCATCTGTAGGACTTCCCATTCCTACCCCACACCCACACCCCAAAATCTCCCCCATCTCCACATATAACCATACACTCAAATACCTACACATCTATACAACCATACCCAAATGTTCAATCACACATGCATAACCATACATATATAAACCTACATGCACTAGTAGCAGAGCCATCCAGATTGGAACCTAATAAAAATGAATTGCTGACAATCCATCTTAATAACTGAAGAGCTGGGGAAGGAGATAAACAGATTACAGATACTATTACTAAGCCTTTCATCCAATATGAATTCAGTATGGTTTGAAAAATATGAATAAGCCTACCCTAAAAACTTGTTTTGCCCATTTTTCTAAACTTGATATGTGTGTGTGTGTATGCAGGTGAGTGTGTCTGCATGTGTATGTTTCTTTAGCTAATAGTAATATTGTTTAAAGATCAAGTAAATCCATCCCTTTTAATGTAAAATTATAGTGCTGGAGTTAAATATATAAAGGTTTGTCTCTAAGTTTCCCTGCAGAAACCCCTAATCTTGGTGGTCTGAAGAGGAAGTCATGAAGGAAAGCCTTTTGGTAGGACTACTTTTTCTATAGGTCCATTCTCTGATCTTGACCTGGAAAAAGTTTATGCCAAGGATGAGAAGATGCTGTTTTCCGAGAGATATGAAAAAACAAGTCTGTTAGGAAAATGGAAATACTTTGCTCCCAAATATGTATTTACATTCCTCCTTTGATCAATGATACGCTTTCCAGCTGCTTGGCCCTATGTCTTGATTCTTTAGAAACTGTGAAAGATTAGATTTCTGAAGTTTGATTATAACCAATGAAATAGATTAAACAAACCTAGCTTGTACTTTGTCATCTTTATTATTTTAAACATTGATGCCATAACAAGAAAAAAAAACCCAAATCATTCTATTAACATGCATTCCTTCTTTTATTTAGGATTTTAACTAATGAATAGTTAAGATGTTTTTAACTGAATCTTATTCCTTTTTATCTTGGCTTATTAGTGCTACAGAACACTTGGTCGGTCTATATATATATGTATGTAGTAGTCTACTACTATTATATACTATATACACATATATAGACTGATAAAATATTTAATGTATACATATACATATTAAACCTCTACATACTTGTTAGAAAGTCACAATTTTTTATCTTCATGTCCTTAACTTAAAGTGGAAATTTCTAAACCATATTTAGTCACTGCACTTCTTCACCTCACAAGTATGCCATTTAAAAGAGCTGCTATCATTTTGAATATCTTTCCTGTGCTTAAGGCATTTAAGCATTCTATTGAGTATAAAGTATTTTGGTGTGATGCTCATAAGAGATGCATTAAGTCAGCAATAATATGATTCTATTAGTGTAGTTAACACTTTTATTAAAGGCAATAAATCCTGTATTATGGCTTTGGTGTGCTTTGTATTTTTCCCAAAATGCTATTACATTTTATATGATCTTGTGTAAAAGATATTAAAATAAAAAATACATGTTCTTAGTATAATAGTGAAGGTAATAAATGCTAGGGAGATGTAAATATAATTTTTAAAATACTTATCTATTTTCCAAATTTTAAATTATCTTGTAAATGATAACTTTTTGAAGAAGCCAAAATACACAAGAGCAATAATTAGACTGATACTATTCAATATCTTAAAATGTAAGTAGGTCAAAGAGCTGCTTCTTGAAAAGACCCTAAAGCTTGGAGTGTAGAAAAACAGATACAGTGTTTAAATATTTATTGGTTATTATTCATGCTTGAAATAGATTGTTTAAAAAAACACAAATTTCAAAAATTTGGAAATAAGCAAAATTATAATGGAGTATCCTTTCAGTGTTTTACCAGAGCTTAGTGGGTGGGTCTAACAGTCCCATTCAAAGATTAATTTATCAGTGGTTATGCAGTTTTCCTTAACTTACTTTTTGTTATTGTATAGGATATTTTACAACTCTGTAAAGGTTGATATTAACTTGTAGAAAAGTGATAATGGTGCAAATAATATTTGTGAAATAGTAAATAAAATGGATTTGGTCCTGTAGAGATACAAATAATTTTTTCCCTAAGAAAAGATAATTCCCAAAGTTTACAATTTTATTGTCTTGTGGAACATTACCCAGTATTGGATAGATTTTGACATTATTGTTTCAGTATTCTTTCTTTCAGTGTCTATTAATAACTTTATTTCTCCTAAACTCCTTTGAACCAACATTTCCTTCCAGGTGTTCCATAAATGAATTACTTAAGTAAATCTTTGAAACACAGTCTCCCTCTTATATTTGTAAGAAAGTAATGTTTGTTTATTTTAACCTTTTAGAATCCATATTTTAGCCAGGTACAGTGGCTCACACCTCTAATCCCAGGACTTTGGGAGGCTGAGCAACAGGAGGATTGCTTGAGTCCAGGAGTTCAAGACCAGCCTGGGCAACATAGTGAGACTGCATCTCTATAAAAAATAAACAAAATTAGTAGGGTGTGGTGGTGCATGCCTGTAGTCCCAACTACTTGGGAGGCTGAGTTGGGAGAATCACTTGAGCCCAGGAGGCGGAGGCTGTGGTGAGCCAACATCGTGCCACGGTATTCCAGCCTGGGCGACAGAGCAAGAACCTGTCTCAAATAATAATAATAAATTGCAAAGGAAAGGAAATAAAAGAGAAATTCATATTTTAACAAGTTTTTCTTCATTTTGTTCTTCCCACTTTAGCGGAGATACATATGAAGCTGAAATTGCATACAATCTGTTGCAGATTTCTATACTACTGCTTCAAGGCTTAATCTTTCTAATTACTTATTATAACTTATTAGGTCTCTTTCTAATTACATTTTCCATTATTATTTACCTTCAATTATCTTGAATATTTTCAGTGTCCTCAAAAATTTTAATTTCTAAACATTTCTCTTAGGTTTACTCCTGTGAATTGGCTTCCATTATCTATCTATTAGAATTAATAAGCTAAATTGGGTTTATAATAACATCTGTTCATCTTTCTCATTCATTATATCTTTATTTTTAGCCATACTTACAAGGTTTTTAAACTCCCAGCTTATATAGGGGTTCCCTCATGGGTTTTTATTGTATTTTGTGAAAATTTTACTTTATGCATTTTTTTTCAAAAATTGATATTATTTTCTAAACAACACGGTATAACAGCTATTTACATTGCATTTACACTGTATTAGGTATTATACATAATCTAGCAGTGATTTAAAATATGATGGAAAATGTGCATAGATTATGTGCAGGTACTGTGCCATTTTATATAAGGGATTTGAGCTTCCCTGGATTTTAGTATCCACAGGGGCCCTGGAACCAATCCACTACAGATACTGAGGATGACTGTATTACCTTCTATTGTCACATACAAAGAAAAATGATTTAAATTGGCAGTTGGAGGCTAATTACAAATGTTTTGAAGAATACTGTGTGGTCCATAGTGTGACAAGAGGGAAGTCTGGCAACCAGCTGCCATGGACTCCATGGGGTGCATCTTCTATACACCAAGGTCAGATCCTCATTCTTTTATGTCAGAAACCAATTCACCCAGGGACAATACGATGCTCAATGATAGATTCACACTAGGCTGATGGATAATGCTCATTTATAGTCATTCCAGTTCATGTATTTACAGAGGCGGATATGTGCTTTAAATGGGAAGAATGTCATAGTGCTTCCTAGAGCACTTCCTACCTCCAAATTAAGATAGCCATGACATCTATTAGCAATCAGAAATTTAGCTGATATGAGAGCAGTGACAACGAAGACAAATGGATAACTGCATTGATTTTAACTCAGACCGTGGAGAAGCCTGAAGAAATCTCTCTGCCATATACCTGTAGAAACATTTTGGTGACCAATGTGGCCCTATCTCCTATATTCAACATTAAGCCCTATTCACTGTTGCCATCTACTTTTGTCCTGCTGAACTCCTTCATTATCTGCATACATACTTTAGATGGATTGATGGAGGTAAAACTGCTCCTGTATATAAGCTGTTCCTTTACCACTGTCTATATGTTCATTTAATTAGTTTAACTTATAGAAGATAATATTTTTCCATTATGGTACTTCACGATCTGCTATGTCCTGCTTACAACAGGGATAATGGCAAAATAAGGAAACATGCATATGAAAGTGAATTATTGAAGATGACTTTGAATAACTGTATTCAATAGGTACAGGGCAGGGCCTTTAAGTCTGCATTTTTAGTAAGCACCATGCATACTTGTGTTTACTCTGTGGTACCTCAAAGGTTCTGCTGGCTTCCAACTCTTCAGTTCTGAAGTACTGCTCTCATTTACTGAATTATCTAATTATCACTATAATTAAGGGAAGTTGGGGCCGGGCATGGTGGCTCATGGCTGTAATCCCAGCACTTAGGGAGGCCGAGGCAGGTAGACCACGAGGTCCGGAGATCAAGACCATCCTGGCTAACACGGTGAAACCCTGTCTCTACTAAAAATACAAAAAAATAGCCAGGCGTGGTGGCGGGCGCCTGTAATCCCAGCTACTCGGGAGGCTGAGGCAGGAGAATGGCGTGAACTCGGGAGGCGGACCTTGCACTGAGCCGAGATAGCGCCACTGCACTCCAACCTGGACGACAGAGTGAGACTCCGTCTCAGAAAGAAAAAAGCGGGGGGTGGGGGGACGGGGAGTTATTCCATTTACTCAAAAACTGTCAGGACCAGATTATGGATTGCTTCAAGTTAGGAGTTACCAATCTCAGGTCAAGAATGGCCAAGTTTTTAGACCACATTTTTCCATAAGGGAAAACTTGCAGTCCAACAAGCAAGCTGGGTTTTGCTTTTATGTAGTTACTACTCATAATGGACAGGAACCGTAAATAATGTGGTTATGTTTACAATGTAGGACTTAATGTTCAGATGTTCAAGCCATGTGGAAGGTCACAGTTTCAGTAATAGAAGTCAAAATCAGAGTTGTTTAGTCAAATTTACTGAGGGAAACAGATTACATGAGAGCTAGAACGGGCAGTAGTTTCCACTCAATACTAAAGCTGGCAGATTACTCTTGATCCTACAGCAAGGACTGCCTATCTTATTATTTAAGCAGTCATAGTAAGTGATTAGATAAGAACTATTAGGTTGGTGCACAAGTAATGGCAAAACTGCAATTACTTGTTCACCAATCTACTATCTTGCTTTATTCCTTTCATTAGAGCAGAGATTTCTGGGTGGAGAGGATTGTCCTGTAAGTCCACTTTATCTGGCAAATCTTCAGAGTTAAAGCAGATCATTTGGCATTCTCCTCAAATTTCTAGCTTCTACATTATCACATTCTTAGGATGCACAAGCAAGAATGCACTATCTGATCAGTAACAATAATATCTCCTCTTTGAGTGAAAGAACAGACATTTGAGTGAAATATCAAACTCTAAAAGGTGGGAGGGTGAGAGGAATATGAGGGTTAAAAAACTAGCTATTGTGTACAATGTTTGTTATTCAGGTAAAAGCCCAGATTTCACCACTATGTGTGTATCCATGCAACAAAACTGCACTTGTAACCCCTAACTCTATTTCTAAAACTATCCTGTGAGCTCTTTTCTTACATGGGTCAGACTGTAAATCTTCAAAGTTTGTCTCTTCTCTGAACTTGTGACACTTATTTTTATGAAAAAAATAATATTTGGAAATTGTCAGCCCTTTGATCTTAGATCATATTTGAAAAACTATTTATAATAGAATTAAAAACTATTTCTCATGGGTGTATGAGAAAACATTTGATCAGGAGATTGATATCTATCAAAAACTGCATGAGCCACATGAGTCCTAAGTTTTCTTTGAGTCTAGTATCTTAAGATTTTAAGATTTAGGGCTTGTTTTCTTTATAATCTCGTCCTTGTTAGGAAACTATATTTGCCACTTTTATGCACACCTTACCAAATGTAGGACCAAATAAGATGTTTGGTCTTTTCCTCTGTTTTCCACGTCTATTATTGACCAGACAACTTAATCAGGAGAAACAAAATACCTTTGTTTCCAGCTGAGCTATTTTCTTTTTGATTACTTTGGTCCCGCAAACTAAAACAAATCTTCCCTGCTTCCTATCAATTGTTTTGCTTTCTTTGTATTTGCTTCATTACATTCTTGAATTGATTTCTTTTTTCTGTTGGGTACATTCGGCTCTGATCTTTTATTCCTCACAAATATTTAAGTATGTGACAACTATAAAAGGAAGAAGATAATTTATACCTATTTTCTATGTTTCAGAGTTTACCACCAATGGTTTTCCAGCAGCATCAAACAGTCAAATAATTCACTTTGACTTCTAGGTTAGTATTGATAGTATTCAGAAAAATGGTGGTTCTTCTGAAGGTCTCTTGTTTCAACTGAACAGTGAACCATGACTTAGTTTTCACTGCTCATTTGACGTTTTGTTGACCACAAGGAAAGGGTGAATGTATTCATTTGTTTAAGCTGAAATTCGAACTCTAACGAAGACAATATATGTTCAGATTCTGAGTCAAACCTGTAACTCATTCTAGCCCAGTGTTTCATCTTTAACATAAAAGTATTCTACAGTGAAGACTTAAATTTTCCTTATGATTTCATCAGAAATGGTCAGGAATTAACCCAAATATCAACGTTTGAGGAGATTTTTGATAAGTACTAAATATTAATTCACTGTACTAATACAGCAACTGGTTTTCAATTAGAGAACTCAGTATTATTTAAAATTAAGATTATGAGCTCTGGTGCCAAGTCACATGAGTCTAAATATGTCCTCTGCCTATTACTGGTTTTGGATTTTGAGTAGCTTGCTTAAATTATCTCAGTGTATTGATTTCTAAAGAAAATTCTATCTGATGAATTGATGACAGTCATCTTTTGAGAGTGACCCTAAATGAAAAGAATACTCATTGCTGATCACTTGATTATTTGAGCATAATTCATGTTCTAAATGGAATACATGGTGTGAAGTAGAAGTGACATTTTGATGTGGGATTTGTAAATATGTACCATGCCAAAAAAAAAAACAAAACCCTACCTCACAAGATTAAGTGATATAATGCATAATGCATATAATGTATTTAGAATATTAGAATAGTTTCTAACACATGCTAAGTACACAACAAAAGTTAGGTATTAAGTTGTGTACTGAAAAACATGCTAAGCATGTGTGATGGTTAATATTGACTGTTGGTTTGATTGGATTGAAGGATGCAAAGTATTGTTCCTGGGTTTGTCTGTGAAGGTGTTGCCAAAGGAGATTAACATTTGAGTCAGTAGACTGGGAAAGGCAGACCCACTTTCAATCTGGGTGGGCACAATCTAATCAGTGCCAGTGTGGCCAGAATAAAAGCAGGCAGAACAACATGGAAAGACCAGACTGGCTTAGTCTTCCAGCCTACACCTTTCTCCCATGCTGGATGCTTCCTGACCCTGAACATTGGACTCCAAATTCTTCAGCTTTGAGATTCTTGGATCTTCAGCCACAAACTGAAGGCTGCACTGTCAGCTTCCCTACTTTTAGGATTTTGGGACTCAGACTGTCTTCCTTGCTCCTCAGCTTTCAGATGGCCTATTGTGGAACCTCACCTTGTGATTGTGTAAGTCAATAATCCTTAATAAACTCCCTTTTATATATACATCTATCCTATTAGTTCTGTCGCTCTAGAGAACCCTAACTAATACTGTGCATAAGAAATTAAATTTTCCTTCAAACATGAGTCTACTGTCCAGAATTAAGAGTCTACAGAGGGAAGATAAGCTTGTTTGAACCATTACATGTAGCATCAACGTGGTCGGCAGTCTTAGCTTATTATTATTACCCCTACCCTAACTTACTCAGAAAGTTGGGAAGGCAAAGCAGCTTAAAATTCCCAATCAGCCAGTATTCCTCCCTTAGTCATACATGTCAAGTCTTTATATTGATTCCCTTCTCTATGAACAGTCCTTCACCACCCTCTTTCCCTGTAATATTCTAAACCAGAAAGACTAAGTTTTAGTTCTTACTCTACTGCCATGCTCAGAAAATCAAAACGTGTTCAATTAGTTAGCTGTTCTCTTTTCTTCCACAAGTTTGACATATAACAGCCTCAGTTCAGCAAATTACATTACAACAAGGGAACAATTGATGTGGAAGAAAGAAATAGTGCTGTATGACTTCAGAGGTGGAATAATTTATTTCTGTTTGGAGATGTTGTGGGAGGTTTCATGGAGTACATTACATGTGTATAGTAAAAGACTAACTCAGCAAGCCTGGATTCTTTGAAATCTTCACATTCCAAAGAAAGGTCTGATGCTTAACTGGACCTAGAAGAAAAACCCTTGGAATATCTTCTCTTTGTTTTTCTGGGGCCTTGGGCCAAGCCAGATTATTAGCCAGGTTTATGGTAACAATGTGATGTATGGTGAAGACATTGGATCATACAGTATCATATCAGTTTGGAATCTGGAAAGGCTGAAGCAAAACCTATTAAAGGCCCATTCATATTCCCTAATAAAGAGGGAAGGCAATGTCAATTTGGGAAAATCTTTTGTCACACACAGGGAGAGACAGAGAGAAAGGGAGAAAGAAATATTATGGCCAATAGCCAGTGCAAGAAATAAACTTTAAGCACTCGAAAATTTCATCAAGCCATAAGAATAAAAAGTGTTACTGTTTTAATTTCCAAATTACAGAAACTGAGAGTGGCCTCCCATGTTGAAGAAAGTATACGCCTAGACAAATGGTAATCTTATGAGTGTTTCTTTCATACTTGTGTGGTAATTCATATTTCATATAAAAGATCTCATTTATGTTAAAAGATATTTTTAAAGTGACTATTTCTTTTTGTTCTTAGTAAAAATAATGCTAGTTACAGAAACATAAGCTAGAGTTTAAAAGTTCTTTTTTCCTGGAGAATCAAGCAGATGACCAATTCCTTACAAGAGATTAGTAACCGTAACAGGTTTGCTTATGCAAACCTCCTGATGTGGTTTGGCTGTGTCCCCACCGAAATATCATCTTGAATTCTCATGTGCTGTGGGAGGGACCCAGTTGGAGGTAATTGAATCATGGAGGCAGGTCTTTCCCATGCTGTTCTCATGAAGGTGAGCAAGTATCATGAGATCTGATGGTTTTGTAAGGGGCAGTTTCCCTGCACAAGCTCTTTCTTTGCCTGCTGCCATCCATGTAATACATGAGTTGCTCCTCCTTGCCTTCTGCCATGATTGTGAGGCCTCCCCACCCACATAGAACTGTAAGTCTATTAAACCCTTTTTCCTGTATAAATCACCCAGTTTCCAGTATGTCTTTATCAATTCTTTATCAAGAATTGGCCTAAGACCAGTCATCTCCAACCTGATAAATCCTCCAGTTCCAGAGGTTGGAACAAAGCTATTCCCAGGGACATAAGAGATAAGAAAAAAAAAATCTTAACTTTTTTTTGAAAAGATGACCAAAGGCAAAGTTTACCCAAGTATACCATTCAGATAAGGATTTCTCAATTCATCTGTCCTTTAGGTTTTCTCAAATACAGACTCATCTTTCTTCTGACTTTTTCTTAAAGACTGAAGGCATAAAGTGATCAGAATGGTCAGGAAGGCTTGTAAGAAGGCATTTTTTTTCACTGAGAACAGTTTTTAAATAAGATTAAAGTATTCATAAAGGTTTCTGTTTCCTTCAAAGCAAAATATAGTTTGAAGTAGAAAAGAAAAAAAGAAATGAATTTGAGTTCAGACTTAATGATAGACTACCTCACTGTCATATTTAAACAGATGTCTAAGAAAGACCTCAGCACTAAGGAAGTGACCCCCAAGCATGAGGATTAAGTAACCTCAGAGGACTATGCTTTTCTCAGTTGAGGACTTCAGCCAAAGCAGCAAGGGTGTTTGTATTGGATGTCAATGACATCTCCAGGTTTCTCAACAAGCAAAATCTCAAAAGCCAGATCAACTAATCAACAAACCAAACAACAGCAACAACAATGTTGAATAAGCAAAGTTAAATTCATTAATCCTACGGCAGTACAAGAAAATCACCTTGATTTTTTTTTGTAGTAGTGTTATACAGAAGTGAAACACCAAAGAAAATCATTTGTAAGATACCGGAACCTAGGCTTTGTGATTTTAAACAAAGTTTTGCAAGACAGAGAATTGGTTGAAATTTTAGTTTATAACATAAAAGCTTTAGATTACTTGCCACAGTAAGCAAGGGTCTTGAAGCAATTCTTGACAAGCAACCAATTCGTCCTATGAAATAAGCTCTTTTAGTTGGTTCACAGTCTTATCTTTTAGAAGCAAGCATTTTCTCAATCAAGTAGCTAAGTTGACTTTGCTTATTCTCAATATTAGTTAACCTATTAATAGGAAAGTATTTCCAGTCCCAATATTGTCCAACATAGAGACAGGAAATTATGTTGGCTTCAGTTTTAAAATCATACAGTTAGTGAGGGTAAACTTTGATTTTAGTCTCAGAATTTTTTCCCAAAAAACGCTTAAAAGATTAAACATTTTTCCTAAAGACTAAAGTATTACATTAATTTTCTGAATTCTAGAACAGTTTTTACATTTGTTTCTGCATTATTCAATAATTTTTATGGTAAATTATGTACTCAAAACTCACTCTATTGAACCATCCACTAAGTGTGGACAAATAATGTGGATATAAAAAAAGAATACATGTGCAATGTAAATATTTGATCAAGAAATAAACACTCATCATTTATTGAAAAAAATTCTAAAATATGTTGAATATGCAAGTGACAAGAAGGAATAAGAATCACTTGCCCCACTAGATATTTCAATGGCTATTAGATGTTGTATCAAGGTTGTTTTATTTTTCAGTCTGAGAAGTCTAAGTAGAACTGAATTAGGTAAATAAACGTCCACTCTCCAAAACACTCTTTTTGCAAGTGTTAGCCTATTTTTCTGTGATTTTCTGCCAAGCTATTCATGCTTTTATATGCAATGCTCACAGCAAAGCATTCTTGTATACATTCCTTTTTATAAAAAAGCTTTTACCTGCCACTTGGAAAACACTTGAAGCTTATGTACAGAATAGTGATCGATAGTCTTACTGCACCTGCAAGTTTGTAACTCATTTCAGAGTTTTCTGCTGATGCAGATAACAAGAACATCTCTTGAGTACTTTATAACTTGTTTTAAAATCCTGAGATTAAATTTAGAGCATGAATATTTACTTTATATAAATGTATTTGCTTCCCTAAATATGAGGATTAAAATGCTGTATGGATATATGAACGTTATAATCTAAGTATTTAAATAATTGTACTAAAAGAAAGGAGAGAAGTTTCTAATGTAAATTTTGGATATCATATTTCAGTGACTTGAAAAGAGAGGAATTAACATTTTTTTTCCTCGGGATGGCAGATTGGAAGCACTGTGAGCATGCTTCTCCCACTTGGCGAGACAAAATAATGTGTAGGGACTCATGCTGTGAACTCGTTTTTCAAGAAGCAACACAGGAACAAAGGGAAAACTGAAAGAAACCACAGTCCTTTTGAAGGAAGCGGCAGGCTGCAGCTTACACTGTGAGCCAAGTGGAATACTGCCAAGTCCCCAGAGCCTAAGAGGAAGAGAAACTGCCTCTGGGATATGCACTCTCACTGGGGAACTTGGCAATCCAGGCCACCGGGAACAACATCGGACCGTGCTTTGCTCTCCTAGACTCCAGCAAGAATGGAAGGTAGCCTGCCATTCCGGATCCTACCTCACAGGGGACCTCGCGGAAGGCAGCCGGCTAACTCAGGAGGCGGCCACAGGTTGAGAGAAGCTCACAACTGAGATGCGTGATATAATCTCAAGCAGGGACAAACTCACTTTGCCAGAACCGAGCGATGAGTGGGAAGTATGTTGTAGCCACAGGCACAGGAGCTGGATGCCCTGCTTTGTGAGGGGACCACAAAGGCCATGTCCTCAAAGCCACAGTTTCTATCTCAGTGGGAAAGGAATATGGCCTGGGTCAGTATTAAGTTCTGGGCACAGACTGCCTTGAAACCTAGCTAGCTGTTGCTAGTGGAACACTGCGTTTGAGACGTGCCTTGCCAAGTGCTTGGGGGCTGGATGGAGCTTACTGCCACCTGCTACTCTCCACTCCCCATATGGACTCTTCTATGCATTGGGGCAGCTGCACTACTTCCTGTGGCTAGAAGACTGCCCTTTGATTCCCACTGGGGCTGCTGCTTGTACCAGCACATGGGCATTCAGAGCATGAACTTGCCTGACTCAGTCCCGTGCTGGCTTTGCCCCTTCACTCGTCCTGGTAGCTTACTTAACACAAAGGGCAGAAACCTTGGGGAGCTCTATGGCCCTGTCCATTGCCTGAGACAGCGGAGTACCTCCTTGAGGTAGCATAAGGCAACACAAATCCTCCTGCTACCACCACAGTTGGCATTCTTTTGCAAGGGCCATTTCTTGCCTGGAGCCCAGCTGACAGAGTCCATTGCAGCATCCACAGGCACAATAACAAAATGCCAAGGAAGGAGAAAATTTGTGTGTGACCTCAGCTATCATCACTGCCTGCATCACGCTGGCTAATCAGGAGGTCCAGAGTCTGTCCACATGACCAGTTCTTAACTACTAAAATTGGCATTTGATAAAGTCCACACACTAAGGCTATTTATACCCAAAGAATCTCACAGAGTCTATGTCACTCCCTTGCCAACCCCATCAGAGCTGGTGCTGCTACCTGCCACTGGGAGACTTGAGTACAGGTCACATACATCCTCGAGAGTCAACAAAGTAAATGTGTTGTGTGTGTGGGGGGGGGGTAAATAAAATATATATATAATGTACATGTATATATGTGTATTATATATAATGTACACACATATATGCATTACATATATTCAATATATATTCATATATGTATTCATATATACATATATATAGGAATACTAATCAACAGTAAGAAAGAACAAAATAATCTCTTTTTAAAATCTTTTGCAGCAACTTGGATGTAGCTGGAGGCCATTATTTTAAATGAAGTTACTCAGGAATGGAAACCCAAATACTGTATGTTCTCATGTTCTCACTTATACAAGTGGGAGCTAAACTGGGTACACAAAGACATACAGAGTAATATAATGGACACCGGAGACTGAGAAGGGGGAGAGTGGGAGGGAGATGAGGGGTAAGAAACTACGCACTGGGTACAATGTACACTACTCAGGTGACCAGTGCAGTAAAATCTCAGACTTCACTGCTATACAATTCATTCATGTAACCAATAATCACTTATACCCCTAAAGCTATTGAAATACAAGAAATAAATGAGTAATTACAAAGAGAATTATATTTTAAATTCTTTAAAATATATTTGTCAATCATTTTGCAGTTTCAAATGATGGAAATGTAATTACAAACAGAATTGTTTTGCTCTCATCTCTGGAAAGAATGGTGATGTCATTAGAACTGACGGACTAGTCAATACATAGATTTGATGCTGTGAGGACTCAATACTCCACCCTCAGCTTTGCAATTATCTTTGTATTCACTTCACTTTAATGCTCTGCAAGCAGTGAGCAGCTTCATCTACATAGTGGGATATACAATTATCGAGAGCTCTTGAGCTTCATACTTCTCAGTTTCTACTACCATTAACTCTCTTTATTCCCAATTAGAAAAAATATGGTTCAGGTTGATAGGGTTTAATCTTCCCATGACCAGAGTTAGAGCCACATAATACACTTGCAGCTCTCATTGGGAAATACAGATGTAAGTGGGAGGAGGGCAATATGGGGAGAAGAGACAAATGTTGACTCAAAAATATCAGAGATGTTGGTTTTTAAAATCTCCTCTGAAAAACATAAAAACGCTGTATCAGTTACATAGTGTTGGTTACAATAACAGAAAAGTTGACTCAAACTGTTAAGCAATGTAGATATAGATAGATAGAAATACAAAATACATGAAAAGCCTAGAGGTGTATTTGACATGATTCAACATCTCAATAATGTCCCCAATAGCTCAGTTACTTTATGTCTCTTTGCCTTGACTCTGCATTATGAACTTTAGCAAAGGGGGCTGTGCTTATGACTGTAAGATGATTACAATGAGCTCCTGGACATGGGTATTTTTGTACCAGTATTCCCTCCCGAAGTCCTAATACTCACACTTATTGAAGTATCTTAGACTCATGTCTATCCTGTAACCACACTTGGCCAGGGCAGTGGAATATTCTGATTGTTTATGTCCTCCTCTAATTTTGGAGCTGGGAATGGACACAAATGGATAAGTAACATAACTTGAGGGCTTTTGAGAAGCAGAAAGTGCAGAAATGCTTGCTAGAATGTAACCTAGATTACCTGCCATACATCCATCTCTGTGTCATTATTTTTAAGTTATTTTATAGGGATGTTACTTAAATGGAAGTTAATAAAATTTAAATAAAGAAAACATTGTCAGAGCTTATATATGTAATTTACTCCTCCTTCCAGGGAAGCCAAACAGTAATAAAATCCTGGTTGTTGATCACCAGCTTGGTATTTTAATGAAAACTTTTACGGTTGAGTTAGAAATCACAGTTTAGATTTAAGGCTAAATTATTCCTATTCCCTCTTTCCCATTCTATATGTTTGTAGGAATAATTGAGTATACCTATGGAGAAAGAATGAGAGAAATAAGACTAGATCCCTAGAGAGAATATAACTCAACTTATCCAGTTCACTAAAGGGATCAGCACAGCCAGTCTGCCTTAAATGCTGGCAGCAAGTAAAAGAGGAGCCAGAAAGAGACAGAATGTGCTTTGAAAGAGTGCTGACTTACAGCATAGTGACTTGCTCATACATGTCGATTTGCTCTTCTACCTTAGGGAATACTTCAAGAGAGAATGAAAGAGAATGGCAAAATCTCTTTTCCCTTACTCCCCTGAATGAAATAAGGCAGAAAATTTAGGGGTTCAACTTTTCAATGAAGAGAAAATAATTGTGTACCTACTTTTTTAAGTAACACATTTCATATCAGGTAAGAAATCAGCATATATATATATATACACACACACACACATATGTATATATATATGTGTGTATATATAAACATACACAAGTATATATGTGTGCATTTTCAGATATAATTGTATATATATTAAAATTATATATATGTGTATTTGTATATTTTATTCTCTGTAAGTTGTGTGTGTCTACATGTATCTTAAAATTATATCTATTCAGTGACAAGGGAAATGGATGAGAGATAGAAAGATCAATGGTTGAGCTCACTGAAGTTGCCCTTCGCTGGAGTCAGAGTAGGAAGAAGGGAAATAGGCAGAAACAGATTTTTCAACCAGTTTATTTATTGTATTGATTATGTGATGATGAGAATGTGAACATTTTTATAAGCACAGTTATTCCTAAGGCTTGGGAGTTTATTGATCCACTTGAGAGTGAAAACTTTAGCTAACAGACTGTTAGCTACTCTACTTGTTTTTGTGTTTGTTTTGTTTTGTTTTGTTGTTTGTCTTTCTTAGAGGTAATTCACCAAACGAGCCATTTATATGTACAATAGAATTATGGTGCTTGGTAAAGAAATAAACAGAAAAAGATATTGACCCAAGTCCTGAAATTCAACTCCTTTTCACCCCTTCTGTTAATGTTTAGATTCTATTTATTTATACATTATTTTTTAAATGGAATTTCTTATTGACAAGGGCACAGTAGAACAAAGAATTTAGCCTCTTTTAGGCTACTAAGCAGTCATTGTGTTAGGACTGACCCATGAGAGTTCATGAAAGCAGATTTTTTTAATAAAAAAGCGAAATTTCCTGATCTTACTATGTATTACACTATTTCATATTAAAGATCTCTAACAGAAATGAGGATGCAAGAACCCTCTGTCAAAAGCCTTCAGGGCACTGTGTGGCCCTTCTAGGTTTTGCCACTTGCCTAGTTTAAGTGTTAGAGCCAAAAAATTGCAAAGACATGACTCACAAGACTGTCTGTCGATTAAGCATAAAGGGGCCAAGCTATAGGGGATTTGAGCTGCATTAAAGCCAAACTTAAAATGGAACAGAAGGTCTGTGGCAGAAGTGACAATAATTATGTGAAGACAGTTATCAAACAGCATTGCTATTTCTCCATTTTTCCCTTCACCTCACCATACTCCTTTCTGGATTCCAAGTGAGACTCCTCTGACTAAGAACAGTATTTCTCTTGCCCTTACTATATAGCCAGGCAGTACCTCACTGGCCTATCCAATCAGTCACTAGCTTTGTTCTCAGTGGTAAAACTCACGAGATCTGTCATAAACCCTGTCTTCATTATCCAGGTGCTCCTTTCTTAGGGAACTGACTGATGTTTAAGATTTGACTTGTTTCAAATAGTTCAATGTAGAGTCCACCACATCTAAAGCTAGCTGATATCAACCCAAAGATAAAAGTGCAATTTACATTGCAGGAAAAGGAACATTAGTTGTTCCAATGCTATTCTTTTCTTTAATAAGTGAAAAGGAAAATATGATTTTAGGAGTTTGATTTCTATCAAGAAATCAAACATTTCTAAATGTTAAACTAAATTTAACATCATTTAGTTAAACAAATTCAAGGACCCCCCTGTCTAATTATTTTTATCACTTTATTAATTTATTTCACTGGTAACTGTTTTAGTAAATTACTATGTAGTAATGATCCTAATTTTTACATATATTTTGAGATTACAAATCTCATTTCTTGACCATCACTGTAAATCTGGGTCCCTTTATATTAAGAAGAGTGTGTCAATTCAGCACCATAAAGTTATGTTTATTATTAAATATTAATAGTCTTGTTGGAGTCTAATCTTGAAATAGAATTGGAAATGAACTCGGGCAGGAAATTTAGTATCTACTCCCTCCTCTCTGATCACTCTCAAATTTATTAATGGAGGATGGCATTGAATGGCCATTTGTTTGCATAATGACACTGTGTTTCTTTTATTTCCATTGACACTGTTAGAATGTGTGTGTGAAATGAAAATATTTTTAAATTTAGGGTTCATTTGTAGAACTTGGTAAATCTAGCTAACTAGACAGATTGGCAGTGTGTTTGGAAGTCTGTTACACTGATGGCTCCCAGTGATCACATCTCTTGACATTCACAACCTAATAATTCATCTTCCCTTGTATCTAGGCTGGGCCTGTGATTTGTTTGAACTATTAGGATATGGGGAGAGCAATACTGTCCCAATTCTCTGCCTAAGACAAAAGACAACATGGAAGCTTCCACCTTTGCACTATGGGGAGCCCTACACTACCATGAAAGAAATCTGGATATTCTACTGGAGATACAATTTGGAGAGAGACTCTATGGGGAAGGGAGGCCCTAAGACATCATGGAGGCAAGAAGATGTCAGCCATTCAAGACATCCAGTGCATCTCACCCTCTAAATTGATCGATCAGCTGAAACGTGGCCTCATGAAAAACCACTGGCACAGAGAGCTGAAGACATCAAATGCAAATGAATGGTTGTCATTTGAAAGACATAGTGTTTCTGGGAGTGGGGAGAGTGGTTATTTAGAACAGATAGGAATGGTGAAAACTGAGTATCTCCCACCCCTATCCCCATCCCCAGCCTTAGCCATGCAGTATATAGATTTAGATTTGGGGGTTTGGCCTGGGCAACCAGAGTCTGGGGTTTATCTAGTACTTGGAGTATGAAATGATGAGACAAGTTAATTAGACAAAACAATATCAGGATTCTCACTGAATAAAGTGTGGTTGTTACTTACAGAACTATATGTCCTAATATGATCCCCTCCTGTAGCACATTTCATGAAGTACTTGCTACTCTCATGAAGTAGTTGCTACTTTGCCTTGAGAAGGAAAAAATATGGGTGCACAGGATATTCTTAGTTCTTAAAATCTTTGTGAGAGTCAGTGCTCCCTGCACTGCCACAACTGTCAGACACTCTGCTCTGAGTTCATCTTGAAAGGGACATTGACTTTTGAGTTTCCTTAAAATTCTGCTTCCAGTTGTCTCAATTTTAAATTGCTCTACCTCATGTATATGCAGGGACGTTATTATACGTGTGTGTCTGTGTGTGCACATGCAAGCATGTGTGTAAATTCGTCCACAATACTTTGTAGATGCTAAAATGACTTTACAATATGGTCTTTGACTGTATTTTTGTCTAACCATTCAGGCAAATTTTACTATTTTCATTCAAAATGAGTAGATTTTGCCAAGAATATTAAGAGTTTTTCTGGAGCAGCTGTGTTTTAAAAAATATCTATACATATGTCAAATACAAATACTGATTCTCATATTAAGTGTAAAGCTAACTTTTTATAAAAATAATACATAACACTAATGCTGCACATGTAATGAAAACTTGTTATTTTGAAAATATCATAAAAATAGTTTATGTTTATTACATTGTCAAATTAAAAGTATGATAATTTTTTTCAATGTGTAGTATATGACAATCACCTGGAATAATTTTTGAAAATATATAACATTAACCCATATGTCTAGATTCTAATGACTAGTATGTACTACTATAGAATTTCATTTAAACATATGTTTCAAAGCAATTTACTGGAAACTTAGTAAATGAATCAGTAAGAATAATGAAAATACGATATGAACAAATTATGTTTTCTATCTTATCAGAATTCTTGTGACACTTAGGTAAGAAATCTGATTGCTATAAAATGCTAAATTTCTACTCGTGATTATGTTTGCACCTCCTGCAATTGTGACTGTATCATAAAATTTGAACTGGTTGTGGTTTTCAATTGCTGTCTTCTGTTTTACAAAATTACAAATAATTATTCGGTAATATTTATTAACTATGTTTACCTTGTATGGATAGTTGCTTATTCCTATAGCGTGTAGAGATATATATTTTCAGCAACAGTATTTTTAAACTGTAATCATTAGTAACTATATTAACCCTTCATTAACATGGATATACACAAAATTGTTTTAAAATTCTTAAGGAATAAAACTTCACTAGTAATTTGCTACCTGTGAATTTGTTGTAACATAATGTCAAAGCAATCATACTTTAAGTTTGTGGGTATTTTTTAAATTCACAGGTAGTTATTTAGTAATCTGAGGTCATATGTTAATTTCATACTCATGTTTTATTATTTATTAAATATTTATATTGATACAAAATGTTACTGTTAGTATTTATGTTATTGTGTTTATGGTATAGTGTTGGTGTAATTAGTATTTATGTTATTATGAATTGGTTTTATTATGGGATGTTGAGGATGGTTGAAGTAGCCAATGTTCTAGTAGGTAACATCACCCTCAAGCAGCTAGAATAGAATTAACTAACATCTTATTTAGGGACACCACAGAATATAATGCTACAAGTTCTACCAATACTGGAAGCACTTACGACAATTTGGGATGTGTACAAGAGTAATTTTCAGGATCCACAGAGGACAACTGTATGGGAATGGCCTCCTGTCATGAGCAGAAACTTGACAGAGAAATAGCAAATCAGCAGGGAAGGAATTTTGAAAATAAATATTCCACCCTCACTCTCTGACTAATGTCCATCTCCTAAAAGTGACTCTCTTTATTTTAATTAAGGTCATGAGGCAAGAGAGTACACTGATATAGTTCAGTTTGTCTGTCGGGGTACAGAAGATTATAAAGAAGGGTGCAGAGTGAATCTGGAAAGCAAAAGAAAATATCCAGTATATATTGGTAACGAAGATTTTGGAGAACCACTGTTTTAATAAATCAGTATTTCATATAATAATTCAAATATGTCATTGATGTTTTCATATATTATATTGTATGTGCTTTGCAAAGTTGACTTCATTGTAATATTTAAGCATTCATGTTTCTACAAGTTGAATATTGGTTCCATAGCATCTTGGATACTTTCTAACTGAAGCGCTATACTAAATCTTACCACTACTTTTTAGGAGTTTCTCTCATTTTTCAAGGTCAGTTTATATTGATTTTATGTCTCAAAGGAATTAAAACCTCTATATACTTCAGAGTTAAGTGGAAATTTGCCAAGAGATATTATTATTCCTTTTTTGAATCACAGATTAAGAAATGACATTTAAAAAAATTACACCTGCCTCAATTTGCAGTAGGCACTCATTCGTGATACTGTAGAAGGATGGATGTGATATAACTAGTAAATCACTAAATAATGAATCTGTTTGTACACTCTGGCAATTTGCTTTACAAGAACAAAAATAAGTCAACTTTCTACACATATTTATAATATAATATTTCATAGTTTACATTTTGTGTTCTTTATTTGAGCATAAGTAGTGGTCCTAATAATACTGACAGCTGAACTTAAAAGTATGCAAAAACCAAGTTTATCAATAGTTTTAGAAGAGAAGAAAATGAGTAAATAGGAACTTCAAGTTTTAAGTAGGTAGATTAAAAATGTGTAGAAATAATGGGAGTCTCAGCTTCAACCAGTAGCATCAGGTAAAATTATGAAGAGTTCATAAACCATCTTATACTCAAATTCATATGGGACCAGGAGGAAAAAAAATATATATATAAAAACATATATATAAATAAATATATATGTAACCATATATATATGAACAAATTATATATGAACATATATACGAATATATATGTTCATATATATATGAACAAAACATATATATATATATGTTCATATATATACTTTAAGTTCTGGGATACATGTGCAGAATGTGCAGGTTTGTTACATAGGTATGCATGTGCCATGGTGGTTGATGGGTGCACCCATCAACCTGTCATCTACATTAGGTATTTCTCCTAATGCTATTTCTCCCCTAGTCCGCCACCCCCAGACAGGCCCCAGTGTGTGATGTTCCCCTTCCTGTGTCCATGTGTTCTCATTGTTCAACTCCCACTTATGAGAACATGTGATGTTTGGTTGTCTGTTCCTGTGTTAGTTTTCTGAGAGTGATGGTTTCCAGCTTCATCCATGTCCCTGCAAAGAACATGAACTTATCCTTTTTTATGGCTGCATAGTATTCCATTATGTATATGTGCCACACTTTCTTTATCCAGTCTATCACTGATGGACATTTAGGTTAGTTCCAAGGCTTTGTTATTGTGAATAGTGCTGCAATAAACATACGTGTGCATGTGTCTTTAGAGTAGAATGATTTATAATTCAATGGGTATATACCCAGTAATGAGATTGCTGGGTCAAATTGTATTTCTGTTTCTAGATCCTTGAGGAATCACCACACTGTCTTCCACAATAGTTGAACTAATTTACATTCCCACCAACAGTGTAAAAGCTTTCTTATTTCTCCAGTATCTACAAGGAACTTAAATTTACAAGAAAAAACAAACAACCCCATCAAAAAGTGGGTGAAGGATATGAACAGACACTTCTCAAAAGAAGACATTTATGTGGCCAACAAACATATGAAAAAAAGCTCATCATCACTGGTCATTAGAGAAATGCAAATCAAAACTGCAATGAGATACATCTCACGCCAGTTAGAACGGGGATCACTAAAAAGTCAGGAAACAACAGATGCTGGAGAGGATGTGAAGAAATAGGAATGCTTTTACACTGTTGGTGTGAGTGTAAAAAAACCTTAAATCTCAAATTTTATTTCTTTATATAGCAAAGTGATTTCATCTCATAATGTAGATATATTGACCTTTATTTTTCTACCCTTAAAATAAAGAAGTTTGCCATAATAATGCTTTCCTGCTTTAAAATATTTTATTTAAAAGTTAAAAAAATTCACACTATTATTCTAAATGAGCATCACGTTTCTCTGTTAAAAAACTATAAACTAAACATACGTATTTTTTTAAAATTCCCAAATACCATGAGTCTTCTTCAAAAAAAATATGGTAAAAAATATAAATTCAAACAGATTTTATCCATTATGGAATCTAGTTTACAAGGCTGGTGAAGGGAAAGTTGTGCCTTCTTTCCTTTCAGCCCTGTTTTCTATTACTTGGGTTATTTATGGTCCGTTCCTTTATTGTTTACTTAAAGACTACTGCCTATTGACTGCTACATTATTCTAAGTTCAACCATGGTGACTCTATGTTTTCTCCTTGAAACCCATGGTCTTCTCCAACCAGCACATCCATATCACCCAATCACTTGTTAGAGATGCAAATTCTTAGACTTCAACCAATCCTAGAACAATTGAATCAGAAATTCTGAAATCAGAATGCTCTTTTGTATCCCCCTAGGAATGGCCTTTCTCCCTTGTCTATTTATCAAAATTTTACCCATTCTTTATGATTTGTTTTGGGCATGATGCATCATAACACAAAGGTGGCTTCTTCCTCTGGAGGAGAATTTTTGTCTATCAGTGATCATTTTTATCCCCAGCACCAAGCACAATTTCCCAAGCATAGAGCTTTCAACTAATAAATAGTAGTTCTAAAAAAAACCTTTGTTATGTCTTTGAATTACTGGTAAAAACACAAAAATATAAAAGAAGGTAACCATTCAGGCAATTGCATAAAGAGTAGTAATGCTTCAAGCCCTAATAACCTACCATCAACTGGTAAGATATACAGGAGGTAGATCATGAAGAGCTGATTAGCCATGTTCAAGAGTTTGGACTTGGTCTGAAAACTTTGCATAACATTTTAGTCTGGGCAGAGTGTTGATTGGTTAGTGTTATGCTAGGATCACCATCACAGTGGTTCTGTGGTTGGAGACAAACTAACTGTACTTGAAGAATATGATGGGTTTGTGTATGCAAATATAGAGGGAAGGAACTTCCTAGGCAAAGAAAAGAGTACTTTGGACTTTTTCATCATCCTCTATGGTCATGGTAAAGGGTGCTGAGCAAATGGTGTCTATAGCTTACATTCTAATATTTAAAGTTAAGAGAGGGAAATTTACCAAAGGAAGACAGAGCTAATTTTTTTTTTTAAGAATACTGAAAAAAAAAATCTGGGAAAACCAAGATTAGTTCACAAGTCTAAATAATGCAAGAAGACAAAAATATCATGATCATCCCCAAGAAAAATGTCAATGGCATATCAGAAGAAAGAAAGAAGCTGAACATCAGAGTATGTAGTGTGTAAAAACTGAGGCATTCCTAAAAAATTTACCTACAATCTATGTGAATGGACCTGGCTAGCTTAAGGTATGGGATCAAAACTGGGGAAACATATAAAGAGAGGCTCTGAATTAGAACATAAATAAGACATGTAATAAACTTTGGATATTGTCCCTACCCAAATCTCTTGTTGAATTGTAATCCCCAGTACTGGAGGTGGGGCCTAGTGGGAGGTGATTAGATCGTGGGGGTGGATTTCTCATGAATGGTTTGGCACCATTTCTCATGAATGGTTTAGCACCATCTCCTTGGTGCTGTCCTCACAGTAGTGAGTGACTTCTCATGACGTCTCTCTGTCTAAAAGTGTGTGGCATTTTTCTCTCTCTTGCCCTTGCTTTTGCCATGTGATGTGCCTGCTACCCCTTTGTCTTCCGTCATGATTTTTAGCTTCCTGAGGCCTTCCCAGAAGCAAATGCTGCTATGCTTCCTGTATAGCCTGCAGAATCGTGAGACAATTAAAACTTTTTTCTTCATAAATTACCCAGTCTCAGGTATTTCTCTATAGCAATGCCAGAAGAGGATAATACAGCATGCATGAAGGAAAAACAAGTCAGATTCAAAAAACTGACACATTCATAATGAGGATAATTTACATACAGAGTTTGGAGACATCTTATGTTTATAAAACTGATAAAATAATGGAATATACATTCCTTTCAGTAAGACATATCAGAAAAAAAGGCCAAAATAATAACTGCCTATTTAATTGCCCTGTTTATGAGAGAATCTTAAAAGGCAAGGACAAAGCAGTTTCTGTAACATTGGTCACTTGTTTGATAATAGGATTTAAATAGGTCTGATGATGAAATATTGTCTCAGTTAAATGTGACAACTTCAGAACTGGTAGAGAATGTTAATACCAATATATTGATTTTTCATTTTTCATTTAGCAGCAGGATGAGAAAACTGTTTTTGACACTGCATATATCAGTAATCAGGCCAGTGAGCCAAATGTAATAGCATAATGATATGTTGAGTTATCATAGTGTCTTTGAAATGCATTTTCCATGGCAGCATCATTATCCCCAATTTATAGGTAAGAGGGGCATGTACCTCTGTCAGTGTAAATAGATGGATTTTGTAACTAGGCCTCAATAGCTACTGTCTCACCATTGTGAAGCATAATAGTCCTTGCAAGTTTAAAGCTTATCCTCAAGTTTGTCCTGGGTTCATTACTTTTTGTTCCTGGTATATTTCTCATTATTTTTTACATGCTAGAACTGGCCATGGAACTGTTATAGATACCTCAGCATATGCAGTGGAGTGACAATTGTAAATGAAGAAAGGGTTTTCCTCCCTCTGTACTTTTACTAATTGATAAGAACACCAGATACTATAAATATTATTTTTGAAATTGTCTTTAATTCTTTTTGGTTCTAGAATATGAAAGTGTTTTAACTTTTAGATATCTGAAAAAATGAGAATTTATAGTGATGAATATGATGATAAAACTAGTAAGAGTTTAAAAAGAGTTAGAAACTATCCAATTAGTGGCACAGCTAAGGTTTGAACCAAGGATTGTTAAATGTTAAAAATCTCTTTTCCACTAGGTCAAATAGTTTATTCATTTTACACAATATATCGATTCACTTTATTTGTCAAAATTTTCAATGTAATAACTTATAATTTCAATTTTTATAGGTTCCACATCTTATCTAATTGATCTTAGTGTATTTGATTTAAATAATAACTTCTGGTTGCACACAGTGGCTCACACCTCTAATCCCTACACTTTGGGAGGCAGAGGTGAGAGGATCTATTGAGGCCAGGAGTTTGAGGCCAACTTGGGCAACATAGCAAGATCTCACCTCTACAAAAAATTAATAAATTAAAAAAATCACTTCTCTATTGGAATATATGCTATCAAGAATATTTCACTTCATTTAAATTTGATTTCAAAAGAGCAGTCTTCAAAGGTAGAATCTTTAATAAAGAAAAGTGAAATGAGACACAGTGAGTGAGCAGATGTGAAGAACCATTTCTGTTAAAACTCTGGGGTTAAGTAAAGATTTGCGAGTTATGGGGAAGCAGGCTTTATATACATATCTAATGTGTCTATTATAATTTCCTAGATATAGAAAGAGTATATGCTTATGTATATAATACAGAGGTGAAGACAGCTGGACTTCCTGGGTCAAGTGGGGACTTGGGGAACTTTTCTGTCTAGCTAAAGGATTGTAAATGCACCAATCAACACTCTGTAACAATGCACCAATCAGTGCTATGTGTCTAGCTAAAGGATTGTAAATGCACCAATCAGCACTCTGTAAAAACGCACCAACCAGCATTCTGTGTCTAGCTAAAGGATTGTAAATGCACCAATCAACACTCTGTGTCTAGCTAAAGGATTGCACATGCACCAATCAGAACTCAGTAAAAACGCACCAATCAGCGCTCTGTGTCTAAAGGATAGTAAACACACCAATCAGCACTCTGTAAAATGGACCAATCAGCACTCTGCAAAATGGACCAATCAGCAGGATGTGGGTGGGGAGAAATAAGGGAATAAAAGCTGGCCACCCCAGCCAGCAAAGTCAACCTGCTCGGGTCCCCTTCCATGCTTTGGAAGCTTTGTTCTTTCACTCTTCACAATAAATCTTGCTGCTGCTCACTCTCTGGATCTGCACCACCTTTAAGAGCTGTAACACTCGCTGTGAAGATCCGTGGCTTCATTCTTGAGGTCAGTGAGACCACGAACCCACCAGAAGGAAGAAACTCTGGACACATCTGAAGGAACAAACTCCAGACACACCATCTTTAAGAGCTGTAACACTCACTGAGAAGGTCCATGGATTCATTCTTGAAGTCAGCAAGACCAAGAACCCACTGGAAGGAACCAACTCCGGACACATCTTGGTGACCCAGATGGGACTATTGCCAAGCAGTGAGTACCATCAGACCCCTTTTGCTTGCTATTCTGTCCTATTTTTCCTTAGAATTCAGGGGCTAAATATCAGGCAACTGTCAACCAGTTAAAAGCAACTAGCACAGCTGCCGGACTAAAGACACAGGCATCAGGCTTTCTGGGAAAGGTCTCTCTAACAACCCTTTTTGGAGTTGGGAGCATTGGTTTGCTTGGAACCAGCTTCTGCTTTTCCTGTATTTCTGGGCTGAGCTGAGGAATGACAGAGAGGAAAGCCATTCAGCTCCGGGGTCCCGACAAAAAGTTGGTTGACCCTGTAGCCATGAGCGGAACTCTCAAAGTCACATCGCCCAAGCGAGACTCTCCCATCTATCCTATCTATCCTGATCCTTGCCTCCTGGGTCCTGATGCCTGTCAGACAAACTTCCTCTCATATCTCTTCTCTGAGGCTAGTCCTGCTTCTAAAAACCACTCCCTGTCTCTAGTGATTTTCTAGTTTCTCCTATTAGAATGATTTCTAATATAAACTTCAGGAATCTGTTCCCTTCTTTAGGCACCCAGGCTCACTAGGCAGAAAGATATAATTTTTGCCCAAAGCCCCACTGTGGGGGTGGGGAACTATCTGGAATCTCAGGATCCCTCCTCAGACTAGCAGGCCTAACAAAAGCTTTTCCCGAAGCTAAGATATGGGGAAACTCAGAAATGATATTCTTCCTATTCATATTTTGAGAAGTGAGGACAAAAGGCATCGCTCTTCCAACCCTGGAGATCCCTTCCTTCCCTCAGGGTATGGCCCTCCACTTCATTTTTGGGGCAAAACATCTTTATAGGACAGGGGTAAGATCCCAATACTAACAGGAAAATGCTTAGGACTCTAACAGGTTTTCAAGAATGCATCGGTAAGGGCCACTAAATCCGACCTTCCTCGGTCCTCTTTGTGGTCTAAGAGAAAAACTAGTGTTTCTGCTGCTGCATCAGTGAGCACAACTATTTCAATCAACAGGATCCAGGGACTGTTGTGGTTGCTTGGGCAAGAGGGGTTCCTGCTGCTGCATTGGTGATTACAACTATTACGATCAGCAGGGTCCAGGGACCATTGTGGGTTCTTGGGCAAGAGTGGTTTCTGCTGCTGCATTGGTGACCACAACTATTTCGATCAGCAGGGTCCACAGACCATTGCGGGTTCTTGGGTAGGGAGTGGAAAACAAGCAAAGCAAAACAATGGGCATTTTTTTCTTTCAGATAGGAAACACTCAGGCATCAGGCTCACCCTTGAAATGCATACTAAGTCGTTGGGACCAATTTGACCTACAACCCCTGAAAAAGAAGTAGTTCATTTTTTTCTGCACTATGGCCTGGCCCCAATATTCTCTCTCTGATGGGGAAAAATGGCCACCTGAGGAAAATGTAAATTACAATACTATCCTGCAGCTTGACCTTTTCTGTAAGAGGGAAGGCAAATGGAGTGAAATACCTTATGTTCAAGCTTTCTTTTCATTGAAGGAGAATCCACAACTATGCAAAGCTTGCAATTTACATCCCACAAGAGGACCTCTCAGCTTACCCCCATATCCTAGTCTCCCTATAGCTCCCTTTCTTATTAATGATAAGCTTCCCCTAATCTCCCCTGCTAAGAAGGAAACAAGCAAAGAAATCTCCAGGGGTCCACAAAACCCCCCAGGCTATTGGTTATGTTCTCTTTAGGCTGTGGGGAGAGGGGAATTTGGCCCAACCTGGGTACATGTCCCCTTCTCCCTCTCTGATTTAAAGCAGATCAGTGTAGACCTGGGGAAGCTTTCAGATGATCCTGATAGGTACATAGATGTCCTACAGGGTCTAGGGCAAACCTTCAGTCTCACTTGGAGAGATGTCATGCTATTGTTAGATCAAACCCTGGTCTTTAATGAAAAGAATGCCACTTTAGCTGCAGCCTGGGAGTTTGGAGATACCTGGAATCTTAGTCAAGTAAATGACAGAATGACAGCTGAAGAAAGGGACAAATTCCCTACTGGTCAGCAAGCCATCCCCAATATGGATCCCCACTGGGACCTCAACTCAGATCATGGGGACTGGAGTCACAAACATCTGTTGACTTATGCTCTAGAAGGACTAAGGAGAATTAGGAAAAAGCCCATGAATTATTCAATGATGTCCATCATAACTCAGGGAAAGGAAGAAAATCCTTCTGCCTTCCTTGAGTGACTACGGGAGGCCTTAAGAAAATATACGCCCCTGTCACCCGACTCCCTCAAGGGTCAATTGATCCTAAAAGATAAGTTTATCACCCAATCAGCTGCAGATATTATGAGAAAGCTCCAAAAGTGAGCCCTGGGCCCTGAGCAAAATCTGGAGGCATTATTAAACCTGGCAACCTCAGTGTTCTATAATAGGGACCAAGATGAACAGGCTGAAAAGGAAAGGCAAGATCAGAGAAAGGCTGTAGCCTTAGACATGGTTCTCAGACAAACAAATCTTCGTGGTTCAGAGAGGACAGAAAATGGAGCAGGTCAATCACCTGGTAGGGCTTGTTACCAGTGTGGTTTGCAAGGACACCTTGAAAAGGATTGTCCAACAAGAAACAAGCTGCCCCCTCACCCATTACCACTATGCAGAGGCAATCACTGGAAGGTGCACTGCCCCAGAGGACAAAGGTTCTCTGGGCCAGAAGCCCCCAACCAGATGATTCAACAACAGGACTCAGGGTGCCCAGGGCAAGCACCAACTCATGTCATCACCCTCACTGAGCCCCAAGTACATTTAACCATTGAGGGCCATGAAATTGACTTCCTCCTGGACACTGGCACAGCTTTCTCAGTGTTAATCTCCTGTCCCGACAGCTGTCCTCAAGGTCCATTAACATCTGAGGAATCCTGGGATGGCCTGTAACCAGGTATTTCTCCCACCTTCTCAGTTGTAATTGGGAGAATTTGCTCTTTTCACATGCCTTTCTTGTTATGTCTGAAAGCCCCATAGCCTCATTAGGGAGGGATGTATTATCCAAAGCTGGAGCCATTATCTACATGAATATGGGGAAAAAGTTACCCATTTGTAGTCCCCTGCTTGAGGAGGGAATCAACCCTGAAGTCTGGGCATTGGAAGGACAATTCAGAAGGGTAAAAAATGCCTGCCCAGTCCAAATCAGGCTAGAAGACCCCACCAGTGTAATTACACCTTACAACTTCAAGCCCCAACTGATCATAGTAACTTCCAAGTCACCCAAACAGCTCCATCCAGATGGCTTGTCTGCTTCTAAGGAACTCCAAAAATCATCAACTCCTCCCTTCTTAACAAATAGTCCAGGTTTTGTAATGGCAAACATACTCCCTGCATGACCATTCACCCCTGGACCCCCTGCAGCAGCACCCCCATCACTAGTGAATGCCTTCTCATCCCCTCTTTCAATCACTCCCTCAAATGGTTCCTAGCAGATACAAAATGATTTTTCTCCAATGGGAAAATAGAACACAGGGAGCCACTCAGTTTGCTCCCAACACCTCTTTCCAGCCACTCACTAGAGCTGCCTTGGCAAGTACTCTAGGAGTATGGGAAAATGGAAACAACATAGCTTTTTAACAACATAGCTTTTTAACACACACAACCAGTTCTGTCTACCCAGCCAAGGCATATTCTTCTTATGTGGAACGTCAACTTATATCTGCCTCCCCACTAACTGGACAGGCACCTGCACCTTAGTCTTCCTAAGTCCCAACATTAACATTGTTCCAGGAAATCAGACCCTATCAGTGCCCCTCAAAGCTCAAGTCCGTCAGCATAGAGCCATACAACTAATACCCCTACTTATAGGGTTAGGAATGGCCACTGCTACAGGAACCAGAATAGCAGGTTTATCTACTTCATTATCCTACTACCACACACTCTCAAAGGATTTCTCAGACAGTTTTCAAGAATTAACAAAATCTAGCCTTACTCTACAATCCCAAATAGACTCTTTGGCAGTAGTGACTCTCCAAAACCGCCAAGGCCTAGACCTCCACACTGCTGAGAAAGGAGGACTCTCAGGAAAAGGCTTCTAAAATCAGACAAAGCCTTTCAAACTCATATATGAACCTCTGGAGTTGGGCAAGATGGCTTTTCCCATTTCTAGGTTCCATGGAAGCCATCTTGCTGTTACTCACCTTCAGGCCCTGTATTTTTAACCTCCTTGTCAAATTTGTTTCCTCTAGGATAGAGGCCATCAAGCTACAGAAGGTCTTACAAATGGAATCCCAAATGAGCTCAACTAACAACTTTTACCCAGGACACCTGGACCGACCCACTGGCCCTTTGGCCTAAAGAGTTCCCCTCTGGAGGACATTATAACTGCAGAGCCCCTTCTTGACCCCTTTCCAGCAGGAAGTAGCTACAGCAGTCATCGTCCAATTCCCAAGAGCAGCTGGGGTGTCCTGTTTAGAGGGGGGATTGAGCGGTGAAGCCAGCTGGACTTCCTGGGTCGAGTGGGGACTTGGAAAACTTTTCTGTCTAGCTAAAGGATTGTAAATGTACCAATCAGCATTCTGTAAAAACGCACCAATCAGTGCTCTGTGTCTAGCTAAAGGGTTGTAAACACACCAATCAGCATTCTGTAAAAATGCACCAATCAGTGCTCTGTGTCTAGCTAAAGGATTGTAAATGCACCAATCAGCACTCTGTAAAATGGACCAATCAGCGCTCTGCAAAATGGACCAATCAGCAGGACATAGGCGGAAACAAGTAAGGGAATAAACTGGCCAACCCAGCCAGCAGTGGCAACCTGCTCGGGTCCCCTTCCATGCTGTGGAAGCTTGGTTCTTTCATTCTTCACAATAAATTTGCTGCTGCTCACTTTTTGGGTCTGCACCATCTTTAAGAGTTGTAACACTCACCACAAAGGTCTGTGGCTTCATTCTTGAAGTCAGCGAGACCAAGAACCCATCAGAAGGAAGAAACTCGACACATCTGAAGGAATAAACTCTGGACACACCATTTTTAAGAGCTGTAACACTCACCATGAAGGTTCATGGCTTCATTCTTAAAGTCAGTGAGACCAAGAACCCACTGGAAGGAACCAACACTGGAGACATAATCACAATATTATCATGATGCTACCATGATTTTTCATGGGATATAATGATGCTCTCTAATAAGCACTTAAAAATTGTGTACATTATGCTATGTTCCTTAGTATCATTACCTTTGTATCTCTACAAGACGCTCTGATCAGTCCTCTGATTTGTATTATCTGCATGTTCCCTTGCCCCCTCTTCTTGACACTTTTCATTAATAGATTTTCCTACTCCAAAACTTTTTTTTCCATTCATAGGTTTCCCTACTCAAAAAATTTCTCTTGTTTTTCTCCTCAATATTATTCTCTGTCTGTATGTCTCTCTTTCTTTCTTTGTCTTACTGTTATACATAAAGACAGTCCAGAGCAGATCAAAACATAGTCATTTTTGCCAAGCAGGATCTTCTCAAAAGGATGTGTGTGGAAAGCTTATTGAATTCAATAGCAAAGTAACATCTAGATTTAATTGCTTTGAGTTTTGAATAATAATATGTGTTTAACTTTGTATCTCAATAATATTAAAATACAAATTGAGTTTTTTGGGGTTTATCATGAAGAAGTAGGCTTCTATATGGTTGAGAAACCAAAAAGAATTTCTCTGTGCAGTCGCAGAACTGAAAGATGACTAATATATCAGCGCCTTATTTTTCTAGTGTGTCTGTCACAGTTATTTTATTTTCCTTAAGCTCATTCTATTGATGGGACATGAGTATAATCCTTACGACACTGAGTAATGAAGACTAAATTTTCAGTTTTCTTTCAGAGGTTTCAGCATTTTCTCTACAATATAAACTTAGAGAAAGGTATCAAGGTGGAGAAGGGAAGAGAAAGAGAGAGAGAGAAAGGAGGTGGTTTGTTGAGTTCATACACACACACCCACACACTTATATTTATTTTGTCCAAATGAGAATAAAATATATTAAATTATCATTCCATCAGCATCTTCTGCCAACATTTCACTATACCAAACATTTCATAAGTCATAGACATACTTTGGCCATAGGTTACAAGTCTAAAATATACCTATGAACAAGCACAACACACAGAGAGATTTATAGCTAAACTTTAATATCCTTAAAATCTGACAAGTGCAAGCTTGCATAGAGGAGGCCCTAGGTATCAATTTACATAAAGGCTCATGCAAAGCAATTTATCTTCAGGGAAGACAAGATACATTAGCTTAATCAAACAATAATGAATCCATGTAATAGAGAAACAATTATTTAAAATATAATATGAGGTATATTAATTGTTTCACTACTAAGGACCTTGTACACAGAGCCCACAGAGGAGGAGATTATAACTCTGGGATGGCTCATATCACTCAAATCTCTAAGACATGTGGAATATATGGTAGTATTATTTTATGGTAGGGGCAAAGTAGGGTGTGAAAAGGATTTTTCTCATTTTAGGGAGGATGACATCTGGAGTCCACTGATGAGAAAAGACAACACCCATGAAAGAAAAGGATAGTTTTAACAGCAAGAGGTCAGTTTAGCCAGTTTTAGTTCAGCTGCCATGCCACCTGGGTACCCATAAAAGAAACACTGGGAACAGGAGAAATCACAGCCATATGCAAATCAGACTCCTACATCAGAAGCAAGTATATAGAAGAAGTGGTAGATTAGGTGTGACAGATAATGCCCTCACTGCCATAGGAAACTGAGGGGGCCATGAACAGTTTCTGAGATAGTAAAGAGAATGTCAGTTGGCTCAGTGGTCCTTAGCTAGTCATAGCCATTCACAGAATTTTACTCTTAAGGGGAACATAGAAATTGAGCAGTATCAGTTCTGGGATTTAAGGTGAAAAAAAGTTGTTTTTTTTTTTTGGAAGATGAAAAATATTCCAAAAAGTTGTTATGCTAATAGGAGTAATTAGTAAAGAGAGGAAATATGACTGTGAAGGAAAGAGGCCAGAAGGTGTAATCTAGTACACATGCAGAGATTAGCTTTGGGATTTTGGACTTGGTGCCCTGTATCCCAGCCCCTCCACCTCCAGCTGTGGCTGAAAGGGGCCAAGTTCTAGCTCAGGTCACTTCTTCAGAGGGTGTAACACCCAAGCCTTGGTGGTTCCTATGTGGTGTTGGGCCTCCAGGCGCACAGACGACAACAGAGCTTTGGAAACCTCTGCCTAGATTTCAGAGGATGTACGGAAACTCCTGGATGTTCAGGCAGAAGTTTGCTGCAGGGGTGGAGCCCTCATGGAGAACTTCTGCTAGGGCAGTGAAGAAAGGAAATAGGTGGTCAAAGCCCCCACACAGAGTTCACACTGGGACACTGCCTAACGGAGCTGTCAGAAAAGGGCCACCATCCTCCAGATCCCAGAATAGTAGATACACCAACAGCTTACACCGTATGCCTGGAAGAGCTGCAGACACTCAATGCCAGCCATGAAAGCAGCTGGGGAATGTGGGTATGTACCCTGCAAAGCTTCATGGGCACAGCTGCCCAAGGCCATGGGAGCCCACCTTTTGTATCAGCACGCCCTGGATGTGAGACATGGAGTCAAAGGAGATTATATTGGAGTTTTAAGAATTAATGACTGTCCCATGGGATTTCAGACTTACATGGGGCCTGTAACCCCTTTGTTTTGGCCAATTTCTCCCATTTAGAATGGCAGCATTTATCCAATGCTTGTTCCCACATTGTGTCTTGGAAGTAACTAACTTACTTTTGATTTTACAGGCTCCTAGGCAGAAGAGACTTCCCTTGTCTCAGATGAGACTTTGAACTTGGACTTCTGAGTTAATGCTGCAATGAGTTAAGACTTTGGGGAAACAGAAATATAGACCAATGGAACAGAATAGAGACCTGAGAAATAAGACAGCACATCTACAACCATCTGATCTTTGACAAACCAGATGAAAACAAGCAGTGGGGAAAGGATTCCCTATTTAAAAAACGGTGCTAGGAAAACAGGCTAGCCATATGCAGAAAACCAAAACTGGACCCCTTCCTTACACCTTATACAAAAATTATCTCAAGATAGATTAAAGACTTAAATGTAAAACCCCAAACCATAAAAATCCTAGAAGAAAACTTAGGCAATACCATTCAGGACATAGGCATGGACAAAGACTTCATGATGAAAACACCAAAAGCAATTGCAACAAAAGCCAAAATTGACAAATAGTATCTAATTAAACAAAAAAGCCTCCACACAGCCAAAGAAACTAGCATCAGAGTGAACAGACAACCTACAGAATAAGAGAAAATTTTTGCAGTCTACCCATCTGACAGGTGCAATATCCAGAATCTACAAGGAACTTAAATAAATTTACAAGAAAAAAAAACAATCCCATCAAACAGTGGACAAAAAAATATAGACACTTCTCAAAAGAAGACATTGATGCAGCCAAACAAACGTATGAAGAAAAGCTCAGCATCATTGACCATTAGATAAATGAAAAGCAAAACAACAACATACCATCTCATGCCAGTCAGAAGAGTGATTATTAAAAAGTCAAGAAACAATACATGCTATCGAGGCTGTGGAGAAATAGGATCACTTTTACACTGTTGGTGGGAATGTAAATTAGTTCAACCATTGTGGAAAACAGTGTGGTGATTCCTCAGGGATCTAGAACGAGAAATATCATTTGACCCAGCAATCCCATTATTTGGTGTATACCCAAAGGAATATATATCATTCTACTATAAACACACACATACACAAATGTTTATTGCAGCACTATTTGCAATAGAAAAGATATTGAATCAACCAAAATGTCCATCAATGATAAACTGGATTAAAAAAAGTGGTACATATACACCATGGAATACTATGCAGCCATAAAAAATAATAAGATCATGTCATTTGCAGGGACATGGATGAAGCTGGAATGCACCATCTTCAGCAAACTAACACAGGAACAAAAAACCGAACATCTCATGTTCTCACTCATAAGTGGGAGTCGAATAATCAGAACTCACAGACACAGGGAAGGGAAAAACACACCGGGGTCTCTCGGGGGGTGGGGGACAAGGGGAGGGAGAGCATTAGAAAAAATACCTAATGCATGTGGGGCGTAAAACTTACATGATGGGTTAACAGGTGCAGCAAACCACTATGGCACATGTATACCTGTGTAACAAACCTGCACATTCTGCACATGTATCCTGGAAGTTAAAGTAGAATAAATAAAATTTTTTAAAAAGTAAAAGAAAAAGATTTTGGGGGACTGTTGGAAAGGCATGATTGGTTTTGAAATCTAAAAAGGATGTGAGATTTGGGAGGGGCCAGAGGCAGAATGATATAGTTTGGCTCTGTGTCCCCACTGAATTCTCATCTCAAATTGTCATCCCCATAATATCCATGTGTCAAGGGAGGTGACTGGATCATGAGGGCTGTTTTCCCCATGCTATTCTCATGATAGCGAGTGAGTATTCATGAGATCTGATGACTTCATAAGTGTTTGACAGTTCCTCTCCCACACATTGTCTCTCTCCTGCGGCCTTGTGAAGAAGGTGCCTGCTTTCCCTTCTGCCATGACTGTAAGTTCCCTGAGGTCTCCCCAGCCATGCCAAACTGTGAGTCAGTTAAACCTCTTTTCTTTATAAATTACCCAGTCTTGGGTAGTATGTTTATACAGTGTGAAAATGGACTAATACATAGTGATTGAAAGTTTCCCTTCTAATTTTACTTGGGTCTTCAATTATAATAAAATGCCCAAAGTTCTGTGTACCATTGATTTTAGGTATTTAGAACCCCTTGCTGTACAATTTTGCAACAACTGATATAAAACTCTTAACCAAGGGAAGAGTTTCTCAAAGAATATAAGAGGCCCATCACACTTCAACAAATTCAGCAAGCATTTGTTGAGAATTTATGCTTAGGTTTACTTATAAGCCATATATATATACAGTCATGTCACTTAACAATGTGGATGCATTCTGAGAAATGTGTCTTTTGATGATGTCATCATTATGGAAACCTAATAGTGTACTTACACAAACCTAGATGGTATAGCCTACCAAACACCTAGGTCCTATAGTATAGCCGATTGCTCCTAGGCTGCAAACCTGTATAGCACATTAGTATACTGAATACTGAAGGTAATTGTAACACAATAGTATTAGTGTATGCAAACATAGATTTTAATTAATTTTCGTTCTTATTTGGAACTTAGGCTTCTAGGCAAAGGTGATTCTATATTCCACCCAACTAAGTCTCATTTTGTAACTGTTGAACTATACCATAAGGTGCTATAATATAACCCCAGGAAGTACCATATGTAGGTATGCCATTTTTAGAATCTTTATACTGTATACAGTTGTGCCATTTATAGGATCTTTTATACTGTAAAAGTACAGTATCTTTTTACAGTGTGCTTACTGTAAAAGTGAGTATAAAAGATTCTAAAAATGGCACACCTATATACAGTAATTCCATGAATGAAGTTTGCAGAACTGGAAGTTGCTCTGGGTGAGTCAGTGAGTGAGTGGTGAGTAAATGTAAAGGTCCAGAGAATTACTGTACACTACTGTAGACTTTACAAACATTATACACTTATGGTACACTAAATTTGTTTTCTAAAATAAAGTAATTGAGCTGCAGCCTAACAGCAGCTACATCATCACTAGGTGATAGTAATTTTTCAGGTCCATTATAACCTTATGAGACCACAGTCATATAAGCAGTTCTTCATTGACTGAAACATTGTCAAGAAGCATGCTACTGTAGTTCTTTCTGTTGACACCAGCCCATGTCACCTTGCAATGCAAGAAAGTGCATCCTTATTTCTATTCACAGCATTATTTGGAAAAGGAATGCAATACTTAATAGGAGGGGGTTCATTTTAGACTTATTTAAACATTCAGACTCATGATATTTGGGTAAGGCCACACTTAGTAGCAAGTTCATTTAGAATAATACATGATGAAAAAATCAGAACACAACAGCAGGGCAACAGCAGGAATTTCTCCTTAGTGGAAATACTCAGAGCAGCCCATAGAGCAGTCCTGGGGTTATATTATGGCACCCTATGTTATAGTTCAATAGTTAGTAAATGAGACTCAGTTGGGTGTGATGTAGAGTCACCTTGGCCTAGAAGCCCATGTTCCAAATAAGAACCAGAATTTATTACAACAATCCCACAGACATAGATACTGAGGGATCATTATTGGGAATATTCTCTATTCCAATGTCACTAAGGATATTCTAACATATAGCTCTCAACTAGGTATTTTATTTTTTTATAGTGCTCCCAATCCAGATAAACTTTCCCAATCAGGGTTCATTTTAAAATAATCAATATTGCCATGTAACAAAGATGACACTTCATTTTTTAATCAGGTTCCAGGGGAATGGAGTTAGAAAGTTATTACAAGATTAAATTTGTCAATAAATTGAAAGGATTTGTTAGCACTTTTCCCAGAGTAAGAGGACTAATGTACTTTAGCTTATAACTATCTCTTTAAACTTTGTAAATACTTTATTTTTTCAAAGTACTTTATTGAAGTATGATTCACATACAAAAAACTGTGAATCTTTAATGTATAAAGCTTGATCAGTTTGGAGATACATATACACCATGAAACCATAACCAACATCAAGGTCAAAGACCTACCATCACCTCTCAAAGTTTTCTCTCACACCCTTTGTTATTTTGTGTGTGTATGTTGTGTATGTATTTGAGTGTGTGGATGGCAAAAACACCTAACACAAATCTGCCCCTTAGCAAATTTTAAGTACATAAATCAGTATTGTTAGCTATAGGCACTACACTGTATAGATTTCCAGAACTTGCTTACCTTGCACACTGAAACTCCGTACACCTTTTTTTCATCATCTTCCCTTTTCCCCCTCACTCCAGCTCTTGTCAACCACCATTTCACTCACTGCTTCTATGAATTTGACAATTTTAGATTCCATACAGTAATTGTCTCTCTGAAATTGACTTATTTTACATAGCATAATGTCCTTCAAGTCCATCCATGCTGTCGTAAATGACAGAATTTCCTTCTTTTTAAGACTGAATAGTATTTCAATGTATGTATATATCACATATTCTTTATCCATTCATCTGTTGGTGGATATTTAGTTTTTTTCATATTTTGACTATTGTAAATAGTGCTGTGATGAACATGAGAGTGCAGATTTCTTCAAGATCTTGATTTCATTTCCTTTAAATGAATATCCAGAAGTAGGATTGCTGGATCATACAGTAGTTTTATTTTTATTTTTTTTAGAAACATTCATACTGTTTTCCATAAAAGTTGTACCAGTATACTTTTCTATCAACAGTGCACATGCATTCTTTTTTCTCCACATCCTCACCAACACTTATCATTGTTTTTTTAAAAAAAATATTGGTCATCCTAAAAAGTGTGAAGTGATATCTCATTGTGGCTTTGATTAATAGTTTCCCCAGTAATTAGTGTTGAGTTTTTTTATTCTTTTTGTCATATGCCTTTTGGTCATTTGTATGTCTTCTCTAGAGAAATGTCCATTCAGGTGTTTTGTCCATTTTTTAATCAGGTTATTTATTTTCTTTTACTTTTAAGCTGTAGGAATTCCTTATATATTTTGGATATTAACCCTTTGTCAGATAAACAGTTTGAAAATATTTCTTTCCATTCTGTACATTGCCTCTTCATTTTATTGATTGTTTCCTTTGCTGTGCAGAATTTTTTAGTTTGAAACAATCTCACTTGTTTATTTTGCCTTCATTCCTTGTGTTTTTTGTGTCATATGTAAAAAAAATCACTGCCAAGACCAATGTCAAGTAGCATTTACCGTTTTCTTTTAAGGGTTTTATGGTTTCAGGTCTCACAAAAGCTTTTCAAGGCAATCATTAACACATTTCACTGATAAAAGTAAGTTATTTTGCTTAAACTCTTCAAAACTCAACAGTTTCCTTGGCCTTTTTAGTACCAAACCTGTAGTGTGTCTGCAACGTTATGGGTAATTGTGTAATTGGGTTCAAAAGATTTTAGCATATTGTCTACCAAGAATTTTATTTCTGGTACCTTTATTGCAGTGCTGAAATATGTTCAGAAATACAGAATCTTTAGTGTTCTCTGCACCAGACTGTGAAAAGTACAATATTATTTTATTAGTAATGATAGTGCCGAGCCATCAACTTGACTCTCTGCAATTGCCTTTTTACCACCAAACCCATACTGAAATATGAGAGTTCCCTGATCCCCCTCACAGGATGTTTTACAGGGGTGTGGGTCATCTCTTCAGTGGCCACTGCTGCTCAAACCCCTTATGGGAAGGGGAGTACACAGATGGACAGGTGCAGGAGCCAAAGTGGGTGTGTGTTAGTGTGCTCTTTTAGCCTTGTTGTCCACAGATGGCTTCAGCATTAATCCAGCTCAGTGGACCCTCTGCCTTTTTGCAAGTGCAGAGAGCCAGTGTGACATCTTTCTGTATCCTGAGCTCTTGTCCAGCATTCCAGAAGAATCAGGGCACACAGAAATTTGAAGAATGAATGTGGGGGATTTTCTGTTTTACTGAGTGGTAGAGGTGGCTCTCAGCAGGATGGATGGGGAGCCAACAGCGGGGATGGAGTAGGAAGGTGACCTTTCCCTTTCTTTTTGGCCAGACAGCCAAACTCCTCTCCGACCACCCCAGCTGAACTCCTCTCAGTGTTCAAACATTCTGCCTCTTCTCTCTTTCTCTGTTGAGCCATTCTGCCATTCATCTGCTTGTCTCCTCATCTCCTCATCTGCTCATTTGCTCCTGTAGCCTGGGGTTCAGGGTTTATATGGGTATAGGATAGGGGGCATGACAGGACAAAAGGCAAGTTTTTGGGCACAAAAACAGAAATGCCTGTTCCCATTTAGGGCCATGGGTCTCCAGGCCTGAAGGTGGGGCCTTTGCCAGGGAACCTGCCCCTTCAGCCCAGTATTTCTCTGTCTCCTGTACGTATCAATAATATTTGGCATCATATGGCATACTACCCTCCCCAGTGTCCTTGGTTGCATTCCTACTTCCTGGTTATATATTTCTACATATTTGGAAAAAGGCATCTAGGTCTGTCATTGTGTAATTAGTTGTTTCTGAAAGACCACTAGCCATGGTTTTAACCAAAGACTCTGGTTTTAACCAAAGACCTTTCCGGACGTCACCAGAGTGACCTCTCCCACTTTTCCCCAATTCACTTGTCTAAACATACCAAACCATGGTGCAAATTAAGTGTTCTACTCAGGGCCACCCATGCAGAAGGAGAACTGGAAAATTGCTGTTGCTGCTAGGTGGAATTTATTTTGCAAAGGAATATTGAACAATTTAAAGTAGTCTCTGATCATAGCTGAGTAGATGGCAACAATAGTCAATAATGTTATTCAGGGGTTAAAAGAGAAAGGAATAGAAAGGTATCTCTCCATGTCATTTACCTTAGACTAATATTGTTCACAGTATTGCAGTCCTGAAGTCATAATATTACCCATGATTATTGCAGATACTCAAGCACAACAGAAATCCCTCATTTTGATCACATCCAGCATTGGAAAAAGCCCTGAAGCCCAATAAATATACTCTGGTGCTAAGCTCCAACTTCTCACACTTTGGGGAAGGTTGGCAAGTATTGATGTTCTTTACTAGTTACTTATTCAGTGGATTCCATTATATATCCAGAGCTTCATCTTGTGTTTTATGTAGTGTATTCCTTGTTTCAATATAATATTATACAGGATCCTATGTCAGTAGATCAAAACACTCTGTAGGTCTTTGATAGAGAAGTTCTCACCAAAGTTCTGCAGCCAATAAATGCAAACTCATGTCCATAATGGAAATCAATTGTAATCCACATGAATCACTTCATCTTTCAAGTGGAATGGACCTGATATTATCAACCTGCCCCCCAAAAATTTATTGATTCCTTCAAAGTATGATTATAGGTCAGGAGTTCAGCATTGGTCTATGGCTGGCAGAACAGACATGCAACCATAGCTACATAAATCAGCCTTGGTAAATGAAAGCTTATACTTTTGGGACTATGTTTAGCCTTTGTCCCTGACTCTATGCTTACTCATTGCATGCATTCATTGTACTAGAACTAGACAGGCTGATGGCAGATGCTAGTGGATGTCAATTGACTTAGTAATTTTGTCTATTTGATTATTTAGTACCTCTTCCACAGTGAATTCTATTTAGGGAACATTAGCATAGGATTCAAAGATCCTCACATTTTATGCTCACATCTATAAGTTAATCAGCTTGTCTCTTCCTATGTTAAATATTCCATTTTTCCTAGGTTCATGGAATAAACAGCCAAGCTATTCACGATTTCCATTAGTCAGACTATATTTTTACCTTGGCCTGCTCTTTCTACACAAAGTGGGTGAAATGGTGTCTATTGGGAGGATTTTTTCCTAACTATTGATGTTCAAGACTACTTCTGATTTTAGCTTTAGTGCAGCAGCCGTCCTTTATCAGCTTGCACCCTATGATTAGCAACCCATCTATTAATCAAGCTTTACCTTTTTCCTTCTTTATTTGTTACTTATAAGGAAACCCAATGGAGACATAGGTTTGAGCTGAGGAAGAAGCTCCAGAGTGAGCGTAGTGGATGACATGGGGGCTACGTACTCATACAGTGTATTTGTATCCTCTTCTGCTTGCATCTGATCTTAAACATACCACTTCTACCATAAAACAGATTGCTGTCGGGCCAGCTCTACCTTTGACTTGTTGGCTCTGACTGAACCTGGCTTATGATGGGGCAGTCCTGATCCCATGGTCACTTCCTGTCCTTTGGTCATACTCTCTGTCTCTGTCAGGCCTGTAGCATATCAGAGATATTTTTGTACACTGTACAATTATTTGTTGCATATTTCAAAAGCTGGTCCATTAGTCAACAAGTTCAAAACTGTGATTTTCATACTAGGGTTGCCATAAACTTCACAAAGAATATTTTCTAAAAACAAAACTTACATCTCTAATGTCTGTCGAGTTATACTGATCAAATGGCAGGGCTGTTAGAATCATTATCCGGATCTCAAAGCCCTTTCCTATTTTGGGTCCTACTCAAACCTGATAATCTTTTATGTCTCTTGGTAAAAGTGGTGCAGTATTATTTACAAGTGTGAAATATGCTGCTGCTTGCCTGAAAAACCAGAAGAAGACTATCAGATGTGCCATTTCTTTTTTAGTGGTATGACATGTAAGATGTAATGATTTCTCCTTTACTTCAGAGAGTATGTCCCCACATCCTCTAGATACCTGGATCGCCAAAACAAACAAAAAAATCACTTGTGTGGTTAAGCCGTGAATTGAAAAAATTTACATCTCCTGTGTTCTGGAGCAAAAGTGTTTTACCACATTTTACCTCCAATTTACGTGTCATTTCTTGCTTATGTACTCAGTTAAGAAGATGTCACTGTTAGTTGACTAACAGAATGATTAATGTGGTATTTTACAGATTGTCCATATCAATTCAGACTATATTATGACAGAGGGCAGGAGATATTAATCCAACTAATCTTGGATTAGTTGGATTAATATCTCCTGTTTTATCATCTGCAGTAGCTATTTTCATAGATCTTATCTTGGATTCTACCATATTGACCACACTCTGTAGCTTTTTCATACATATAATTCCTCTGATGTTCACACTTTACCTAAAACGTGATTAATTATCTTCAACTTTCACTATCTATTTATGATCCATTGTTTGCTCCAACAACACCATTCACTATCTTAGTTTTTATCATTAATATTTCACCTATATTTCACAAAAAAAATTAAGACATTGCACCCGCCAGCATGTTTCCTGCCTCAGCAATAATAATGTCCTCATTACCAGCCTGCTGGTGGCTGATCCATGTCCAAAGTCTTTCCTTAACGTCTACTACCTTGGAGCACTCCTAGTACCAATGTTCTTATATTGCCTTCTCTAGGAAATAGACTCTATGAGGAGATTTTTGTGCTGGACAAACACTTGTAAGAAGGAAGCATAATTGGACACAGAGAGGAGTCGAACTGAGATGCAGTAAGATGAATCACCTCAGTCAATCTGACAGGGTGCCATAGACTTAGAATGGAATTATTCCCTGAGGAATAAAGCCAGACCTTCGTACAATTGCATAGACCAATCATTAGAATGGGATTGGAAAAGAGTGACCCAGGGTAAAGTAGCTCTTCCTGACTGATGACAATTCCTGGAGATGGATTCAGCTAAGCATTGTTAGCTTCCAATACTCTCAGAAGCTGGGGATATAAGTACCTAAAAGAGGTTTGAGATGGCATACCACAACCTCCAGTAAGAATTTAAAGGATTCCATGAGAATAATAAGATGATACCTCCTCACTATTTATGCCTAAATTTTACTCATCAAACAATTACATAGATTAGAGACACAAAGAGACTGAATATCCATAGTGATGGGTCACAAGAATAGTGATCAATGAATGTTTTCTTCTGAAGGAACTAATGCTAGAACTTTGAGTAATCAGAGCAACTGTCAGACTAGAGATCTTGAAACTCTATTGTACCTTAAATGGCATTGTTATTCTTCAAAAGACTGAACTGTGTGGTTGCTGGGATGGTTTTCTGTCCACTTATGTCTCAAAGGATCCTCATTATAAATGCACTTGTGTAAATGAGTACCCTTTCTTTGCAAACAAAGATGACAGTTTTTATAAGAGAAATAATATTTAGGAAAAAATAACAAAGCTTTGCCAGAATTATTTCAGGATGATTTATTTGCCTTGAGTTTTTCTGCTGACTTATATTGTCAATTGCTTGCAAACGTTTTTTACAATCGTGATCAAATTATGATCTATAAATGTATGATCTATAAAACTAATCTTGATCCTTGTTATGGGGTCCATTGTCTGTAATTTGATTTTCACGTCAAATTAAATAAGTTATCATTTTTAATGCATACAATTTGATGTAAGCAATAGGAAAGATGTCAATTAAATGGGTAGCAGGGTAATAAATTGTTTTAAATTATTTAAACATGAAGCTAAAATTGATATAAGTAAATTTATGTTAGTAATAGCACAAGATTTACATTTCTCTATAAAATCTACATTTCAGCATCTTATGTACATTTATAAAATGTAATCTATTCTGGAAGACTATGTTCTTTTCATTTTTTTCCCAGATTGTTAGCATTAAAACATTTTGAAACACTAATTGGGCTTAGTTTGGTAAAAATATATATTAAAGATAATCTCTCTATGCGTATATGGATAGTATTATGCAGCATTGTATTTCATTTAATTTAAATGCTTTAAGATATTTAGTTGACACAATTCTGTAGTCCTATATTTACAACCAGGACAAAATCACTCTTTATTCAAGGATTAGTTTTTAGCAGAATGAATTGCATTTAAATATAAAATCACTTTTATGAGGGATGCAAAATATTTTTTGGCCTGTAGAAATTTTAAAGAGATAATAGAATGGACTGATGCAACGTTGACGAGAAGAATCCTTCAAATATTAATCAGTTAAGGATGAAACATAGGTTTATTGAAGGGCATGGTTATGCTAAAATCAGAAACAATTTAAATGTGATTAAAAATAAAAAAGAAGGTTTATGCCATCAATATTTTCAGGTGAAATAAAACAATTAACTCACTAAATTACTATAGAAAATCAGATTCTGACATTTTGTAAAAGCATTTTTTAAACAATATTATCTTTTTTGCACATACATTTTGAGGTCTGGAATTCCTATAGATGCATATTTTTTTTCAGGTTTTCTTTTTTATTACCAAAATTGATATTGTGTTGGTGCTAGAGACTGGGCATATCATATATATCAATCTGGGTGTTCTAAGGGACAACTGATTTCTAGCTGTATGTTTACTTAGTTTAGAAACATTAGAAATGATGCCTCTTAGCAATATTTGGAGATGGCAAAGTTTAAAAAATCAAAACACTTAATATTTTACATCTTTATTAAGGATAGTTTCAACAGAATTGATATCATAAAACACCAAAAGAACTTGCTCATTTTTGCAATGATACTAGGTCACATAACTTTTAAAGAGCATATATTATATCTGTAGATGATATTTTATTATTTAATCATTTTAATGATTAAATAAGATAAAATGAATTTATATTACATGTGTGCTCTAAGAAAAGAAAGAGGGATCCTGCTGAAACTATTTAATTACTAGCTCTTACAGTCATATTTAGCATTCTTGGATTACATTTTCACTTACATAAAATTGAATGTCAGAATTATTATTTTTTCTCCTTTTTATTTTACTTTAAGTTCCAGGATACATGTGCTGAACGTGCTGGTTTGTTACATAGGTATACAACATGGTGATGTGCTGTACCTATCAACCCGTCATCTAGGTTTTAAGCCCCACATGCGTTAGGTATTTGTCCTAATGCTCTCCCTCCCCTTTCCCCCAACCCCCCAACAGGCCCCAGTGTGTGATGTTCCCCTCCCTTTGTCCATGTGTTCTCATTGTTCAACTCCTACTTATGATTGAGAACATGTGATGTTTGGTTTTTTTTTTCCTGTGTTAGTTTGCTGAGGATGATGATTTCCAGCTCCATCCATGTCCCTGCAAAGGACATGAACCTGCTATTGATGAGCCTCAGACTTTTAGTTAATGGAGACTTCCTACTTTCGCACTGCCTATAACTTACTTAAGTAGTAGAAATACCTTTGGCATCATTTTTATTTATATGGTTTATTTATGCAAACAGTCAGAGCCTATCAGAGGAAAAGTAAGAACAGGACCGCACTTCTAATATTTCACCATACTTAATTGGAGTATTGTTGTTTAACATGACAGAGTAGAGAAAAGTATAACTTGAAATATCTGACATGTGTGGTCTAAGGATTGAACAAGTGAGTTATGCTGTCTTAAAATCAAAGGAATAAGTTGAAAGGAAAAACATAGTTTTTGTTTAAATCTGAACAACTGAAAACCGGCTTCATGTTCTCTTTCCTGTAGCTAGAAACTTACCAATACAATATTTTAGAATATAAAATGCACAACTTAAAAGCATTAGTATTGACCAAGACATCAAGTTATTTAAAAATATATGTCAGATATAATACACAGAAAGTGTCTGCATACACTGAATAAAAAATATTTAAAATTCATGTAAATGTATTCGCCAATGGTTCTGCTCTACCTTTGGGAATGTTTTATACTGCAGGGATATTAATGTATACTCTTCCATTTATGAGCAATAAAACTGGAGTCAACAGCTGGTGCCTCATAAGTTTAAAGGTAGTGATACAAATGGTATGGGATTTAATCACTGTTCCTGTAACTGAAGGTTTTCTCTCTATTGAGCTTGGTTTTGTTGGTAAAAAAAGATCTACTGACTGATTTTACTAGGGTTTCTGGGAAATCTTTCAGACTAATATATAGACTTGTATTAATAGAGTTTAACTGGAAGTTTAGCATCTTGAATTGATCACAATTCCTCATTTTGTAACTTGGCACTGTAGTAAAAAAGTTCTTGATGCAGTTCTGATAGCTTTCTGAGGGATACTGTTATAATATCAAGAGTTTAAGCCTCCAATTTCTTATTTATTGTAATGTGTCTTCTTTCTTAAGAAAATCAGGATAAGATTTCTGAATAAATAAGGCGGATTGAACTGATGCTTTTACTTCCATATTCACCAAACCTCACTAGTGACAGAAAATGACTTTTTATAAAACATATTTAAAAAAAAAAGATAACAGAAAAGACAAAAAATGTCTTGGAAAATGAAATATAAACAGGGGAGAAATTGATCTACATTTACATTGTAAATACTGTGTCCCCACCCTCTCTTTTCACTTGGTTTCTGTAAAGATCGCAGCCAGACTTACAACACCCATGTAGTAGAATATTGTATTATATCATGGATTGGGGATGAGGCTAGAATATCACCATCCAAAGGGGAAAAAACAATCTTACATGAAGTAACATAAGTGTTCCCCAATGAACAAACAATCCTAGCAAATCTCACAATTTACCCAGCAATAGGCATAGACCCTCCAATTAGCTTTTAACTGACCCTCCCATAAATAAGAACAGACAGACAAGAATCCCCACACTATTAATTAAACCACTATATCAAACTCAGAGATGAAACCAAAGGGGAAAAAACAACAACTTGGAGGAGAGAGAAGAAATGAAAAATGTATATTTCAATAATATCCTTAGAGAAGAAAAAAGCATCTAATAAGTAAGAACAGGCACCCATGGGATCAGATGGCTTGTCTTTGCATCCTCTTACCAAGCTTAGAGAAGTGTAAAACAGGATCCTTCTGGCCTAGCCTAGTTTGGGGAAGGCAATTATGAAAGATTGGGCCTGCCTGCTTTCCCTTACTGGGTAGGGTCATCCACAACATCCTTTCCAGGAACACAGTATTTATTATACCTGTTTTCTCAGAATAAGTATTAATAATACCACCTCTCACCTTCAAATGTATTCTACTTGGGGAGAAAAAAACTAGAAAAATCACTTATAGGGTAATCCATCTGCTTTCAGTTGCCTGTTATCCCAGGAGTTTACGAGTGGGAAAATGACATGAGTAACACAACTGTGGTACAGGGACCTACAGCTAGAAATAGAACAGGTACACATGGGATCAGATGCCCCCTGACATCTTTATTTTTTTTCTTCTATCCTGACTTTCTCATTTGGCCTATAAATATGGCTTACTCACGGTAGAGCAAACACTAACATGAAGTTGTTGCTTTCTTCTGCCTGGTTATTGATGGCCAATTATCTGAATCCTGTGCTACATGGGTCCCATCACCATAATTCTACCATAGGTAATGTGCTAATTTTTGTAAACTTAGTGCTAGTGCAAATTAATATTTTATGACCACTTTTTGACCATGAGGGTGAGATAATCTGGTGGTAATTAAATGACTTCTTCAACCCTGCTGTGAGGTTACTATCATGGCTACAGGGTATGGCAAGAATGTTTCTAGAACACTGGTTCTCAATTGGTGGTGATTTTTGTCTCCACTGAAGGTACATTTGGGAATGTCAGGGGACATCTTGGTTATAATAATAGGGGCTGTTACTGGATCTGAATAGAGGCCAGGAATGCTGCTAAACATGCTATAATAGCATATCATGACAAAAAAATATGTTCTGGCCCAAAATGTCAATAGTGCAGAGATTAATAAACCCTTTTTTAGAAAATGTCTCACCTAGAAAGAAGAGAGCATTTAAAATTGTGGGAAGGAGGGTAAGCTGCATACTCTCTTGAAAGTGAGTCTTCATGGGAGAAACATCATCCAGTTTATTTTAATTGGTGCTTCTTGGTAGTTTTATCTTTCTAACTCTCCCTGTATCTGCCAACAAGCTGGATCTACCTCAGAAGACCAAATAGCTATTGCAGGTGCTATTAACAACATTGCTTTGCTTATTAGACCTGTGGTACCTCCCAATGAAGCTGACTGTCAACAATGTATCTGAGGGGCAAGGCTGAGCAAGTCATGCAGCTGACTTTGCCAGAGATAATTGGAAGCCACTTGAAAATAACGCTGCAGGTTCAGGTGAACCTTGCATTAACTCTCACATTGTAACTGTGAATGTCTGCCTAGCTAAAACATTGCCGTCTAGAGACAGCCCACTTTTTTTTTTTTATTGTTTTTCTTTCTCACACGTGGCCATGACAGTTTACTTCAGAAAGACATGATCTTTACCTTGGCAGTAGTATCCTTATACTCTTTTCCTTCAGCAAGATCAGTAAATAGCATCTTAGCCAGTCCCATTAGAAATTATACAGAACTGCTGAAAGAAGAGATAGTTTGCTTAGAGGGCACCCTTTGGGATCAATGAAGAGACCAGAAAGTCAGCGTTAAGTCCAAGCTGCTCTACCCCAAGGTGCCTTCCAGGAAAAGAAGTTGATTTCCTATAAACCTCCATTTCATGTCCTGGTCAGATATAGGCCATGCAATATAGCCACCTGGTCACACCAATGCTCTGCCACGTTGAATTGCTATTTTATCCAAGCCCTGATTACACTAGGCAAGAGATCAGGTCTTTCCTAACAATTCAAGTTATAAACATCAGAGACACATGAAAATATAAGGAGAAATAAAGAGTCCAATAACCTAAAAGAGCTCCAAGTACACTATGAAAGTTGAAGATAAAGCAGTTACAAGTGGCTGAAGGTAGAGACTGAAGTAACATTAGGATCTTGGATGAAACTTGAGACTTAATGACTAAGCAAAAAGGGTTGGGAATTTCAATGGAAAGAAATTTAAGGAACAGGATTCCACATTTAGGTAAACACATGTACAAAAATTTTACATCAAAATTTACAACAGAAAATCTGTAGTAACCTCCTAAATGTGCTGAAGGACAGTGGATCCAGCATATAAACAGAACCAAAGACAAAAACCACATGGTTATCTCAATAGGTGCAGAAAAGGCCTTTGACAAAGTTCAACAGCCCTTCATGCTAAAAACTCTCAATAAATTAGGTATTCATGGGATGTATCACAAAATAATAAGAGCTATCTATGACAAACCCACAGCCAATATCATACTGAATGGGCAAAAACTGGAAGCATTCCCTTTGAAAACTGGCATAAGACAGGGATGCCCTCTCTCACCACTCCTATTCAACATAATGTTGGAAGTTCTGGCCAGGGCAATCAGGCAGGAGAAAGAAATAAAGGGTATTCAGTTAGGAAATGAGGAAGTCAAATTGTCTCCGTTTGCAGATGACATGATTGTATATTTAGAAAACCCCATCGTCACAGCACAAAATCTCCTTAAGCTGATAAGCAACTTCAGCAAAGTCTCAGGATACAAAATCAATGTGCTAAAATCACAAGCATTCTTCTACACCAATAACAGACAAACAGAGAGCTAAATCATGAGTGAACTCCCATTCACAATTGCTTCAAAGAGAATAAAATATCTAGGAATCCAACTTACAAGGGATGTGAAGGAACTCTTCAAGGAGAACTACAAACCACTGCTCAATGAAATAAAAGAGGACACAAAGAAATGGGAGAACATTCCATGCTCATGGATAGGAAGAATCAATATTGTGAAAATGGCCATACTGCCCCAGGTAATTTATAGATTCAATGCCATCCCCATCAAGCTACCAATGACTTTCTTCACAGAATTGGAAAAAACTACTTTAAAGTTCACATGGAACCAAAAAAGAGCCCACAATGCCAAGTCAATCCTAAGCCAAAAGAACAAAGCTGGAGGCATCACGCTACCTGACTTCAAACTATACTACAAGGCTACAGTAAACAAAACAGCAAGGTACTGGTACCAAAACAGAGATATAGATCAATGGAAAAGAATAGAGCCCTCAGAAATAATGCCACACATCTACAACCATCTGATCTTTGACAAACCTGACAAAAACAAGAAATGGAGAAAAGATTCCCTATTTAATAAATGGTGCTGGGAAAACTGGCTACCCATATGTAGAAAGCTGAAAGTGGATCCCTTCCTTACACCTTATACAAAAATTAATTCAAGGTGCATTAAATACTTAAATGTTAGACCTAAAACCATAAAAACTCTAAAAGAAAACCTAGGCAATACCATTCAGGACATAGTCATGGGCAAGGACTTCATGTCTAAATCACCAAAAGCAATGGCAACAAAAGCCAAAATTGACAAATAGGATCTAATTAAACTAAAGAGCTTCTGCACAGCAAAAGAAACTACCATCAGAGTGAACAGGCAACCTACAGAAAGGGAGAAAATTTTTGCAATCTACTCATCTGACAAAGGGCTAATATCCAGAATCTACAAGGAACTTAAACAAATTCACAAGAAAAAAACAAACAACCCCATCAAAAAGTGGGCGAAGGATATGAACAGATACTTCTCAAAAGAAGACATTTATGCAGCTAACAGACACATGAAAAAATGCTCATCATCACTGGTCATCAGAGAAATGCAAATCAAAACCACAATGAGATACCATCTCACACCAGTTAGAATGGCAATCATTAAAAAGTCAGGAAACAACAGGTGCTGGAGAGAATGTGGAGAAATAGGAACACTTTTACACTGTTGGTGGGAGTGTAAACTAGTTCAACCATTGTGGAAGACAGTGTGGCGATTCCTCAAGGATCTAGAACTAGAAATACCATTTGACCCAGCCATCCCATTACTGGGTATATACCCAAAGGATTATAAATCATGCTGCTATAAAGGCACATGCACACGTATGTTTACTGTGGCACTATTCACAATAGCAAAGACTTGGAACCAAGCCAAATGTCCATCAATGATAGATTGGATTAAGGAAATGTGGCACATATACACCATGGAATACTATGCAGCCATAAAAAATGATGAGTTCATGTCCTTTGTAGGGACATGGCTGAAGCTGGAAACCATCATTCTCAGCAAACTATCGCAATGACAAAAAACCAGACACCACATGTTCTCACTCATAGGTGGGAATTGAACAATGAGAACACTTGGACACAGGAAGGGGAACATCACACACTGGGGCCTGTCATGGGGTGGGGGGAGGGGGGAGGGATGGCGTTAGGAGATGTACCTAATGTAAATGAGGAGTTAATGGGTGCAGCACACCAACATGGCACATGTATACATATGTAACAAACCTGCATGTTGTGCACATGAACCCTAGAACTTAAAGTATAATAATAAAAAAAAAGAAACATTACTGTCAGAATTAACACACAATGTAGTGAGTCCATATCATATGCCAGCACAGTACTTAACACTTCACAGTAGGAGCTCTCTTAATAAGTAAAATAAGGACATATATGCATTTGTGCATGCAGATAAAAATCAATTTAAACAAACTACAATTTTTTAAAAAACCCTACATCATAAAAATTGTATTTAAAATTAAATCACTTATTCACCACTTTTTGGATATATTACTAAAATATTTCATTCAATATGGGTCTGCTAGTTAGATTTTTCCCTTGTTTTTTCTTCAGATCAATCATATCAATACATCAATTTCCTTGATGGCCATTTTTAATCTCTATGAAATGATTAAGAATGCAAAGTCATTTGGGAATTACTATGAGAAAGGACTCCTTCAAGTTTGTATACATATTCTCAATGTTTTATAATTGTCTATTTTATTTAATTCAATAGATAATCTTTATTTGGAAATTACCTTTATTAAATCTTTCCACAGAATTCACAGAAACATTTATCTGATTTTTTTATAATACAGATGTCATTGATTTGTACTGTTGTGCTAGATTTATTATGTTGATATCCCAGTTTCCACCAATCCCTACATTCCTGCCTTACATAACGTAATCCTGTAGAGGCTTCCTACTCTGAGTCTGGATTCAACCGTATATTTTCCTTTGTTATATGAAATGTAAGCAGTTGTGACAAGCAAAAATAAAAAATAAAAATTGAAGAGTTTCCAAAATTTGCCTGCACTACGATACCTCTGCCATGGCTATGGAAACATGCCCAGGTTAGCCTGCTAGGAAATGGAAGACACACGGACGCATTGTCTCTGTAGTACATCTCAAGGTCTTTCGAAATAATCTGATAAACATCTGACCTCCACATATGTGACGTAAGCCAACAGTCTTTACAGAACTGCCTGGCCAAACAACAGCCGATTACAGAAACATGAATGAGCTCAGCCAGATTTAGCCAAGAGCAGCCCAATTCAGCAGAACCCTAGTGAACCATGAACTGAATAAACCTTGATTGTTAAATGCCACGAGGTTGCAAGGTGGTTTTCACCCATCATTAACGTGGCCCTATATACTTGATGAAGAGATTAGTGCCAAAAGTAAATGCCAATTAAAACAACCAAATAAAATCTTAAAAAATGGCATAAGCATTGTGCCTTAGTGGAACCCAAAAGCAAGAAAAAATGGTGAAGTAGAAGGAAAAAATGTGAGAAAATTATTCGAAGAGACTATAAAATGGCTAATCACATTCTGTGGTGGCTAAATGTTTGTGAAAGCTCTAACATCTGTTAAAGAAACAATTGCACCTGAAAAGATGCCCCAAAACAAGTTGATTTTATTCTGATAGTCTTACCAGCAATAGAGAAGAGAGCACAGACCAAGTAGCCAGAGAGTTGCTAAGAGTTGGGGTGGGGGATAGTGAGCCACCTGTGTTTGCTAACCGTCTTTACCAAAAGAAGTACTCTTTCTTCTATCTTCAAGACAGCAGGTAGTTCTACAACAGGGAGAGAGGAAACCACTGATACTAGGTTTCTACTCTTCCACAAAAACTGGGATACATGGGATCTATTTTCCTTAATGATTAAATTTCAAAGGATGGCTACTAGATCACTGAGAAAGACATTCTTGGATTGTCAAACTGGCAAGAAGCTTTAAAACAGATTTATATATCAAAGGAACACAGAAATAATGTTCAATTCTAAACTTGCTAAAATAAATATTGTAAGGTAAAGGAGACCAGGGGCCAAGAGTCAGGAAGATACCTGTCTAAAATTTAGTCAAGTTGAGTGGAACATTATGGTTTTCTAGTCACCTGTAGTAACTTCAAAAATAAAAAAGTACCTAGTAAACTTCAGTACCTAAGTAAACAGTTTTCCAAGCAGAATAATATATAGGTTTGCTTTCACTAAATCTCTATAAGTTTGTAAAAGAATGATACAGTCTAAAAAAAAAAAACATGGCCAGTTTACAAGCAGAAATTACAGGGAAAATAGAGATTCAAGGATTTACTAGAATGAGAATTAAAACTGTTTCTCCAATCTAGCCTTTGACAATAACAAAATATATCAAACTAAGGCATAGCCTCAGGTTAACAATAGAACCAAAGGTTTGGATGTGATACTTTTTGTTAAGACCTTTGAAAGAATTACCATGGTGCCATGTAGGACATTTCAGCTGTAGAAAATAGGCTTTAGAAATATTAAGCGTTTGCTAGAGTTTGAGGGGGTGATTTTTGCATTTATGGTCATTAGAGATATTGGCCTGAAGTTTTATTTTATTTTTGTTGTGTCTCTGCCATGTTTTGGTATCAGAACGATACAAAAATCTAAAACTATAAAAAACTTAGAAGAAAACCTAAGAAATGCCATAGGCCCTGGCAAAGACTTAATGCTGAAGACTTCAAAAGAAATTGCAACAAAAATTAACAAATGAGACCTGATTAAATTATAGAGCTTCTACAGAGCAAAATAAACTATAAACAGAGTAAACAGAACCTACAGAATGGGAGAAAATTTTGCAAACTATGCATCCAACAAAGGTCTAAAATCCAGAATCTCTAAGGAACTTAAACAAATTAAGCAAAAACCAAACAATCCCATTAAAAATGGGATAGGAACAGATATTTCTCAAAAGACATACATGTGGCCAAGAAACATACAAAAAACCGCTCAACATCACTAGTCATTAGAGAAATGTAAATCAAAATCATTATAAGATACCATCTGACACCAGTCAGAATGGCTTTAAAAAGTAAAAAAATAACAGATGCTGGTAAGGTTGCAGAGAAAGGGGAATGCTTACACACTCCTAGTGGAAATGTAAATTAGTTCAGCTACTGTGGAATTACTGTTCAGCTATAGTTCAGAGGTATCTCAAAGAACTTAAAACAGAAATACTATTTAACCCAGCCATCCTATTACTGGATATATACCCAAAGGAATAGAAATTGATTTGTTCTACCATAAAGACACATGCATGTGTGTTAATCACAGCACTATTCAAAATAGCAAAGAAAGCCGGGCATGGTGGCTCATGCCTGTAATCCCAGCACTTTGGGAGGCCGAAGTAGGCGGATCACCGGAGGTCAGGAGTTCATGACCAGCCTGACCACCATGGTGAAACCCTGTCTCTACTAAAAATACAAAATTAGCCAGGCGTGGTGGCACAAGCCTGTAATCCCAGCTACTCGGGAGGCTGAGGCAGGAGAATCGCTGTAACCCAGGAGGTGGAGGTTGCAGTGAGCCAAGATCGCACCATTGCACTCCAGCCTGGGTAACAAAAGCAAAACTCTATCTCAAAAAAAAAAAAAAAAAAAAAAAAAAAAGCAAAGAAATGAAATCATCCTAGATCCCCAACAATGGCAGATTGAATAAAAATAAAATTGGGCACATATTTACCATGAAATACTATGCGGCCATAAAAAAGTTTGAGATCACATCCTTTACAGGAATATGAATGGTGCTGGAGGCCATTATCCTAAGCTAATTAATGCAGGAAGAGAAAACCAAATAGTACATATTCTCACATAAGTGGAAGCTAAACATTGAGTACACATGAACACAAAGAAGGGAACAATAGACACTGGGGCCCACTTGAGGGTGGAGAATGTGAGGAGGGTGATAGAAAGACTACCTATCAGGTACTATACTCATTACCGAGTGATGAAATAATCTCTACACCAAACCTCAGGACACGCAGCTTTCCCATGTAACAAATCTGCACACATACCCCCTGAAACTGAAATAAAAGTTGGAAAAAAAGAAATATTAAGGGTGTTTTCTACAGTATATTACCATGTGAAAATTGGTAGTGATTTAATCTAGAGAAAGAGTCTTGGAAATAACTCTTGTGTTAACTTTTGTCACATTGAGTAGAACTTGAGAACATTTTTTAATAGTCAAGAATTTTTGAGACCTTGATATAGAAGCACCATGAGCCTATGTTAAGAGACTAAGATTGGTTAAGATTTATAAAAGCCTCTCATCGTTTTACGGAAAGAAAGTAGATTGAGAAAGTTAAGCAAAAGGCATATTTTCTAATACTTTCTTTAGAAATAAACAAAAAGGATGATGTTGCAAAGAAACTCCCTTCCAACAAACAGATTCAAGAGCGCTGTGGAACAATGTACTGGGGAATGGAGAAGAACCAGGGCTTAAACAACATTTCCCATCCCAGGATGAGAGGAACATGGTAACATTTACCCCACAAGACATTAGGGCTAAAGACTACTAAATGTTTTCAATTCATTCCTCTTTTGCATGATAATTTGTTCTGTATTTATACTATTCCTATTTCATAATTGGCTATTTAGTTCATAACTCTCTATATTGGGGGTGTCACATCCAGATCTGATATAGTTCCTATGATTCTGTACTCTGAGCTTGATTCTATGATTGGATGAGACTTTGAGTATCCTGAGTTAGGATGTGCATACTTTGAATGCAGGAAAATAACTGCTATTAGACCATAAACCACAGTAGTTTGTAAAAGTAGCCCCAGTTCTTCACCTATACCTGTATCCATTCCTTTTGTTATAAAAACTGTTATTGCTCCCTTATTCTAATTTCTTGGTGGGTTATATAATTTTCTTGGGCCAGTGTGATGTCAGCAGATATGATGCAAACAGAGACTTGAAGAAGCACTTGCATACTCTTGTTTTCATGTGCACCTTGGCCATAACCATGCCCAAGGTAGCCAGGAGGAAGATGAAAGATAGACATGAGGCAGGGCAATATTGCCCAAATTATGCCATCTGTGACTTTTCTAGACCAGCTGGCAGTCAGCCAACTGCTGACTTGAGGACAGCTGTAAGCCAACTGTTAATTGACTGCAAATGCTTGATTGAGCCAGAAAGACCAACCAAGCTCACAGTTAAACCCCACATATACATGAATCTAATAAGAATTGATTATTTTATATCACTAATGTTTTAAGTTGCTCGTTATGCAACATTATCATGGCAATCGATAACAGATATAATTATATTCACTCAAGTGTTGTAACTACAATCACAAATACAGTAAGTGTAAACAGATTTTAGAATAGATGAAATTGACTTATGATAGCAGAATTGAGAGCATTTACTAGAGATTAGCCTATGAATGGACTGATCATGAGTAAGTAGAATATTGGTTCTATTGTGTAATCTCTTCAGTGAAGTAGAAATTGGTTATTGTAGGTTCTACCATAGTTTTACCATTTAAAGCTGTAAAGTGTTTATTGAATAAAGGAATGATTTTCATTTTATACAGATAGAGCTGAGGCTTTGAGAGGATAAGTAGTAGAGTTGATGGCAAATCACCATTAGTGAGAAGAACCAGAACCCAAAACCATATATAACTCCACAGTCTATTTTTTAAAATAACTATATTATGTTAGTTTTCTATTTGATATATTTATTTTCCTCAAATTATCCACTAATGTTATTTGGTTCAGGACCTTTTGAGAAGGAGGAAAACACATTTTAACTTATCACTGTGAAAACAAAAGAAAATCTCAGGATCCCAATTTACTATGCCAAAAGCAAAAACTTAGGCTGAAAGCTGAGTCATGCAAGAAATTGGCTTTTCTTTCTTCCTAAGCAGATAGCTACTGATAAAAGACCAGATATATCTGTCTGCAGGTAGCTACTCTATGTTCACTTTCCCTTATGTCAAGTGTCAATTTACTGAATGCGAGACAAACACATAATTGACTTCCTGTGTCTGCTCCTTTTCTCTTGCAACAACACATGGACTCAGTATGGGACCATACCATTCCTCTTTCCCTTCCAGCCTGCTTTTCCCCTTTAAATATTGAGGTCCTCAAAATCATCTTCGAAAAAAGTCAGGGACCAGATTGTTCCTATGGTTTTTGTGCTCCTTTATTTTTTTCCAGGCATGTCCTTAACTTTTTCAAAATAAACTTCTAAATTGATTGAAACCTGTCCCAGACACATTTGGTTTACACTTAAAAATGACACATATAAAGATTTGGCCTATTGGAAAACAAATTTCTCACTTACTTGATATTCTTCATCCAGAGTCACCTCAGATCATCTAGATACTGTGGTTCCGGATCCTATGTTGGAGTTATTATTCAACAGAAAGTTGAGGTAAAAGAAAAGAAAATGGCAAAAAAGGGAAGAAGTGGAACTGGAGAGTCAGGAATGGCAATCAAAGTTAGAAACAAAAACTGCATGAAAACTATGTTTATATCTCACAATTAACAGGTAATTGGGCTCAGGATTACGATTTCTCAAGCAATGCCCTGATTTTACTACTTACCATCAAGATATACACAAATGCAACGCACAAACACACACTCACAGATATCCACTAAAGTACATAACCCTTATTTAGTAGGAAAATAACAAGTTCTCTATTTATGTTATGCTATTGAACACAGAATTACAATTAAACAAAATATGTTTAGGAAAATTATCTTCCACTATACTAATACACTTGAAAGCATTTTCATTTACAACCAAAATGTCGGTGGCTGTTAAATAAAATTGTACCACAGTATTAAATTTTCATAGCCTTTTTCATGTCACTAGAAAAGATGCTTGGCAAAATGCTTCTTTGCTTTTAATGAGTTTCATGCTGAACTTTGACAGGTAACAAAAGAAATTGAATGTAAAGCAATGTGTGGCTTGTTAGGCATTTGTAAAACACCCAAATTATTTTTGTTCTATTTAAATTCCCACAGCCTTATAAATAATTATACCAAATCTTTAGCTTGCCTTCTTTTGCAACCTACAATGTTAATTCATCATCAGTTAGAAAATACATTAGTAGTATCAATTTAAATATGAATTTAAATATGACATCAACATTTATCCACATATTTGTCACAAATTTCTATTTGATTCATGTAGGCAAGTGACTACCTAATATGAATTTGATGGGATATTTCAGAAAATATTGTTGAATAAACCCATTTTTTTGAGTACAGGTAGATGGACAGAGAGATAAATGCATACATGAAATATAATTTTTACCACTACAATTTCTGTAAGAAATCACAATTTTCATATAGTCTCCATATTTAAAAAAGAAATGTAATCTTTTATGATGCATAAAACAGAGTAGTTAATCTGTTGTATATATGGCTTTGGTATTATTTCAATATTGGCAAATTAGTAAGACTTCTCTAAATAATATGTCTCTTTCTTATTTTAACGACTAATAGTTTGGGCACTATTCAGCTGAACTGCACTTATTTTCAGAATTACAGTGTCAATCTCTTCAGATTCTTTAGAGCTACTTTAAAATACAGTTACACAAGTAATAATTTTTTGCTCTCTTTAAGTTTTTTAGTGACAAGATTGATATGTTCTGAACTGTGTCCCTAATAAAGGGAAAGATGCTAAAAGAAGTTGGAGAGAAATACCAGAGTTGCCTTGTTCACTTATATGAAGTTACTGCCCAGACTATTATGGAAAAATATTAATTGGGCAGAACCCTTTACTCACATTAGAAGAAATACCTGCAAAACATATAGTTTCTAAGTATAAAAATTAATGTCAGCAAAAATATTAAATTAGAGCCAAAGGCAAATTGGTTGGATGTCAGTATGTTTGTGTCATTTAAATTTTTATAAATAGCAGAAAATCACAAAAATCTTTTAAGAAAATAACAGCATATGATGAAATAACAATGTGGTCTTGAATTGTAGTTTTATAAAAAAGACGAAAAATTTATGAAACTATAACTGAAACTACTGCATCTCAAGAAAACATTCTACTGTTACTCAGGTTAGTAATGCTCCTTTCTGTTAAGTAATAACTTTATTATTCTTGCAAATGGAAATACATCTCCAATATTAAGTACCTCACAATTGTTTACTTATATCTACTTAAAGTTAATGGTTTTGCATCAATGTACAAATCTATGCTAAAATACAGTTATAATATTGATTATAATTATTTAATATGACTTTGTCCTTAGAAATATGGTGAAAATATTTTTATATTTAGGTTAACACTGGCTGCATTTCCTCCTAGTCTTATGGCAAAATCTTCATGCATTTATTGTAAGGCTATGACATCAGCTAAAATGTACCATTTGAAGACTTCATTATTTTCTCAATGAATTAAATAAATTTTGGCATAGTACTAATTAAATTCTAGTCACTAGGCTTGCTTACATGTCTTTTGAAATGTATAAATTATGCCCTCAAGAAGCCAATAAATAAATAAATAAAACCACTGAGGGGAAATGATTACATTATAATGATACATCCATATAGTGCTTAAGTGGAGGAAGAAATAGATTTGGGAAATTGAAAATACGACAAAACTCAGGACACTTGGGATGGACAGGGAGGGTCACATAACAAAAAGCAGAAAAGGAAATAGACATACCATGTACATATTTAGTATCAGAAAGTCTATTTTACCTACTTCAATATATAGTTTGCTGTTTTCTTGAATGATGGTAACAAGTAGAAAGAAATTTCCTCTTCTCAATGGTTTCCAAGTAGTTAATAAAGAAGTTGTCATCATGCCATATATTAATATATATAGTATACATAATATTACATATATAATATACATACACTTTTTGTATATGTATACATTGTATATACATATAATCCATAATAAATATATCATATATAATTATATATACACATATTTCTTATATATGTGTATACAATATTATGTATTATTTGTATACATAATATTGTATACAATATTGTATATGTATATATTATATATACAATATGTATATATTATATGTGTACATACATTTATTATATATTATATGTGTATACAATATTATGTATTATTTGTAATATGTAATATAAATGTAATATGTAATATAATATGTAATATAAATATAAATATACATAATATTATGTAATATTATTTGAATAATTATTGAATAATACATAATATTGTATACAATATTGTATATGTATATATTATATACATATATATTATATACACATATATTATATACACCACATATATATTATATACACATATATACATATATACACATATATACACATATATATGTATATATTATATATACAATATGTATATATTATATGTGTACATATATTTATTATATATGTGTATTATATATGTGTATTATATGTATATTTATTATATATTTATGTGTGTATATAATACATTACATATTTTATTTACAATACGTAGATTTCAGAACATTTTATCTCAGTGTGAGAGACAATAGTATAATGTGTTGCCATATGTCATATTAACTTACAGTGCACACTTGCCCAGTAGGCTACACAAATGATAGTACAAACATTTTAAAAATGAAATGCCCAGTAGGCTACACAAACATTTTAAAAATGAAACAAATTCATTACTGAGAGACCAACCTACTTTAAATTCATACAGTTTAAGGGTCCGGGTTCTAGTTGATATTTTAGTGCTTTACCAATTATTTTCAGATGTACAGAAACTTTTTGAAATCTTACACATTTTCCAATTTAAAATAATTTATTTTTCCATCATTATTATGAAGTTTGTGCATATATGGAAAGATCAACAGTTCTGGATTGTATGTTTACAGATGCTTTAATTGTTGAACTACTTTGGAAATGTTTAGGAAGTCTCTTTAATTTATTTAAGAATGTTGTGTTCTCATATGACAAATTAAGGCTAATTTATATAATATTAAGAATTTCTACTTTAAGTTAATCAGTTCATATAATCTAATTTTTTCATATCAACCAGCTTATTATAAAAAATATTAATAAACAGCCAAATCAAGGCATACATAGGGCAAAGTCTAGAAAGGTACTGATCACAGGAGCTTCTGTCCCAGTGGAGTTGGGGTGCATCACCCTCCCTGCATGCAACTGATTCTCATCTGAAAGCCTGCAAATGTTCAGTTATCTGCAAGCTCTGATGGGAGCAGGCCCTTCACTCTACTGTGTTTTTGTTAGACCAACGAATTTTGGAAGGTGATTACTCTTGGTGATGATTTTGGTAAACATTAAAAAGAGAGCATTATAATTTAAGAAGACTCATGCAGCTTAAAAAAAATTCTAATGTAAAATTCATATTATTGATAGGGGACCAGGTACAGAGAAATAGACTTACAGGCACATTATTTTCCACTTATTACAGAAAATCTTCGTGCCTCTATCTTTGGATCACGTGGGTGGTAAAACATATCTGAAAACAGTAGCCTCTGAGAAGAAACAGAGGGATAGAATACAATCCAGTTTGACAAATAACGTTTAATGGAATCAAAACTGATTCAATGTTAAAATTGCTACTATTTTTAAAAAATCATCCTAGATAAGAAAATTATTTTATTTATTTTTGCTTTAAATCAAAACTGGTCAATTTACTGGTATTCAACAGTTTTGGAAAATAAACAACTTTGATATCGGAAAAATTTCAAATCTTATTTGTTAATTTTTATATCGTGTTTTATCTTGTTAGTAGTTTCATGGAAAAGAATGAAGCAATGTTCATTCAAATCATTCTGTTTCCATAATAATAAGCTCTGATGAGATATTTTATTGTATATTTTGTACAATATTTTATTGTATATATCAGTATAATTCAGGTGTGTTCCCCACTCCCATGTGTCAAAGAAAGGTCCTTATGCCTGAAGGAAAAATCTCTGTTATCAATGTGGAATAGCTTGTTATATCAGTTCTCATGATCATAGGACACAAAACTGATATATTTTAACTTTTTTTTCCTCTGATCACTTCTCTGAAGTTGTCCTGGCTCCCTTTGTATATTTTAATCAATGTTAATACTAATTTATTTATTTTAATTCTAAATCTATGCTGCTGGTATCATTATATATATCCCATTGTACTGAAATTATTAGCACAAGTTCCTCAATTAGAACTTGTTTAGAATTTAATTACACTAGTAATTTTCAGTATATTTATTTAGCTTGTCAAGTATTCCAAAATATAACCTAGAAGGTGATATGTTACATACCTGATGTATGAATGAAGCATTTTGAATCTAGCTCAAACTATACATAATTTTTCTTTTAAAATAGCGATGTTTGTGAAATTAAAAAAAAAATCTTGGTATTCCAAACTCACTATGTCAGGGGGAAAATTTAGCTTGGGAACTAAGTCACACAAAAAACTACCTTCCTTTTGCTCCCAAGCAGATATCTGTAATCTTACATGCTTAGTTTATCTTATGCAAAATGTAGATTTACTGAGTATAAGACAAGTGTATTATTGACTTTTTCCTTTATTCCCTTCTTTTTCACATGTAAAATGTAGACTGACTGAGCACTAATCAAAGTCTCACAATAATATAACCACTTAACTCATTGCCTACCCTCTCTCCTTTATTTTTTCACCTTCCCTTACTGCTTGCTTTTAACCTTTCACTGAAGTTTCCACAACCATCTTTGGAAAGAGCAGAGGTCAGAGATCCTACTCTGATTTGTGTTTATTTTTCCTGGGTGCATCTTCAACTTTGGCAAAATAAACCTCCAATCAATTGCAATCTGCCTCGGTTACTTTTTCGTTTACATGTTTCATAGGCCTTTATTTTTCCAATGAGGTGAAATTTAGTTTATTATATACAGAAAGGATAAGGCCTAGCAGTTATGTAACTAATTATTTTGCATACCTACTTTGCCATATTTGTACAATCATTTCCTCTAATCTATGGTTTTGTTTTCTGTGGTCACAGTTACCTGCAGTCAACCATGCTCTAAAAATATTAAATGGAATATTCCAGAAATAAATTTATACAGAAGTTCAGAAACAATTCCCATATTTTTAAAGTGTGCACCACTCTGAGTAGCATGATGGCAGTTCCCATCATTCCACTTTGTTCCGCTGCAAATGTGAATCATTTCTTGCTCCAGCATACCCACACTGTAAATGCTACTCACCTGTTAGTCACTTAGTAGCTACCTTGGTTTTCAGATTGACTGTAGCTGTATCAGTGCTGTATTCAAGTAACTCTTATTCTACTTAATAATTGTCCCAAAGCACAAGAGTAGTGATGCTGGCATACTGTTATAATTGTTCTATTTTATTATTGTTGTTGCTAATATCTTACTGTGACTAATGCATAAATTAAACTATCATAGGCATATATATATATACAGAAAACAACATTGTATATACAGGCATTGGTACTCTCCATGGTTTCAGGGATGCACAGATAAGACCCACCTCCACAGATAAGGTGGGTCTACTGTAATTTAATTTGAACTGGTTTAGACTTTTCATTTTTTTATATTTCATTCTAAAATGAAAACAATGATAGTAGCAGTCTCATTCACTATACTGAGTCGATTATGTATATGTTACATATATTTCAACGATTTTTCTCACTTCCACCTTGTCCTTCCAAGTGAGTTTTCCAACATCTCTCTTCTCTTTATGCCCTTATGTCTGCTAATTATAAAAAACAACTTGTGTATCTTTGGGATACTGTAGTAGAATGAATAAAACAAGTTTATTTTAAACAGACTATGATTAACAATAATATCTGATGATTTGAGCTAATACAACAAAAACACAGGTAAGAAAATTGAGAAAATATGTATATAAATTAAATACTACATCATTGTTCTATCATAAATATGATCTCATAAGTATTTCTATACCAAATTTCCAAAATTAGAAAATAAAATGTCAGTAATTTTAATGACATTTAGAAAAAAAAATTACCCATTAACTCTACAAGAAAAAATAAAGTAGAAAGAGCAGAGAGAAGGGAAAACAAAATTATAGAAGATACAGGGAAATACTCAGAAAATAAAGAATATTTTTGTCAAGTTTTTGTATCTGCTTAAGAAAATAAACTGTTTTTCCACCAGATTATTTTAATAGGGGTGAGATGGAGTAGATTAGCAATAGATACAATAATAAACAGCATGCCATTTGTAGCAAGCTCATGTCATGAGAATGACCGTGAGGATATATGACTTGTTTCCTTAAGATATACTCAAATTATCTTTCCCAATCCCTTTAGTTGTAGCCAGCAAAAGACAATAGAATAAAAATCATAAGGCAGAAATATTATTAAATAGCAGATGTATTAGTCTGCTCTCATGCTGCTAATAAAGACATACCTGAGACTGGGTAATTTATGAAGAAGAGAGGTTTAATTGACTCACATGGCTGGGGAGGCCTCACAATCATGGCAGAAGGCAAAAGAGGAGCAAAATCATGTCTGGAATAAGATTTAATGTTTGGTAGAACAATAGGGAGACTATAATTAACTATTTCATATTTCAAATTAGTTAGAAGGTTTAACACCCCAAAGATATGGTAAATGTTGGTAGTGATGTATACCCCATTTACAATATTTGATAATTAAATATTGTATACTGTATCAAAATCTCACATGCACTTCATAAATATGCATAACTATTATGTATCCATAAAAATTAAAAACAACTTTTAAAATTGTTTTTAAAAATTAATCTTAATTAAATATTTAAAAATCCCTTCATTTTTTCATTTGCCTTTTCCATATAACATAACATAATCACAGGGTTGATATTCTATCAACTATGTTCTTCTATTTCTTAGAAGGGGAGAAGATTGCACACAGACATAAATAACAGAAGGCAGGGATCATGGGGCCTTCTTTAGGGTATGTCCACCAGACCAGCTCTGTGCCAAGCACCATGCTATCCTAGGATTAAAAATATATGAGTAAGATAATACACATTTTTTCAAGTCTAACTTCTAGTTGGAGACATAGGCAAGCACATTTAAAGGTTAATAAAAATTTTACTGGTACCAATGATAGAAGGCATATGGATAGAAGGGTTCTATTCTAGCTGGATCATCAGGCAAGGGAACGTCTGTGCTGAATCTTGAAGTCTTGCTCATAAATAGGTAGGCAAGTTTTCTAGAACCAAGGAGTGAATGAAAAATGATTGAGATATGTGAATTGACATGTCCTTGTGTGTTAGGAGAACGCGAAACCATTTAATAATTTTTTTAACTTGTGTAGTGACTATCCTTGCATCTGTAAAATATTAGCACAGTGCACAAATCAGAGTGTGTAGGGGGTTTCCGTGTGTGTGTGTGTGTGTTGCGTGTTGTAAATGTGGTGCCCAGATCTTCACTTTAAGACTGAAATACTCCTTCCTCAGGCTGCCAGAATTTTTGCTTTCTGATGACTCACAGCTGAGTCACTCTGGAAATTCCATTTAGCCAGAGAGAGCAACCTTTCCCAAGGTTATGCCTCATTAGATGTGGCTGCAGCTCACATCTAATGACTGGATGACATGGCTACAAAGGCCCTTGCTTTAGTTCAACATATATCATCTGAATGGTTAAATGTGATAGAGTACCGTAAAAGACGGCTACAATTCCTTTCATGCTCTCTTACAATGTGGCTTCATTTACCTCATCACTAACAGGTACCTTATACTTTGCATCACATTGAATATGGGATGACCCGCGACAGGTTTTGACTAAAAATGTGGCAGAAATGATGTCCAGGCATTTCCAGAGATCAGACCTCAAGAGGCCTTGCAACTTATACCATCACTTCTGGTATTGCACTTAGTAAAATTATACTTCTTTTACTCAAGACTCTAGTCTAGAAGTCTCTGTTCCAGAAGGGAAGTCATTATATCAGGGCATAGTAAGTTTCACATTAAACTGTAGGTTATGACAAACACCTGATCACTTTGTATTCCTTGTGCCAAGAGATCAGGAAGAACATTACAAGGAGGTAAAGCTGTTAATACCTACTGGGAACAGGGAAGTATACAATTGGCACTCAGATGATCCAGTGTAGTATCTCTTGGCACAGCCCTGAATACTTTTGAAGGTGAAGAAAAAGAGCATGAAGATCAGGGGTGTAGACTTCTTAGGGGTGGTGGAGTAAGCTACTATATGAGTAGATGCACTAATGGAAGGTGAGGGGAATCTAGAATGGGAACTATAGGAGGAAGATGTTGAATCTCATTTGCAGCTGCTGAAACTTTACTTCGCTCCACTGACTTTGATTGGCAAGTTTTTCTAGGATACAATAAATCAGTACTTGGGAGGCTAAGGTAGGAGATCACTTGATCACAGGAGGTCAAAACTACAATGAGTGGTGATTGTGTCACTGCACTCCAGCCTGGCAACAGAGAGACACCCTGTCAAAAAAAAAAAAAAAAAAAAAAGAAGAAGGAAAGAAAGAAAAGAAAAAAACAGAATTCTAGTGAAACTATTCCCAGTTTGCATAAATGTATTATATTAAGCAAGTTGATCAAAGATGTACAAAGCTTGGAGTAAAGTGGATGCTGTGCTGTGTCACTCAGATCCTCTTTCAGTACTGAGGCCTTAATTCCCATGAGAGCTGAAAGTGGTAGCTGCTCCTCACTTGTGGTAAATGGACCCTCACAAATTTCCCAAAGGAAGCCAGCTATTTGCTCAAAGTCATCTCAATCAACCCCTCCTATGATACTCAACATTCAAGTACTCATCAATAAGGGAGCCCAAAGCCCAGACCCCCTTGCCTCAATCTGGAGCATCTCTGAAGGCCATCCAGGTTTAGAATTTCTCTGAGTTCTGTCAAGATCGCTGCTGAAAATACACCACATTAGTTCAACTCCTCCCTCTACTCAATCCTGATTCTGTCACTCCTTTATAGACTTGTAGTTCTGAAATCCATCCCCAGTAAACCTCCACATGCCAGTATCTGTTTCAGAATCTGTTTCTGGGCAACTCAATTTACAAAAGAGTGTTTAAGTGTTGAGAGTCAAGAAAATATAGCTTTGTCTATGTAATCAGACCAGTGCCTGGAGAGTTTTAACATCATAGTTTTGAAGTTAGGATTTGAACAATGAGGGCCTCCTTCTTTGCTTGGGAGTAGTAATAATATAATCTGAAGTTCAGGGCTGTGAAGAAGTGGACTAGCATATTACTATTCCCCTTGTGGGTGAAGCTACATCTCTCATGCTTTATTTTCTCTCACTAAACGTTTTCTTTCAGTACCCTTGTTCAGTACTTCTGGGCAAAAATGTGACTGTTATAAAGTCCCTTAATTGTTGAAATGGGGTAAGTCACCTTCTTACTGCCACTAATGTAGAGATTCACTGTCAAGGGGTTATTTTCGCACCAAGGTCGTTGGCTAGAGAACATGTTTCATAATTACTCTTGGCACAGGGCGAGTGATGTAGATAATGGATGCATAAGGAAGCCCCAGAAAAAGTGCACTCAAGGGATGATGGACTCCAAAGTGTAGCAATGGACAATCCTGAGCATTTTGCTGATTGAGCAGATCACACACTACAATCAAGACAAAATATATGTAAGCATATAGGTGCTCTGTACAAAATGTCAAGAGAAATGACTGTCCTGTTTCTGATAAATACGATACACTAAAATAAAAATTAGACTACGTTCATGCACTCATTTAAAATGTACTGTAGAAATAATAGGAAATGGACAACAACTAAAAAGTCACATAAATACCTGAAGAAAATTCTAAGATAAATTGCTGGGCAGGAAGAAAATCTACTCTAAATGGCAGAATATGAATTTCACATTACCTCCTTTAAAAAATATTACTCTCAGTAGTCGTCATTTTTTGAATGACTTAGCTGAAATGGTAACTTCTTATTGGCAGCATGGTACAGTCAGTGATTCTGTAATTGACAGGTACTGTGTGACATATGAAAAAAGTGAAGTGCATTTGAAAGTTTGGTAGTGACCTTAGGGTTTCCCTCAGCTTGACTAAACTTTTAGACAGGCTTCTTCCTGACTCTAGGCCCTGACCTTCCTTTTCTTAGAGCACTTACCTTTGAAATTTTCTCTGCCTCTTTGAGATGCAAATCTTCTTAAAAGCCTATTGCCAATTTTACAACCCAAGGATGTTTTTCTCAAGGACCTGAGAGTCATCTCATTGGAATCTAATCCTCAAGAAAGACAGAGCACCTATCTCCCAGTCTCTGGGGGACAGTAGGATTCTAACTGTGATGGTTACCTTGCTCCAAGTTATAAAACTAGATGCTGTCACAAATTTAAAAGAAAGTTTACTTTTCCTTTGGATAAAGACAATTAACAAACTCAGCTGGTCTATGATTCCCTGACCCTAGCTTTTAAAAACTTTCCTGTTCTTTGTTTTAGCAAAATTGAACCCAGAGTTCTCATCTTTATCTCTATTGTAATAACCATAAATAAATTTTTTCTTGCCTATTTAAATTTGTCTGGTGCATGTTTTGCTTTGAACAACAGCATCAGATAATAACTGAAAAAAAATGTCCAAATACTGCAATTTCAATTCTTTATAAATCAACGTTCGGTAAATTTTTGTATTTGCCAATTAGCATTACTTTTGCAGCATTCCTTACCTTCAGAACTAGTCACCAGGTAGCAGCTTGGACACATCACTGAAATTAGAGACTCATCAAAGAGTCATAATGGCTCTTAAAGGCAATGTTTATCTCAATAATCACACAGGGATCAGTGTTTATGAAGGAAGACAGCACCCCAGTGACCCTGAACCCCTTTGTAAGTATAGGTGAACCTCCTGATAAAAATTTCACAGCTACTGAAATTATTACAAGGTGCTGAAAATTTTTCATATTTTATACTGTTTTTATCCAAGCCTGCAATATTCATTGTCTTTTACAATCAGAGCATATGAGTGGCTGGACCAAAAGTTTCATGGCACACCACCATGAGCCAGATGGTGGAATGGTACATTTCCTCTCATTTACATCAGTTAGAGAAGTTGTCAGTAAATTCTTAAAAAATCTCTAATTTTTCCTCATGACTCAACTCTGTATCAATGAGTTTAACTGCATCATTTAGCTAAAAATCAGAATACTCCATAGCCGTACATAGTCTGAATTTAACTGATAGGTTTGAGAAGTCCAATCTTTGTCCTAAAAGAGATTATTAAATTGCTTAATTATGTAGTTCTTAAGGTTTTGGGAACCACAGACACCCTGAAGATGTAATCAAGCTATTTTCTTTTTGGCCACGGTAGGAATGATTTTTAATATTTCACATGAAAAATCTGCTTTAAGAATTCAGAACAAGGAAAAATCATTCTTCCATGTGAACAGCTATGCTTCCTTCTCTCAGGGATTGTAGGTGGCTTATCCATGGACTCCTTTGTACTGGAAGCCAGTGTCATCTGGGTCCCTACAAACAGGAGGCATAGCTCCCCAGTCAGGGCCACCTGGGAGAACACTAAGGAAAGTCAGGGGGCAGAAGGGGCAGGGGCAGCATAGGCCTGAGCCCTTATTGTGTTTTAGTTTTGGAGGCGAGGAGTCCAAGATCCAGCTGTCAGCTTGGTCAGGCTCTGGTGAGGGCCTTCTTCACCACCATATTACATGTCCACAAAATATTAGGGAATTCAGATTCCCCTTACAGCCCCTCCTTTTATTCTGGTTAAATATCCCCAAATAAAAGCCCCTTATAAATTGGTATACATTATGGGATTTAGCAAGGTTAAATAACTTTAGATTAGATTTTTAATTAGTTTTAGCATTAGAACCAGAAGACTGTCTCAGAACATTAGTGAATCCTAAATTGTGCACTTTCTAATTTCATACCATCTACAATAAGTTTAAATATCAACTGGCTTACTTTAAAGCTTTCACAGTACATAACACAATATAAATTGAATATGATATATGATTTAATTTATATTGTTATAACTTCATAAACTTGGAATACAACTTTTTATCAGTGTCTGTTTGTTTTCTCCAGAAACTTAACTCTCCATCGCCTCTACTTAAATGATGTTTCCTTCACTTTCCTGATCATTTTGATTTTTCTCTGACACAATAGTTTCATTTTTCTATGTCTCTGTGAAATTTGGGTAAGGTGTCCAATAATTCACAAGCAGAGAGACACAAAAGTAAACTGTTTTTAATAATCTGCATTATATATTTAGAAACTAATAGCTTTAGAAGAAATAATAAAAATAACTGAAAGTTTAGAAACAATCAAAATGAGGGGAGATTGGAAAGCCTTCTTGATATGACTTAGATTGTATGTTTCAGAACTTGTCTTCCTCTTTCAAATATGACTTTCTGAAATGAATAGTGCATCATATTTGATTAGCTTCTCCTCTACTCTTCTGAGACAACCTTTACCTTTAATTTTTAAAACTTTCTTGCAAAGCACTAGCATTTTAACCTTTAATTTACATTTTAATTTTTTAAATATTAATTTGTCATCTCTAGATGTTTTCAACAGGGGAATTTAACAACAAAGATAAAACACATATTCTTTATTTATACGTATTTTCTATTCTGTCCTTTGAAGTGAGACTGATGTGCTATGGAAGGTCATGCATGCAAAGCTCCAATACTTTACTTGTGACATACGCAGCCAACGTTGATTTGATGAAGCTGGTGGGTAAGAACCTCAAGAACAAAATTTCCAAGTACCTGAATTTGATCTTTTAAATTGTTGAGCCAGGATAAGTAGCTATAAAATTTGCATTGGATTTCAAATAATTTTCAATATTAATAATAAGATAAAACTGCAAATAATGAAATCATATGAGGAATAATAGCTCCTGATGAAATTAATTTTACTGAACCAGGAACATTGTATTTATTTTGGAAAATAAAAATGACACCTGTATTTGAAAAAAAAAAAAAGAAAGAAAAGCTTGGGATTTTGAGTAAACAACATTGATCTAAAGAACTATATAGGAAGAAAGTAAATATATTTGTCCATTTGGATATTTTGTACCTAAAATGAACACGGTATTTGAAATCATTTCTATTGTCAAGACTAATCAGTATGGAATAAAGACAAAGAAAAACATTAGAAGCAGGCCAGCCTTCCTTGGATGCTTTTTTTGAGCTCATATGTTTAACTGTGATTGCCCTACCACTAGGCGTTCATCCATAGGGGTGCAGGGTCATATAGTCTACACATCTTTACCACACAGTCAAAGGAATAAGTGATGAAAAATGAGTTAGATTTCTAAATTTACGAGCCTGAACTTTTTTCCTGTTAATGGGCATATAAAGAATGCATTTGAACTCCTAGATATCCTGGTTACTATGACTTATAAGAACCCACTGTAAATATTAGTGGCTTAAAATATCAACAACTTAGTTTGTTCACGTATCTTCAATTTGGGAAATATTTCACAGGTGCAGCTTGCCTCTCTTTCACAGAGTGTCAAGTGGGATGGTTCAAAAGCAGAGGCTAAAGTCACCTGAAAGCTCTCTCACATGTCTAACAGTTGATGGGAGGAGAGCCAAAATAGCCGGTGATTGGAACAATAGAACAATTGGGGTTCCTTGGACAGTTCGGTCTTCCTGTGTTTTTTTCCATGAGTTATCTGCAGCATGGATGATTCAGGTAACCAGAGTTCTTTCTTTCTTTTTTTTTTAATCATTTCTTTCTTTTTATTTTTTATTTTTAAAAACTTTTTACTATACTTTAAGTTCTAGGTACATGTGCACAACGTGCAGGTTTGTTACATAAGTATACATGTGCCATGTTGGTGTGTGGCACCTGTTAACTCGTCATTTACATTAGGTATATCTCCTAATGCTATCCCTCCCCCCTACCCCCACCCCAGGACAGGCCCCCAAACACCACATGTTCTCACTCATAGGTGGGAACTGAACAATGAGAACACTTCGACACAGGGTGGGGAACGTAACCAGAGTTCTTACATGTTGGCTCAGGGGTTCCATAAAGCTTGTTCAGAGAGAGCCAGATGAAATGTGTATTGCCTTCTCAGACCTAGTCTTGGAAGTCATCTAGCATTAGTTCCTCTATATTATATTGGTCTACACAATTAAAAAGGAGAGCAAACTTAGGCTCTTATCTCTAAATAGAGGGATGTTAATGTTGTATTTCAAGCATTTAGGATAGGATGTATATTGGTATAGCAAACTTTGGAAAATACAATTGCTGTATAAATGATACAGCTCACTTACTTTAGCTTTAAAGTTATTTGTTTTTAGCACTAGGTTTAATATTACAATATTGCTGCTTGGAGGAGTCATGGGAATTTTTTTTAAAGCTACTGAGCCCTTCATGTATACCAGGTGCTGTGATAAGTGCAGCATCTCATGTTATCCCCTCAATAACTTTATGAGATAGTTACTAATGTTCTTCTTATTTTTCAGATGATAAACCAAAGATTTAGCAGGGTAGATAATTTTCCACAGATGTACGGTGGATGCACACTTTGAATTCATATGTGACTGCTGAGTAATTGCTCTTAATTGCTCAGCCACACCAATACTGGTCCCTCAATTTAGGAAAACACATTTCAGAAATAAGGTGATTTACTCAAGATCACACAGCTCCGTGGTCATTGACCTGGGACTAATGTTTAAAGATCTCTGAATCCCTGTCTACACCAGGCTGTTTTTTAATGAATTAAGTAGAACTAAAAATCCTTGAAGGTTTATTTGCAAGAATTTTTTATAAGGTGACATAATATTTAAATGGATCAGAGTAGGGCCAGAGTTTACTCTGGATAATAAGCTAGGCAGGCTGCCAGATCCCCGATGATCAATTCTCTTGATGGAAACGCTCACAAACTTGTTCTTGTTACAAAGACTCATAGTATCTGTGCCAATACATAATAATGTACCCATGTTACCTCCAGGTAGTGCCCTCAGTCTTCAAGAAAGTCATAGGATGACCTCCAGCCAATGAATAAACTCAGTGCTAGGTATATATACAGACACTCTTGGCCACTTTTCATGCTTCTGATCTTTTTTTTTTTTCTTTTCTGTCTCACTTCAGCTATATAAGGTCTTTGTGGTCCTTCTTTTCTTCTATGAAAATTAGATTTCAATTAAAAAAAGAAGACTCAGTAGTTATAAAACTGAATATGTCTATTGAGTTTCAAAACAACCTCATTTAAGAAAAAAGATGTAACTCAATTTTTAAAATACAAAAACAAATTCTGAATTGTAAAGCAATATGCCAAATAAAATTAAAGACAAATTAAAGATTTTATCTTGAGACTTTTGGACTAAAAATGGTGTTTTCTCCATTCTTCAATTTCATTCCTTTTATGTAGAATAAATATGCCTTGTTTTCTCCAGGATAGTTCCGATTCATCCCTGTTGTCCTGATGTCATTATTACTGGTGTGTTTTTGACTCTGAGAAATGTTTTAGTTTGAATGAGAAATTCATCCTTCCTTGGTGCTTCTGGAAAAAAAAGCTGAAGCCATAAATTCCCCTCGCTCCATTCTCCACAAGACGTTAACTTCATTAATATCTTGACTAATCTCTGATTGGGTGAAATACTTTTCTTTTTGTAAAGGAAGTTTAGGCATTACTGTGTGTGTGTGTTTGTGTGTGTGTGTGTGTGTGTGTGTGTGTGTGTGTGTGTGTGTGTATAAGCAAGCTTGTCTCCTTTAGGAATTTGTAATTGTTTCTATGATCTCAAAAGCCAAGGAAGTGGAGACAGATCCTGGGCCCCTGTTAGATCCAGTCTGACCCTCAAATTCATCTCATGCTTGTCTCAAGCTTAATTTTAAAAACACTTGGCCAATCTGGTTTAGGTAGGATTTTTATTGGTGCAAATCATGAAATATTGGCTCAATTTTACCCAAACCAACAAAGGAGTTTATTACATAAATAAGAAGCTCAAAGGAAGAGAAAGCGGTCTCCTGAGGCACTTTTGGAAACAGAGCCTCAAACAGTGTCATTAGCACATGGTCTGTCTATTTCTTTTAATCTGTCTCTCTTTGTCTGTCTCTCCATGAATATGTTTCCTCCTGTCTCTCTCCTTTCTCTTCCCTATTAGTTGTACTTTTCTCCGTATAATTTTCATTCTTCTCAAGCAGTTTTCCCTGTAGTGACTAACAACTCAGAAGAAGCTCCAGCCTTGCGTTATACCGGAGAATAACGTGATGTTTCTTTACCATTAATACTGACAAAAGGTGGGGCTGGCCAGGCATGGTGGCTCATGCCTGTAATCTCAACACTTTGGAAGGCCAAGGTAGCAGGAGTGCTTGAGGCCAGGAATTCAAGACCAGCCTGGGGAACATAGTGAGATCCCATCTCTAAAATAAAAAAAAAATAATTGAATACCCTTTATATCCTTCTCCTGCCTAATTGCCCTGGCCAGAACTTCCAACACTATGTTGAACAGGAGTGGTGAGAGAGGGCATCCCTGTCTTGTGCCAGTTTTCAAAGGGAGTGCTTCCAGTTTTTGCCCATTCAGTATGATATTGGCTGTGGGTGTGTCATAGATAGCTCTTATTATTTTGAGATACGTCCCATCAATACCTAATTTATTGAGTGTTTTTAGCATGAAGGTTGTTGAATTTTGTCAAAGGCCTTTTCTGCATCTATTGAGATAATCATGTGTTTTTCGTCTTTGGTTCTGTTTATATGCTGGATTACATTTATTGATTTGCATATATCGAACCAGCCTTGCATCCCAGGGATGAAGCCCACTTGATCATGGTGGATAAGCTTTTTGATGTGCTGCTGGATTCGGTTTGCCAGTATTTTATTGAGGATTTTTGCATCAATGTTCATCAAGGATATTGGTCTAAAATTCTCTTTTTTGGTTGTGTCTCTGCCAGGCTTCGGTATCAGGATGATGCTGGCCTCATAAAATGAGTTAGGGAGGATTCCCTCTTTTTCTATTGATTGGAATAGTTTCAGAAGGAATGGTACCAGTTCCTCCTTGTATCTCTGGTAGAATTCGGCTGTGAATCCATCTGGTCCTGGACTTTTTTTGGTTGGTAAGCTATTGATTATTGCCTCAATTTCAGATCCTGTTATTGGTCTATTCAGAGATTCAACTTCTTCCTGGTTTAGTCTTGGGAGGGTGTATGTGTTGAGGAATTTATCCATTTCTTCTAGATTTTCTAGTTCATTTGCGTAGAGGTGTTTGTAGTATTCTCTGATGGTAGTTTGTATCTCTGTGGGATCGGTGGTGATATCCCCTTCATCATTTGTTATTGCATCTATTTGATTCTTCTCTCTTTTCTTCTTTATTAGTCTTGCTAGTGGTCTATCAATTTTGTTGATCCTTTCAAAAAACCAGCTCCTGGATTCATTAATTTTTTGAAGGGTTTTTTGTGTCTCTATTTCCTTCAGTTCTGCTGTGATTTTAGTTATTTCTTGCCTTCTGCTAGCTTTTGAATGTGTTTGCTCTTGCCTTTCTAGTTCTTTTAATTGTGATGTTAGGGTGTCAATTTTGGATCTTTCCTGCTTTCTCTTGTGGGCATTTAGTGCTATAAATTTCCCTCTACACACGGCTTTGAATCTGTCCCAGAGATTCTGGTATGTTGTTTCTTTGTTCTCGTTGGTTTAAAGAGGAAGTCAAATTGTCCCTGTTTGCAGATGACATGATTGTATATCTAGAAAACCCCATTGTCTCAGCCCAAAATCTCCTTAAGCTGATAAGCAACTTCAGCAAAGTCTCAGGATACAAAATCAATGTACAAAAATTGCAAGCATTCTTATACACCAATAACAGACAAACAGAGAGCCAAATCATGAGTGAACTCCCATTCACAATTGCTTCAAAGAGAATAAAATACCTAGGAATCCAACTTACAAGGGATGTGAAGGACCTCTTCAAGGAGAACTACAAACCACTGCTCAATGAAATAAAAGAGGATACAAACAAATGGAAGAACATTCCATGCTCATGGGTAGGAAGAATCAATATTGTGAAAAAGGCCATACTGTCTAAGGTAATTTATAGATTCAATGCCATCCCCATCAAGCTACCAATGACTTTCTTCACAGAATTGGAAAAAACTACTTTAAAGTTCATATGGAACTAAAAAAGAGCCCGCATCGCCAAGTCAATCCTAAGCCAAAAGAACAAAGCTGGAGGCATCATGCTACCTGACTTCAAACTATACTACAAGGCTACAGTAACCAAAACAGCATGGTACTGGTACCAAAACAGAGATATAGATCAATGGAAAAGAACAGAGCCCTCAGAAATAATGCCGCATATCTACAACTATCTGATCTTTGACAAACCTGAGAAAAACAAGCAATGGGGAAAGGATTCCCTATTTAATAAATGGTGCTGGGAAAACTGGCTAGCCATATGTAGAAAGCTGAAACTGGATCCCTTCCTTACACCTTATACAAAAATTAATTCAAGATGGATTAAAGACTTACATGTTAGACCTAAAACCATAAAAACCCTAGAAGAAAACATAGGCATTACCATTCAGGACATAGGCATGGACAAGCACTTCATGTCTAAAACATCAAAAGCAATGGCAACAAAAGCCAAAATTGACAAATGGAATCTAATTAAACTAAAGAGCTTCTGCACAGCAAAAGAAACTACCATCAGAGTGAACAGGCAACCTACAAAATGGGAGAAAATTTTCGCAACCTACTCATCTGAGAAAGGGCTAATATCCAGAATCTACAAGGAACTCAAACGAATTTACAAGAAAAAAACAAACAGCCCCATCAAAAAGTGGGCAAAGAACACGAACAGACACTTCTCAAAAGAAGACATTTATGCAGCCAAAAAACACATGAAAAAATGCTCAACATCACTGGCCACCACAGAAATGCAAATCAAAACCACCATGAGATACCATCTCACACCAGTTAGAATGGCAATCATTAAAAAGTCAGGAAACAACAGGTGCTGGAGAGGATGTGGAGAAATAGGAACACTTTTACACTGTTGGTGGGACTGTAAACTAGTTCAACCATTGTGGAAGTCAGTGTGGTGTTTCCTCAGGGATGTAGAACTAGAAATACCATTTGACCCAGCCATCCCATTACTGGGTATATACCCAAAGGACTATAAATCATGCTGCTATAAAGACACATGCACACGTATGTTTATTGCGGCACTATTCACAATAGCAAAGACTTGGAACCAACACAAATGTCCAACAATGATAGACTGGATTAAGAAAATGTGGCACCTATATACCATGGAATATTATGCAGCCATAAAAAATGGTGAGTTCATGTCTTTTGTAGGGACATGGATGAAATTGGAAATCATCATTCTCAGTAAACTATCGCAAGAACAAAAAACCAAACACCGCATGTTCTCACTCATAGGTGGGAATTGAACAAAGAGAACACATGGACACAGGAAGGGGAACAACATCACACTCTGGGGACTGTTGTGGGGTGGGGGAGGGGGGAGGGATAGCATTAGGAGATATACCTAATGCTAAATGACAAGTTAATGGGTGCAGCACACCCATACATAGCATTAATGGGTGCAGCACACCCACACATAGCATGGCACATGTATACATATGTAACTAACCTGCACATTGTGCAGATGTACCCTAAAACTTAAAGTATAATAAAATAAAATAAAAATAAAATAAAATAAAAAATGGAGGCTGATTCTTATTGAGATAGTTTAGGCTACATGCTCATTTCCAAACCAATTATTGTGGCCAGGAGTAGAGATATTCCAATTTGGCAATCTTAGTCATCATGATATGTTTATCCTCATATCAGTAAAGTGGTATTATTTATAGTCCAAAGACACAGATAGAGGATAGGAGAACAGTCCTTCTCTAAAGGAAAAAAAAAAGTGGTAAAGGGGGGAATGGGTGCTGAAAAACAAAACACCCAGCTATGTATTGTCCTACTTCTTTGTGCAAGTTAAAAATGTACATGCATTAAGTGAAATATAGTTTCTGCAATAAGAAGAGTGTTATTTTCCCACAAATCAAGCAAACTGACCTCCATCATAGCCAGTTACATTTAAAAAAATTGTATTCCCATGCATCCTCATATATATGGCTGCACCTTTGTGATCTCATTTATTCCAAATATCCAGCATATGCCACTTCAATTTTGTGCAGATTTTTAATTCATTTGGAGATATTATTCTGTCATCACTCTCTAAGGACTGCGGCTATGGTTAGGAAATGCTCATTTTTTGCTTTGTCTTATGGCGTACATCTAGGTCAGAACAGATTGGCTTATGTAGGACACCAATAATGATTCCAAGTTCAGGTTTGTGCCTTCACTAAAGCCTGAGCCATCCCCTCATCCTTATTTTATCCTGTACCCTGCTCTACCAGCTTCTTGCACAGTGGTGGGTAAGTACTACAAGTATGTTGAATGGTACATTTCTAGTCTTAAATTATAACATGTCATCTTAATAAAACAAGTAATTGAAAAGAAGACACAGTACCCTAAAAACCAGTGTTTTAATATACAGGAAGAAACAAGTCATGACACCAGGAATTCAGATGTTTTCTGTTAGATAAATTAATAAAGAATTCAAAGCAGCTTGACTTATTTATGATACAAAAATTTATTAAGCGCCTCCTTGTGCCAGTCCCATATTACCTAATGTTGACTGCAAGGGGTCTCTAGTCTCAGAGCATAGTGTGTTTACTGAGGCACATGACAGAGAAAATCAATGTATGCATGAATGATGTTCTCAAACAGAGGTGAACATCATCAGAATGACAGAGGTTTTTATCAAAATTCACATTCCTAGAGGCAGTTCCTGAAGATTGGGAAGGTCTGTAGTGGAACCTGAGTTGTACAGACTTCTAAAGCTTATTCTCAGGTGTTTTTTGGCAGGAATGCCAGACTAAGTCTGGATATTTTATTAAAAGATTTTTTATTAAAAGGATCCCTCAAGTCCTTTCTAACCCCATATCTTTGAGTAAATATTAAGATGCTCTACTCAAACCTGCAGTCGAGTAGAGATGTAAAAAATGGTTAAGATGTATCACTAAAAATTTTACTCAATTTTATTCCCACTGTTTGCAGAATAGTAAAAAATGCCTGCAATTTTGTAGAATTCATAGAATCTTTTTTTTTTTGGAAATGAAACACATGAAACTGTGTAGATAAAGAAGAGTGGTAGAGAAGAATGGTAGTTAAGTCTCCTATTGTGTTATGTTGCAAATTAATTTACGGGTTTATATTTGTTGTACGTGTAAATGTGATTCTAATATATTTCCCGATGTTATTGTTATGACTGTACATTAATCAGGAAACTATTTAATAGTCATTAAAACACCGTTATTGTCTAGGGAAGTTACAATAACCTGTCATTGGAATACATATCTCTCCTCGTTTTTCTCCTTTTATTTAAAAGTGACAGAAACCCAAGTGATTTTTTAAAAAGGAAATCTATTAATTCATGTAATGCAAAACCACAAGAGTTAAGGGAAGCAATGCACTCTTTCTTTCTGTCTCCATATGAAGTGGGAGGATGGGAGAAAATATCTATGGTTAACTCCAAGCTTGTATTACTATAATTTAGCAGTCTCATAGAGGAGAAACTTATTTTTCCGATTCAATATATGTAAACTCAAGAAAGAACAGCTAGCTTCTGTGATAAACCCAATCACTGGGGCTGTTTACCATGGCCTTTGCGTATGATACTATGATTAGAAGCTCTACTAGAATGACGTGGAATTTAATGGGGAGAAGCAGTTCTAAAGAAACATGCATGTGTGTGTGCTTCTGTGTGTAATTGGGCAAAGAGTTAAGGTGGGAGTTGCTTCTAACAGAAGGAGAAAATGGGTGTTAAGTAGAATGAATCAACAAATGTCCACTACATATTCCCTGAGTACTAATTTTCCAAACAATGAATGCATCTTGGCAGAAGGTTTAGACTCAGAAGTTAAGATTCTTCAGCAAAAACTTTGTTCCCTGGGGTGGTATTTTAGAAAGCCTACAGAATTCATAGGAAAATATTGGCTTAATTTTATTTTTTTAAAAAAAGATCTATGGACAACAAGACAAAATAGTGTATAGAAATCTAATACTTCATTTAGTCATGTTAAAAGTATATCCAAGGTTTTTTTTATTAATAGTTTTCCATTTGTCACCAGCACAGCCTCAAATGATATTAGTGCTATCATTGCTTGTTTTTTATCTCAAATACATGGTATAATATCATCTTCATGCTGTCCAGCTTCATCACAATATTCCATTATAAAAATGGAAAGCCCTGTAATGAGAAACTTTCATCTTTTCATTTTTCTTGTCCTTCTCTTTCTCCTTCATATTTGAAATCTGCCCTCTTCAATATGTGCAAACAAATTTAATATTTCTCAAATAGCAAACAGAACACACTTTTCTTAATATTCTCACCCTCAAGAACATGACACATAAAAATGACTTATGCCTTTTATATTTGCCCATTTTTAACAATATTCTAAATCCCCTGAAATCAATGTGCATTTCATACTTGATATCAAAGAAAATTTGCTAGACTATTTTTTATTACCTTTTCTTGAAAAACCCTAAGGCATATAATGGCTCAAACTGATGGCATTCTAATAACAGAGTAATATGGAATTAACTTTCACAGAAAGAAAGAAGCTGAACAAATACATGTTACATCAGAACAGCATTAGATTGCCTAGGTTAAATCCTGGTTTTGCTTCTTATGAGTTGTTTGTCCTGGGGTGAATTATTTTGACTTTCTGTGCCTCAGTTTTCTCATCTGTAAAATAGCAATTCTATAATTATTTATATTATGGAATTGTTGTCAGAATTAAATTAGTAATGAATTACATTATTATTTAGAATAGTACCTGGCAAGGGATAAATATTATATGTGTATTAATTGTTATATATAATTTTTAATGTAATTAATAAATTCTTATTACAGTTAGGTTGTTATTAATATTCTTATTCACAGTACTTTCAATCTGCAAATAAAACATTTACAAAGCAATAGAAGTAGATTCCAATTCTCAGAATAGTGAGAGTTGGACATTTACATCATCTATTTGTAAATGTGTAATCTAGAGTGGACTGATCATACATTGTCCGAAAAGGCACATTTTAGTTTTTTTATTTAAAAAAAAAATACAATAAACTAAGAGTCTGATATTATAAGAAGTGACATTTGTTAACTGAAGTTATTGTGCTTTCTACATTAATAGAAAGCTTAACCAAAGAATAACTTTAAATTTAATTTTTCAAAGAGCTGAAAAATAACACCTTTGCTTTTGATTAACCACTGATGTATTGCTACAAAAAGGGAGGTGTTTTATTCCTGCATTTTACAGTCAATTGGAATAATTGTGCAACTGAGAATGTGCTGAAACTATGACAGCAGTAGAACTTGATTACTTCACCGACATTTGATTGAATTTTCCACTGTTAGGCCCCAGTTGATACAAAAACTTAAAATTATGCAGCTACTAAACCCATTAATTGAAGCTGTAATATGCCATGATGCAAATACAAGGGAGATTCTTTTTTTTTAGAGAGAGAGAGAAATATGTTAATTCTTTAAAAGATACAAACAAATGCTGAGGAAAATGATTATAAATATAAGACCATTAAACGCACTTTCGTTTTATATAAGACCATTTTGCTAAGAAGGTAAAGGCAGTGATGCTTAGATTCTTTAGAGATGTCCATGCACTAATGTGGAATAGTTTTTCTGCTTTGTTTTTGTCATTGTTAATTTTTTATTTTTTGTATGTGTTCTTTTCAATGCAGTATTCTAATTTCCCCAAAACGGGTTTGGTGATATATGTTTGAGTGCTGGTTAGCTTAACCTTAGTAAATAATAATATAATATTAATTGGTAGAAAAAAATTAATGCTCAATAGTAGAGGCTAAGGCAACCCCATGTTGGATGCTAATCCACCACGTTGACTTCTTTTTATTTTATTTATTTATTTATTTATTTTTGAGACGGAGTCCTGCTCTGTCGCCCAGGCTGGAATGCAGTGGTGCGATCTCGGCTCACTGCAAGCTCCGCCTCCCGGGTTCACTCCATTCTCCTGCCTCAGCCTCCCAAGTAGCTGGGACTTCAGGTGCCCACCACCACACCAGGCTAATTTTTTTGTGTTTTTAGTAGAGACAGGGTTTCACCATGTTAACCAGGATGGTCTCGATCTCCTGACCTCGCACCACGTTGACTTCTGATGAGCCCCAGTTCCAGAAAGGGCTCTAAGTTTTCTAATTTTTCTAGTGTTACTTGTGTAAGAGCAGGTACTTGCTGTAAATCTTTCCCTTAAGTCAAACAGCCTTGATGTTACCATGCTCCAATTGTCCTACACATGCATTCTGAATCATCCTTTCCCTTTGGGGTTAATATATAAACCTTGGGTCTGTGGGATTATAGTGCTTTGACCCACTATCTTGCGCGTCTTACTGCTCCCTGAGACACATATGTGGCTTCTGTTTGTAATTCCCCATTAAATGTTGCTTCCTAAGAAACTGGATTTGCTAGCCTCTTTCTTCCACCTGTCAGCTTCCTTGAACTTTAGGGGAAGGTTTACATAGGCCTACCTACCACTGAACAGTGATTTTATAAGTCAAGGACTGTCAAACACATGTTCATATGTGTGTTTACATGTAATATATACTCAGAAAAAGTGAGAGTATTTTTGTGTGTCTTAATACCTAGCAATGTTGTATGGCATAAACTTAGTATGAAAAGGGGGAAATATCTACCACATACAACACTCAACACACAACCAGGCAGACTTTAAAATAGAGCAAAGCAGAGAGAATAAAGGTTTTTTGACAGATAATTTCACAAATAAGGTGCTTATTTAATATCCATATTTGAGTACTAGACCCCATTATCTATATTTGATGCTGTCTTCTACCCATGATAGTACTTCAAAAAATTTATAATTTTGGATTTTGAGAATATGTGTAAAGAATTTATGAAGAGCAAGGTAATAATTCTATATTAAAACCATGATCTATATTTTACTGACCTATCAAGGATATATAGTAAATTTTGGCATCAGTCTTCAGTTCCTCCTCACCAAGGATTTCATGATAACCCTTTACCTGTATGACTAAGGAAACAGTTCTCACCAGAACTAGTTATCTTATTTTTCCTCTTGTGTACCCTATATTGCTGGGTTCAATACAATCTTATCTAAATTATCTGCTTCTTTTTTCTATGTTCTTATTTAGAGGCAGAATATTAATGTTGTATTGCAGAATTTGGCTGGATCTTCACAGATCTTGATAATTTGTCATACTTCAGAACACAAATATAAGGGTTTTAGTACAGTATCTTTTAAAATTGATTTCCAAAGAAGAGTCACCTTTCTTTCAATGGATTTTTCAAAATACTGGCAGATTGCCTTCCTGCTGATCTCAAACACATCTGCATGAAGCTTCGGCTCTTTGCCCTTGAGTGATCTCTCTGTTCTATTAGCATCTGTGTGTTTCCGTCTGACTGGTATCCTTAGCATACAGAGATCATGACAGTCCTGTTCACAAACCTTTTTGGTGGGAGGAGTAATTTCATGCTTGAAGATGGCATTCAAGGGGTTTCTCATGACACTTTTTAAGTAATAATATTAACATTTCTTCAGTTCATAATTATCATGACTTATTCATGTTAATATTTCATGAGATATACCTATTAAAGCCTACAAAATAAAGGGAAGAATATCATAATTTAATGGAACACATACCATGAACTTCTAATGACCAGAGTCATTGAAGAATACCAGTTAAGACAGCCAATTAAAATATTTAGAATTTGCATAACTATATCCACATCAGGTGGATGTCAGATTAGCCATTAAACATCAAATAGGTGTTTAGTTGGTAATGTACAAATTTGGTGACTTGAGTTACTTGACTGATACAAATTAGAAAATAGAAAAGGAAATGGAGATTTTTTTTAACCTGGTGGCAGCATTAGGGGACTAGCATACCATCAGAAACTGTATCAACACATGTAAGTCTATGATTGTATTTGCATGTGAGGTGCAAATGAGGGAACCTGTAAATCTATTAATATTTTTGAAGGGGTTTATTACCAAGGGATGTTTAGAAACCACTCTGATTTGAGTAGTTCTGTGGCCAATAAAATAGAGAAAGAGTGAACATCAGGAAAAGTCACTTTGAAAGTATATATGAGTTGCATAATGAAGCCAACAAAATAGTTGATTTATGCACATAATAAAATAAATCCATATACTTACATATGAACAAATTAATAATCTGGTGTCGCTGAATATTGTATTAACTTTTAAATTTTCACCAGACTGGTATATGATATGGTTTGGCTGTGTTCCTACCCAAATCTCAACTTGAATTGTATCTCCCAGAATTCCCACATGTTGTGGGAGGGACCCAGGGGGAGGTAATCGAATCATAAGGGCTGGTCTTTATGTGCTATTCAGGTGATAGTGAATAAGTCTCATGAGATCTGATAGGTTTATCAGGTGTTTCCGCTTTTGCTTCTTCCTCATTTTTCTCTTGCCACAACCATGTAAAAAGTGCCTTTTGCCTACTGCCATGATTCCAAGGCATCCCCAACCATGTGGAACTGTAAATCCAATTAAACCTGTTTTTGTTCCCAGTTTCAGGTATGTCTTTATCAGCAGAATGAAAACGAACTAATACAGTAAGTTGGTACCAGTAGAGTGGGGCATTGCTGAAAAGATACCTGAAAATGTGGAAGTCACTTTGGAACTGAGTTAACCGGTAGAAGCTGGAACAGTTTGGAGGGCTCAGAAGAAGACAGGAAAATGGGAGAGTTTGGAACCCCCTAAAGACTTGTTGAATGGCTTTGACAAAAATGCTGATAGTGATATAAAGAATAAGGTCCAGGCTGAGGTGGTCTCAGATGCAGATGAGAGACTTGTTGGGAACTGAAGCAAAGGTGATTCTTGCTATGTGTTAGCAAAAAGACTGGCGGCATTTTGCTCCTGCCCTAGAGATTTGTGGAACTTTGAAATTGAGAGATGATTTAGTGTATCTGGCGGAAGAAATTTCTAAGCAGCAAAGCATTCAAAAGGTTACTTGGGTGCTGTTAAAAGCATTCCCTTTTAAAAAGGAAACAGAGCATAAAAGTTCAGAAAATGTGCAGCCTCACAATGCAGTAGAAGAGAAAAACCTATTTTTTGGGGAAAAATTCAAGCCCACTGCAGAAATTTGTATAAGTAACAAGGAGCCTAATGTTAATCCCCAAGACCACGGGGACCATGTCTCCAGGCCATGTCAGAAATCTTCACGGCAGCCCATGCCATCGCAGGCCCAGACAACCAGGAGTAAAAAGTGGTTTTTCAGCTGAACCCAGTGTCTGCATGCTTTGTGCAGCCTGGGAACTTGGTGCCCTGTGTCCCAGCTGCTCCAGCCATGGCTGAAAGGGGCCAACATACAGCTTGGGCTGTGGCTTCAGAGGGTGGAAGCCCCAAGCTTTGGCAGTTTCCCTGTGGTGTTGAGCCTGCGGGTGCACAGAAGTCAAGAATTGAGGTTTGGGAACCTCTACCTGGATTTCAGAAGATGTAAAGAAACACCTGAATGCCCAGGCAAAAGTTTGCTGCAGGGGTGTGGCCCTCATACAGAACCTCTGCTAGGGCAGTGTAGAAGGTAAATGTGAGACTGGAGCCCCCACACAGAGTCCCCACTGGGGCACTGCCTAGTGGAGCCATGAGAAGAGGGCCACCGTCCTCCAGACCCCAGAATGGTAGATCCGCTGGCAGCTTGCACCGTGTGCCTGAAAGAGCCACAGACACTCAATGACAGCCCATGAAAGCAGCAAGGAGGGAGGCTGTACCCTGCAAAGCCACAAGGCAGAGCTGCCCAAGACCATGGAAACCCACCTCTTGCATCAGTGTGACCTGGATGTGAGACCTGGAGTCAAAGGAGATCATTTTGGAGCTCTAAAATTTGACTGCCCCACTGGATTTTGGACTTTCATGGGCCCTGTAAGCCCTTTGTTTTTGGCCAATTTCTCCCAGTTGGAATGGCTATATTTACACAATACCCATACCCCCATTGTGTCTAGGAAGTAACTAGCTTGCTTTTGATTTTACAGACTCATAGGTGGAAGGGACTTGCCTTGTCTCAGATGAGACATTGGACAGTGGACTTTTGAGTTATGCTGAAATGAGTTAAGACTTTGGGGGACAGTTGTGAAGGCATGATTGGTTTTTAAATGTGAGGACATGAGATTTGGAGGGGCCAGGGTTGAAATGATATCATTTGGCTGTTTCCTCACCCAAATCTCAACTTGAATTGTATCTCCCAGAATTCCCATGTGTTGTGGGAGGGACTGAGGGGGAGGTAATTGAATCATGGGGCTGGTCTTTCCCATGCTATTCTTATGATAGTGAGTAAGTCTCACAAGATCTGATGGGTTTATCAGGGGTTTCTGCTTTTGCTTCTTCCTCATATTTCTCTTGCCACCACCATGTAAGAAGTGCCTTTCACCTGCCACCATGATTCTGAGCCCCTCTGAGCCATGTGGAACTGTAAGTCCAATTAAACCTCTTTTTGTTCCCAGTTTTTGGTATGTCTTTATCAGCAGCGTGAAAATGAACTAATACAGTATGTAACAAGATATTTTAAAAACAAACAGACAAGTAAATAAATAAGTATATAAAATGTCACCAGGTAAGTTAAAAATTACTTTTAGTTCCAATAACAAAAAAAAGAAAAATATGTATTTTTTTTAATTTTTTTTTTTCAGATGGAGTTTCACTCTTGTTGCCCAGGCTGGATTGCAATGGCATGATCTTGGCTGACTGTAATATCTGCCTCCTGGGTTCAAGTGATTCTCCTGCCTCAGCCTCCTGAGTAGTTGGGATTACAGGAACCTGTCACCATGCCCAGCTAATATTTTTTGAATTTTTAGTAGCAACACGGTTTCACCACATTGGCCAGGCTGGTCTTGAACTCCTTACCTTAGGTAATCCTCCTGGCTGGGCCTCCCAAAATGCTGGGAATACAGGCATGAGACTCTGCGCCTGGCCAAAAATAATTCTATATGGTTTATTGGTTCCCCTAAATCGCTTTGTAGTCTAGCAACAATATTTAGAGTTTGGGAAGATTATTCATTCTAGACCTCAGTAATCACATATGGAAATGCAAAGAATGATGAGTAACCACCTTATATAGTTAATAGAAGTAAATGAATAAATGTATGTAAAATTATACTTAGGATAGCACTGAGAACTCGTGAAATTCACATAAATATTAGCTAATGTTATTATGAATGAACAAGTTATGCTTTCCTCCTTAGGTCTTTGGAAAGTAGAGAGATTATTTCTATAATCTACAATTTATAAATCTGCTATTTAACAGTTCCAATGCAGTATTTGACTGAGTCTTGGAAGTCCTTAATAATTTCTCATACTTCAGAACACAAATAGAATTTTACAGCTTTCAGTCTGATTAAGAGTTCTAGTAAACAATAACTGGATTATCATTTATAATTCTATTTTTTCCTGTATCCGTTTTTTCCTTATAGGGCAAAATATTAATAACATTTCCAAACTCGTAATTACTCAATTATTATTATTCATAGAAGACTCTATTCAACTTATAATTTTAAATTGTTAATAGCATGTTGTTCACTAAGAATTTATTAATACTACAATAGCCAATCAAGATAATTTTGGATGTTTTATTATTCCTATATATTAGGTGACAGAGGAGGAATATCAGTTTAGCATTGTGTTTCCTTGAATATGAAAGTAGTACATGTCACTGTCTAGCAGATATTTCAGCAACTACAGAATAGAAATTTTTCTGTAATTTTGTCGTTACAGGAAAAGTTCTCCTAAAACCATGGACCCCTAAATCTTGTATAACTGATGTTAAAAACAAAGGAAGTGGGTCCTATTTGGCTGCCGAATCTCTACAATTTCCATATAGCATCTTCCACATCTTGCGATGGAATTTTGGCAATGGTTCAGAAAAATACTGGTTTGAGAAGGAAGCTATCTTTAAAATATTATATGCCCATAATGTTCCCAGTTCTACTTCCCCCAACTGATTTCCTCTCTTGATATAATACCATTTATTTTTCTGCCTATAATCATTCAATATTTATTGTTGCCACTCTTTCATGTTCTTGTTCATCTAGTTTTTTGGTTCATGTTTTATATTCTTCAAAAATGCTTATAGTTCTAGTCCGGAGATGATGTTTCTCTGTTTGTCCTCACATAGTACAACTATAAACACTGGAAATAGTGGAAGAGGCAATCACAGGTGAACTTTAAGAGATTTTGAGAGGAAGGAATACTGGTTGAGACCCAAGGAAGGACTTGGGGGAAATCACAGCAGTACTGTGTTTTATGTCCCCCCACCCAATAGAAGGAGGCAGTTAAAGTCCTGCACTTCTTTACCCAAACCTAATAAGAGAAGGCAGCAGAGGTAAGGTTGTTTTTCCCCCATATAAAAGAGAGAACTTCTGACAATACCAGGAAAGACCATGTGAAGAAAACAAGAAGACAAAAAGCAGATTTGGAGAAATATTTGCAAACCACATATCCAACATAGGATTAGTGGCTGGAATACACAAAAATTTCTCAAAACTCCATAGTAAAAGAACCACATATTCCCATTAGCAAATGAGCAAAAGACATGGCTATACCTTTCACTAAATAAGATATACAGATGGTAAATAATCGCATGAAAGGATGTTCAAGATCATTAGCCATCAGAGAAATGCAAATTAAAGTCACAAGGAGCTATCACTGCACCCTTCTCAGAATGACTAAAATAAAAAACAACAAATCCTGATAAGGATGGAGAGAAATAGTGTCACTCATACATTGCTGGTGAAAATGAATTTTGATTGTGTTTGTGGATACATTAATCTGTGTACACATGTAATAAAAGTCTATAGCACTAAATACACACGCATACATCCAAGCAAAAGTAAAAGAGGAGAAACCTGAGTAAGACTAGTGGATTGTATAAAAGTCGATCTCTTGGTTGTGATATTATACTATACTTTTGTAAAATGTTATATTTAGGGGAATATGGTAAAGTAAATGGTAGATAAGATATATTCCTATTATTTATTATAACTGCATGTGAATCTAAAATTATACCAATACAAATTTTATTTAAAATGGCTATTTTGTCAGCTGTAGTGGTACACATCTGTAGTCTTCTCAGCTACTCCAGAGGCTGATGTGAGAGGATCATTTGAGCCAGGAATTCTAGTCCAATATGGGCAACATAGAAAGACCCTGTCTCTAAAAGGAAAAAACAAAAACAAAAACAAAAAAACCCCACTATTTTTTAAATAGAGACTGCTGTGGCTTGAATATTGTTCCCCTCCAAAACTCATGTTGAAATATGACAGTATTGAGAGGTGGGGCTTTTAAGAGACGATTGGGCTCTGCCTTCATGAATAGATTAATCCATTCATTGATTAATGGTTTATTATGAGAGTGGCATTACTGGCTTTATCAGAGGAGAAAGAGAGACCTGAGATAGAACGCTTATTCCTGTTGCCATGTGATACCCTGTGTCAGCTCAGAACACTGCAGAGTCCCCACCAGTAGGAAAGCCCTCACCAGGCCCTCACCACTTGACCTTGGGCTTCTCAGCCTTCAAAACTGTAAGAAATAAATTTACTTTCTTTATAAATTACCTAGTTTCAAGTATTCTGTTATAAGCAACAGAAAACAGGTTAAGAGAAAGGCCCTGTATTTTCCTTGTTGAAATTATTTATAATTATTTTATAATTTATGTAGTTATTGTTTTGGGGGTTCAAAATAATTATTCAAAGGTAGGAAAGGACAAAATCAGCTTCATTCGAGTAATGTAAGGATAATTCAATATCATTGAAATATTAATACAGTTTATTTTATTTATAAATTATGGGAGAAAATTATTTTATTATTGTAGTTTGAATCTCAGTGAACAAATTCTAATATGTGTGAAATGTAACTTACATCTACTTATTCATTTGTGATTTTTTTAAATTACCTTGAACATGTTTCGATATTTACATTCTACTTGATGGTAGAAATTTAATCTGAGTCATTTCAATTCTAAGTTCTTGGAAGTGGAGAGCAGAGTGAGCACTCTGTGTGTGACAGTGCTTACAGAGGAGGGGTAATATCTAGTTTTTATTATCACAATACACTAAATCCTTGAATGTATGCATTATACCATCTTGCACTGTTTTTTAACTCAAAATAACTAACTGGTAGATCATCCTTTTTTTTAACCTAGTACACAGTCTCTGAAGTTTCAGCTTCCTCTCAGTAAATGCCATTCTCCTCTCAAGGGTCAGAAAATATTTGCTTACATTCATTGCTCTCATGTTACTCTGGATCTAAATGAAATTTATGTAGCTTTTAAAGACCCTGTACTTCCTCAGGGCTATTGACGGGTAAATACGATATTATTCTACTATTGCTGAACTGGGTTGAGAACCAGTCTCAAATCTATTTGCAGAATCACCCCATATAATGCTCTCAGTATGCGTTTTCTATTGCTTTGTAAAAGAAAAAAAAATCAAGTCAAAAACTTAGTGGATTAAAATGACAAACACATATATCAACATTGATTCAGAAATCCAGGCCTTGCTGTTTCTGTGGCTCAAGTTTTCTTACAAGGTTACAAGCAAGGTGTCATGCAGGGCTGCAGTTATCTCAAGCCATCTTATGTGGTTGTTGGCTGATCTTGGCCAGAGACCAGTTTCTTTTCCTGTGAATTTCTCCATAGGACCACTCATCACATGATAGCACACTTTCTCCAATTTGATGAAACAGAAAAAGACTTTCTTTTTCTTTTTCTGAGATCCTCAGAAAAAGACTTTTTCTTTTCTGAGGATGACGGCAAGGTGGAAACCATAGTTTCAGAAATGACATGCTCTTAGTTGTGCCATATTCCATTTGACCAAAGGAAATTATAGGTCCAGCCAATGTTCAAGGGAATGGGATGACAGCAGGGCCTGACACTTGGTGGTGTGGACCTTTGGAGGCTCTCTCACAACATACCACCTACATGCTGTGTCTGCAGCCTGGCAAAGGGGAAATCTAAAGTTCCACTGCTCTCTCAAGAAAGGCCACAAACAAATATCCTCTACTCTGGAATAATCAGAACTCCAATGTCCTGCTATCCTGCAGCCTCCTCTCCCTCTTCACACATACACAAGTTGGACCAGGGATGGGGATAAGTCAGTGTACAGGAACACAATTCAGTGTTCCCTCTTATGTTTATGACTTCCTTTCTTCCTGCGAGTTTTTAGTTAACATGGAAGTGAGGTAGTTTGCCTTTTCATCTATTTTTAAAAATCTATTGTTTATGCCCTGGGTCCTTCAAGACTTGGACTTTTAAAACCCATGGGCATGGCATTGACTTTACTGATTTTCACATTCTGTTGTGTCCTCCTTTCTCCGAAGCTGTAAGCAGAGAACAACTTCGCTCCTGCTTAAATAAGAGAAATATCATGAAGTAATGTCAAGAGTGAAGGGAAAAATAAACCTAATAAAATGCATCAAATGTTTATCTTGCTATATAATTCTACAGAATAATATTACGGAATTCCAAAGAAAGGATTGTGAGATTTTAGAAAATATGCATGTATCTAGAAGAAAATTTACTAAAATATGGTAGTTTTCTACAGAAAAAAAATCCTTTATTAATGTTATGTATTATAATTACTTGCTAGACTATTCTCCTACAAAGCAGAAAGAAGCCTTAGCTTGTTGCTATCCTCATTGCTATTCAAAATTGTTTAGAAGGTTCTAGCTAACGCCATGGCAAAAAAAATATAAATTGTGTGGTAGAAGGATTAAATGTATCTTCACTTGCAGATGATATGACTGTGTATATAGAAAAGTAAAGAGACTATTAGAATACACAAGAACTTGTAAATAACATAGACATATATTTATATATACTTAAAGACCATTCTCTTAAATATGTATGTATGATTTGAAAGAATTATACATCCCTAGGGTTACTCAGCTATTCCAAAGCAGATTACTTGAATATATTAATATATAAATACGCTCATGGTTCATTACAGTTTGAAATCCTCTAGTGCATCAACAGAATAAGAAAAAAAAAATAGAAAAAAAAACCCGGAAACAAACAAAAAAACCCTAACCTTTTTGTCTTTTGTATATCAATACTTGTGTTCAGATGGTTGTTGAGTTCTTGTACCTCCTGGCCACTCCTAAAGGTCTTTTCCTTCTGTATTAAATTTGCGAGTTTTTTCTTCTCTTATTTTCTTATGGTCTTGCTTACATTCTTCCACTTCTTAAATACAGAGATTTTCCAAGTTTTGTTCCTTGGCTTTTTTTTCTTTCTTTTCATCATTGCTCCTATAGTGATCACTTTCAGTCTCATTTAGTCTCATACACTCACTACTTTAGTTTTCTTTTCTGTAAGTAAGCCTCAATAAGACCCCTCCCAAAGGTTTCTGCCCCACCACGTAGAATAGCCCAAGCATGTCATCAGAGCTCTGTATGACATGAACTCAAACTACACCTGTGTGATATGGAATACATAGCCTCATTTGCCTGGAAAAAAAATTAAAACAGGACTTAACTCAGTTTTTTTCCCTGATTTCACGATTTCAGATAAGATCATAACTTACCTTTCAGTCACTCAAGTTTCCCTTATTGAAATCATTTTTGAATTTATTTTTTTACCCTCTTTATTTTGCCTCTTTTATATTATTAAAATTGCTTGTCATCTTGTCATTTCTGCTATTTTCTTATTTTGGGTCCTCTAATTCTCATATAAGCTATTAAAAGATTTGGATTTTTTAGTTTGTTTTCAATAGGTTTTTGTATCACCATTTAAGACCTCCAATTCATTTTGAATCTCATTGTCAAATTTGTCTTGCTCTGCAGACATTTAATTCCATCAGACATGCTAAAAAGAAAACAAAGAAATAAACAATTTAAAAAAGCTCAAATGAATTCCCTTCTTCTATAGATTATGTTTTGAGCACCTGAATCTGGAAATTAATGCCTTTTTAAGATATCCCCATTGTTCTTATATTTTCCAATTCTTATTTTCACAGTCTAAATTCTAGTCAAATTGAACTACTTGCTAGTCTCTCTATACAATCTGTCCTTCTCCCACTCAGAATTGGTTTGTAAGTCCACTCTATCTGCAATTTTATTTTTTATTGTAATATGCTATAATTTATTTACCTATTCTTCATTGCACAGCTTAAACACCATCTTTTTAGTGAAATGCCTGCCCAGTAGGAACCTCACCTTCCTCCGTGAACTCCACTAGCATTTTAACTATAATATTTTATGGCATTAATCTCATCTATTTTATATTGGAGTTATTTATATGCATTCAATTTCCTCCCTATTTGAACTTCAACTTCTTAAAGCCAGGACCTATGATTCAGTTCTTTTTATCCTCTTAGATTCAACAAATACTTTTCTTATAGTAGATATTGAAGGTTTATTGTTAACCGATTTTTAATAAAATTAATTTAGACTAATTTCAACATTTGACTAAATTACTATAAAATTAACTCTAATAGATATCTCTTAATCCGTAAGGACTTTGGATTTAAAGTAAACACTATTTTCCCCCTATATAACAGCTTCCAGCTGAGAGTTTTATTGCTAATCCTAGTTCAGACTCTATTAGAAACTAAAATGTATTTTGAAAGCTTTGGAAGACAGAATATTTTATCTGTGGTCTTTCTTGTACTTGATTCTCAAGGTAGTTTAGCATCTAAAGTGTTTAGAAGAAATAGAATAGGGGGATATAATCATGGAAGGAGTATTCTGTAAATTGTTATCAGGCCACACTCTTCTACCACATCTTGCTCATATTCTTAGTGAGGGTCCGTTTCCGTAGAACTCTGGGAGTGAACAATAAAAGAGTAAGTCTCCACTTTTTTCTCTCATGTAGTGAAAGGAAGCCAGGATCTCCAAAGAAAGAAGACCATAGATTAATAAAGAACTCAAGGTTGATCTTAGATATAATATAGGAAAGCCATGCCTGTACCAAGACTTTACTAAGTCTTGATATAGAATTTGAGAACATTTTAAAAATTATGATAATCATCATAATTATTAGCATTTAATGAGTTCTTCTCTGACCAGGCATAGAATTGATCTAATTTAATACTCAGAGTAGCTTCATAAAAGTATTATTTTAGTCACTTTACATTGTTAAATCTTGGTATTCAAGGTAGTCAAACTATTCATGAGATTAAGTGCAGTAACTTAAACATATGTGTATTAGTCTGTTTTCCCACGGCTGATAAAGACATACCCAACACTGGGTGATTTACAAAAGAAAGAAGTTTTAACGGACTTATAATTCCACTTGGCTGTGGAGGCCTCATAATCATGGCAGAAGGGAAGGAGAAACAAGTCACGTCTTACATGGATGGCAGCAGGCAAAAAGAGAGCTTGTGGAGGGGAACACCTCTGTATAAAATCATCAGATCTCGTGAGACTTATTCACCATCAGGAGAACAGCACAAGAAAGACCCCCCGTTGTGATACACCCACTGGGTTCCTCCCACCACATGTGAAAATTGTGGGAGTTACAATTCAAGGTGAGGTTAGAGTGAGGAAACAGCCAAACCATATCATTCTGCCCCTGGCCCCTCCCAAATCTCATGTCCTCACATATCAAAACCAATCATGCCTTCCCAACAGTCCTTCAAAGTCTTAACTCATTTCAGCCTTAACTCAAAAGTCGACAGTCCAATGTTTCATCTAAGACAAGGCAAGTCCCTTCCACCTGTATTAGCGTTCTCTAGAAGGACAGAACTAAAAGGATAGATGTATATCTATCCTGTTAATAAAGGGGCGTTCATTAAGGAGTATTAACTCACATGATCTCAAGGTCCCACAATAAGCCATTTGCAAGCTGAGGAGCAAGGAAGCCAGGCTGAGTTCCAAAGCTGAAGAACTTGGAGTCCGATGTTCAAGGGCAGAAGCATCCAGCATGGGTGAAAGAAGTAGGCTGGGAGGGGAAGCCAGTCTGATCTCTTCATTTTTTTCTGCCTGCTTTTATTCTGGTCACACTGGCAGCTGACTAGATTATGCCCACCCAAATTAAGGGTGGGTCTGCCTTTCCCAGCCCACTGACTCAAATGTTAATCTCCTTTGGCAACACCCTCACAGACACACCCAGGATCAATACTTTTCATCCTTCAATCCAATCAAGGTGAACACTCAGTATTAACAATCACACTGCCTATGAGCCTGCAAAATCTAAAGAAAGCTAGTTATTTCCTAGATACATTAAGGGTACAGGTATTGGCTAAATACAGTCATTCCAAATGGAAGAATCTGACCAAAACAAAGGGGTTACAGGCCCCATGCAAGTCCAAAATCCAATGGGGCAGTCAAATTTTAATGTTCCGAAATGATCTCCTTTGACTGTCTGTCTGGCATTGGGGTCACATTGATGCAAAAGGTAGGTTCCTATGGTCTTGAGCAGCTCTGCCTCTGTGGCTTTGCAGGGTATAGCCTCCCTCTTGGCTGCTTTCATGCATTGGTATTAAGTGTCTGTGGCTTTTCCAGGGGCATGGTGCAAGCTGTTGGTGTATCTACCATTCTGGGGTCTAGAGGATGGTGGCCCTCTTCTCACAGCTCCACTAGACAGTGCCCCAGTGGTGGCTCGGTGTGGGCGTTCCCACCCCACATTTCCCTTTAGCACTGCCCTAGCAGAGGTTCTCCACGAGTGCCTTTCCCCTGCAGTAAACTTTTGCCTGGACATCCAGTGTTTCCATACATCCTCTGAAACCTATGTGGAAGTTTCCAAGCCCCAATTCTTGACTTCTGTGTACTAGCAGGCTCAACACCATGTGGAAGCTGCCAAGACTTGGGGCTTGCACCCTTTGAATCCATGGCCTGAGCTGGACCTTGGCCCCTTTTAGTCACTGCTGGAGCAGCTGGGACGCAGGACACCAAGTCTCTAGACTGCCCACAGAAGAGGAATCCTGGGCCGGGCCCACAAAACCATGTTTTCCTCCTAAGTCTCTGGGCCTGTGATACAGGGGCTGACACAAAGGTCTCTGACATGCCCTGGTGACATTTTCCCCATTATCTTGGTGATTAACATTCAACGCCTTGTTACCTATGCAAATATCTGCAGCTGGTTTGAATTTCTCCTCAGAAAATGAGATTTTCTTTCCTATCCCATTGTCAGGCTGCAAATTTTTCGAACTTCTATGCTCTGTTTCCCTTTTAAAACTGAACGCCTTTAACAGCACCCAAGTCACTTCTTGAATGCTTTGCTGCTTAGAAATTTCTTCTGCCAGATACCCTAAATCATCTCTCTCAAGTTCAAAGTTCTGCATATCTCTAGGGCAGGGGCGAAATGCTGCCAGTCTCTTTGCTATTATATCCGAGTCACCTTTGCTCCAGTTCACAAGTTCCTCATTTCTATCTGAAATAATCTCAGCCTGGACTTTACTTTCCATATCATTATTCAGCATTTTGGGCAAAGTCATTCAACAAGTCTCTAGGAAGTTCCAAACTTTCCCACATCTTCCTGTCTTCTTCTGAGCCCTCCAAACTGTTTCAAACTCTGCCTGTTACCCAGTTCCAAAGTTGCCTCCACATTTTCGAGTAGCTTTTTAGCAGCACTCCACTCTACTGGTACTAATTTACTGTTCTCACTGCTGATAAAGTTATCCCCAAGACTGGGCAATTTACAAAAGAAAGAGGTTTAATAAAGTTACAGTTCCATGTGGCTGGGAAGGCCTCATAATCAAGGTGGAAGGCAAGGAGGAACAAGTCACGGATTGCAGCAGGCAAAAAAGAGCCTGTTCAGGGGAACTCCTCTGTATAAAACCATCAGATCTTGTGAGATTTATTGACTATCATGAGAACAGCATGAGAAATACCTGCTCCCATGATTCAATTACCCCTGACTGGGTCCCTCCCATGACACATGGAAAATGTGGGAGTTACAATTCAAGATCAGATTTGGGTGGGGACACAGCCAAACCATATCAGTATGTGTTTTTGAATCAGAGAAAATGAGACCTTTTCATGACTATGCTTACAAGTACTTGAATGTTTTATTCTCTTGTTTTTCTTATATATTTTAAAAAAGAGCTATTAACACTTACATGCTACAGCTGTGTGGTGGACCAATCTAAGATGGTCCTTATGATCTCCACCACCTGGTTTTCCTGTCCTTTTATTACCCCTTCTTTTTCAGCATGGAAGGAACCCGTGATATATTACTAACTAAAAGAGTATGGAAAAAGTAATGATACATGACTTTCGTGACTACATGACATTTTATAATTCTCCATCCTTATAGCAGACTTGTTGTCTTTATTGGCTTGATGAAGAAAACCATCATATTATGGGAGGCAACCACAACAAAGAACTGTGACTTAACTCCTGGATCTAAGGGCCTCAGTCTTACAACTGTGAGGATCACAAACAACCGTGTGAGTTTAAAAAATAATCATCTGTCTCATATGAAACTGTGGTCCCTGCTGGCACTTTGATTGCAGACTTGTGAAAACCTGAAGCAGAAGACCCAGTTAAGCAGTGCTCTGACTCAAAACCCACAGAAACTGTGAGATAATAGATTTATTTTTAAGCTGTTAATTTTGTGGTAATTATTATGCAGCAATATAAAACTAACATATATTTTGATGCCTGGAAATGGGTGCTTTTTAAACAAATACTTAAGTAATTTTGAGAAGAATGATAGAGAAAGCCCATATTACCTTGAACAAGTGGCTGGTGAAAATCTGGACCTAGAGGATACTGCTGTTGAGCGCTCTGAAGTTATGGATGAACGTATTTTGAAAACTAGAGAAAAGGACGTCCTTGTTAAATAGTAGCAGAAAACTTAGCAAAATTGTCCCCTGAAGTTATGTGAAAAGCAGAACTTGTAAGTGTTGAACTTGTTATACAGCTAAAGAAATTCCTAAGCAAAACGTTGCAAGTGCCATCCTGATTGCTTCTTGCTGCTTATAATAAAATGTGAAAGAAGAGAAGTTAATTAAGGGAAGAACTATTAAATCAAAAGGATCTAAGGACTGATGGTTTTGAAAATTCTTGGTCTGTCCTTATGGTAAAGGCTGTTAAAATTAAGAAATTTCTTCCACAAATGTGGCATAGAAAAATGGGTGTACCTATACAACTTTTTCTCAAACCTGAGAAAGATCAAAAGGTCACAATGTTCAGTCACAGAGGGCCCTTTCAAGAGATTAAGTGTGTGCTTCACAAATCCTCTCAATCAAACTGTAAGGCCTCTAGGAATCTTGAGGCCCCTCAGCCATCTCAAAATAACCCAAACATAGAGAAAGGATTATCATGAAAAATAAATGTGGATGTGGCCTTTGTATACTGATGTGAACACCATCAAAATCCAGTGAAGACCACCCCTCCGCCCAAGATTTTGAGAAAAGTGTTTCAGCAAAAACGCTGCCAGATGGTACTAAAAATGACAGAGTACAAAATGATGGGAGTCTGTTGGATCTGCAAATGCTACTGGTGCTGAAGCAGGTGGACATACCACTCAGCAGCAAATACATGCAAACCACATTTTACAGTTGTTTTACTATGGACTAAGAGTGAGATGGAAACACCTATTTACAGCATTTATTTTGCAAAGGTTTAAATAATAAGATATTTTTCCACTGACACCATTCACTGGAAGAACTAGTTGTAGAAGTTGTGTCATCTACCTGTTCTCAAAGACATTCAAAATTTTTCTGATACCATGAAGTGTTCTCAGTATTTTCTGAGAGGGTTGATTTCAGGGTCTCCTAAGACAGGTAGGAGAAGAAATTACAACCAAGCAGACTTTTGTGACTAATAGTTATTATAAAAAGTCTTTTTGAGAAAGCTGAATTTGTAAATGTTTGCTAACAGCCTGCTTTTCAGCAGAAATCTCCCTAGGGCCAGAGATCAGTATGCAGTTTACAGATGTAGTTGATAAGTCAAACCCAGAAAGCTTTCTGGTAAAAATAGATGTCATGGTTGTTCTCTGGGTTAGGGTTGGTGCCCCGCAATAGAGAGAAGTGTTTTTGAGGTAGTAGTATAGTTTTTAGATTGCTATTGGTTTGAATGAGTCACTAAATTATTTGATTATTGTTTAGCGAGTTCTGTCAAATCATCCTTACATAAAAATCTTCAATGGCTTCTTACTACATTGAGAAAATATATTTAAAATTTCATGAGATTTTGCCACAGTATGGTAACTGCCTACACCATTATTATTTTTTCCCTCTTGTCTCTTGCGATGGTCCAACTTCACTATTCTGTTTTGTTTTGTTTATTATTTTAGTTGTTCCAAATGGTCAGACTCATTTCTGGGTTTTCAGGCAATACAATAATTTCTAGCTGAAATGCATATTTATTCTCTTGCCTGAAATAAATACATGCATACATACACTCGTGATATTTTTAAAAGTAATTCCTACTGATTTATTGTGGAAACTTTGTTTACTTTCAACGTAAATTTGGTCTTCCTCTTGAAATCTCTAATAAGTAGTGCTTTTCCTTCATTGCACTCATATTTTACCATTATTTACTTGTGAGATTTTAAAAAATCTGTTATTTCTATTGCACTATGATTTCCATGAGCATAAGGATATTGCCTGCTTTATTTATCATGATTAACCTGTGTAGGTCACTACACATAGAATATATAAAATATTCAATCAATATTCAGGATAAATTAATAAATCAATACGTAAGTGAACCTTTCTTAATAGAAATTTTTGTACACATATATTTAATATAATTTCTCCATTAGCATTCTTCCTCCTACTTTTGTTATATGACCTAATATTTTTGTAATTTAATAGAAATTTTAAATTCCTGTTTATGTGATTGTATTTTGAAATTCCCATTTAGCCTAATGAAAACAGTAGTTGGCTGCTAGTCACATGTTTCAGATTTAAACCTTCATCTGTCATCTTCCTGGAACAAATGAACTATAAACAGTTTCTGATTATTTGCATAGTCCAGGGGAGAGCATGGCAGCACTTCTTAATATATTGCATGTAAAAAGATGCATTGTTTAGGAGAAAGGGAAATTGGTATCATTTAAAATTTTATCTGCATATTCTTTTTCCTGACAAAGTGTATCCAATACTATTAGCTTCTACTTTCCTGATTTTCATTTTTGTTTTTTGAAACTACAGAAATGTAAAAATATCTACCAGCATAATATGAGAGATGCCAGGAAAGATGGGTCCTGGCTCCCCTCATGGTACTCATTAATTTACTTAAATCAAAAAATTTTCCTTGTTTCATAGGTTTCAATTTTTCATCTGCTAAATAAGTGTAATGCATGTTGACCTAAAGCACAACTACACCAGACCATGCTTTCAGAATCCCTCACTTCTAGTATCTGTCATAATGGCCTGAGAGAGAGACAGCATATCAAAATGGAGCTCCTGCTTAACCATAGATCTAGCACAAGTCTTACCTACATTAAGTATAAATAAAACAAAATTTGAATTGAAACTACAAAATCAACATTTTCTTTGTTAGAATAAATTTAAATAAAAAGTCACTGTAGCTGTCTTCTCTCTCAAGATTTTCATCTTTTTCTCAGCCTATCAGTTAGCTGATCTATTTAATATTGGTAAAAAATGGAAATGTTATTTTTAAAAATTGAACAAAGAACTGTATATTTAATTACCCGGCTTTCAATTCACTTTTTATTTCTCAAATTATACATTCTCATACATAAATAATACACTAAAAGCAGCAAGTTAATATTCAATCATTTTATAGCCTACTTTTCTCAGAAGTCTGTGAAATACAGATCTCTAAGCAAGAGGAAAGACTCCAGAGTCTTTACACTTCTAGGTGAACTGATTTGTAGGTAAAAGTTCTAAGAATTGTCATTGTCTGATGCCCACTGGCTGCTTGAAATGCCATGAGTTTATGTTATCCATCCTCCAGTGGGGAGTAGATGCAGACATTGGCAACAAAGAAGAGTAATTTTAAAGAGGTCATGAAGATCAAAATCTTTCACTTTGGGAGCAGGGTAATGAGGAAGTGCTAGAACTGAGGCTGCCAGGGCTCCTGTTTTGTCTGTGTGAAAAGCTGTACAGCTTTTGGTTTTGCATCTCCTTTGAAATAAGACATCTCTTAAAAAAAAAACAAACTTTTATTTTAGGTTTGATGGTCCATGTGAAGGTTTTTTACATAAGTGAACTCATGTCATGGGGTTTGTTGTACAAACTATTTCATCACCCAGGTGATGAAATACCCAATATTGGGTATTGTTCAGTACCCAATAATTTTGTTTTCTGCTCTTCTCCCTCCTCCTACCCTCCATTTTCAAGTAGACGCCAGTGTCTGTTGTTCCCTTCTTTGTGATCATGAGTTCTTATTGTTTAGCTCCGATTTTTAAGTGAGAATATGTGGTATTTGGTTTTCTATTCCTCCATTACTTTGCTAAGGATAACAGCCTATTAATGTTACTAGCTCTCAATAAACTAGGTATTGAAGGAATATACCTCAGAATAATAAGAGCCATTTATGACAAACCCACAGCCAACCTCATACTGAATGGGCAAAACCTGGAAGAAGTCCCCTTGAAAACCAGCACAAAACAAGAGGCCCTCTCTCACCACTCCTGTTCAGCATAATCTAGGAAGTCCTAGCCAGGGCAATCAGGCAAGAGAAAGAAATAAAGGGCATCCAAATAGGAATAGAGGAAGTCAAACTATCCCTATTTGCAGATGACATGATTCTATATCTAGAAAACCCCGTAGTCTCAGCCCAAAAGCTCCTTCAGCTGATAAGCAACTTCAGCAAAGTTTCAGGATACACAATCAATGTACAAAAATCACTAGCATTCCTATACACCACCAACAGCCAAACCAAGAGCCTGATCAGGAAAGCAACCACATTCACAATTGCCACAAAAAGAATAAAATACCTAGGAGTACAGCTAACCAGGGAGGAGAAAGATCTCTACAATGAAAATTACAAAACATCGTTCAAAGAAATCAGAGAGGACACAAACAAATGGAAAAACATCCCATGCTTATGGATAGGATGAATCAATTTCATTAAAATGGCTATACTGCCCAAAGCAATCTACAGTCAATGCTGTTCCTATCAAACTACCAATGAAATTATTTGCAGAACTAGAAAAAACTATTTTAAAGTTTGTATAGAACCATGAAAGACCCCGCATAGCCAAGGAAATCCTAGGCATTTCTAATAGACCGCATCTTAGGCACCTGCCGGCAGTGCTTCTCAATGATTTGGTCATTAACCATCTGCCTTTGCTATTTAGACTTGGCTTTCCTATATCTGGCTAACCCCAGAATCTCCAGGATGTTTTTACTTAAATACTGGTTGCCAGTAATCACTGCTAAAATGAGTCTGTGCTAGCAGCTCTAGAATCTGTATTTTTAAACATTTCTCCAGAAGCTGACATAGATAAAATCTCAACATACTGGGTAGAGACTTGAAACACCTGGCTAATCCAGTGCCTCAGAGATGCATATTGCTTTCTTTTCTTGAAGTTGTAAAATTAATATATAAAATTGTAGCAATCTTAGAAAATACAATTTAAAAATCCCATATTACTCATAAAATCAAAGCATAACTATAATTAATTTTATTTTAATTTATCTAATATATGCTCTGTTTCATAAAGAATATATTACACATGTATATAGTATTGTGATATAGGTTCATATTATTGTATACCATTGTCTTATTTAAGATTTAATGAACATTTTCTCATAGCATTAAAAAGTCTTTAAAGATAGAATGCAATAACATTTTTTGATATGTGATTTATGTCATGGCCACTATTTATCATCTACTATAATTATTTTCTCATAAAAATACCATAATTAATGCTTTTAGTTATGAATGTTAGTCTTTTCTTATTTTCATAGGTAGAAAGTCAAATAACTATTTTCATAGGTAGAAAGTCAAATAAAATTAAAGAGCTCTGTGGACCACTGCCAAAGTCCGCACTGAGTTTGTCATTGCACTGAGAATTTAAAAGGTAAGAAAGAAATGGACAAGGTTGTGTATGAAGGTATTCATGAATAGCTAATAGAATCTTAGATTTCTCATTTATAAAGAACAACTACAAAAATATGCATCCTCAGCAAGGATGTATTTCATAAGTTAAAAAAAAAGTTATGGCTGGGTAATGTGAAATTGCGCATGTAACCCCAGTCTTCCTTTCTGCTTTTCCTTAACTGCTCTTTGTGACACCTACAGGCATTTTCAAAAATTTATTGAAAGCTATCTCAAAGATGTCTAATCTTTGACAAATGATAGTTTGAAGTGCATTTGATTATGAATTTTTTTTCTGAGACTAATAATTTCAATAATTCCAGTAGTGTGTTTTATAAATCCAGGTGCATAACTGAAGATAATTGATTTGTATCTTTTATGTAGAAATGAAAACAATTTCAAGTACCTTGTGAAAAATCCTGAGTCAGTACTCATGAGATAAGCTGTCAAGATCAGCTAATCAGCTAATCTCAGCTCTACTGAGAATGTGAAATTTCTTTGCATGGCTTTCTTTTTTCTATTTAAGATTTACTTATATTTGCATTAATCCCTCAATGGCTTATTTTCTGATGATCTTTCTACTTTCAGTGCTTCTCCCAAATAGGATTCTTAATTAAATTGGTGACTGTCTATATACTGTTTTGAGAATGCTAGAAAATGGTTAAGAAACACTAGAATTATAAACTGAAATCTAAATACTGCTAAATCTTTTCTGATTATGAAAAACCTACAGTTGGAATAGTATTCACATAAAATAACTGGTATTAAAAATATTATTTGTCACATCTCAGAGTGGACTAAAAATTTAAAAAGTGACCCTGGAAGAATTTATTTTAGTGATTAGTTTTTAATAATAATTTCTAAGGCAGTGAAGTTGTTTTAACTGGACAATAGAAACAGAGGGTGAGAAGGAAGTAAGAATAAAATGGAAATAACATTTAATCAACATGTGCCTGTTGTGAAAGATAGGCTAGCCGAATGAAGATGGTTCCACTTAATTTCCTGGGAATGGCCTCAGGCTCCAGCAGACTTTGTATATACCCAGGCTGGAATAAGCAGATGAAGGTGTCCTGGATGGGCATCCATCTGCAGCCTTGCTAATTATAAAAGAGAGCTGGTCTTAACTGATGAAATGCTGCAAACACTAACTTTTGACAGTGAGAGAGGATTTTGAAATTAGCAGGGCTACTTTAGTCTTCAACTAAATCTTATCAGGTAGCACAGGACAGTTAAATCATTCTCAGCAAGGCAGCTTTCTGCTCCAAATGTGTGGTTTTCTCATAGTTTTGTCCTTTGAAATAACTCTCTGCAAATAATGGCCTCTACATGTTTGTAAAGAGAGTAGCTCTAGACTATAACTAATTCCTTAGCCTGCTAACTGTACTTACATTACATGAACGAATAGATACATTTTGCAATCAGGTTTTAAAAATTATACACTCATAGGTTTAAAAGGAACTTTCTCGTTTCTCAAGAAAACTAGGAGAATCCGTGTAGTTTGCCTAACGCCAAACAACTAATATGAATCAGAGCTGGTGTTGGAACCCTGGTCTCCTTACCCCAAGTTTATGTAATTTTATCAAACCATACTGCCACCTGCTTCAAGTATTTGATGAGAACAGAATGTCAGTTGCTCCAGCAATTCACAAAATCTTAAAACAACCTTAATGGCTTTCAATGAATGTTGACTTGTATGAATTCAAGATACTATTACCCTGTGATAGAACCCTTATATCACAATACCAAATGCTGATAAAAAATAATGGTAAGTGGACTTTGTTTTAACAGCAGTCCACATTCCATAAATATAATTCTACTAAGACATTTTAAGTTTCATTCTGAATATATATGGCAAATTATTTGCATCTTTTATAGTCTTTCTTCTAAAATATTTCCAATCTAAAATACCTCAAACTTGCTTTCCCCATGTTTGTATATTTTATCACCAACACTTTGTATGCCTCCTAATGATTTACGTGATTTTGATTCCTGCAGCTCTGTGTTCACACTGAAGAAAACGGCAAGGATTTTACACTACATTTCCAAAATATTTATTCCTTTAGAACTTTGTTCTTGTCCCCTTGCCCCTACATTCATTTATTTATCAGTTGCTCTTATTTCACAGACATGTATTATTGCCTGTTTTTCAAAATAATGAAGAAATGAGCAGTTGTGTAACATAAGGCACATCTGCTTCAGAACAAGGGTTTAACATTTCTCTCACTATTACAATTAATATAATAAATCAATTAACTTGAAATCTCTTAATGTGTTCTATATATTTTTAAATTTATTTGCAAATTCTGTATCATATGGTATTTACACATTATATGGTATTAAGTTAGAGAGCCTCTTATAGTGAGACCCAAAGTCTCACTGTCTATCTCTTAGTAAGACAAACTGGGGAAATACATTAAGTATATAGGGCTCATGAAGTTACTATTTAACTTATCAAACCAGTAATACGACGGTACATTCAGGAGTTTTATGGGAAGAAATTGCCGAAATCTATCACTTAGCAACAACAGTTTCTCACTGAATAACTTGTTATGTTGAGAAAAATAAGGATTGTTATTATGTTTTCTAGTACAATGCTTTTCATGTCAAGCAATAATAGTAAACATTCAAATAGTTGTATCCAAATAATATATATTAGTATAATCAGTCATATTAAACTACTTTTTTCAGTCATACTAAAGCCCTCCCAGTTTCCCAATTATTTTTTGACTGCTCTGCAGGGCCACTATCATGACAAATTGTGTCCACATATGTATGAGATTGTTTCTGAACTCTCTAGTCTGTGTCACTGGACTATGTTTCTATCCTTGCACAATTATCATAGCACTTTTTAAAACCACACATTTATAATGAAACTTTGTGTTGTGTTTCCCAATTTTCCACAGTCTCTCTTGTATTCAAGCCCTATCAGCTGCTTGAATATCACCCACAGATCACCCCTCCAATGCCGTCTAGTCAAGCTGGCTCTTATTCATACTTTATGCCTCAGCAACAATTTAGCTCTTCTAGCAAGTTGTACTAATTCCTTATTAACTATCTGGAATGACTTTACCAAAAGAGATGTCAGGCCACTATTATGATGAATTATTTGAAATTAGAGAAATCTAAATAAATAGGGAAAATATGTGACATTTATGGATTTTAAGGTTTATATCATCAAAAAGATTTGCTTCCCCAAACACGATTTATAAGCTAAATGCAGTTCCAAGAAAAATCTCGTTTTTTTTTTCAGAGAAACTGAAATGCTAATTCTTAAATTTATATAAAAATACAGAAATAATAATCAAGATAGTTTTGAAGAGAAAAAAGTTATAGCACTTAAACTACCAAAACACAAAGCTTCATTATAAACATATGATTTTAAAAAGTGCTATGACAATTGTGCAAGGATAGAAACATAGACCAGTGGCAGAGATTAGAGAGTCCAGAAACAATCTTATACCTATGTGGACACAATTTGTCATGATAGTGGCCATGCAGAGCAGTCAAAAAAGAATAATATTGTCAAGATGAAACAAAATATCAACATCAGCCCTTTTCTCATAATGATAAACAAAAATCAATTAAACATGTTTTTTAGCTGTAAAAAAAGAACTGTACGGCTTTCCTGACTTTAGGATAGGCGTAACTTTCCTAAACAGGATATAAAAAATAGTAACTATAAATAAAATCATTGATAAAATAAACTATACTAAAATTAGAAACTCCTTTTCATCAAAAGACACAATTTGGAGAGTATAAAGGCAATTTACAGAATTAGAAAATATTTAAAATACTGAATATAATTAGCAAAGGACTTGTATCATGAACAATAAAAAAAAGACTTCTACAAATCAAGAAGGAAAAGACAATAACTCTAACAGACAATGAGCAAGAGACCAGAAGAGGATATCCAAATTACCAATAAATGTATGAAGAGGCTCTCAATGTTATTAAAATAAGAGAAGCACAAATTAAAGTCACCATGCTATATCTGGACACATTCATCAGAAAGGGTAAAATCAGAGAGATTGACAACACTAAGTTTTTGGCAATGATGTGTGGCAAGTAGACCTTTCACATGCAGCTGATAGAAGCATAAAAAGGTACAACCCCTTAAGAAAAAATATGTGTAGCTTTCTAGTACAGCTAAAAATACAGTACAGCTGGATATGTATATACATATTTAATGTACATAAATATGTATGTATATGTATCCACAGAAATGCCATGGAAAAATTGTTGCCATAAGTTGTTCACAGTTGTTTCATTATTACCTTTTAATGCCTTAAGGATCTGTAGTATTGTCCCCTCTTTGATTTCTGATACCTTCTCTCCTTTTTCTCTCTCTCTGTTTCTCTCTCTCTCTCTCAATATTTCAGAGCAACTGCTTTACTATAAGCTTCTCCAAAATTCCTTGTGTCTTACCTCGTTTCTCTCTGGCTTAGCTCTTTATTATACAGACCCAGGTAGCTTCTGCCTTGTTCAGTGTTCCTTTTTCTCTGCTTCCCAGATTCTTCATAATCATGAAAGTTTCCGGGTTTTACCCTGCAAGTAGGAAACCTCATCCTTAGAAATCAGGGAATTACAAAAATTCACAACTGAAGATTTCTTTATCCTGTTTTATATTTAGACTAACATGGCAAATTTTCCTAATAAAATTAATGTATGGAAAGAGTAACAACTGAAAACAGCCATCAAACAATCTTTAAACTTTTTGACAAATTTGGGAAGTAAAATCTACAGAAAGGAAAAAAAAAGGTCATGGAAATTTTAATGGGGAACGTGACTTTTTTTGGTGGCAGATGAGCAGAATGCAGGACTTTATAGAGTAAAGAAAAGGAAAGAACCCAGTATTAGATAAATGAAGAAGAGGACCCAATAGGGAAAAAGTAAACATTTTCTTTTCCAGTTTTTCCTGTGCAAAGCTTTTTCTTACCTCCAAATGCTTAAAAAGAGTCTTGTGAAGAGAGAGAATAGCAATAATTTTTCATGGTTTAGCTGGCTTTGTTTGCTTTGTTTGTAGCCTAATTACTCAGAAGGGAGAATGAAATTTTGTTTAAGTGACAGGTATATCATGTTAAACTATTAAGTCATCAAAATAAAGGGTTAGAACATAGAGATGATCATAGAAAGTTTGCATTTAAAGTGTTTATTTTTTATTTTCTATAAACTGTTTTACTAACATAATTTTTAAAAAAGTACTTTGGTTTTTCTCTTTCATTGCAGTTCTTATTTTCTTATAATAGCTTAGCAATACTCAGGATTTCTAAATCACGAAGCTTCTTTTGATAGCACAGCATAGTAATTCCCCTTCATTAATACTGAGTCTTAATTATTTGCAACATTCACATATGGCACTTTCAACATGTTTCTGTTCATTCATGACTCATTCTATCAGGTCAAGTATGAGTCTAAAAACCACTAGAATTAAGCCATAGTAGAAATTCAATAACAATAACTTCCCCCAGAAATGGAAATAGGCACGTAGAGGTTATGTTACAAGCCTTGAAGAAGTTGTGTATTGGTGGAGAGAAGAGAATTAAAATATGCACTCAAAGTAATGATTATGGTGTGATAACATGACACCTAATCTCCCACAGAGGGGAAAAAACATTAAATGCCTTCATATTACTATAGTGCTCATGATTAACAGCTTTCGATATGAATGTTCTCCGATAGCAAGTTAAGCAATTTAAAGCTAGAGTAATTTTGGAGGAAGATCTCAATGGCAAACTCTGGCAAAGTCCCAAGAGTGCTTTATATTATTTTGTATGGTACAATAATTCAGAAAAAAACTTAATAACCTCAGGGTTGGATTTCAATAATTTTAATTTGTTTTAATTTACAAAGCAAAAATGAATGTGTACATAAACATTCTGGGTAAATAAGCTCTTCTAAAACTATTAATGCTATTAACATTATATATTGCATCTGTTAGCATAATAAAAGTTTGGATTCATTTTTATGATCCAATATATGAGATCATTTATTTAGTCATTACCAAAGAATTTATTGTATAGCAACTATGGCAAAGTTTTTGTTTGAGGAAGTGAATGTAAAGATTCATAAAATACATTTTATGCTCTCAGGAGTCAGTCTATTATATTGGTTTGCAATTTTGTAGTCATTAGTGCTGTTTACTATTATTCTAGACAAATAGTAGGATAGAACTTCTGAGATTCCTTGGAGTTAGGCATGGACTTGCAACTTGCTCTCACTAATAAAATGTAAGATGGAGTGTCTTGTGTTACTTGTATGTGAGGACTGTTCCTTTACTCATATATATATGCACTTTAAGTTCTGGGTTACATGTGCAGAACGTGCAGTTTTGTTACACGGGTATACATGTGCCCTGGTGGTTTGCTGCACCCATTAACCCGTCACCCACATTAGGTATTTCTCCTAATGTTATTCCTCCCCTGACACCCCACCTCCTGACAGGCCTCAGTGTGTGATGTTCCCCTCCCTGTGTCCATGTGTTCCCACTGTTCAACTCCCACTTATGAGTGAGAATATGTGGTGTTTGGTTTTATGATCTTGTGATAGTTTGCTGAGAATGAGGGTTTCCAGCTTCATCCATGTCCCTGCAAAGGAGATGAACTCATCCTTTTTTATGGCTGCATAGTATTCCATGGTGTGTATGTGCCACATTTTCTTAATCTAGTCTATCATTGATGGGAATCTGGGTTGATTCCAAGTCTTTGCTATTATGAATAGTGCCACAATAAACATACATGTGCATGTGTGTTTATAGTAGAATGGTTTATAATCCTTTGGGTATATGTCCAGTAATGGGATTGCTGGGTCAAATGGTATTTCCAATTATAGATCCTTGAGGAACCACCACACTGTCTACCACAATGGTTAAACTAATTTACACTCCCACCAACAGTGTAAAAGCGTTCCTATTTTTCCACAACAGCATCTGTTTTTTCCTAACTTTATAATGATCGCCATTCTAACTGGTGTGAGATGGTATCTCACACCAGTGGTTTTGGATATGCATTTCTCTAATGACAAGTGATGGTGAACATTTTTTCACATGTCAGTTGGCTACATAAATGTCTGCTTTTGAGAAGTGTCTGTTCATATCCTTTGCCCATTTTTTGATGGGGTTGTTTGATTACTGCTTGTAAATTTCTTTAAGTTCTTTGTAGATTCTGGATATTAGCCCTTTGTCAGATGGATAGATTGCAAAATTTTTCTCCCATTCTGTAGGTTGCCTGTTCTCTCTGATAATAGTTTCTTGTGCTATGCAGAAGCTCTTTAGTTTAATTAGATCCCATTTGTCAATTCTGACTTTTGTTGCCATTGCTTTTGGTGTTTTAGACATGAAGTCTTTGACCATGCCTATGTCCTGAATGGTATTGCCCAGGTTTTCTTCTAGGATTTTTATGGTCCTAGGACTTACGTTTAAGTCTTTGATCCATCTTGAGTTGATTTTTGTAAAAGGTGTAAGGAAGGGGTCCAGTTGGCTGAATAGGAACAGCACCGGTCTGCAGCTCCTTTACTAAACATGGCAACAATTAAAGTTCCAAATAGGAATGCTTTATCAGCCTGGATCCTTGATTAGAACAATACAAAGCATGGCCCTCTGACACCCTAATCTAATCCTTGATTAGAACAATATCAAGCAGAGCCCGCTGCCATCCCAAGATGGTCATGAAATCCAAGCAAGAGATAAATTAACATTCGCTACTTTCAGGTTTAAATTTTATTGCTGCAGTTGCTATTATAACATAGTTCAGTATATTATTATTTTTTTCTTTTTTAACTAAGTTGTTATACTATAAGTAGCCTCCTCTGTCGTCACGGTGGTTCTATCTATGAAATAATCTGTGTTCTAGGTTCTATGGACATGGATCAGGGCCATGTCCATACACACACAGGTGGGGAAAGAGAAGGCATAGGCTTCCTGCTAGGGAGGGAGTGGAGCTATGTGGGTAGTTGACAATCTGGGAACAGTATGCAACTAGGAGAGATTGAATATGGAACAAGGCACAAAACAAACAGATGTCAAAGGGAGCCTGAGTCACCAGAGAAAACCGAGGACTGAAGAAGAGATTGAAAATGTATTATAATTACAGGAGAGATTCAGGACTCCAAGAGCTAAGAGGATGAGGAGGGAGAGGATGTAGGATCAGACAGAATGAGGAGAAGCTAGTGCAAGTTGTGCACAGAAGTATTAACATCTGTATCAGCTAACATTTATTGAGCATTTATTACATGCCAGACATTTTGCTCAGCATGTGCCATATTAACCTCATTTAACCCTTATAACAACCTTATGAGTTAAGCACTATTATTTCTCAAACTAAAAATAAATAAATTAAAAATCAGAAAATTTGAATAATTCATCTAAAATCATAGAACTTTTAAGAGAAGCCAGGTTTCAAATCATTTTAGTGTTTTTCCTCAGTCAGTACTAATAACTGCAAGTGTTATATTTTCTAAATTAAAATGACAAGAAAGAAATCAAAGGACTTTCTATTACTAAGAATTGTAGAAAGACCTCATTTTTTTTTGTATTTGCTCAGATTTCAGGTTTCAAGACTCTCATTCTCATTTCATATTTCTCTATCTAATTTAGTTCCCACCGGCTTCTTATACCAATTCTACCTTTACTGGTATTTGTGTAAGACAACGGTATTCAAAGAATCATTGTTCTTGAGGAATTGTTGACTTGTACTTGCTCAGCCTGAACTGCAGAATCTGATTGTAACAATCAGGTGGAGGCCATGACATTTCATGGTCTTTTATAACTCAGAAAGTTATAAAGGAAGGAAAAATAATAATAGTTGCTGAAAAGGCTAAATTTACTCTTGAAAAGAGAAGTATATACATTTTTACCTCTTTATTTATAAATAATAATTATTTTTTACATTGGCATTTCTGATATTGGTGCCTGTTTTTGTTGCTGCTACACTTGATTTTCCTCAACTACTCTACTACAGTATAGTTTGTTGCCTTGTGTATCTGTAAGTCCATTTCTGCTTCAGGTAGTTATTACAGAGCCTTACATTTTATACATTTTCTTACTTTTAATATTAAGCATTTGATAATTGACTTCTTTGGAAGATATTGTTTTCAAATATACTCTCATTCCTCAGCAGCACAAATAGTTGATAGTAAGCCATTGAATGCCTACAATATATGGAGTACCCATGCAAAATGTTTGCTGCAGCTACCTAGGTTTCTCTTTTTTGTTTGGTTTCTTGTTTTTGTCTTTGAATCTATGTTTCAGCAATAGGAAGGGTCATAAGACTTGTTTAGTTTGACATGTAGAAAAGAAAACCTTCTGAGTTGATATAAAAATTTAGTAATTCTCTCTTGAACCCAGGAGGCAGAGGTTGCAGTGAGCCGAGATCACACCACTGCACTCCAATCTGGGCTACAGAGCGAGACTCAGTCAAAAAAAAAAAAAAAGTTAATGATTCTATATTATTTTCAAATTTCACTGGTAATCTGTTTTTCACCTTAAGATTTCACAACCCAAAATTTTGCTATGTAATTATGTCAGGACAAGTATGTGTTTGGAATACAGCAGCACCGCTTTGAACAGGGATGGTAAATGAGATCCATTTACCAAGCCAGTGTTAGTAATTTGGGAGTGACTACCTTGCCCAGCCTCAAAAGAAAATGAGTACAAAAATCCATTACATGTCTGCCACAGTCGTAGGATGGAAAATGACAACTTGCATGCACTGCCATTTCTCAAATACATTTGGGATATGGTAATATTAATTTATAAAGAAAATCCCTTTCTCTTAATTTCTGTTTTAAACCTTTTTTAAAATTGTTTAAAAGAACTTTAAAGTTATATATAATATATCCTCATTTTGAAATATACAACTTGATATTTTAATTTAACCACAAAAACAAGGAAAAGAAAAAAGCCCTACACCTATAAGAAAAACAGAAGTAAAGGAAATGTTGGGTGAAGTGTCTGCATCAATCTCTGGCCAGACTTACTGCTATTAATAGAGAAGTTCTAAGCCAATTATCATCCTGGTATAGGAAGCTAACTCTCGATCCATTTGTCAGCCGCAGCAGAGTGTGCTGCACAAAATTCTCCGATTCTTCCATGTTCCAAAAAAAGAAAAGAAAAAAAAATCCGTTTGATGAACACAAGAAAAATCCTTGCCAACAACAGTAACAAAGGGTGTTATCTGTCTTCTACTACTATTCATTGATTCTTATGATATCAGATGAATCATGTCATTTTGCTCAAGTATAATCTCTTCATTTCCTATTTTTATTCTCGGTGACATTCTGATTAGCACTGATGCTAGCTCTTGCAATGGAATAATATATTTATTACAACAATCAATATGAAATAAGTAGGATAAGCCCATGCAGAGTTGATAGTCTGTGGCAGGCTCTCAGATGTAAATCATTAATATAATTAATATGAAATCAATTTGAGAAACACACTATAATTTGCTGTGTAAGTCTTTTAATTATTGTTTTTTTTCTTTTGGAATAAAAACAACTAAATGTTCACTATCTCATTTCATAAATGATGTTCTCATTGAACTCATCAATAAGTTCTCAGATGATAAATATCAAATGATCTTAGTGAGAAACAAACAACTGTTCAGTATTGGAAGCATCCCAAAAAAGTATTTTATGTGATTTAAAACTGACAATATTCTTTCACCAAAGAACAAAGATTAGGCACTTTTCTTTAGGAAATTGTTTGCTTTAAAAGTACTTAATTTTTAGTGCATGTTTCATTTACCTTTGACCATCAATCTAATCAAATTTGGGTTCGAATACTAGGCATGTGACCTAGGGTTGTTCCTTAACCTTTCTGAGTCTTAGGTTTTGCATTCATCAATGTGTATCTCGTAAGGTTTTTGTGAGAATCAAAATAATGCAAGAATATAAAATAACAGAATATAGCTGGATAATTGACTGCATAGATAAGCTCTGTAAATGAATAGACCTGGCTTTGACCTAGAATTCATCACTTAATAACTGTATAGACTGGATGTGTAGCTTGTATAAAAAACCTTAGTTTTTTCACTGGCAAAATGAGAATAATAATAGTACCTACCAACAGGGTACGATGTTTCTGAAATAATGCATGCAAAATACTCAGTGTGGTGCCATGTGCACAGTCTTTGAATCAATGCTTGCTATTAACAGTTTTGTTGTAGAAATCAAAATATAATAGATGTTCTTTTTTTAATTTTTAAATTCCTTCTTCATCATTCATCTGCCTTGGGAATGCCCAGCTTCAGCCCAAGATTTATTTCTTTCCATTATTTCTTCATACTGATCTTACAAAGCTCCACTTTCTTGTCATCAATTTTCTTTTCAGTTGTCAGTGACCTCCCCACCTCTCACACCCATATGTCTAATACATTATATCTAAGCTCTAGGAGATAAAGTTTTGCGTTGTCCCAGTGGCTTTGGTAGCATCCTGCATATAGTATGTAAAGAATAAGGCTTTGGAGAAACATAATTTACTTTAAGCCTTAACTTTTTTCCATTTGTAAGAGAAAAATACTATTAATACATATGATGTAGGTTTCTGAACTGTTGGAATAAGATAACAAAGCTCTTAACACAGTATTTGGTGCATTGCATGTGTTTGGCAAAAGGTAGCTAATTTTACTCTTACTCCTTAACAACTCCAATTTTAGAAAGTGTCTCCTTATATTTCTTCAAGGTTTGCCTAACTCTTTTACCTGCTCTTTGGTTTTACAGATATCATGTGAAGCAACATTGAGTTTTTTATGTCCCTTTAGATTGAACAGTTCTTCAAAAGGTGATTTCCTAATAAAAATGTTGAAATAGCACAATATATTTGGTTTTAACTATGGAACAAAATACTATTTGTATCAATAAAATAGAATTTCCTCTCCAATAATTTATGACATTTTATAAAGATAAATATATACCTCCCAGTCAAGATTACTGATCAGTAATAATTTGAAGGAAATCACTAATGAAAAAATATAGGCAAATGGGAGAAGTCTGTCTAGAGAGGAGTATTATTCTCATGTGTGTTACCTCTGCAGTTCAACACTTTGTCCAGGCAGTTGTATTTAGAACCACTGTGTCTAGCAAATATAGCAAAAGCAGGGAAGATTTCTTAAAATATAATGCAAGCAGCATGTACCAACTGTCATTTTTTCAATTTCCACAAATTCCTGAAATAAACCTTAAAATATACAGAAAACACCACAGCATGAAATTATTCACAAGGATTTGTTTTCACAGCTCCTTTAGAGAACAGGAGGATGTTTTAACAGTTGGGAATCCCCAGAGATCCACTATGTGTTTTCTTTGCATCTTTATATCAAAAGGCCAGAAGTAGGGTAAACCAAGTAAGGTACCTACAGTGTGAAATTTAAGGGACAATTGCTCTCATCTTGTTTCTTGGAGTTATACTGATATACTGATTATCATTGATGGGCATTTATAAAATCTAACTGGTAGACTTGCTATTTTCTTCTTTGGAGGCAATTTATTATCATACAAATTTGTATGTCCCTCAAGCATCATTTGCACTTATGTTCCTTGAGGTAAAACCAACAGAGCTCCCCTGAAAAATGCTACCTCCCTTCTCCCCTTCGTGCTACAATTCTGCATATTTTTTACATTCCTATTAGGATCTGGTGACTTTGAAGTTAAACAAAATAATACTAGTGATGACAAATATGTTTTTAATAGTTTATGCTAGCCACTCTTTAAAACACTATGCATATTTTGACATTTAATTTTCTTAACAACACTATGCATTAAGAATAATTATCACCCCCATTTCAATATGTTGCATGTAGGATAAGTAACTGCCCAAGGTCATGTGTCCACAAGGGGCAGGTTTGTTACGGCATCTGTGCTCTGAATCATGAAGCTATATTGCCTCTTAAAATACGCCTTTAAAAAAATCGGTTGTTGTATTACACTAAAGCATTATGGTTTGTCTTAGTATTTTTTAGCTGCATGTTTATGCTATATATTGAGTTTTATTGATGTTACCGTTGCTTGCTGCTGTTGCTTTTTTCTCTTTTTTCTTTTCCTCCATTCGAGTGATTATTCCACCCTTGCTTGGGTCTCATGGCTAAGATATTTTAACTATATTGAAGTGAATCCAAGTTCTGGAGTTTAAACCTTGTTTTTTAATAGGTATTATTGCTTGAAACCTCAAGAGGTCAGAAGTAAGCACTTCCCAGAAATCACTCATACATAATAGTCCAGACAGGGTAGTTTAAACATAGAGTTTACAAATGCTTGTACTATGAAATTTTTAACTATATCTATACCAGTGAAGCATGAAAAATTATATATTTCTGTGGGAACTTTTCTTTGATTTTATTTATGGGAAAAGTCCAAAAACAAGAAAGTTCTTAAGATTAATTTGGAATTTTTCCAAATTTTTTTTAAGGCAAGAGAAAGTATTACAAGGAAATTAAACAACTCATAAAATGTCTACCTGTGTAGTTATTCATTCATTCAACCAACTTTTATTTATATAAACAGGTAAAGTTTTAAATTTTGACTCATTAATTAGTAGCTATGTGACCTTGGGCAAGTGGCTTAGTGATTTAAGTTTTTATAAGATAGAAATATAAAATAAAGCTGCAGGTGCAAATGTGCACATGAACCCCAGTGGCCCCAGCCCCCTCCCCCCTCCAGCACTGTCACTGCTCCTGTCAATGCCCACAAAGAGGCTGGCAGCCCCTGGCCCACCAGTGCCCTACCCTAGCCGATGAGTGTACACCCCACCACGCTGCCACTGTTGTTGATGTAAGCAAACAAACATGGATCTCAATGCCACTGCCCAGTGAAGTGTTTTGGCTTTTACAACCCATTGTAGTGCTGTGGCCAACAGTCTTGGAACACCTAGATCCTGCCAGCACAGCAGGTTCCCAACCTTGAGGGGTCAGAGAACCAAGCTTGGAGACCAATACCAGCTCCACAGAGTTAGAAAGGTTCCCAACCATGAGGGGCTAGAGAACAAAGCCAGGGGACCAATATCACCTCCCCAGAGTTAGAACATGCAGTCCTGCAGAAAATATGATTCTATACTTAGAAAACTTCATAGTGTCTGCCCAAAACATCCCTGATCTGATAGAAAACTTCACCAAAGTTTCAGAGTACGATATCAATGTACAAAAATCAGTAGCATTCCTGTATAACAACATCAAGCTGAGAGCCAATCAGTAATGTAATCCCAATAACAATAGCCACAAAAAGAATAAAATACCTATCAATATAGCTAACAAGGGAGGTGAAATAGCTCTACAATGAGAATTAAAGAACATTACTCAAAGAGGTCAGAGATGACACAAACAAATACAAAAACATCGTATGATCATGGATAGAAAGAATCAATATTGTTAAAATGGCCATACTTACTAAAGCAATTTACAGATTTAATGTGATTCCTATTAAACTAACAATAGCATTATTCACATAACTAGAAAAGTCCATTTTAAAATTTATATGAAACCAAAAATGAACCCAAATAGCAAAGGCAACCCTAAGGAAAAAGAACAACACTGGAAGCATCACATTACCTGACTTCAAACTGTACTATAAAGCTATAGTAACCAAAACAGCATGGTAGTGGTACAAAAGCAGATATATAGACCAATGGAACAGAATAGAGAGCCCAGAAATGATGTCATACACCTACAACAATCCTGATCTTTGACAATGTGGACAAAACAAGCAATGGGGAAAGTACTCCCTATTCAATAAATGATTCTGGGATAACTGGCTAGCCATATGCAGAAAATTGAAATGGAACCCCATCCTTTCACTATATACCAAAATCAATGCAAGAGGTATATAAAACCTAAAACTATAAAATCCCTGGAAGATAACCTAGGAAATACCATTCTGGAAATAGGACATTCTGAGAATGTAAATTAGTTCAGCCATTGTGGAAAGCAGTGTGGCAATTTCTCAAGGAATTTAAAACAGAATTACCATTCAACCCAGAAATCCCATAATCAGTTTTCAAAAGAAGACATACACGTGGTCAACAAGCATATGAAAAATTCTCACTATCACTAATCATTAGAAAAATGCAAATCAAAACCATGATGAGATACCACCTCACATCAGTCAGAATGGCTATTAATAAAAACTAAAAAAATAACAGATGCTGGCGAGGTTGCAGAGAAAAGGGAATGCACGCATATACACTGCTTGTGGGAATGTAAATTAATTCAGCCATTGTGGAAAACAGTTTGGCAATTTCTCACAGAACTTAAAACAGGATTACCTTTCGAGCCAACAATCCCATTATGAAGAATATACCCCAAGGAATATAAATCATTCTACTTTAAAGACACATGCATGTGTATGTTTATTGCAGTTGTATTCACAATAGGAAAGATATGGAATCAACTTAAATGCCCATCAATGGTAGACTGGATAAAGAAAATGTGGTACATATACACCATGTAATACTACACAGCCATAAAAAAGAATGAGATCATGTACTTTTTTTATTATACTTTAAATTTTAGGGTACACGTGCACAACGTGCAGGTTAGTTACATATGTATACATGTGCCATGTTGGTGTGCCGCACCCAATAACTCATCATTTAACATTAGGTATATCTCCTAATGCTATCCCTCCCCCCTCCCCCCACCCCACAACAGGACCCAGTGTGTGATGTTCCCCTTCCTGTGTCCATGTGTTCTCATTGTTCAACTCCCACCTATGAGTGAGAACATGTGGTGTTTGGTTTTTTGTCCTTGCGATAGTTTGCTGAGAATGATGGTTTCCAGCTTCATCCATGTCCCTACAAAGGACATGAACTCATCAGGTTTTATGGCTGCATAGTATTCCATGGTGTATATGTGCCACATTTTCTTAATCCAGTCTATCATTGTTGGACATTTGGGTTGGTTCCAAGTCTTTGCTATTGTGAATAGTGCTGCAATAAACATACGTGTGCATGTGTCTTTATAGCAGCATGTTTTATAATCCTTTGGGTATATACCCAGTAATGGGATGAGATCATGTTCTCTGCAGCAACATGGATGGAGCTGGAGGCCACTATTCAAAGCAAACTGACACAGGAACAGAAAACTAATCATCACATATCCTCCCTTATAAGTGGCAACTAAACACTGAGTACATAGGAACACAAAGAAGAAACAAAAGACACCAGTGACTACTTGAAGGTGGAGGATGGGAGGAGGGTGAGGATTGAAAAACTACGTATCAGGTACTATGCTTATTCCCTCGGTGATGAAATAATCTCTACATCAAACCCTCATGACATGTAGTTTACCCAGGTAACAAACCTGCACATGTACCCCTGAACCCAAAATAAAAGTTAAAAAAATGTAATAGTACAAAATAAAATAAAATAGAAATAGCATATCTCTTAAAACATAACCTGGGTCACTAAATGAGGAAATGTATAAAAAGTACATAGTACATTACTAAAATTGGTCTTCTCATTTATTGTGGCTTTCTCTCTTAATCTACCCAGAATTCTGCTGCCACATGAATAACTTAATAGTGTTAAATCCATCCATCTTTGTGGTAGTTATTTATTGTTGCATAACAAATAATGTTCAAATTTGTCACCCTAAAAACAACAAACATTTATTATTCACATAGTTTCTGAGAGTCAGCAATCTGGGAGAAATTTTGCAGGGCAGTTATAGTTCAGGGTCTCTCATGTGGTTGCAATCAAGGTGTTAAGTGGGCTATAGTGTCTGAGACTTGATTGCAGCTAGAAGATGTGCTTTCAATCTTAGCTGCATGGCTGTTGGCAGGAGGCTTCTGTTCTTTATCATGTGTGCCTCTCCATAGGGTTTATGACATGGCTTCCCAAGTGTGAGGGATGAGCGAGGGAGACAAAAAAATGAAAGAGAGAGAGCAAGATTGAAATCATAGTATGTTTTATAATCTAATCTTGGAAGGGGTATATATCACTTCTGCCATATTCAGTTAGTTACAAAGACAAAATTGTAGTACACTATGAGGTTGGGGAGGGTACCATAAAATTGTATGTATACCAGTAAGCTAGAATCATCGTGGGCTATCTCGGAGGCTGGTTACCACAATCATCATTCCCCCATTAACAAAACTTTAAAAGCCTCTCTTGTTTTTGTGAATTAAGTTTGAATTATTTATTCTGATTTCCCACTACTTTGAGAAAGATACTTGAAACCAATTATCTTGCCTTCCCACACCCATATCTGGTCTTGTTTCCTATGGTTCTGCTCTATAAGATGCATGCTAGTTCCTAAGCAAATCACAACACGCACTCCATGCTTTTGCTTACTCCTTTTCTGTTAAACTGCCTATCATCTTTTCCCCAGAAACTGAAACTCTCCCCACTCATTCCAAGTCCAGTCTAAATCCTATCCTCTCCATAATAACTCTCTTATTCTTACAATGGATTATTTTGCTCTTTTGGAATTCCAAGTGTCATTTTTATAAACTTCTTCAATGGCAATTATCTTATGCTGTATAATATTCCAGTATTAAATTCTTCTCCAGTCTTCATGAATGGATGAAGTGAGGTGAGGTGAAGTTATAAAACCTCATCTTTGCTTCCCCTGCAGTGTCAAGCACAGTGTGTAGTAGTTGTCAATTCCCTTTACTTTTACCAACAGATGGACAGGTAGCAGGCTCATTTGGTTAATTTTAATGGTGTCAATTTGGTTATAATTTCGAATGGCAATCATCACATTTCATTGTGAATAATTGTGTTAAAATGTCTCGTAATGGTATACACTTAGGCAGAAGGCAGTGAAGAGCAAAGAATAGCATTAATTCTCTTTATTCTACATTGCATATTTTCTAAGTATAAATATCAGTAGGACAATTTGACATATTAAAAAATTTCCCTCATATTTAGGACTACTCTGTTAGAAGTAGAGTTCAGTTTCATAGTTTTTTTAAGGTAAACGTAAAAACAAAAACCGGTACAACTTTTGGGGATTTTCAGTTAATATTAATACCATAAGGTGGTGGGCATGCCAGGGCAAAGTGATCAGATATTGCTTTCTTGTTTTCCACTTTCTTATTTTAGTGCTTTTTATAATAGAATAAGCATAAAATAGACCATCACATATCATTTTATACTTATCTCTGGAGAAAAAAAAATAGTACTAGGCAAATGCTGTATTTCACATGCTGCTTTAAGTTTAAAGAATTTGGCATGCAGTTTCAGACAAAATGTAATAAAGATATGATTATAGAGAAACGTAGCTTAGATATTTCAAAATATAAAACAGTTTACATTACTGAAGCCTATGTTATTATTGGATCTTAAAAGGATAAAAGATTTTTTGTATCTAAAGGAGATATATTTTCTTTATTCAATAATATGTTTATAAGCTAGTCTGCTTCCTGCATTGTAGCATTAAAAACAATCTAGGAAGTTCTTTCTCCACCTAACTCAGAGACTTGGCAATTTTTCCAAGTATATTCTGTATGTGACTGTTTTCCTGCCTCTGTATACTGAAACAGACTAAAAAGTGTTTTTCAGATTATCCCTAAACTGGCATTGAACCTCAACAAATCGCTGAGGTATCTGTCTCTAACCTTCCTGTATTAATAAGAGCACCTGCTCTGACCCAGACATTCTGCATATATTGTTTCATTTAATTTTTCTCATAATACTAGCATGCGCCAGGATTATAACTCCTATATCTTAGACAACAATACTGAGTTTCATAAAAGACTATTAAAATTAAAAATAATATTCCAATTAGACAAGGGGAGAGATACTGATGATGAACTAATGAAGATACTTATGAAGAAGTGAAGGAAAACAGCTATTTCTTTACCTATATTTAATTTCAATTGGTCCTGGAAATTTTATGTTGAAGCTGAACCTTTTGTCAGAAATTTAAGAAACAAAACACACTTGTATTTCACTATTAGATATCTACGCACTTCAGGTGACCACATCAAAAGTCTTACTCCATATGAAAGGACTGGATATAATAGAATACAATCAAAATTTAATTTTATATTCCATAGTCACAGATCTTTAGCTCCAGTCTGATGGATCCCTTTAATGAACATTTTACTTCCTATACTCCATCTCAGTATCTGCTTCTGAAAATTCAGTTAGTCAAAATGGGTAATGAGCCAATGATTACAGAACTGACTTGTCCAGCTCTTAGCAAGTACTTCCCTTTAATCAGTGTGAAAAACAGATCTCTAAAACCTCCCCTATTATTGAGATATAATTAACATACTGTATACTTAACTCATTTCTAGTGTTCAATTCTATGATTTCCATTAAATTCATAGAACCACAATCAATTCATAGAATTACAATCAATTTTAGATCAGTGCCATCATCCCAAAAGAAACTTCGGACTCTTTAGTTATCATTCCCCTACTTCCCCCATCCCCAACTCCCCTAGTTGTAGGCAATCATGAATCTACTTTCTATATAAGATTGACCTCTTCTGGACTTTTCATATATATGAAATAATACAACACAGTCTTTTGTGACTGGCTTCTTTCACTAAGCATAATGTTTTATAGGGTCATCCAAGTTAAGCATGGTTCTTCATTCATTCTTATTGCTGAGCAATATTTCATTGTATGGATGGATACACCCCATTTTTTAATCCATTCATCAGTTGATTAACATTTGGGGTGTTTCTACTTTCTGGCTACTATGAATAATGATGCTATGAATTTGTACAAGCTTTGTGTGAACGTATTTTTTCATTTCTTTGGGGAATATATTAGTTGGTGCAAAAGCAATTGTGGTTTTGCCATTATTTTTAATGGTAGAAACCACAATTACTTTTGCACCAACTTAATACATAGGCGTGAAATTGCTAGGTCATATAGCAACTCTGTGTTTAACTTTTTGGGGAACTGCCAGGCTCTTTTCCACAGCAACTATGCCATTTTACATTCCCACTGGCAGTAGATGAGGGTTTCAATTTGTCTACATCAACAGCAACTTTTTCTACAGCAACTGTGTCATTTAACATCCCCACTAGCAGTGTATGAGGGTTTCAATTTCTCTACATCCTCATCAATGCTTGCTATTTTCTGTCTTTTCGATCATGACATCTTAGTGGATATGAAGTGGTATCTCATTGTGGTTTATATTTTCACGACACTGATCGCTACTGATGTTGACCATCTTTTCATGTGTCTAATGGTTTATATATATATAAAGATCTCTCTATATTTATAACTCTGTACATATATAAATCTTCTTTGGGCAAATGTCTGTTCAAATTGCTTGCCCATTTTTAATTGGCTTGTATTTTATTTCAAGTTTTCTATTTTCTTAACCACTAGATTACTGGGGATAAATTGTCCTTTTATTATTGAGTTGTATGGACCATTTGTATATTCTAGATGCTTTTCTAAGATACATGATTTGTAAACATTTTCACCCTTTTGTGGGTTGTCTTTACTTCCTTGAGGGTGTCCTTTGAAGTATAAAACTTTTTAATTTTGTTGATGGCCAAGATACCTATTATTTTTTCTTGTCACTTGTGGTTTTTGTGCCCTGTCTAGGAAACCATTGCCTAATCCAATGTCAGGAAGATTAATGCCTATGTTTTCTTCTATGAATTTTTATAGTTTTGGTTCTCACCATGGTCTTTGATCCATTTTGAGTTAATTTGTGTATATTTTGTAAAGAAGGAGTCCAACTTCATTCTTTTCCTTGTGTATATCTATTTGTTCCACTGCTGATTACTGAAAAGATTGCTGTTTCCCTGTGGAATTGTCTTGGCATCTTTTTGAAAGGTCCCTGGTTCTTACTGAATATTTTTTCCTGGGCCATGGTGTTGTCACTGGGAAGCTTACCTTAAAAAAAAAAAAAAAAAAAAAAGGAAAAAAAAGAAATCAGTCCATGTTCGGTTCTACCATTTTTATAGCCGGCTTCCTATTCTATTCTTGCTATCTCCCCCTTTACCTGAGTCACAGCAGTGGGTCATATCACTCTCTCATGTTTCACAATCTTTCTGGGTGCATTCTATCTCCACATACTAGTACCTGGGGAAGGTCCAGGCCAATTCTTTCTTTTTTCTTTTCTTTTCTTCTTTTCTTTTCTTTCTTTCTTCTTTCTTTTCTTTCTTTCTGGGTGCATGTTCTATCTCCACATACTAGTACCTGGGGAAGGTCAAGGCCAATTCTTTCTTTCTTTCTTTCTTTCTTTCTTTCTTTATGAGGAAATTGAGTCATATACAGAACAATTTGTTCAAGGTCACACAGCCTAGTAGTGGAAACCTATTAGTGAAACTCATAATGGTCTTATGAGTTTCAGCCCCTTGGGGTTTCTGTATTCACTGTATCTAAGTAATGACACTACTCAGGCTGAGATAGTGGTCTAAATTTTAATGCTCAAAAATGTGGGAGGCTAATATTTTACCTTTTAATTCCAAAAGAGGGTCTAATGAAACTCTATTGCCTTAAAAATTAAAAATAAAACCACCCCTATGATCTCTACCTCCAGATAGTCACACCGTTGTGTAACTCCCCACCCTTTGAGGTTGGGCTGAACCTAGCGGATTTCTTTAACCATAGAACATGGAAAGGTTGATGCAATATCACTTCTGTGATTAGGTTACAAAGGCGTATCATCTCATATTGCTAGCAAACTCGTTTTCCTTCATGACTTGATACAAGCTGTCATGTTGGAGAAAACTGCCTGGCAAGGAATTTTGGTCAGCCTTTATCCAAGAGCCAGATAAGAACTGAGGACCTCAGTCCAACAGCCAGTAATAAATTAAATACTGCCAATGACCATTTGAGCTTGGAAATGAATCCTTTCCCAGATAAGCTTTGGAGTCACTATCGTGCAGCCACCACCTCAATTTAAGCATGTGAGAAATCCCAAGGAAGAAGATCCATACATTTCCAGATTCCTGATCCAAAGAAACTATGAGAAAGTAAATGTTTGTTTTACAGCTCTAAGTTCTGTGGAACTTTTGAAAACAGCAGTATATAACTAACAGAGATGTGCTGTTAGGAGACAGTTTGCTTTTAATTATTAGACAATTATTTGTATATGAATTAATGTATACATCAATTATGTTGTGGATTCAATAAATATTTTATTAAGTTTTTGTAAGCCAAACGGTACAAAAGGAGAAAATTACAGAGTCCTGGAATATCTCTTTTTCTGTATATTTTATATATATATATATATATATATGAATGATTTAGATATATATATATAAATTGTTATATATAATTATATATATAATTAATAACATATTATTTGTTATCCTGATAGTATTGACATAATTATGCCAGAGTATATGACAGTATATGAGACTGTGTGTGCATGTGTGTGCATGTCTGAGTTTGTGTATTTGTGTTGATAGGTATGGTAGAGAATAAGTCTACTGTCATTGTTGATTTTGGCTTTTTATTATCAGATGTTATTCATAGACAATAGGAAATTTCTTGTTATTTCAAAGATCTCATTGTACTTGGATGAGCTAACCTAAATTTTGTTGTGAATTCCTACACTGTAAAAGGAGAATTCTACTGCTTCCTCTGTCCCTTGTAGGCTTCACAGAACAAAGTAAAATATGTTTTTGATTACAGGAAGGGTTCTTCCACCACAATATTCAAATGTCATGAATAAACAGAATCTAAGAATAAAGCTAATTTAGTATAATTAAGCCACCTGGCCAACAATTGGGAGTGTATCTGTCAAATATTTTTCTGCAATAATTAAAAGGTCATACACTGAGTAGGAGAAGTCCCCTGCCACATACACACACATTATAGCAATAGATATATATCACTTTAAAATGATGCAGATATGATGGCAAACTCTGTTTTTGGACAACCTATCCATTTCACAGTCCTGAGTGAAAAGGAGGATGAGTGGTCATCACAGCCCCTTATGGCCAAAGGGCTTCATGTTGGTGATTCTGGCTGAGCTCCAAAACATTCTGATTAAGACTGAGGAGCCCATTTGGGAGCACTTCACTATGCCAGTAGGGATAAATGAAATGCAAAACACTGATTTGTGCCTACTAACGTGAAAGATGCTTCAAAGAGCAAAGCTAAGGTATTGAAGCATACTGTACAGCATAGTTTCTTGAAGAAGAAAGTTAGATTGAATATGCCTCCATTTGTCAAAAGAAAAAACAAAAGGAGAAAGTTACAGAGTCCTGGAATCTCTCTCTCTCTCTCTATATATATATATAAAGAGAGATACATATATTTTTTCCAAATTATTTGTTATCATGATAATATTGACATAATTATACCAGTAAGGCATATTATTTTTCTTTCTGTATAAGAAAAATAATATAGTCAAGTTATTGTCCATAAAATATGCCCTGGAAGGATACATCGGTGGTCTAAATTTAAAAATAATATCATGAAACAGTATCTACATAATCCAAGATAAAACTTTAAAATAAGGAGCAATGCCTACTGTTTTAGTATTTGTGTATATTTTAACTACAAGAAAAAATAAATATAGAATAGAAAATACTGTACATGTTCATTATTTTCATTTGTTTAAGACTATAAATTTAAGAATAAATGTTTTTTCTATAAGGTTCTTGCTACAAATTAACTCTTCGGATCTTAGTATTTAATATGGGTAGGATTTTCACTATTAAATTATTCAGGTGAATTTAAATTATAGTTGCTGAAAGCTGATTTTTAAAATTTGTATTTTTAGAAATATTCTTCACTGAGTTTTTGGTAAAGAAATTCATTATTACTAAGTATTAAATATTTTCTTAGAGATAAAATTAAACATATAATAGCAGCTATTTTATGAGCTAAAAAGCACAGAAACACGTTAAAATAACATAAATGTTATTTATGTTATGAACATTTACTTATGAACATAAATGTTCATATGAGATGGTAGACAGTCCAGGCACCACATTGATACTTTGGGACTGTATATTTTTGCTTGGATTGATGATTTCTAAAATATTTATTCTAATGGATTGACTTCTGACATTAGTACTACACTTCCACTAGGTATTTCCTTGTCAGTAAAATAGATGATGCAGCACAATTAGTTTTTCGGTTATATTCTACATACATAGTTGGTCTTTGCCAGTCTTCTTATTCTACCTTGCCTAAGTGTGTCTCGGGAACAGGTCAATAGACATTATTCATAGGACCTATTTCTTATTCTTATTTTGATATATTTCTTTTAGATAGTATTGTTCCACATGTGCTATTTGACAAAATTTGAAATTAAACGTAAATCTTAAAACATAATATAATTTATTCCTACTAGTCTATCTTATCACCACACTTGGGAATTTATTGTTCCCTGTGCTTCCAAATTAATTAATGTATTTTAAGGAATTTTAATTGTGAGATAAGAAACCTTCACATTTGGAGAGGTGACTGTTGTGCTTTTGGGGAGTATATGTGATCTTCTTTGAACAGGTGAAGCAAAAATACTTAAGTATAAATAGGGGGACCATATGTCCTTGTTTGTTTATTTTCACCTGTTACCCCAGTACAGTTGTTACATGTATTCTAGTTCACACCCAAGTGCATTTTTTTTTAAGACAAACTGCATAGTCATCCTACAATAAATCAAACTGATGACAGGGTGAGACTCACTGTCTCCTATTCAAGTAACATAAAGGAGAAAGTGGTTTTGTAACCAAATACTTAGAAAGTTATTTGTATATGAATGAATTTATACATTGATTCCATTGTGGAGTCAATAAATATTTTATTAAGTCTTTATAAGCCAAGCACTAGGCCAGGCATTTGTTGGTTAGTACTAACACACTTTCTACAGGGAAAGATGGCAGTCTCAGTATAGATTTTACATCTCATTTGAATACCTCTATAAAGACAGAGAGGACATTTAAATATCAGAAAGAAAACCAAATAGAAACATCTACAACAGAGCAAGGTGTCCAGATATCTCTACTATTTCCAAAACACAAATAAAAATATAAAATACAAAGGGCAACAAACAGGCTGGTACCTGAGTCTGCTCAAGATAAATAAGAGGAAACAGCAGGGATTCTGGGGTTCCTGAGATGTGGATGATTCCAAATTACCAATAAGGCAATCACTAGAAGGTTGGATGGGCCAATCTGAAAAAATCAGCTGAAACTAGAGAGATGAAAATATTTGTCATCTCTGATAACAAATGATTCCAACAAGACACACGGTAATACTGAAGGCTAGAGTAGTTCTCACTTGTTAACTCTCTAAACTTACCTACTAAAGTTCCCTTCCAGTTTAGGGTCAAAACTGAAGAGAAATTGTCAAGAATGGAATCAAAATTGAGTGTACAGGTGGGAAAGATGAGGGAAACAGAAGTTGCAAATAAAAGCAGGGAAATAGGACAGAGTCAGGAAATCTCAAAAACAAGATACCATTGTTTTGTTTGTTTATTTGTTTTATTTTACAATAAAACAATGGAAGAGGGATCTAGCTCTAATAGGAAAGTTACTCTAAATCACATATTCTTCTAAACATTCAGGAAAATTCATTACAAAAAATTAAGCAGCACAAAAGTCAAATACAATACCAGATCATTACAAGAAAAAATAATATGAAAAAAAAGCATGGCAGAAAATACATGATCAGAGTAAACCCCAAAACTATAATTTTTATTTCAAAACAAACTAAAGACACATTGAAAATAAAGGTAACACGTAGAAGCTAACATATATCAAAATTAGAAGACACACACATCTGAAGTGATATAGCTCGGGAAATAATTAGAAGAGAAAAATACATCATTTCATAAACAAACTCTAAAACACAAGAAACACTTGAGTGAATAAACAACAGCTAATGCCTTAAGAAAAACAGAAGGTTATAAAGTAGACCGAAAGTAAAATAAAATAAACAAAAACTTTTGTTAAAACACATTTAAAAGAAAGTGATAAAAATTAGATTGGAGAAAAGATACCCAACATATGGATAATAGGAGTCTCTGAAACACAAAAGCAATTTCACAAAATAGAACAAACTATAACTAAACAAAAACTTAAAAGCTTCCTAACAGTATATAAAACTATATATAGAATGATATGAAACTACATGTAGAATGATCATATCATATACAGTACTTGAAAATATCAAAACAGAAAGCCAATACTCACTGTAATATAAGCTATTGGAGTTTCAATTATTTTTCTAGATGACTAGCCAAATATAAAAACCAGCTAGTTATTTACAAGGGGAAGAAAATTAAATTATCATTAACTTTCTCGGTAGCAGAGGTTCAGGTCAGAAGATCTTGGAATGAATATTTAAAACATTCAAAGGAAAGAAATATAATAAAGCCACACTGAGGTCAGTGGCAGACAATTCTGGAAAGAGAGACCACAGTTTCTCCAAACACAAATACAGGAACACATACGCATGTGCACATATACTCATAAACAAATATGCATACACAAAGACATATATGCACACACATGTACAAACACACACAGTATAAAGAGTTAACAGGGTATCTTAATGATTTAAAAGTTTTTTGTTTGGGTACAGAACAACCTGGCTATTTTTAAAAAACAAAACCCAAATACCACTTTTAATCTTTATGTATATAATCCATATATCAATTTACACAAATAATTTAAACTCTAAGAATAACCTATTGGAAAAAATTGGAACAATTTAATATTCAAAAAGGATGATGATAAAAATTTTTGTAACCCACCGAAGAGGTTTAAATGAGTGAATTCACAATAATATATTTTTTAAATGACAGTAGTCATTTCTTATTTGCAAAGGACATGTTCCAAGATGCCTGAAATTGTGGATAGTATCAAACCTCATATATACTCCTTTTGCATATGCCCAAATACTTGTGATAAAACTTAATGCATAAATTAGGCATAAAGACAAACAATAACAACAATAAAACAGGACAGTCACAGCAGTATGCCAACATTACTCTTGCACTTTGGGGCCATTATTGAGCAAAATAAAAGCTACATGAACACAAGCACTGTGATACCACAACAGCTTACCTGATAAGTAAGAGGGTTACTATGTAACTAAAGGAGTAGTAGCATATACAGCCTAGATATGCTGGGTGAAGAGATGATTTGCATCTCAGTGGGCCTGAGTAGGATGGTGCTAGATTTCATTCCACTACTCAGAACAACACACAATTTAAAACTTATGAATTGTTTATTTCTGAATTTTGCATTTAATATTTTCAGACACGGCTGACCAGGTAACTGAGACCGCAGAAAGTGAAATCTCAGATGAAGGGGATTATTATAATTTCAAAGATAATTAAGAACAATTCTTTATCTAGAAAACCTGTACCTGAGAGATAAAGCTCTTCCCTTTTTATATGAATTTGGTACCACTGGATAATCAAATAGCAGATTAGCAGAATTGTTCCTTCACATTTACTAATAAGTAAAAAGAGACAGCAAAGAGTTTCTCCTTGACCTGACTCGAGCCAGGCTCCTCTGAGCCATTTCTTGACTAACCTTCAGTCTTGGCCTATAAAGACTAGAAGAAAACACGAACATAGTTTCTAACAGCTCATGGCCACAACTCTAGGATGACCCTAGTCTTCCTCAAAGGCTGGGGAAAAAAAATAAAGTTTATTCCAATTAGTACCTGAAGATTGGGCCCCTGGCTCCCAGGCTCTGGGGTTTAAGGTGGTAGAAACCGAACATCAATAAGTGCCAGTTAGCAAATCCAGATGAATTTCACATAGATCAATGCCCACTTCCTGCTTTGGCTTTTAACAGTGCTTAACATTCCTGACTCTACTGAGCACTTCTTCTCTTTCTCCCACCTCCTTATTCCTTCATTCTATCTTTAAAATGCCCAGTCACATGTATAAAAATCAAAGCTGAATTCAGGTCATGCTGGACTCTTTCCTGCAATAACATATTACTGAATAAAATTTGTTCTTACTATTTAACTGAACTCCAATATTGTTTATCTCTGAAAGACTTAGAATATCACTATTCTGAAAATCCATATGAAATAATGGATGTAGGTATGACACTTCAACAACAGCTAACAACAAAAAAAGAGAGAGCAGACATTAGATTTATCTTGATAAAAGAATGCAATAGTCTGGCCACATTTATGCTTTTAGCTCCCAATTTGCAGAGAACACAGAAGCTGTTTTTCTGTAAACTTATATAGATCAAATGCTCTGGGTTCTTTAACAGATAAAATGTAAGGGAAAATAATGGTTGAGGGGAGATGTATAAAATAAAGGGGCTTAAAAGATAATAAACTATGAAATAAATACAAGGTAGTGGTGACTTTGAAAGTCAGATGATGGTTATTTATGGAAGGAGGCAGGGCTTGTACTTGGGATGTAGCTACTTGAAGTTTCGTTGGTGTCTGGTGGAGTTCTGTTTCTACTGGGTGGTGGCTACAAGAATGACTACACATTTTAATAATCATTAAGCTATAAATTTGTTTTTTGTGATTTTCTGTATCTCTGTTTTGTATTATGTTCAAAAATAAAAATTAACATTATATTCTGCCCTATGACATTAAAAATATTTATGTATATAACTTATCTCTTTTAAATGTCTATCAGTGCCTGGCTGACATTTCATGATAGATAAATGGAACCAATAATGTAATATTAATAATATCGATAATCATGAACATTTACTTATTATTCTATATTCCTGGTACAGTGGCCTTCCTCACTCCCACAACTCCCAAAGCTAGGTATGTTCTTTCAGGCGAAAAAGCTTGTAACCACAAATCTTATATCCTCTATCACTTTCCAGCCAAGCAAGAAGTGCTAAAATCTATTCTCTGATTCTTAAGTTTAGAAAGACTATAACTTTTTGTTTGAATACACCACTACTCACTGTCTCTCACCTCCTAGCCTGCCAAGTGTTTTTAGGCAAAATGTTACAACCACAAGTATAAACTGGTCCAGTTCCTTTCTTAAGGCTCCATCTCCCTCCAGTTTCTGCCTGCTTTAAGTTTCTCTCCAGTTCCTTCATATTGTTGGTCTCTTTTTTAACATCTTTTCCAGATTACATAATTTTTATCTGAGTGATGATTATTTCAATAGGAGCTACTCTTAGAAGAAACAAAAACATTATGGCTGAGTAATTTATCTGTTATTATTCACGTATTTTGATGTTATTTAAATACCAGTTGTCACTAGACTCTTGTTAAGAGAATAGTTCTGAAGAATAAACAACACTTTTACTCCACTGAGAACATTTCTGTAGGGAAAAATGATGTTAATAATTTTGATGAATGGGATTATTACATAGTTGTAGATCCATCCAGAATGTTTGCTTGCTTGGTCATTTCCAACAGACCAATCAATAATTACTTTGATTTAATTGAGAAATAATACTATTAGAAATAATTAAATGCACTCTTAACCGGAAGAATTAATTGTGTATCATTTTCCATACTAAAAATAGAGACTTCAGAATATTATGAATTATACTGTCTAAAACAAAGAATTTACATATTAAAGTGACAAAAAACTGCTTTTGTGCTAATTGCTTCACTTTGTGTTTGCCCAAATGTATTACACCTTTATTTATTTATTTTTACTGACTGATTGGTTGAGACAGAGTTTCACTCTTGTTGCTCAGGCTAGAGTGCAATGGCACGGTCTTGGTTCACTGCAACCTTCGCCTCCTGGGTTCAACTGATTCTCCTGCCTCAGCCTCCCAAGTAGCTGGGATTGCAGGTGCCCACCACCACACCTGGCTAATTTTTGTAGTTTTAGTAGAGATGAGGTTTCACCATGTTGGCAAGGCTAGTCTCTAACTCCTGACCTCAGGTGATCCACCCCCCTCAGCCTCCCAAAGTGCTGGGATTACAGGCATGAGCCACTGTGCCCGGCCATATTACCTTTATGATACAATGAATTATACTTCTTGTCTTTCCCTTATGTCCTTCTTTGGTCAAAAAATATACCAAATGGGATGAAATTTTTACTTTGAATCAAAGCACATTGTGTTTGTATTTTTAAACTTATCTCCCATAATTTCTGATAAATTTTGCTTTGTTCTTTGAATTTAATTATCACCTAATCCTTAATATAACAGGCCATTCATATCATGAAAGGTCCAAAAATGAATACTGTCTAGAGTCAGATTTGCCAGACACCCAAAAGAGATGTAGAGTAAAAAAATTGATAAAATATCAGAATTTAGTTTTCAGCAGGATTTGACAAGTCATTGTTAGGTGCTCATCCAAATGCATGACCTTTTTTTCTTTTTTTCTGGGAACACAGAAAGGTTATATTTCCAGCTTGTTTTATAGTCAAATTTTAGACTTTATCTGGGGGTTCCAAAAATATATAGGCAAATATTTTCTAAGATTCTTTCAAGCTTGGCCCCTAAAATATCTCACATAATTCTTAAGATCTTTTTTATATTTTCTCATCAAAATGCAGAGATGCATGTCTTCAATGATGGAGCTACTAGAAGATGAAAGAGCCCTTTCCGTCTGATTATGGAATGACTATACAGAAAAATTTCCCTACCCTCAAAAACCACCATCCATGCATTAAATCTCTGTTATGAGAATACATGAACCTTTTTATGTTATGCCACAAAGAGAGTAATGATTAATATAGTTTCACACCCAAGCCTAATATATCCTGATCAGTACAAGGAAAGTACCTTGGCTATGTGCCAAATCTAGGAGGTGAAATAGTATGATCACTGGGAAAGGGATTCCCAAAAGTATGATCTCTGAAGATTAACTTTACTATTATTTTTTTGCTTTTAATGATCATTTTATGTCTTTTTATTTTGAATTTCTGTATATCTTTTAAAAGGTCACAGTTGAGGCTGTCACATGCTAACTTGGTGAACTGAGTTTTAAAAAGGTTAGTTCATTTTCATAAATCTGCATTTCCAGGCATAGACAGAATATCAAAAATGTTTCTGTTCTCAATCCCTTAGGTGACCAGCTGAGTTCAGTCAAACTCAGTGTTTCTAGAGTCCTGTTCTCTATAGATGTAAGCTTTTTAGCATAGGTTGGTGTTATTAGCATTTCTACACAGCAAATTACCCCAAATTTAGTTAGCTAGAAAAACAAACAAATAACAAAGCAAAACAAACAAATGAACAAAAGCTCATTGCGTATTTGTTTATGGGTATGCTGGTTAGAAATTTAGAAATGATACAACAGGAGATCCTTATCTCTGCCCCATGATTCTTCTGCTGAAAATGTTCAAAACCTAGAAGTTTCTTGATCACTCAAGGCTGGACACGTGTGAGGATTTATTCATTCCTATGCCTGGCACCAAGACTAGGAGGACTCAAAGACCAGGACTGCCAACCAGAGAACCTACAGATGACCTCTCCATGTGGACTGGCTTTCTCACAGTATGGTGGCTTCACATTAGATGGGCTTCTTAGGCAATGGTTCAGGACTTCAAGTATGAATTTTCCAGCAAATAAAGTGAAAGATAAATCAACTATTATGACCTAGCCAACCATTGTCACTCATGCCAGGTTCTTTTGGTTACAAATAAATCATAGGCCACCTAGATTTAGGGAGATTGACATTGACCTCCATCTCTCAAAGGGAAAAATATGAAGAAACTTGGGACCATTTGTTTTAAAGTCATCATGGTGAGTACCCCATGGCTTCTTAAAGCATAGGAATCACCTGAATTTATATGTAAAATATTTTATGTATATGTACTTTCATTTTGAATGGGTCTAAAATTTTCATCTTAGAAATTATATTAGAATAATCAAATCTCATGCATTATTTGTGTGGCTGCATATGCAGGTATCACATTAGTAAATTGGGGAATTTTACTCACCCTTATTTGGTACATGAAACATTTAGTGTGGTTTTTTGCAAAGGCCTGCCATCATGTGGAGGGCTAAACTGGCTGCAAGTTAAAATGTAAATGAATGTAAGGGGCATCTTCAGAGAATGCACTCCTCAGAAAACTACCCAAAGATGCTAGGATTTAAGCTGTCTATGAAAGTTATTTTAATATAACTGGAATAACTTTTTTTAAAATTTTTATCTAGGGCTGTAGTGATGTTGAAATAACCCAGAGACAATTTTTCTTTATCAGTCAGGAGCTCATTCTTGACAAAAACACTCCTCCCAGACTAAAATACTGGTAACTTTTACATTCCAACATATGTTTTAATTTTTTTGAAGATTTAGTGGTAGCTCTCTTTTTATCTGACTTTTAAAAAGCAACTACAATACATTTAGATATCTTGTATATTTTTAACAAGGTTGGTTTGATTTTTAAAAATTATCTTTGACTAAAACACAGAGGATGCCAGACAATAGATAATGAATAGTTCTCTGCAGTTATCATATTCATAATTTAGCAGTAATATTTTTTTCTACTTGATTGGGATGGGATATGTGAATGTTCAGACAGAAAGAGAACATGGTGTGTTTTAATAAATGGATTGTGTCTGTGAGGCCATTCACCTGTTGCTTACCTCTCACACTGATTGCCTTCTTTTTTTAAGCCTACTGACTTTTCTATTTTTAAAGTAAAGTGGGATGCCTACATTTGGGTTTGAAGATTTAGAAAACAAGCTTCTAATAAAGGAGTGACAGAAGTACTTCTGGGTACCCATATCACATGTATAACCTTAACTGTTTAGGTATATTCCTTTCTAGGCTTTAGGATTAAGAATGTACTTAGAGAACTAAGGCATTGAGTTGACAAGGAAAGGGAGGATTGCACAGGTAAACAGGAGATGGACAAAGAATGCTCTAGATAGAGTGAACGGGATAGATCAGGCAAGAAAGTAGGAGAGACAGCTTGTTTGGATTTATATGGAAAACGTCAGGAAAATAATTATCAACACAATGTAGTGGTTGAGATCATATTACTGAATTTCTCGAATGTAGAGACACTATGTATTTTGGCTTCGGGAACTACACTATTAAAACTGTGTCTTATGCATATTAGCTTTGAATGAAGGTTTGCATTAAAATGAAGTGCAAGATAAATTTGCAGCCCATTTATGAGACTAAAATTTTTAAGAGTTGTTTCCTGTCTGGGAGATCTTGATAAAATATTGTCTCTGCAAATTACCCAAATACAAACTGAATTTAATTTATTTGAGACATATGTAAAAATAGTGATTTTCCTCTTCAATTAACAAAGGAAAAAAGTCACAGCCTTTTTTGGGAAAAAACAGTACCACTATGTATGTATGTATGTAGTAAATTTCTGTTTAGCTACCCAAATAGCCAAGAAGAATAGTTAGAACTCATCTTTCTAAATAATCATATTATTACTAGCTTATAGAGAAGGGCTACTGGACTATTGCAAGTTCTCACAAAATCAGAGGGGAAAAAGCAATGGAATATTAATAGAAAATAAAATAATAAAACAGGAAGCAGAAAAGGGTATTCATTAAGAGATAGAAAGCTTTAAAAGCCAGTGTGTTACAAAGGAAGTCTTTAATTCATCTTGAGTTGAGTTCTGTATATGGTGAAAGCAAGCGGTCCAGTTTCAATCTTCTGTATATGTCTAGACAGTTACCCCAGAAACATTTATTAAATAAGGAATACTTTCCCTACTGTTTGTGATTGTTGACCTTGTTGAAGATCAGATTATTGTAGGTGTGCAGCTTTATTTCTGGGTGTCTAAGTTGTTCCTTTGGTCTGTATGTCTGTTTTTGTACCAGTACCACATTGTTTTGGTTACTATAGTGTTGTAGCATACTTTGAAGTTGGGTAGTGAGATGCCTCTGGCTTTATCCTTTGCTTATGGTTCTTTTGGTTGCTGGGCTGTCTCTTGGTTCTATATGAATTTTAAAATAGTTTTTTCCAATTCTGTGAGAAATGATTTTGGTAGTTTGATAAAAATAGCATTGAGTCTGTAAATTGTCTTTAACAACATTGATTTTAATGATATTGATTCTTCCTATCCTTGACCATTGAATGTTTTTCCAATTGTTTGTATCATCTCTGATTTCTTTCAGCAGTGTTTTGTAATTTACATTGTAGAGATGTTTTACCTCCCTGGTTAGCTATATTCCTAGGTATCTTATTCTTTATGTGACTATGGCAAATGGGATTGCATTCTTGATTTGGCTTCCAGTTTGGACATCATTGGTGTATAGAAATGCTACTGACATTTGTAGATTGATTTCGTATCCTGAAACTTTACTGAATTTATCAGTTCTAGTAGCTTTTGGGCAGAGACTATGGCATTTTCTAAGTATGGAATCATATCACCTGGGAAGAGAGTTTGACTTCCTCTCTTCCAATTTGGATGCATTTTCTTTCTTTCTCTTGCCTGATTGCTCTGGCTAGGACTTCCAGTACCATCTTAAACAGGAGGATTGACAGCGGGCATCTTGTCTTGTTCCAGTTCTCAATGTGAATGCTTCCAGTTTTTGCCCATTCATTACAGTATTGGCTGTGAATCTGTCATTAACAGATGTTAATATTTTGAGGTATATTCTTTTGATGCCTAGTTTGTTGAGGTTTTTTAACTGAAGATGTTGAGTTGTATTGAAAGCCTTTTCTGTATCTATAGAGATTATCATGTGGTTTTTGTTTTTGGTTCTGTTTATGTGAGGAATCACATTTATTGACTTACCTATGTTGAAACAACCCTGACTCCCAGGAATAAAGCCTACTTGATCATGGTGAACTGCTGGATTTGCTTTGCTAGTATTTGATTGAGGACTTTTGCACCTATGTTCATTAGGAATACTGGCCTGCAGTTTTCTTTTTTTTTAATTGTATCTCTGACAGGTTTTGGTGTCAGAATGATGCTGACATCATGGAATGACTTAGGGAGGACTGCTTCCTCTTTGATTTCTTGTAATAATTTCAGTAGGTTTGGCTTCTTTGCCATCCAGATTCTGAATTCTATGTCAGTCATTTCAGCCATTTCAGCTTTGTTAAGAATCATTCCTGGGGAGCTAGTGTGGTCATCTGGAGGAAAGAAGACCCTCTATCTTTTAGAGTTGCCAGAGTTCTTATGCTGGTTGTTTCTCATCTGTGTGGATTGATGTTCCTTTAATATTTAAGGCTGTTGTTTTTGAATTGGGGTTTTTGCTTTTATATTATTTGATGCCCTTGAGGATTTGACTGTGGTATGGTTGGGTTTAGTTAATTGGCTTCATTTCGGGATGCTTTCAGTGGGCCAATGCTCAGCTCAGCAGACCTGCAGCTTTTTATTCTGGCCCTTTGAGGTTCAGTACCTGCAGCGCTGCTGGGGCCAACGTGTTCCCAGTCTGCTGACAACAACATTTCAGTGGGGGCTCCTAGTAAATGTGTTCTAGTGAGGCGATGGAGGGCCCAGCTTGCGTGTGCACTGGTGGGGTGCTGGGGAGTTCACATACGCATGCACACCGACGAGGTGGAAGGGGGAGGCTGCTGGTGGCTACATGCCAGCAAGGAAAGGCTGTGGGTGGGTGCGCACCAGCAGGTGGAGACTGTGGATGGGTGTGCACTGGCAGGGGTCTATCAACAAAAGCTCTCTGATGATTAGGTGAGATTTGCTGGTGAAAGAACTATAGATATCAGTGGCCCCTAGCAAGTGCTTCAGTTGGGCAGCTGAGGCTGCACTATAAGTAGGTGCAGCCAGGCAGAGGCTCTGGGAGACGCCAGCAGACATTGGGGTGCTCAGATAAGACTGGCCCTATCCTACTGCCAAGACAGCCCTTCTCTGTCCAGATCTGGCAGCCAACAAAAGCTAGAGTTGCCTAGAGAAATATGGCACATCTTCAGGTTTGGGTGCCCATGGCCATGCTCCGCCATGCTCCACTGCAGCCATTATGCCATGCCAAACCCTCCAGGCTCCAGGCAGGCTGGAGTTCTGTTTCTGCAAACTCTCCATTCAGTTCTCCCTGCCAACTCAGATGTCTTTTGGGGTCATGGGGTCTCCCACAGCTAAGATACTGGAGGTTCACGGTAAGAGTTCACCACTCTATGCCTATTTCACTCACCCCTTTCCTACAAGCAACTCATAGCCAGGAACAAATCCTGGCACTCAACAACCCTGTGCAGGATTTCCAGTTTCCTCTCCTTTAAGCCCAGGGTTTGTATCTTCCCTCTCTTCACTCTTTTTTTTTTTTTTTGAGACACAGTCTCGCTCTGTCGCCCAGGCTGGAGTGCAGTGGTGCGATCTCGGCTCACTGCAAGCTCGGCCTCCCAGGTTCACACCATTCTCCTGTCTCAGCCTCCCGAGTAGCTGGGACTACAGGCGCCCGCCACCATGCCCGGCTAATTTTTGTATTTTTAGTAGAGACGGGGTTTCACTGTGTTAACCAAGATGGTGTCGATCTCCTGAACTCGTGATCCGCCCACCTCGGCCTCCCAAAGTGCTGGGATTACAGGCGTGAGCCACCGTGACCGGCCCCTCTCTTCACTCTTAATGCCTCCTTTCTAAAGATCTGTTCAGTGTGTGTCAGTCTACTTGATGGTCTAGTGTCTTTAGGTGGGAGAAGCTGTTCGTCGCTGCATCTAGTTGACCATCTTGCTTGAGTTTTCTTATTTATTTAATTACGTTTTTGAAGGGTGGAGGTTTTAATTATGAGAATATGAAATTTAACTTTTTTTTAAGATTGGTGCATTTTTGTGTCATAATTGGTGTTAACTTCAGGAATAGTTTTCACCTCCCATTTTTGGTTACATCCTTAACTGATTATAATAATATTGCTTGCTATTTTCTAGAATATTTCTTTTGATAAAAGGCCAGATTGCTTGACATGCATTGAACAGATCAATATGACGAGGTTGCTCCCTGCTGACATAAACTGACAGCTTCTCCAGCCAGGTGGTCTTCGAAGAGTAGCAGAGATACAATGAAGTATGGCTAACCAAATTCAAATTCATGAATATTTTATAACGTTTGATATGATGATATGAAGAGTGAGAATTTTTCATGTTAGTATATCTACTTACTTTGCTTTATTTTCCCCTTATTTCCCTATTCTCTAGCCAAAGATAAATCTCTAAGAAAGGTAAACAAATGTATTTCTGCTTATGCAACCATAAAGGGATGCCTATCCCAGCATTGGAAAATCAATGAGTTGAGAGTTAACTCTGATTGCCATGCTACCTTCATACATTCAATACTTGAATAATTATTGAGTGTCTCCCTTTTATCACCATGTGCAACTCTAATAGACTAGTGAGCAAAAATCTATATAGTCATATAGCTATAACATATATAACACAATTTGAGAATTGCTAGAACATATATGTGTATATATATATTTATGATAGTCCATAGACTGGAGTTTCTAATTAGTTGCTAAAAATATCCAACATTTTAAGCATGAGAAATACACACACACACATATACACATGTAGGTATATACACACATGTATATACATACCCCCCACGCATATATACATACACAATCTGTGTTCAGCAATTTACTTGAATCGTGTGTCATTTAATTCAGCCTTCTTCTATAGGTAATATTAGATTCAACCATATTTTGTAAGAGAAGAAAGTAAGATACAAAGATTATAGCTTGGTCATGCACGTGCCAGAATTGGAATTAAAATTCAGGCTGCTTGTCCCTAAAGTTCACTTCCTTACATGGTATGTTAACATCTCCTAATACTCCTGGAGGACTCAGACCAGGCTTCTCAAGAGGTGACATGCTAGCTAATTATAAAATGGCAATCTGAAGTATAATAAAAGAAATTCTAGACATATTGGATGACACAGAACACGACATACAAAAAAATTAATGTGTTTGCAGAATTGATAAATTCTTGAGAGGCTATAATAATGGAGAGATAGAAAGAGAGCTTGCAGGAAGTACAGTTCTAATCATAGCCAGGAGATCGGCTTTGGAAAAATGTGTGTCTTCCCACTCCAACCTTTCTTCTTTTTTTCAGATGGCCTTGAGCTAACGTCTGTTAAGTTGAGGGAAAAAGTAGAATAGACAACAAATAAAATAAGATGAACTTCCAGTGTCTAAACTATGTCTAAAGGAGATGTTTGGCTTGGGTTCCTGAACACAGAAATGATTAAAGCAAAATAACCAGAAGAAGCCTACTAAGACTTGAGGGGATTTTATCTATAAATAAAACAAATCCTTATCCCTAAATTCTATGATTTCTTCATTTCTAAATCAACTCCTAGGCCCCTAAACTTATGCTAGCAGAAAATTATCTGCAGATAATTCCTTACAATCCTGTATGAACACTTTAACACCTAAATAGGTATAGCTATTCTTACATTAGACTGTGGTAGTTTCTGTTTAAAGAGTCCCCAAATGAGTAGTTAAATAAGATAAATATTTATTTTTATATGTAAAATTTAGGAGAAGTCAGCTCAATGGCCATCAGAGATGTGGGTTCCTATTTTGTTGCTCTCCCATTCTCAATATGTAGTTTTATTTTGTGGCCCAATAAGGCTCCCAACTTCAAATCTGCCTTTCAGCCAAAAGGCAGTGATTAATGAAAAGTAACAACATACTTTTTTCTTAAGTGCATATAATTTGTATATTGATATACAATTTCTAAACATATTCCATGTTACAACATAGTCACAGAGCCACCTTACTGTAAAGAAGGCTCGAACAGTCTTCTTTTTCTTTTTCTTTTTTTTTTTTTTTAGATGAAGTCTAACATTGTCGTCCAGGTTGGAGTGCAGTGGTGTGATCTTTGCTCACTGCAACCTCCGCCTCCCAGTTTCAAGCAATTCTCCTGCCTCAGCCTCCCGAGTAGCTGGGATTACAGTCACCTGCCACCATGCCCGGCTAATTTTTGTATTTTTAGTAGAGACGGGGTTTCGCCATGTTGGTCAGGCTGGTCTCAAACTCCTGACCTCAAGTGATCTGCCTGTCACGGCCTCCCAAAGTGCTGAGATTACAGGCGTGCCGCGCCTGGCCTCTTCCTCTTTATCTCGGAGAACATACACCCAGTGAAACACATTTTTGTGTATGGAGTGGGAAATTTTTACGGGCTGTTTAAATGATGGGATTTTATAAATATGCATGTGATCTTAAGATAATAAAAAAGAAAAATGTAAACATTAGTCTAATCGCTTTTATACAATTTTAACATGTGGTTCAGACAACAGCCAACTGAAATTAAAAGGGAGGAGAAACAAGTGCGTATTGTAAATATAAACGTTATGATAATCTGCTAATAAATTGTAGTAATCAATAAAAAGAATTCCAATATGATAGCCTGACAGAATAAGGAGCATAATACTTCTCAAGACAAGAAAGACAAATAGTGAATGACATAAATAATAACAGTAATAAAGGTAATAGTGTAAAAATAGTAGTAGTTATTAAAATAATAACTCATCCTCTGAGAACAAAATATATACCATATGCATAGCTATGCATATCACTTACCAGCATTATTTTATAATTTTAACAAACCTATAAAGTAGATGATACTATTTTCAACACATCTAATATTGAAGTTTGTGACTAGAGTGACAAATTCAAGGTCACAGAGGTAGCATATTACCAAGCCAGGCTATAACCCCACTTTTGTGTTACTTCTGAGTTAATACCACATTTTACTCTTAAAGTGTAGGAAAAAAATTACCTCATTAATAACTTGACAAATCCAAATTAATGCAATTTATAAGACTGTAAAATGGATATTACCAGTAACACATAATGCAGCTATGGGTATTATAGACCAACTACCTCAATTACATATGATTATTTTTAAATTCATATTAAGTTGGAAATAATTTGTCAAAATAAATCCTAAATAATTTATAGTAGCAAGTTTTTCAAAGAAGCAATTATTTAACAAAAAGAAAAGATATAAGTATAGAGAGCTACGTTCTAATATAGAGAGTATTAGGAAGATAAAAGATTCAAATTATAGTTACAAACTAACCAGTAGAACAAAAATGGAAATCATATTATTTTTAAAAACAAAAAATGCCATGAAATAGATAAAATGTAATAGCATACTTAAGTGAAACAAAATACGTAAAACTACAACATAAAATATTCAAGTACAACTAGGATATAACATGCCTATAATAATAATTAATGTAAATGGGCTGTACCAATGTATCAAAATAATAAGATAGTGGTTGGGCGCAGTGGCTCATACCTGTAATCTCCGCACTTTGGGAGGCTGAGGTGGGCGGATCACTTGAGGCCAGGAGTTCGAGACCAGTCTGGCCAATATGGTAAAACCCCGTCTCTGCTAAAAATTCAAAATTAGCTAGGCGTGTTGGTGCTCATTTGTAATCCCAGCTACTCAGGAGGCTGAGACATGAGAATCACTTGAACTCAGGAGGCAGAGACTGCAGTGAGCTGAGATCTTGCCATTGCACTCCAGCCTTGGTGACAGAGTGATATTCCATCTCGAAATAATAATAGTAATAATAAGAAGATATTTATGTTAAATTTCAAGGTAAAACCTGATTTTATGCTATGCACACGTATGTGCTATATAACAATGTACTTTATATATCTATATGTATATAGATGCATGTATGTAATGAAAATAAATTAATTTTAGAAGCATTCTGATACATTGGGGAAAAAACCTACACTCAGAAGAAGAAATCAATAATTTAGGAACTAAAAGTAATACAGAAATAACAAATAAATTTAAGGACTGATTCTTTGACATGGCCATGGAAATAGATATGTCATTAAGTACATTAACAAAAAAAAGTTGAAAGTTGGAGGAGAGTCAATACAGCAAAAAATAAAAAATAAAGTAGTAAAAATAATCACACACACATACAAAACTGGCATATTGTTTGCTCAACTCTATGCAGAAAATCAGAGTTCGAGTCACAATGATTTCTAGGTTATGATAATTAACAACACTGATCTTAAAAGAGGTAGAAAGAGTACTTATTATTAGAAAATAAATTAAAACAATAAAAATGATAATTCTGAATCCCCTGTCCAATCAGATTGCCATCCCAAGCCCTGATTTGTTGAAATGATAAACAGCAGATACAGCTTTAATAGAAATCATATGATGCATATATAAAGCTAAAGCCGTTTAATGATAAGAGAACCATACTTAATTGTTCTTTTTATATTAAAGTTGGAATACACATCTAAAATAGTTGTATAATGCTATTATTAATAAATATCTATTAACTTTGTTGTTGTTGTTTGTGTGCATGTTTTCCTGAGGTGATTGTTTTGGTAATTTGATTAATCATGTACATCTGTCTTTCATTTTCCCTAATTACCCCTATAGTTACAGAAACATTACACACTGTTCAATTATTTCTACTTAATAGTTCTCTACTGAATCATAGCTAAAGGAGAAATTGTTTCTGTATTACAAATAATGTTACAAAGTCCCTGGTCAATATATTTATATAAAGCAGTTACTTCATTAGAAAACATATTTAACTAACTGGCAGTTTCTCTATCATCCACATTGTTCAACAGCTAATTATTATATATTGAATTTTTTTTACTGCTCTTTTTCCACAATGATTAGTATCAAGTAATTTCGACCTGAGAGAGACTTCAACATCATTTGATACAAGCTTATCCCTAGGGGAAACTACCTGAAAAGTATTCTTGACTAAGCACCATCTATTTCATTTAGTTCCATCAATGATGAATAAAATATAATACCCAACGCAGCCATTTCGAGCATTGAATCCCTGCAATTATTCATTCCAGATTGTTTCTGGTTCTGCTTTACAGAGGAATAATCCATTTATGCTAAATCTAATTCTAACTGTTCAAAAACAATTGTGCACCCCCTAAGGTTCATTACCTCAGGGATTACTTCTTTTGGTTTCTTAAAATGTTCTGTTGCCCCATTCTGCTCCCTGTCAGTGGGTCCCATCTTGCTTTGTTATAGAAGGATCAAGAAAAGTAATCCAACTTGTAGCCTTGTTGGTAGCAACAAAGCCAACTCATAAAGGCCCTTAGGAGAATGAGGTTCTCTATTTATAAGCAAGGGACGTTTTTATGTGATAATTCTAATTTGTACCATATGGACTCATGAGTACTTGGTTTATAGACACTGCTCTTAGAAAACACTCCTGAGCTACCTAAGAAATTATTCACATGCAAGCTATTAACAGTCACCTCGATAGACATGTTAGTCCTTCCCTTTTTGAGCTTTTCCTTTCTTTAATGCACAACCCATTCCTAAATTCCTGAGTTGTTGTGAATTGGAGTATATTGATTTATTCAACTGTTGGTAATTTGTAGCATTGTTCTCTGTATTTTGGTTGCTTTTCTCAATACATTTTGAACCATGAGAAATATTACTTAATCCATGACAAAACATTTTATATCAACTAATTACATATGCTACATTAAGATACATATTTTCTTTACAATACAAATTATGTAATTTAAAATGTAATTGAATACAATGTATACATTTCAAATACAACCCAACTATTACCCCATTTTATTATAATTAACTACTTTCAAAACGCTATTACCCAAGCCAATATAACTAAAATTTGCAATTTCAGCTCTCAGGCAAAGTTCACACTCTCCCAGGCGAATGGACTCCTATAGACCTTTCAGTATTAAATTAGATTCCAATATTGGCTTCACCACTTATTATAGAGATGGCCATGGAAAAATTAATTCCATAAAATGTTGACTAAGAATATGCACTGTTTGGATTAATGTTAATATTAAATATACCATATGTTAAAATGCCTAAAACAGCACTTGATTGAAATAAGTGCACAATTTATGATAGTTTTATGATAGTTTATCATTTTCCTGTTTAAGTAAAGCAAACGTCCTCCTCCTCCTCTTCCTCCTCTACAACCATCTTTACCTTATTTTCCCCCTCCTCCTACTTCTTCTTTTTTTAACTGTTTAACCAAATATTAACCTACATGTAATTCTTTTAGTTTTCTTATATTTAAATATATTTCTTAGATTTTATCTACATTTATTTTGTATTTGGTCATCTATATTATAACAGTGATAACTTTTTTTACATGATATATAGTATTTATGCATACTTATAAGTATGCATGCTTATATGTGATATTTTGTTACATGCATAGAATGTATAATCATCGAGTCAGAGTATCTAGGGTATCCATCACCTCCAGGGTTTTCATCATTTCCATGTGTTGGGAACATTTCAAGTTCCCTCTTATAGCTATTTTGAAATATACAATACATTGTTGTTAACTATAGTCATCCTACTGTGTTATCGAACATTTGAAGTTATTTCTTCTATCTAACAACATGTTTGTACCCACTAAATAACATCTCTTCATCACCCCCTCCACACACCCTTCCCAACCTCTGATATCTATCATTCACCTCTTTATCTTCATGAGATTAACCTTTTTAGCTCCCACATGTAAGTGGGATATCTAAATGTAATGCTAGGCTTGGGAAGTTTTCAGGGATTATTTCATTGAATAACTTGTCTATCCCTTCCATGTTTGCTTTGCTTTTTGGGAAACCAAAACCTGTAACATTTGGCCACTTTATGGTGCCACATATATCCCATAGGCTATGTTCATATTTTCTTTCCTTTTTTAAAAAAAATTGTTTATGACTGGGTTATTTCAAAAGGCATGCCTTCAAATTCTGATATTTTCTTCTCTGCTTGATTTAGTCTATTATTAATGCTTTTGAATATACTTTGTATTTCATTCAAGGAATTCTTCAGTTCCAGAAGTTCGGTTTGGTTCTTTTTTTTTGTGATATCTATCTCTTTGGTAATTTTTCAATAACCTGAATTGTTTTTCTCATTTGTTTGTATTGTTTGTCCTTGTTCTCTTGTATCTCACTAAATTTTTTGAATATCATGATTCTGAATTCTCATTCTGAGATTTCATAAGGTTTATTTTCACTGAACCTTATGAATTTTCTTTATGCTGGAAAATTATTGTGTTCTTTGGAGGTGTCATATTTTCTTGCTTTTTAACTTTTTCTTGTGTCCTTGTGTTGATATATGCATATCTGTTGTAACAATCGCTTCTTTCAATTTTCAGAACCTGCTTCATTGTGAAGCATTTTTCACTGAGGCTGTATGTACCATGTGGGCTGGTTAGGGCCCTTTGGCTATGAGTCTGTGTATGTGCAGTAATGTAGTCTCTGCATGATTTCTTCAGCTGTGAAGAGCATCAGTGATGTATGTGATGTATTCATCGCCTTATGTTATGGTTATTAGTGGAGGCTGTGGTGAAGTTTTCCTGGGGATGAGGATGCCAGATGGGCCAGTTATTGGGTCCCAGTGATGGCAGCAGCAGGTTGAATGTGACTTTCCTTGTGCTGTATGGTGGCATATGCTGGCACAGTTGTAATATGATTAGGTGGATCCCTCCTTGGACAGTAAGGAGGCTTGCAAGGGTGCCAGTAGTGGCAGTGTTGGGCTGGGCTGTTGATTGGGTAGTTGGATTCTTGGGCAGTGGGCATGGTATAAAGGCTGTCAGTAGCAGTGGTGGGACAACCCTCTGGCTTCCATGAAATTCAAACTGATGTTAGTGGTGGCTGCAACAAGAGGATTAGGCCAGTATGCAGGCCCATATGTGGTACATTTGGGTTGGTTCCAGCTGTGGTGGTATTGCCAGGTTGGATGGGCTCAACCTTATGGATCCAGGAGGATTTCTCATGGGCCAATGATGCTAGACATGGCTGGGCTATTCCCAGTCCCCCAGACAGCATGTGTGGGAACCAGTGTTGGGGAGCAAAACTGCGCCAGATGGATCAGTTTTCAGGCCTCCTTGCAGGTGCTACCCATGCTGTAGTTATGGGCATGGTAGTCCTAGGCTCCTGGTGAAATACTCAGGTTGGGAATGAAGTGGCTGTGCTTTTGTCCTGCTACTAGGAAGGGTGGAATAGTTTTTAGTGACAGCAGCCATAGGAATAGGCATAGGGTGCTTTGGTCCCAGATGGCAGCTGTGGGCAAAGTAGCCTGTCCTCAGGGTGCTTATAAATGTGTGGTGGCTACACTGCTGGGAGCAGCAGAGTCATTGCCAGTGGCTTGTACTTTGGCCTGAGTGGCAGTGGCCAGCAGTGGTGCCAGCTTAGGAGGATGATGTCAGTGGGACTCCAGGAATGTGGCGATTCAGAGGCTATTGGGCCCCAGGGCAGGATGCGGTCTGGTAGGGGCTGGGCTCTCAAAATGGAAACCTGCTCTGGTGGCTTAGAGCTATAAAATTTTTCAAAAAATACATTATAACATTAGGCAAAGCCAGATATAACATTGTGTGAAACTGAGTATTAATTAATACTCAGTTTGCGTGAGACTGAGAATTAATTTTTTGATTGTCACTTGAAAAATTAATTACAATTAACTAGTGTGCACTATACAGTCTTTGATCCTCTCATTAATGGCAATTAAGAATTCTACTGTCCTTTCTTACTTTGAGAAACCTTTCATTGCTAACTGTTCTGGGTGCTATATATTTTTTCTCTAAATTCTACCTGAAATATAAATACTTTTTAATTTAATTTATTTATTATTTTACTTTATTGTAGAAAGACAGAATAAACCAGATTGCATTTCCAACATTCTGCTCAAAAATGTCTTTAGCTAAGTCAGCAACATTATTAGGTACAGTCGACCCTCTATATTTACAGGTTCCACATACATAGGTTCAACCAAACATGGAACAAAAATATTGAGAAAAAAAGTGGATGATTGTGTCTGCACTGAACATGTACAAATATTTTCGTTTCATTATTCCCTAAGCAATATAGTATAATAACTATTCACATAGCATTTTAATTGTGTTAGGTATTATAAGCAACCTAAAAATGATTTAAAGTATACGGAGGATATGCACAGATTATGCACAAATACTACACTATTTTATATAAGGGACTTCAGCATCAGCAGGTTTTTGGTATCCACATGGTGGGGGATACCTTGAAACAATCTCCCATGGATACCAATACACTACTCTACCTTGTCTTATTTTCCACATCACCACAAATGAGTGCCTTCTACTACTTGACAAGGGCTCCCTTTTCTCTAGAATTCCATAGTTATTTTCTACATTTTGCTTCAGACCTTTACCAACAGCCTCCTTAAGCTTCATTATGCTTCACTAAGGCTCAATCCAATAATCAGCACTCTATGTTTTACATTTTGTTTTGGCAGCAAAGTTCTTTCAGTTACCAAATTCTGTTCTATTTATCAGTTCAAAGCAAACCACTCCAAAGTTTAGCATCATATATCAATAATTATTTTCTTATGCTCAAACATTTGGGGTCCAGGAATTTAGAGCACATTGGGGATGTCTTATCTCTGCTCCACAAAACTCAGCTGAAAAGACTCAATGAGTCTACCATGAATTGAACACCTTGGGGCTAGAATCATGTGAACATTTCTTCACACACATGTAAGGCATCTGTGCTGAAATAACACAAATGTTAGGCACAGTTGGGAGTTGGCCAGAGTGCCTTTGAGTGTTCTTTCCTTTGTGTGGAATTCCTCACAGCATGGTACTCTCAGGTTTACTCTGACTTCTTACATGAAGGCTAAAGGCTCTGAAAGCTAGTATATCAGTAAACAAAGTGAAAACTTCCTGGCATTTTATTACCTAGCCTAGAAAATACATAGCGTCACTTTTGTCATATTCTATTGCATCAGTCAGAAACCAGCCAGATGGAAGAGTAGGAATATAGATCCCTTTCAATGGGAGGAATATTGAAGAATATGCACTCATATTTTTAAATTACTGGATTTGTAATATTAAGTTCTTAATTATCTATAAAGTGGAGCCTCCTTTTATATGTTCATTGCCATCTGTGTTTCTTCTTTTGTAAAATGCCTCCTCAAGTTTTACCTATCTCTGTGGGTTGTAATGCCATTTCCTTACTGACTTAACACTCTGCTATTCATTTAGCACACAGAATATACGTATATTTTAATCTATCCAGACTATTTAGTTATTCTTATGAGAAGTTCAGTCCATCTAAACTTAGTCAAAAATTATTTAAGTTCAAGGTGAAATTCCCGGTTTTTCTCTCTGGAAGTGTTCAGGGGCTTCTTTTTATGCTTAATATTCTGTAATTTCTCAAATTTTTGATTGGGTAGGAGTTTTTGTCTTGATCATTTGAGGGACATATTCAGTCTGAAAACTCATGCACTTTAGTTTTAGTAATTTCATGTATTTTTGTTATGATTTTTACTTATATTTTCTGTTTTCCAAATAACACTTTTTAGTGTTACATTGAACCCTCTGAATTGATCTTTCATTTATATTTTTTATGATTTTCTACTTTTTAATGATACTGTTTTCTATTACTGTTTTTGAAATATTTTAATGCAATTTTTACAGTTTCTGGAAAGTTCTTTGTGTTAAGTTATTTTTTTCTTCTTAACACCCAATTCTTGCTTTATAGATTAAATATACATTCAGATGTTTCTGTGTATACAATTCAGTTTAGAGATTTTTTTCCACCAAGTTTTGTTGTTTGTTTGTGGAAAGAAAAAAAGATAGTTGACAACTCTATATTCAGTCTGGAGCTTTTTACTGTTTCAGCTTCACTAATGATGAGGGCTACCAACTGCCAGAAATTAGAAGACTTTGCACTTCTTTTTATCCAGACAGGTATGCAGAAATTCTAGCATTTTAGTATGTATTTATGTGTGTGTGTATGTGTGTGGGTGTGTGTATATATATGTATGTATGTGTATATATATATATATATTCCTTTATATCTTCTATATATAGTTGTATTTACTTATTTTTGTTTTTAATTTTTTTCCAACTTTTAAGTTCAGTGGTACATGTAAAGGATGTGCTGGTTTGTTACATAGGTAAACGTGTGCCATGGTGGTTTGTGCAGCCTCAAATTTAAATTTTTAATTCCTACTCTGTTTATTAGCTAGCTATTGGCTGAGAAGACACTCTAGGTTTTTTTACTTGATCCTTTTTAATTATATTCTACTTAACATATACTCTAGGCTAAGCATTTCTCTGGACTGCTTTATTGGGTATCACTATTCTTTCTGCCTATCAGATATTTACCAAAATCTTACTCTATTGATGTTTCCCTTCCATTCTCTTCTGAAATGAAGATTTATACTATTTTTATATATTTACTTTCATTTTAGTGGAATCTTAGAATAGAGGCACAATCATTTATTCACACTTTAATCTACACTGAGACTTCAAAGTACTTTTTGACTGAGGAGCCCAAGATTCCCTGGGTGATACTGGGAAAAGAGCATACTGTTTTCACTGATATATAAAATCTTGGCAATGGGGAATAAAGTATGTGATGGAATACAGGGTAGGGATGTAAATATTTTGAGAACAGTATGGAGTGACCATGTCCTGGTAGCTTCCTGTCTCATCCCTGGGATTCAAATTGCATCTCTTCATAGTGGTAGCTTTGATATGAAAGTACTGTCCTCACCAAATTTTCATAGTTGACATACAATATAATAGAAAAAAAAACTAAGCTTGTGCTTGATATAACTTACATGAATACTTTTGAATCCACTCTATTAACGGAATCCATGCAAGTGACAGAGATAGGCATTGAAACCATTGAACTCTTAGAGCCTACATGATCATGCTTTAGTGATGGCTAAAATGAGGATCTAAATCTATTGTATCATTACTTTACAATCAGAAATAAATGATAAAACTAAAGTATTTTATTAACTTGTTTCTGAGGTAATAGAAAAGGAATATGTATGATGGGGAAGAATGAATTGATTTGGACTGGTAAGGAAATGTGATTTTAAGAGAAATTTACACGCCTAATTAGTATGCAGGAAGCTGTGGTATGCAAAAAAGGCCTGAGATAAAATTAATGGGTTAAAAAATTCTGAGAGCTGAAACAGCCATGCACCATTATATTCAAAAACAAAATAAGCACGTGCTGAAACATTTCTTAATGTGAGGGAAAATCTTGATGTGTCGAGAATAGTAAAACATAAGAAACCATATTCTCAACTGATGGAAATGGAATATCTCGATTTATCAAATCGTGTAGAACTTTTCATAAGAAAAATATATTTTCTTCAGAAATATGTACTTGGGACCAAATTGTATCACTTAATATTATTTAATATTTTAACTATGAGATTTTTCTAGGAGTTGACTTTAATCCTTAGTATATCATTGATTACTAATTCTTGCTACAGTATGACGAGGGCAATGACATGTTTGAAAATTTAACCTTAAATTTTTGCTAATTCCAGTAGTAGCAAAATATTTATATACCCCTAAATAAATTTTGAAAAATCAAAGGATACAAAATAAGTGAATACATATAAAATGTTGATTGCATATGAAAGAAAGATGATTGTCTGAGAGCATATAATTTGTCAGGGCATTTTATTTGCAGGATGTAAAAAACAAATACAGCAAAACTCAGTGGTCATAAGCTAAAATGAAAAGCATTGATTCTCATAACTGAAGCACATCAGACTATACAATAATGTGGGAAAGAGCATTTATTTTAGTTATGTTATTAACTAGCTATGTGACTTTGGACAAGTCACTTACTTTATCTTTACTTCAGTTTTCTTATATATAAAATTGGACAATAATATCTATCTCATAGAGTCCTTGTATTAGATACATTAATCTTATAAAGTACATGAAAGAATGTTTAGCACATAGTATTTGCTATATGAGTATTATTTATTGTCAATAGTTTTCTTGTTAAGTATCTAGATTTAGAGCTACCCTCAGGCTCTACTGAACATAGTACGTAAAAAGTTTCTCATTGTTTTAACTTTCTCTTTTCTGTTTTGCACACATTTCTTGAAGGAGTATCTGAATAAATATTCCCGGTATTGTTCCACATCAAGATGGCCACTAGTAGCAGTGAGCTTATATCTTACTAGCTAAGCTACTTTTTCAGAAAATAAATATTGTTTTACTCAATAATTTCAACAAAATTTCTAGTTAAATTTCTCATTAGACTAGGTTAAATCATGAGCATATTACCAAATGAACCATATGGTTAATGGACAAGTTGAGACATATTATAACCACTGCCCATGATGATTAGGTCAATTGCTCTCACATGGTGTGAACTAGAAGTGAAAGGGAGGTAAAACTTCAAAAAAGATTGAAATGCTCCTACAGAAGACAAAGAAAATACTGAGGTCTCTATAATCACAGATATTTATGTTACAAGAAATCAATACAGATTAAAAATTAGTTAAGAAAATTGATTTACTAATAATCTTGATCTTTAGCCACATTTCTCTGCAATAAATTTGCTTTGATGCTGTGATAGGGATCAGCAAGCTACGTTTTCCAAGTTCCTTCAAGTGGGATCCTGCTAGGTTCTGCTATTGGGAGGTACTAGAGAAACATATAAAGGCAAGAGAATGGAAGAATATATCTCCTTTTCCTGTTTGTTTGCTGTCCTTGCTGATATTCTCCCAAGAACATCCCTTGCCCTAGGAGCAGTAACTGTTTCAGTTTACCAATTTTTTCAGAGCCCCAGAAAGTGCCTCTTCAGAGGTAATAGCAGCAGTTGGAACATATCTCTTCCTCAGAGGTCTAGCCTCGGCTCAGGAAGGCTTTTACTCTGAGTTTACAAATTTTGATAACTCCAGTCTCTTCTCTTTGTTCATCTAAGCTTCTGAGGAGGTCCCTAAGTGGCCTGGAGACGGTAGTGATAGCTGCATCTTGCAGTCATTTTCTTTGCTTTCCACAGTGTTGTTACTTTTTTCTCCTATTTCCTATGTGGTCATTCTTTTAATATTAACTCATAGTCATAGTGTAGTATTAATACTTTATGAGAAATGAAATGTTTTATATAATGTAGCCATGGCCTACCAATAGCATATTTTCTTTTAAATTTGGTAACATATATTTTGCTTCAGTGGCTTTATATCCTTTTTTGTTGCCCAAATTAGTTTTTTGTATACAAAACAACCAATATTATCCTGGTCCCATTATTTCTTCTGATATCCATTGTCTTGTGATTTCTCCTGGAAAGTGAATTGTTTATCTGTGCATTTCACTCTGTGAAGTCATACAGGTCTATCTATTTAGAACTCCTGTGCTCCAATTTATTCCCTGTGTGAAACTGGGCAATTTATTAATCTGGGAATATGTTTCTTCATGTGCAAATCAGAGATAACACTTACCTCACAACATTGTTTAGAGCATTAAAAGAAATATCATATGATATCTGGCACACAGAATTTCCACTGTGAATTGAGCAATATCAGTTTTTCTCCCATTTAATGTGGAAACTGACTATATAAATAAACAAAAAGGATAACAAAAAATGTATAAAAGAAGAAACAATAATATCAATAAAAATCATTATAAAATATATACACATTAAAATATTATCAAGAGTCCTATACAAATTGAGTTTTTCAAAAATAATAAGGATTGTAACTTTTATATTGAGGTAATGCAAGAAGCATTATCAAGGAGAATCACATGTCTAGAGCAAGTGATATTAATAGTGTTTATGTTTGAGCCAGATGGAACTCCTCATAGGAGCATACAGTGCTCATCTCCTCCCAACTTTGCATTCAAAGAAATCATGTTCATAGGCCAAAATTGGTCATAGAGGAAATATCAACACCACTAAATTAAGCAAACTCAAAATACAGCAGTTTTTCTTAGTGACCTGGTTGTTAATACACACTAAATCACCACTAGGTGGTATAGGCTCTCATAAATGGCAAAAGAAAAATGGAACTGCTTAGTTTCTATTTCATTATGCTCTTTATCTCTGAAGAGAATGAGCTCAAATTGTAACAGCAGAGAAAAAAATACAGTTATGAAAGAATCAGACGTTCAAGTATGTGAGGCCACTTTTAAGGATGGACATAGATGTTCTAAATTTATCCTAGCCAAGGAAAAAAAAGTGCTTGGTTGGCTACAAATGAAAATCAATAAAATCCTCCCATAGGATTATTGATCAGTCTAAACCAAGGGTCAATTTTTTTTTTTTTTGTAAAGGGTCATATTGTAAAAATGCTGGTCTTTGTCAGCCAGCTTCTGTCTCAACTAACAAACTCTGCTGCATTAGTGTAAAAGTAGCCATAGACAAAGAATGTAAATGTAAATGAATAAATATAACTGTATTCTAATAAAATTTTATTTGTATATCAAAATTTAAATTTAATATAATTTTAGCATGTCATGATAAGTTATTCTTTGGGTTTTTTTCAATGAATAAAAAATGTATAATCTACATTAAGTTTGCTTGCTATACTAAGTGGGGGGGGGGCCAGATTTGGCTTGAGGAGGGTGGCTAGCTAAGTCTTAGTGTAAACAATATATATATTATTTGATATTACTTTGAAATGATGAACTTGGTTATAATCATGGTAACCTAGCAAGTGAGTTGCAAGACAAGGCCTATTAGGGAACTATATTAGTTAAGGTTCTCCAGAGAAACAGAACCATAACTGAGATAGATAACTAAGATAGATGTAGACATAGAGGTACACATAAAGAGAGAGAAAGATATAGAGATAGAGATAGAGGAGATAAAGATACAGATGATAGAGATAGTATCTCTATCACATATAGATACACATACAGATACAGATGAGATAGAAAGAGATAGAGATAGAGATAGAGATAAGGATAGAGATAGAGATAGCTAGAGGAAGATAATTCTTGGGAGGAATTGGCTCACAAGGATGTCGAGGCTGAGAAATTCCGCAATCTCCTGCCTGCAAGATGGAGGCCCAGGAAAGTTGGTGGTATAGTTCAACCTAAGCCAAAAAGCCTGAGAACCAGATGTTCCAATATTGGAGGACAAGAGAAGATGGATGTCCTGGCTCAAGAAGACAGATTAAATTCAACCTTCCTCTGCCTTTTTGTTCTATTTGGGCTCTGAATAGATTGAAGGATGCCCATAGATATTGGTGAAGATAATCTTCTTTACTCAGTCTACCTATTCAAATCCTAATTTCTCTGGAAACACAGATACTCTCAGAAATAATGTTTTATCAGCTATGTGGGCAACCCTTAGCCCAGTAAAACTGACACATGAAATTAATCATCACACGGAGGTCTAGGAAAATTCATGTCTTTCTTAATTTAAATAGACACATGAAGAAATTATTTTCTTTCTCTTTTTTTCCTTCTTCTTTCTCTTTCTTTCTCTCTTTCTCTTTCTTTTTATTCTTAACTAACGGGCATTTTGTAAACACATGAAACCAGAGAATTGTGGTAGCCATATGGCTACTATGAGGTGAGAAAAAGGAAAGTTTTTGCATCCTGTAGATCTGCCCCATCTATGGTCTTTGTGTTAACTGAGATGACAAATCTGTTACTATCTAAGCTACCTTTAGTAAGGTCTTCCACTACCCTTATGTTAAAACACCTTAAAAGATAAAATTAAAAATATAAACTTTTGTCATTTTTAGGGAGCCAAGATGGCCAAACAGGAACAGCTCCAGTCTACAGCTCCCAGTGTGAGCGACGCAGAAGACGGGTGATTTCTGCATTTCCATCTGAGGTACCGGGTTCATCTCACTAGGGAGTGCCAGAGAGTGGGTGCAAAACAGTGGGTGCAGTGCACCATGCGCGAGCCGAAGCTGGGCGAGGCATTGCCTCACTCAGGAAGTGCAAGGGGTCAGGGAGTTCCCTTTCCTAGTCAAAGAAAGGGATGACAGACGGCACATGGAAAATCGGGTCATTCCCACCCTACTATTGTGCTTTTCCAACGGGCTTAAAAAATGGCACACCAGGAGATTATATCCCGCACCTAGCTCAGAGGGTCCTACGCCCATGGAGTCTCGCTGATTGCTAGCTCAGCAGTCTGAGATCAAACTGCAAGGCAGCAATGAGGCTGGGGGAGGGGCGCCTGGCATTGCCCAGGCTTGCTTAGGTAAACAAAGCAGCCAGGAAGCTCGAACTGGGTGGAGCCCACCACAGCTCAAGGAGGCCTGCCTGCCTCTGTAGGCTCCACCTCTGGGGGCAGGGCACAGACAAACAAAAGACAGCAGTAACCTCTGCAGATTTAAATGTCCCTTTCTGACAGCTTTGAAGCAAGTAGTGGTTCTCCTAGCACAGAGCTGGAGATCTGAGAATGGGCAGACTGTCTCAAGTGGGTCCCTGACCCCTGAGCAGCCAAACTCGGAGGCACCCCCCAGTAGGGGCAGACTGATACCTCACACAGCCGGGTAATCCTCTGAGACAAAACTTCCAGAGGACCCATCAGGCAGCAGCATTTGCGGTTCACGAAAATCCACTGTTCTACAGCCACTGCTGTTCTGCAGCCACCGCTGCTGATACCCAGGCAAACAGGGTCTGGAGTGGACCTCTAGCAAACTCCAACAGACCTGCAGCTGAGGGTCCTGTCTGTTAAGGAAAACTAACAAACAGAAAGGACATCTACACCAAAAACCCATCTGTATGACACCATCATCAAAGACCAAAAGTAGATAAAACCACAAAGATGGGGAAAAAACAGAGCAGAAAAACTGGAAACTCTAAAAAGCAGACAGCCTCTCCTCCTCAAAAGGAACACAGTTCCTCACCAGCAATGGAACAAAGCTGGACAGAGAATGACTTTGACGAATTGAGAGAAGAAGGCTTCAGATGATCAAACTACTCAGAGCTACAGGAGGAAATTCAAACCAATGGCAAAGAAGTTAAAAACTTTGAAAAAAAACTAGACGAATGTATAACTAGAATAACCAATGCAGAGAAGTGCTTAAAGGAGCTGATGGAGCTGAAAGCCAAGGCTCGAGAACTGTGTGAAGAATGCAGAAGCCTCAGGAGCTGATGCGATCAACTGGAAGAAAGGGTATCAGTGATGGAAGACAAAATGAAGGAAATGAAGCAAGAAGGGAAGTTTAGAGAAAAAAGAATAAAAAAAAACAAACAATGTCTCCAAGAAATATGGGACTATGTGAAAAGACCAAATCTACGTCTGATTGGTGTACCTGAAAGTGACGGGGAGAATGGAACAGAGTTGGAAAACACTCTGCAGGATATTATCCAGGAGAACTTCCCCAACCTAGCAAGGCAGGCCAACATTCAGATTCAGGAAATACAGAGAATGCCACAAAGATACTCCTTGGGAAGAGCAACTCCAAGATACATAATTGTCAGATTCACCAAAGTTGAAATGAAGGAAAAAATGTTAAGGGCAGTCAGAGAGAAAGGTTGGGTTGCCCACAAAGGGAAGCCCATCAGACTAACAGCAGATCTCTCAGCAGAAACTCTACAAGCCAGAAGAGAGTGGGGGCCAATATTCAACATTCTTAAAGAAAAGAATTTTCAACGAAGAATTTCATATCCAGACAAACTAAACTTCATAAGTGAAGGAGAAATAAAATACTTTACAGACAAGCAAATGCTGAGAGATTATGTCACCACCAGGCCTGCCCTAAAAGAGCTCCTGAAGGAAGCACTTAACATGGAAAGGAACAACAGGTACCAGCCACTGCAAAAACATGCCAAATTGTAAAGACAATCAAGGCTAGGAAGAAACTGCATCAACTAAAGAGCAAAATAACCAGCTAACATCATAATGACAGGATCAAATTCACACATAACAATATTAACTTTAAATGTAAATGGGCTAAATGCTCCAATTAAAAGACACAGACTGGGAAATTGCATAAAGAGTCAAGACCCATCAGTGTGCTCTATTCAGGAAACCCATCTCATCTGCAGAGACACACATAGGCTCAAAATAAAGGGATGGAGGAAGATCTATCAAGCAAATGGAAAACAAAAAAAGGCAGGGGTTGCAATCCTAGTCTCTGATAAAACAGACTTTAAACCAACAAACATCAAAAGAGACAAAGAAGGCCATTACATAATGGTAAAGGGATCAATTCAACAAGAAGAACTAATTATCCTAAATATATATGCACCCAATACAGGAGCACCCAGATTCATAAAACAAGTCCTGAGTGACCTACAAAGAGACTTAGACTCCCACACAATAATAATGGGAGACTTTAACACCCCACTGTCAACATGAGACAGATCAACAAGACAGAAAGTTAACAAGGATACCCAGGAATTGAACTCACCTCTGCACCAAGCGGACCTAATAGACATCTACAGAACCCTCCAACCCAAATCAACAGAATATACATTTTTTTCAGCACCACACCACACCTATTCCAAAACTGACCACATAGTTGGAAGTAAAGCACTCCTCAGTAAATGTGAAAGAACAGAAACTATAACAAACTGTCTCTCAGACCACAGTGCAATCAAACTAGAACTCAGGATTAAGAAACTCACTTAAAACCGCTCAACTACATGGAAACTGAACAACCTGCTCCTGAATGACTACTGGATACATAACGAAATGAAGGCAGAAATAAAGATGTTCTTTGAAACCAATGAGAACAAAGACACAACATACCAGAATCTCTGGGACGCATTCAAAGCAGTGTGTAGAGGGAAATTTATAGCACTAAATGCCCACAAGAGAAAGCAGGAAAGATCCAAAATTGACACCCTAACATCACAATTAAAAGAATTAGAAAAGCAAGAGCAAACATATTCAAAAGCTAGCAGAAGGCAAGAAATAACTAAAATCGGAGCAGAACTGAAGGAAATAGAGACACAAAAAACCCTTCAAAAAATTAATGAATCCAGGAGCTGGTTTTTTGAAAGGATCAACAAAATTGATTGACCACTAGCAAGACTAATAAAGAATAAAAGAGAGAAGAATCAAATAGACGCAACAACAAATGATAAAGGGGATATCACCACCGATCCCACAGAGATACAAACTACCATCAGAGAATACTACAAACACCTCTAAGCAAATAAACTAGAAAATCCAGAAGAAATGGATAAATTCCTCGACACATACACCCTCCCAAGACTAAACCAGGAAGAAGTTGAGTCTCTGAATAGACCAAAAACAGGCTCTGGAATTGTGGCAATAATCAATAGCTCACCAACAAAAATAGTCCAGGACCAGATGGATTCACAGCCGAATTCTACCAGAGGTACAAGGAGGAGCTAGTACCATTCCTTCTGAAACTATTCCAATCAATAGAAAAAGAGGGAATCCTCCCTAACTCATTTTATGAGGCCAGCATCATCCTGATACCAAAGCCGGGCAGAGACACAAGGAACAAAGAGAATTTTAGACCAATATCCTTGATGAACATTGATGCAAAAATCCTCAATAAAATACTGGCAAACCGAATCCAGCAGCACATCAAAAAGCTTATCCACCATGATCAAGTGGGCTTCATCCCTGGGATGCAAGGCTGGTTCAACATACGCAAATCAATAAATGTAATCCAGCATATAAACAGAACCAAAGACAAAAAACACATGATTATCTCAATAGATGCAGAAAAGGCCTTTGACAAAAAATTCAACAACCCTTCATGCTAAAAATTCTCAATAAATTAGGTATTGATGGGATGTATCTCAAAATAATAAGAGCTATCTATGACAAACCCACAGCCAATATCATACTGAATGGGCAAAAACTGGATGCATTCCCTTTGAAAATGGGTACAAGACAGGGATGCCCCCTCTCACCACTCCTATTCAACATAGTGTTGGAAGTTCTGGCCAGGGCAATCAGGTAGGAGAAGGAAATAAAGGGTATTCAATTAGGAAAAGAGGAAGTCAAATTGTCCCTGTTTGCAGATGACATGATTGTATATCTAGAAAACCCCATCGTCTCAGCCCAAAATCTCCTTAAGCTGATAAGCATCTTCAGCAAAGTTTCAGGATACAAAACCAATGTACAAAAATCGCAAGCATTCTTATACACCAATAACAGACAAACAGAGAGCCAAATCATGAGTGAACTCCCATGCACAATTGCTTCAAAGAGAATTAAATACCTAGGAATCCAACTTACAAGGGATGTGAAGGACCTCTTCAAGGAGAACTACAAACCACTGCTCAATGAAATAAAAGAGGATACAAACAAATGGAAGAACATTCCATGCTCATGGGTAGGAAGAATCAATATTGTGAAAATGGCTATACCGCCCACGGTAATTTATAGATTCAATGCCTTCCCCATCAAGCTACCAATGCCTTTCTTCACAGAATTGGAAAAAACTACTTTAAAGTTCATATGGAACCAAAAAAGAGCCCGCATTGCCAAGTCAATCCTAAGCCAAAAGAACAAAGCTGGAGGCATCACGCTACCTGACTTCAAACTATACTACAAGGCTACAGTAACCAAAACAGCGTGGTACTGGTACCAAAACAGAGATATAGATCAATGGAACAGAACAGAGCCCTCAGAAATAATGCCGCATATCTACAACTATCTGATATTTGACAAACCTGACAAAAACAAGCAATGGGGAAAGGAATCACTATTTAATAAATGGTGCTGGGAAAACTGGCTAGCCATATATAGAAAGCTGAAACTGGATCCCTTCCTTACACCTTATACAAAAATTAATTCAAGATGGATTAAAGACTTAAATGTTAGACTTAAAACCATAAAAACCCTAGAAGAAAACCTAGGCAATACCATTCAGGACATAGGCATGGGCAAGGACTTCATGTCTAAAACACCAAAAGCAATGGCAACAAAAGACAAAATTGACAAATGGGATCTAATTAAACTAAAGAGCTTCTGCACAGCAAAAGAAACTACCATCAGAGTGAACAGGCAACCTACAAAATGGGAGAAAATTTTTACAACCTACTCATCTGACAAAGGGCAAATATACAGAATATACAATGAACTCAAACAAATTTACAAGAAAAAAACAAACAACCCCATCAAAAAGTGGGCGAAGGACATAAACAGACACTTCTCAAAAGAAGACATTTATGCAGCCAAAAAACACATGAAAAAATGCTCATCATCACTGGCCATCAGAGAAATGCAAATCAAAACCACAATGAGATACCATCTCACACCAGTTAGAATGGCAATCATTAAAAAGTCAGGAAACAACAGGTGCTGGAGAGGATGTGGAGAAATAGGAACACTTTTACACTGTTGGTGGAACTGTAAACTAGTTCAACCATTGTGGAAGTCGGTGTGGCGATTCCTCAGGGATCTAGAACTAGAAATACCATTTGACCCAGCCATCCCATTACTGGGTATATACCCAAAGGACTATAAATCATGCTGCTATAAAGGCACATGCACACGTATGTTTATTGCGGCACTATTCACAATACCAAAGACTTGGAACCAACCCAAATCTCCAACAAAGATAGACTGGATTAAGAAAATGTGGCACATATACACCATGGAATACTATGCAGCCATAAAAAATGATGAGTTCATGTCCTTTGTAGGGACATGGATGAAATTGGAAATCATCATTCTCGGCAAACTATCGCAAGGACAAAAAACCAAACACCGCATGTTCTCACTCATAGGTGGGAATTGAACAATGAGAACACATGGACACATGAAGGGTAACATCACACTCTGGGGACTGTTCTGGGGTGGTGGAGGTGGGAGGGATAGCATTAGGAGATATACCTAATGCTAAATGATGAGTAAATGGGTGCAGTACACCAACATGGCACATGTATACATATGTAACAAACCTGCACATTGTGCACATGTACCCTAAAACTTAAAGTATAATAATAATAAAATAAAATAAAAAAAGAAAATGTTTTCAACAAGTTATCATGGGGAAAAGAGAATTCTCGGCAAGTGTTCTTGTACGAGTATGTGAGATTTACTCAGATGTCCATGGGTAGGTGGCTGAATAGAGTTCATAGTGCAGTACATGAGGGATATAGGAGGGATTAAGCTGGAAAAGTAAAAGTGAGTGAAAAGAGCAAGACGATAGACTACCCATCCTGCAACACACACAAAAGGAAGAATTTTAAAGCTATGAATATTCTGGTGTATTTCAGGATTTCTTAGTGGGAAAAAATCTTTTTCATTGTTGTTTGAGGAAATTTACTCAGCAGACTATATTCAATAACATAACCTAAGGTTTTATTTCTCAGACCTTCTCTTTCCAGTACCTCCTATCTATCTAGATAATATGGAAGCCAGGGAGAAGAATGGGAACCGAAGATCTATGAGCCCTTATGGCATATGAAAAGTGGGTGTTATCTGAAAAGTAGAACTCTAGATGAAACCAGGCCTTTCCCAACAATGGAGCCCAGGACAATGCTGTCTTCAATGTCCATACCATTAGACTTGTTATAGATGAGCTTCTATCATGATGGCTTCCTGGTTAATTAAACCCTCTGAATGATTCTGTGTAACACTGACTTCTGTGATTCATCACAGAACAAGTCTTCATTCTTTCATGGATTATTACTGTTTTCAGTGACTATATTTGGTTGTTTACTCTTTTTGGCACCAATCACCCAGTGAGTCAACAACCAGAGTTGCAAACAAATTACCCTCATTGTCTTTTCTGAGTCCCTTAATTTACTTTATTTTTCATTTGTTGCAAATGTCATTGTTTCTGCTAATGTTGTTTTTTAACATCTGCCAAGATAAAAAATTAAAAAATCACTTGTAAAAAATGAAAAAATTTAAAAAAAATTAAATTTTGTCATTTTAGAGTGGAGTAAAGTTGGTTTCCATAAGCTCAGATGTGAATTTTATAGTGATTCTGGCCAAATTTTTCAGATAATTTTAGAAAATTATTGAAAAATACTCTGTAAATCTACTGCTAATTATTAGACATTTTTTCCAAATGTTAATATTATAGTGTTAGATGAAGAAAGTATAATCACCAGGGATGAGTTTAATCTCTTTAAAAAATACAGATATCAGGATCCTCTAATAATACATTAAATGCCCACCAAAGTCAGAGGTATGTATTTGGTAATGTACCTTACTATATTCTTTTGGACAAGAAGAAGCAATATGGATTAGGTAATGGAATAATTTCGTAAATTATTTAATGGTTAATAGATATATCTTACTAACAAATAAAATGGTTTTAACCTGAAAATTTCATTTTTGTTCATATTCTGGTAACATTTTCATCAGTGCTGTAGACATGTTCTTCTGTTAAACACATGAAAAATAAAACAGAACTCTAAAGATTAGCTAATAGGTTCAACGGTAAAATAAAAAAACCTATATAAATGTCTGTACATTATAATTATGAAACAACTTTTAGTCAACAGAACTAAATAGGAAAGACCCTTAAATATTACATATTTAAAAATAAACCACACACACGTAATGACAATGCTAGGATGAGAGATATATATTTTAAAAAGCAACATTTTACTACAACAAGTAGTGTTTAGCTAGCTAGGCTGTAAACTAAGGGTTGGCAAATTATGGCCCGCAAGCCATATCCAGCCAATAGACTGGTTTTGTAAACAAAGTTTTATTGCAGCATGGACACACTCATTCATTTGTGTATTGTCTATAAATGCTTTCTCACTGCAACAGCAGAGAAGAATAGTTGCATAGAGATTATGTGGCCCACAAAACCTAAAATCTTAGGCTCTTTCCCTTTACAGTAAAGGTTTATTAATCCTGCCTCAAAACAATTTAGCAGAGTAATCTGGCTACAAGGAAAATAAATATCTTCTCTTACAAGTTTAATGTCTGGAAAAGGTTAATGAGAGCTATGTTTTTCTCCAGGTAGAGTATACTGGACATGCAGTTTTTATGCATATTTTAACGGGAAGACACTAAAGAGTGTTCAAATATAGGATATCCAAATGACATAGTGGTTTAAAATAATACTGTCAAGTGTGGCTAACAAAACTAGGACCATGTTTTTCCTAAAGAATGGAGGAAAATGGCAAGATAGGATAGTTTTGGCACATAAATGGCATCACATTTTTGAGAGTCTGTCATTTGAAGGCATGGTTTAGTCTAATCTTGGTTTATCTCAAATGTTAAGTTCAGGAATTATGGATGTTACTGCAAGACATAATTTGACTCTAAATCAGCAAGTACTTTCAAATATTCAGAACTATCTGGAAGTGAAAATGGCTTCCTCTGTAGACAGACAGTAAGTTTCTTATCCCAGAGCCCTGTAGATAGACCATCTGTGCAGGTTATAATCGGGAGATTCATGAATGTGATATTGATGACATAGTCACATTGACAATGAGGCTTTTAGTCATACAGATTAAAGTAAATATGCACTGTACTGTGCAAATCTCCTAGTAATTGAGAATAAAATTAATCTTGGGCTATAAGTAGATACAAAGTATTCCCAGTTAGATTTCACATGTATACATTTTGAAATTATTAATTTTTAAAAAATAAAGAAATGGCTTTTTTAAATTTTTATTTATTTATTTATTTACTTATTTTTTCATGGAGTCCCACTCTGTTGCCCAGGTTGGGATGCAGTGGCGTGATCTCGGCTTACAGCAACCTCTGCCTGCCAGGTTTAAGCGATTCTCCTGCCTCAGCCTCCCGAGTAGCTGGGACCACAGGCAAGTGTCATCATGCCCGGCTAATTTTTGTATTTTTAGTAGAGACAGGGTTTCACCATCTTGGCCAGGCAGGTCTCGAACTCCTGACCTCAGGTGATCTGCATGCCTCAGCCTCCCAAAGTGCTGGGATTACAGGTGTGAGCCACTGTGCCCAGCCAATTTTCCCATTTTTGATACACTAATTCTAAAGTAAACTTTCATTACTTGAATATTTACTTCAGGTGTTTTTCAATTCCTCCTAATTTCAGCTCCTCAGTTCAAATTTGGCTCACATTAATGATGGTTATCTGTTCTTGGCACATAGGAAATATAAATATAGGACTTTTACTGAATTCGGTTTTTTAAGAGTTCTAAGGAAAAAGCTATTACATCCACATATATGTGTAAAATGAAACATAGACCTAAGAACTACTGTGAATAAACAGCCTGACTTTTAATAAAAGAGAGTATATTGAATTTATGTTAAAGTTAAGAATCTGGGAATTCTTAAGTACTGCCTGCCAGGAACACTATTACGACAAAAATAACAAAAAGGCTTATTCGACATGATTTGCTGATCACTAAGCCCACTGAGGGAAGCCCTCCAAGGCTTATGTGAGAAGTAGTCAGTTTGTTTTTGTCTTACTGGTGCAGAAGAAATGCTTTTTATTGCCCATGGTCTCCAAGGATGGTACTGAGCTCCACAAAGCAACCACTGGGGAACATCAAGTAAATAGCATGAATCTGTTGTTATAAAGCAAGCAAACTGCTTTAAAAACATATTTAAAGTAATTCGTGAGTTGGATGTTTCCTGGTAGATATAGTTTTCAGTTTAGGCATTTAAAAAGAAAAAGTCTGCTCTGTTCCTTTATTTTCACTTTTACTTTGGTGTTTTGATGTCTATAGAAATGAGCAGTTTCTCTACTTCTTTCCCAGAGATTTATCTCCAATGCTGACATGAGCACAAAGACCTTATGTACTGTGCTGGGAAATATTTTGTTCTTAAGAATAAAAATTTTCATTAGAGTTAGTCGATGCATCACAGATATTATCCTTCCTGACAAGAGGAACACTGAAGCACAGACACTGTGTTGGGCTATGGTTCTCAACGGAAAAATAAAGCTTTTCAAAATGTTAGTCACTGCCATGCTAGATGTTTCCTTAAGTCATTTTTACAACCTGTTTTGATAGATTCTAAGGATCAGTCTTACATTATATTTTTCTACGGCTTACTGTTAAAGTCTTATTCATAAAATTAACTATCATGTATGGAAGTAGTATATACCAACACCATAAACCAGAAAGTAATTTATATTTAACCCTCATAACAACACTTCAAAGTAGAAATTATCTCATATTGTAGAGGAAACACAGGCTCAGATAGGATATAAATTGCCCATATCACAAAATTAGTAAGCTGTGGAGCTAGAATACAAACAAGATCTACCTATTTACAAAAATCAATAATTTTTCCTCTCTAACATGTTTTCATTAAATGCCGTTGGTTTTTAAGTGAAATGCACTCAACTTCACATTTTAAAATATGCCACAAATGTACCTATAAAGTAAGTGAACATGACTATTGAGTGGGATCACAATTATTAAAAAGTTTGCCTTGGGACCGTTGTAACAAAGACAGTACACTGACCCTCAGGAAACCGAATTACATGCCCAAAGGGGACATGTGCCATCTCCCTGGGCTCAGTGGGGGCTTTCAAATGGATTCTTTGTACGTAGGTGTTGCACATATTTCTGTTTCTTTAAGCTTTCCTTTATAACTTCCAGACCTACTTCTGATGACGATGAATTTCTTTCAAAACCTAACCCTAGATATGGGGTCAGCTTTAGGCGAAATTGTGAGTTGCTAGCTAACAAAAGTAGCTAATATTTTCATGAAATGTTTCATTATTAAGCTAAATGCCACACACTATTCATTACATGTATTAATCAGTTTAGTTATCACAATTTTATGAAGTAGATATGACCATCATTTTTATTTATCAATTGAAGAAACTAAGACACAGAAAAGTTAAATACCTTATCCAAAGTCATGTTGCTTGTGGAGAAGTTGCAATTCATCTTGATTATCTTCACCTAGAGTCTGTGTGCTGGATGACTATTTTAGACTGCTACGTGTGCATGCAGAGTTCAGTGCTTGTCTGGTCCCACTCCCTCCTACCCTTCTGTCCTTCTGTCCCCTAATGACTTCATCCTGTTCCCTACTTCTCAAGACTACTCCTCTTCTTGGACACTTTTCATATTCCAGAACTAATTATATTGTTTCTTTTTTTTTTCTGCTCATAATGCCAAAGGCAAAGTTAGCAATGTAGCTGAAATAAAGGAATTCATACTAAAAAATGGCATGCTCAATTTGTAAAATTTTCCAGAGTTAAATAGGTAGAGTGAAAGGTGTCATTTATTTTTTGAATAAAACAATGTTGAATTTTACTTAAATGAATGATAAATATAATTTTGACATGTATTTGCAATCTGTATGAGTAATATCATATCCTATCATGCTTCATATTCTCACACTCTTATACCATTAATGATCTCTACATCTATCCCCAATCAGCTACCATCTCTCTTCCTCAGCGGTGTTATGTCAGGTCTGAAAATTAAATTTTAATAGTAGTTCCTAAGTTTTAAACATTTTAAATTTTTTTCCTGGAAGGACATGATGAGTAACCCAATTGTCAGCAAATGCCTTAGGTATTTAGGGGAACAATCCTAATGGCAATAGCTAATATTTTTGGCAGAGCCAAGTTTTAGTATCTCTTTGCAATTGTGTGACAGCATGATCATATTAATTCTTATAACAAATCTATGAAGTGGCTATCCACTTTATTTTATAAAGGAAAAAAGAGTCTAAGTAACTTGGCTCTGGATTTGAACTTCAATCTAGCTATCTCTATAACTTGACCTTTAAACATTATGCCACCTTATATGTCAATCTTACCTTGAAAACCAACAAGCAAACCAAATAAATAAAACAATAGGAACAGCCTATAATAAAAAGCCTTCTCAGCCGGGTGCAGTGGCTTACACCTGTAATCCCAGAATTTTGGGAGGCTGATGGGGGAGGATGGTGTGAGCCCAGGAGTTTGAGACCAACCTAGGCAACACAGTGAAACCTCATCTCCACAAAAAAAAAAAAAAAATACAAAAATTATATAGGTGGACATGGTGGTGCTCACCTGTAGTCCCAGCTACACTGGAGGCTGAGGCAGAAGGATTTCTTGAGCCCAGGATGCAGAGGCTGCAGTGAGTCGAGATAGTGCCACTGCACTCCAGCCTCAGCAAGAGAGACGAACCATTTCTGAAAAAAAAAAAAAAAAAAAAAAAAACAGAAAAAGAAAAGGATTTATCATTATCTAATTCAATATATTCTGTAATAATCAAAAAATACCATTGAATGAATGGGGAAGAAAATTAGATCAACTGCTTTGAAGTCAACTTGTTTACTTCTGATCAAGAAATAGTAGCAGATTATACCTCTGTGGTAGTAGTAAAATATATCTTTGCTTTGGTTCCAAATATATTTTTTAAATGTTTGATATATGGGGACACATCACAGAGTATACTATCAAATTACTTTAAGTGAGTTATAAATAGAAGAGGAAAATCAAAATGGGAAAATTATAATAGCCTTAAATCTCTCAGTTGATATTAAAAATACTAAATTCTGGCAGCTAGGGTAAAATTAATATAAGAAAATAATAGATACAGCACTCACTTTTTCTACAGCCCCAAGTGTTTTAATTATTTCTATATTTGGAAATTAATTCATAATCTATTAGTCACATTATTTGAAATTTCAAATTATAATTTTATTTGTTTCAGATAAAAGCTTCATCCTTTAAAAACATACGTTTGGATGAATAACCAAAGCAAGCTTGCTATGACTTTCATATAAACTACTTTATCATCCTACATTGCTCCATTGAGTTAGTGAGGTCCAGGGTTTTGATAGAATGAGAATATTCATACAGTGAACTGCAGACATATTTGAAGGTTTTTAAAAACGATGTTGAATTGTCTAGGGCTGAGGGTGATGATATAGGGCAAGTGTAAAGGACAGAGTCACATAGAGACTCCTGAGAACTAGAAAGCAGCCAGTGAGTCCCAGCATCTGAAGGGCAAGGAAGTGTCAATGTAGTTCTGTATAAATTTAGTAAAACATAAAGCAAGCACTCGATTGTTTTCCAATACAGTATGCTAATTGGAGTGGCAGAATTGTATGGTAGAAAGAGCATACAAATGACAAATACATTCACAACACTGTGCCGAGTGCAATGAGAGGTACAGTCACATAAAGACATGCATTTTCAGACATTATAGTCAGTTTATTTAATATATTACTCAAATATTAATCATATATAGAGATCTGAAATTTCTTTGAGTACCTATTATGCATGTTGAATGCTAGGAAATGTGTGCTAAGTATTTTTTCTCAGATAAAACTGACCTCATAGCTCTGAGTTAAGTAATTTTATATTTACCACATAAGAAAATTGAAGTACAAATGAGGAAATCGAGGTACAGAGATTAAGCAACTTGTCCAAGACTATACAGCTGCTACACAGAGCACCTGGGATTCAAATCTAGGAATGAGTGAAGAATTTTATTACTAATTGCATAAGCAAATACATACATCGAACCCAGTAATATATTCTGTTGGTTCTATGACCCAATATTGCAGAAAATAATTATAGAATTAGATTTTCTGTTTGAGTACAAAATTTACTTCACAAAATTATAATCCTGTTGTTTAAATATTGAATGTATAGTATGAATTATTATGTAATAGTAGTATCTGTTTTAAAGTCACATATTGCTATATATTGCCTTAATAATGATTATGAGTCAGGAACTGTTCTCAGCACATGTTATATCAATGAGTCCTTTCAAATAGTTAATGTGGTAAGTGTAGACCAAATCAACCGATAATTAGCTAAGCCTCAGAGAATCTGAGTACTGTATCTATATTTACATGGCCAGTGAGTAGAGAGGTTGAGTCTTAATCCCAGTGATCTGACAGCAGTGATCTCATTTGTGTATATGATTCCAGAAGCACTGTGGGAGAATGTGAACCCATATTTACACAATGCATAGTTCCCAGCAACAACTAGAGTCTTATCTTGCTGTGGGAATAAAGAAAATACACTATGATAACTTGGTAATATTGTAATGTGAATAGCGTAAAGAGAATAACTCACAAGAAAAATATTAAGAAGTTTTCTGAAGCAAGCTTCTCTTGTGGCTTCCAGATTAAAGTGCTTGCATATTCTCAGCAGTGTTTTCCACAGACAGATTTTCTGTGTAAGCAGAAATTGGCTTAATTTAAGGAGGTAGAAAGTATGGTAGAGTATTTTGTGTTCACTACAGAGGTTGGCTGCCATTTGTTAGTGCAGTAAAATTTTGTAAAGCTGCTCTGAGATCCTTTGAAATCCATTTATAACAATGAGACTGGATACTTTACCATCTGCTGTAAATGCTTCCAGGAGATTTAGTTACTCAAGTCCCCTACTTTCTGTAGTTTATTTCCATTCTATGATTGTTTATCTTTTGAAATAATTTCAACAATTCAATCTGTTTAATTTGTCTGGTTCTGAGAAAACATTAGCTAGTTGACAAATTTAACACTTTAATCCAACAGGCCTTGAGTGGTATATATCTGCATGTGCCACTAAAGAAGTCAAGAAATTAACTCCAGCTCTTAAACATTAAAAAAAGAAAAAGAAGGTAGGGGAGGGAATCTTGATAGCCACTTTGGTAATGAAGCAAAGTGAGAGAAAATATCATCCTGGAGTTCAAGGGTGAGCATTTTAGCACACTTAATGGCAAAAGAAGTGAGAACTGACCACCTGCTCATCCACATGGTGAGATATGGACAAATACCTCTTCTTGAGAATGAATGAATGGATATATGAATGAATAGGTGAATGAGCAAATGAAGGCTTATCTGTGGATAATCAAACTGGAAACCCACAGTCAGTTTACAAGCCTCTTGAGGATTTGGTCATAATTTGAATATCTCACTAAGATCTAACCCTTTATATGGACTTAGTACATTTACTTTCCCATTTGTTGTTGAAGGTCCTTAGTACCCTACTCAAAGGCTGAATTCTTAAAAATATACTACCACCACTAAAAAAGAACAAAAGAAAATTTTTGGAGGTGAATAAGTATGTTTAGTACCCTGGTTGTGATGATGGCATTGTTGTATGCACACATGTCCAAACTCATCAAGGTGAATATATTAAAGGTGTACAATTTTTTCTATCAATTATATCTCAATAAAACTTCTAAAAAATTATTTAAAACTAAACAGCAAGAAGAACAAAACACTTAGGAAACAAAAGAAGTTTCTGTACCTGTTCTAAATGATAATTTTAAAGGTTTGATTAGGAATTTATTTTTTAGTGCAGAAACATGATTTTCTTTTTCAAAACACAAACATTATAATACAGAGCTAGTTGAAATCTACACATTTCCCTTCATAAAGGCAGAGACCCTCATGCAACAATCATCTTTAGAAATAGAAGTCCCTGTAACACAATGCATGGCTTTTTGACTGTTCATGCATTAATAGCATTTTTGTTCTTAGCCTTGTAAATACACCATAAATAGATCTCCAGACCGTGTTTGCATAGGCCCCTTAGAAATGACTTAAATATAAGCAAACCATATTACTTAAACAATGTTAAGCTATGCTATGGCACTGCATTACTGCTTTGAGAAATTCATGTAGTTCAACTAAATATTGTAGCAGTAATTCATGTTCATAGAAAAATCGATCAAAGGTTTTGACAAATTCGAGGCAGGAAAGGAAATAAAGGTCAGGCACTGTATTGCAAGTTCCCTATTCTAAATTGTATTTCTTACAAATAGGCTTCTGAGGTCCCATAGCTTTAGCAGGCCTCTTACATATGCCTTCATTGTCTGTTCTTTCAATGACATTCAGACATTTATTTCTTTCTCTCTCCTATTGTGTCCAAGTCCCTCACACTGCTGAACTTGTGCCTCTCTCGTCTCTTCCTTCTGTCTCTCTTTTTAATACCCTGATGCAGAAGCAATGGATGGTGGGATGCATTTTATTCAGCTCTCAAGGCAGTCAGAGTTCCACTTGAGTTCATGTAGCATCTGTTATAACAAGGTTAAAATTACAGAAAGCACACGATTTTATTCCCTTTAGCTGAAGGACAACAAAGGTGGATTTTCATATTTCCTTATAAAGGGCTGCTTCAGAGAAAGCACATTTTGGTATCCACTAATCCCAAGTAAAGTGACTTGGTTCCTAATGTTGGTTTTGCCATTAGCCTGTGGCTTTGTTAGGTTATTTATTTTCTTTAAGCCCATCAACCCTTCAGTTAGTCCCCATTCTGCCTACTTGTTGGTGAAATTTAAAAGGCCTCCTAGTAGTTCCAATAGTTACAGTATAATAGAAACAAGCAAATACTCCTTTTAAAAAAAATCTATGAGGGTAAAAACACTTGGATTCAAAAGTGAATTTGGACAATATCTACCAAGTGGTATTTAGATATACTCAGGCTTTTAAACTAAAAATATACCATAAGAGTATTGCACACTCCTACTAAGGTCCCAAGGATTATTGAAAAGTAGAGAGAAGAAAAAAAAAAGTGGGAATTTCTTTTAGTGAAAATGCATATATTATCAGGATTATCATAATAATAGTAATTGTGACTTTTAGTTTGAATTTCTTTTCTGGAAATATAAAGTCTTAGGGAATTATGATATAAATCCCAAGGCTTAAAATAGGTGTCCACTGATCATTCTGATTTTTATTTGATAATGGTCTTCCTAAATAGACTATTATTCTTATAAAATGGAAGGAGCAAGTTGGAAAGCTTAAGAAAACTCTGAAGAGCAGGCATTTCTAATTAGGAAGCTATACGAGAAAAGGCTTATGACTATCCAAAGCACTTAGGCATCTGATGTATTATATGGAATGCCTTTCTCTTTTTCGTCAATTATTATCAGAGAGAGAAAAAGTTTAATGGTATTAAAACAAGAAAACATAGTCTTAATTGGATTAAATAGGCCTTCAAAGGGCTCTCTGACATATACACTCATGAAATTATAACACAACTCTGTAAACTTAATCTATGTGAAATAAAAAACATGTAAAAGACACAAGATTCTAAGGGAAACTCGGGGATTTTCTAATATTGCTTTACATAACTGCTTCTTTTTTCCAAACTTTACCTTCTGTAACAATAAGCAATGATATAACAGACTCAAGGGCTAGACAGTCCAATGGCAAGAATGCTGACAAAGGTAGCTGTATAAGAAAGAATGAATCGTATTTTGAATGACAAAAATGGTTAATATCTTATTTCTTGCTTTTTTACATTGACAATTTTTTCTATGTTTTAGAGGAATTGAGGATTAGAAGGTTGATTTATGAGAGTATGATTTGTAAGAGTATAGGCAAATTTAATTCAATTTATTAAATACTTATTGAATCTGCAAAACATTGTGGAAGTTATAGAAAATTGTTACATATGAATCTTATCCTCAAGGAGTGTAAACTCCCAATATGAAGTTTAAGAGACTACCAAAAAATGATCTTGTTAGAACAGATTATAATGGATTTTGCTTTTAAATCCAATGTAATAATGACACATTTAGAAACTGAGGTAAAAATGTGAAATAAAACATGGAACTTATTTGATATAAAACTTTACTGAGAAAATGTATTGACAGCAGATATTATGAAGAATTTAAATTCACCTATCTCAACTGGAAAGTAATAAGATCTCATTATTATCTTATGCTCATGCAATCCACTGCATTTTCAGTTAACCCTTGAACAACACAGTGGTTAGGGTGCTGATCCCTGTGAAGTCAAAAATCACTGTATCACTTTTGACTTCAACTGCTGTTAATATAATAATAGCCTACTGTTGATCAGAAGTCTTTCCAATAACATAAACAATTAATTAACATATGTTGTGTACGTTATATGTATTATACACTTCATTCTCACAATAAAGTAAGCTAGAGAAAATGTTATTAAGAGAATTATAAGATCTTCACTATTCACTAAGTGGAAATAGATCATCATAAAGGTCTTCATCCTCATCATCTTCACACTGAGTAGGCTGAGGCACAAGAAAAGGAGGGATTGATCTTGCTGTCTGAGGGATGGCAAAGGCAGAAGAAAATCCATGTATCTGTGAACCCATGCAGTTCAAACCTATGTTGTTCAAAGGTAAGCGGTATATGGAAATTATAGAGGGGGAACACAATTAAATTAACTAATTTAATGTTTAAGTAAATAGTTTAGAGACACGAAACCAAGAAGGGGGCAATACACAAATCTACACAAATGAAGAATTGTTAAGAATGTGGTGTGTGTGTGTGTTTGTGTATGTGTGTGTGCATGTGTGACAGAGAGGGACAAAGAAAGAGAGAGAATACATGAAAATGAAAATGTGGATCTTTTCATAGTAATAGAGGGGTTAAAATGTCCAAAATTAAATTTCCTAATTCCTGATTAAACTGAAATGCACATATGAAAGTTTGTAATTCATCCATGAACTTACAAGCGCACATATACATACACTCCCCCGACACACATTTATGCACTTATAGAGACATAGATAAATAGGCAGATAGATAAATAGACCACTTCTGTAGTGTTAAAATCATTATCAATAGTAAAATATGAAAAAATTGTATGGTGAGAATAAGAAGATATTTAATTAAATCAATTATCAGAAATATATAGAGAGAATCAGTAATGAGAGCATGAAACTATCAGAATAAAAGTTGCTTCAGTTTCTAAATTTTCAAATCCAAAACCCTATGTTTCCCAGAAGGCTCACCCTTGAGTGCCACAAAGCATCATCTTAGAAATGACATACTATCACTACTGGCATATTCCATTGGTCATATAGATGAACGCTGGTACATTGTGGGAGGAAACTATACCAGTGAATGAATACCAGGAGGTGTTCATTAGAGTCCTTCTTAGAGGCCAGTTATTGTAGATTGCTCTCTGGCTCCGAGTAATGCGCACACCTCTCTAATTGTATCCTAAGTCTACCAAAGCTTCGTCTCATTACAGCATTAGCATGAAGTCTAGAATCTTGTCATTTAAATCTAGCTGCAAATACAACTCCTGGAGTATGGTTTGTCTTGATTTGAAGACCTTTGAAACTAAAGAAACAACTTACCTTACCTATCTTTCACACATCCATCATAAAATGATGAGACAGGCATAGAATAATCATCACAGGCACTCTGATTCAATAGAGGAAAAAGGGAGACATATAGAAGTCAGCAGTCAATGGGAGTTCTGAAATCTAGCTGGGAAATGTTAATTTTTTTCTTTTTTTGATGAGGATTTAATCCTACTCCTATCCATTAATGACTATTTCTTGATTCCACTGTCTGGCCTCAGTTCTATCATTTGAAATATCCCTCCTTTTTTAAAAAGTTAGAACATATTTTAGTCTGAGTAGTTTACTCAGTCTGCTATCTCCTTGAAGAAGTACGGGTAGCCCACTTTAAAATGGCTCTGGCTTATTCAGTTTAAATTATCAATATTTTTACATATGTAATTTACCTTCAAATTTTTGTAGGTTTACTGTGAATCTTACTGAGATTCATACACAAAGGCTAACTCAGTAACCTTTTCAGAAATATGCTTTTCTCTTCCTTGAACTTTTGTTGAGAAGGCTGTAGATCAATGCTGTGAGCTTCCTGCAGGTTCCATTGTTCGACTGAGTTATCTGTGTATCATATACTTTATATTTTAGAGGACAGTTTGTCTAACTAAATGGCATTTCAAAGCACCACATTTGATCTTTCTGCAATACATGGAAAATTTTACAGTTATCTTTTTGGCTACAATTTTGGACCATACTTCCTGCCAGTGCCCTGGATTCTATATTTGCTTGAAAGCCATTTATTGAGTTTAGCATAATTTACCATCGGGTGAATCTCAGAATTTTCAAAGTCATTACATCCATTATTTTTAAGTTAATATTATGTATTTATTTATAAAGACAAAGAGAACATATATGCAAAAATAGAAACTTTTGAAGTCTACAGAATGTTTTAATCAAAACTAGGTTAACATGTAATTATTGAGCATTGCTTTTATGTTATGCAATCTATTCTGTGATGTAAAAGGAGATACAAAGCACTTATTCCCATAGTGATTACATTACATTTGATGTAGACAAATAATAAGTAAATTCATATTTTTTGGATTTTAGCAAGTATATTGAATAAACAAATCAGGGGCAATACAAGTGTTGACTGGTAATCTCCGTTTCAGCTAAGATAGTCAGGGTATGGACATGATGACTGTATTAGTCAAGGTTATCTAGAGGAATAGAAAAAGTGTGTATATATACACATCCATGATATTCAAAGTAGGTAGCCCTCATCCAACCAAGGACTTTGCTTCCTCTTCTAGGGAAGGGGTTAGTGCATTTTTGGTTGCCACAGGATAGTTGTATCACATCAGGCAGAATTATGACCTTGCTATTGTCTTTATTTGACAATTAAGTATGGTTTAAGGAGATACATGGGTGCCACGTTGACAGGGGATGAACTTATAATAGCTAATTTAATATTTTGATTTGACTAGGCTATGGGGTGCCCAGATATACCCACAAATGTTATTAAGTGTATCTGCAAGGATGTTCTAGATAAGATTAATATTTAAATTCATGGAGTGAGGAAAGCAGATTGTTCTCTCTAGTGTAGGTAGCCCTTATCCAATCAATTGAAGAGGTGAATAACACAAATAAAGTTGATTAAGAGGACTCCTTTTCACTGTTTCAAATAGAAACATTGTCTTTTCTCGGGTATTGAGCCTGCCAGCTTTTGGACTGAATCTTACTCTACCAGTTCTCCTGCTTCTCATGCCTTTGGACTCAAACTGGAACTACATTTCATCTCTCCTGTGTCTCTAGCTTGCCAGCTGCAGATACTGAGACTTCTCAGCCTCTATAAGAATGGTGTGAGCCAATTTCTTATCATTTCTCTCTCATCATATGTTTCTCTAGATAACATTGACTAATAGAGTCATCATGTCCATTCCACGACTATCTTAGCTGTATATAGTGCTCTCGTTCTCTCTCTCTCAATATTATAAGTTTATTCCTTGTCAATGTGGCATCCATATGTATGTTTTTAAACCGTATTTAATTTTGAAATAAAGACAATAGCAAGGTCATAATTCTGCCTGACAGGATACAACTATCCTGTATACAACCAAAAATTGCACTAATCCCTTCCCAGAAAGAGGAAGCAAAGTCCTTGAGTAATACTCAATATTGACAGAGACAGATAGAGCAATCCCTTCCCAGAAAAAGGAAGCAAAGTCCTTGAGTAATGTTCAATATTGAGAGAGAGAGAGAGAGAGAGAGAGAGAGAGAGAGAGAGAGAGACATTACATTACAATAAATTGGCTCACATTATTATGGGGGCTGATAAGTGTCAATATCTGCAGCTGGCAAGCTGGAGACACAGAAAAGCTGAAGTTTAGTTCCAGTTTGAGTCCAAAGGCATGAGAACCAGGAGAACTGATAGTTTAAGCTTCAGTCCACAAGCTGGCAAGCTCAATACCCAAGAAAAGCCCATGTTTCCGTTTGAATTTAAAAGCAAGAAAAGACCAACGGCCCGGCTCAGATAGCCAGGCAATAGGAATCCTCCCGTAATCAACTTTTTTGTGCTATTCAGGTCTTCAATTGACTGGATAAGGGCTTCCTACTTTAGAGAGAACAATCGGCTTTACTCACTCTATGAATTTAAATATCAATCTCATCTAGAATATCCTTGCAGATATACTCAATAATATTTGTCTGCATATCTGGGCACCCCACGGCCTAGTCAAACCAACACATAAAATTAGCTATTATAAGTTTATTCCTGTCAATGTGGCACCCATATGTATCTTTTAAAACCATATTTAATTTTCAAATAAAGACAATAGCAAGGTCATAATTCTGCCTGACAGGATACAACTATCCTGTATACAACCAAAAATTGCACTAATCCCTTCCCAGAAAGAGGAAGCAAAGTCCTTGAGTAATGTTCACTCTTCTCGATATCCCCTAACTTAAATACTATGATGTAAAATTAGCATTAAATACTATGAAACAAAGTCAGTACATCTCATATGATAAAGTCATGAAAACAGGAAGCAACCATTTTGCTACTGAGTCACTACAGATAGGTAATAGTGAACTCTGTCACTCTCATTTACACTCCTTGATTCCTGGAGCCATAAATTCTGCTATGGTAAAAACAGCACCATATATTGAATGCTGATTCAGAACACATACAGCCTTCTGGAGAATTTGTCGCAGTTCTGCAAGATATTGCCACCTAGCTGGTGCTGCAGCAGAGTTTTTAATAAGCGATTCCACCATTCTATCAATCCAATTGCTTCTGGGTCGCGGAGAATACGGTAAGACCATTGGATCCCATAAGCATGGGCCCACTGCTGACATCCATTGCTAGGAAGTAAATTATTTGATTACAAGCAATGATGTGTGGTATACTGTGATAGTGTATAAGGCATTTGTAAGCCTGTCATGGTAGTTTGGAAAGAAGCACTGCATGCAGGGAAGGCAATCCATATTCATAGTAAGTGTCTATTACTATAAGAACAAAATACTGCTACTTCCATGATGAAATTCGTCCAGTGTAATCAGCCTGCCCTCAGGCAGCCAGTTGCTTACTCCAGGGAATGGCACCATATCAGGGGCTCAATGTTGTCCTCTGCTACTGGTAGACTGAGCAATCAAGTCAGGCTTGGTGAGTGGAAGTTCATATTGCTGATTCCATCTGTAACCTCCATCCCTACAATTATGGCCACTTTGTTCACGGGCAATGAGAGGAGTGACTGGGGAAACAGGCTAAATGGTTTCAACCAAACAGTTCATCCTATCCACTTGATTAGTGAAATATTCCTTTGATGATGCTACCTTTTGGTGAATATTCACATGGACAAAATATTACATTGTTGTCTCATTAACAGAGGTCTATCTACATACTTGTTCCCTAAATTTTCTTGTCACCAACTTTTCTATCATGATACTCCCCAGTCGACCATCCAGTCAAACCACTGGCAAAGATCATGAAGTAGTATATAATCACTAGTCTGGCCATTTCTCCTTCCAGCAAAGTAACCAACCAGACGCATTTCTCAAAGTTTTGTCCACTGGGAGAGTTTCCCTTCACTACTGTCCTAAAAGGTTGTACCAGAAAAGGGGTATAGTGTACAAATGTCTACTTTTGAGTGTAGACATGTAGTGTGCACTACCACATAGTGCAGAATCATCTGTAAATTAAGTCCAAGTTTTCTTTTCCTCTGTCAACTGATTATATGAAGCCATAGGTATAAGATTGGAGAGAGAAGGATGAGTAGCAGGCACAGGAATTATGAGCATTTAGGCTACTTCATGTAACTTAGTAGTGACTCAGGACTTCTTTGGACCCAATCATGTATATATCACTCCTACTTAATAAAGAGGTGCACACTTAATTTTCTGATTTGGTGAGTCACACAATGCTCAGTTGATAATAGGCAGCTCAGGTCACATGGTAACTTGGTGGCCCATGATTAAGTGTTCAATCTCTACTAAGTCACAGTAGCAGGCCAATAGCTATTTCTCAAAATGGTAGTAATTATCCATAGAGGATGGAAGGGCTTTGCTCGAAAATCCTAAGAGGCTTCACTGTGATTTACCTGCAGGGGCCTTCCAAATGCTCCAAACATCTCTGATACTTCAAACATGATTGGATCTGCTGAATTAAATGTTTCAAGTGGCAGAGGAGCTTACACAGCAGCCTAGACCTGCTGTAGAACCTTCTTTTGTTCTGAGCCTCATCCCAAACTAGCAGCTTTTGGTGACATCTGGTGAAGAAGTTATTGTAACACACCCAAATGAGAAAAAACATTATCTTTAGTGTCCAAAAAGACACATTAGTCATTGTGCTTCTTTTTTGGTATTAGGAGGGGCCAGATGCAGTTTATCCTTTACCTTAAAAGGAATATCTTGACATACCCCATAGCACTTGTACCCTAAAAATTTCACTGAGGTAGAAGCCTCCTGAATATTTTTCACATTTATTTCCCATCCTCTGACACACAAATGTCTTACCAATAAGTCTAGAGTAGTGGCTAATTCCTGGTCTCTAATTCCAATCAACATAATGTAATGTACCAGTGTGATATCTTATGGAAGGGAAAGACAATCGAGATGCTTGAAAACTAAATTATGACATAGTGATGGAGAGTTGATATACGTCTAGGTGGGACCTTAAAGTGTATTGCTGGTCTTGTGCCCTAAGCAAAATACTTCAAGTGGTTATAACTGACAAGGATGGATAAAAATTTATTTGCAATATCAACACATGCATACCAAGATCAGGAGATGTGTTAGTTTGCTCAAGCAATGAAACCACATTTGGTATAGTAGCAGCAATTAAAGTCATTACTTGGTTAAGTGTTCAAAAATAATGGTCATTCTCCAAGATCCACTTTTTCTTTTTTTTTCTGCACAGTCCTCATAGGTATGTGGTGGGGATCACAACCCCTACATCTTTCAAATCCTTGATGGCGGCATTAATCTAGACAATTCCTTAGGAATTGCAGTTTTTCTTTTGTATTTGTGTTTGTTTTCATTTTTGTTTTCCTGGTTTCCTAGGCAGGTATAGTGGCTTCCACTTAGCCCTTTTTACCATAATAGTCCTCAGTCCACAGGTAAGAAAACCAATATGGACATTTAGCCAGCTGCTGAATATATGTATTCCAATTATGCATTTCAGAACTGGATAAATAACCAAAGAATGGGTTTGGGAAGCCGCTGGATCCATTGTAAGATAAACGTGCGCTAAACCTTTGCTCACCTGACTTCCCAAAGCCCGTACTCTGACTATGGACCTTAGTGACTGTTTGGGTCTCCTGGAATTAGTGACAGTTCAGAGCCAGTGTCCAGTAATCCTTGAAAGATCTGATTACTTTCTTTTTCCAAATATAGAGTTACTCTGGTAGAAGGCCATAAGTTTATTGAGGAAGACTTGGAGAAAGATTAACAGTATAAATGTTTTAGCAGCGTACCTGGCTAGACCAGCCTACCCTTCATTTAAGGGATTCTGGGTCTGTAAACTGGCTCAAATCTGGGAACTGATTGATGGATTATGACTCTCCCTCCCTATGATTCAGGTTAGATTTTTGTGCACTTGACCTACAACTTTTCTTCTTACATGAATTACATAGTAATTTAGTAGGATTCCTAACTATTTCACTTCTAGGAACACCATATTCAACTAGCTGAGACCATAGGTCTGCAAAAGTCAGATTATTTTGACTGCTGCTTTGACTCTGCTGTCCAAGCCAACCTTGCCTTTGTAGTTGAGCACCACAATTTGGCCCCTGCTGCACCCAGAATCCAGTTACTTCCACTGCATTTAGGTTTTCCAATTCAGTGAGCGTGATTCCCATTATAAGGCATGCCTACAGACAAGAGTGACCACAGAACTCTTCAAGGATGCTAGGGTTCCCCTCACAAATATATTTTCCACAGTCATGATGAAAGGTATGTCTTCTGGCTGCTTCCAGTGTGGGTGAATATATCTTGAATCACAAATTCACTCTAACATTCCCATCTTCCTAAGCCATTCAACCCTCTCTCCTACATTAAACCAAGGCAGATCCAGCATTTCCAAATTGCTGTATACCATTTGTGAATCCCATTTTGACCTATGTTTCAGCCAACCAACCAAATTGTTAGAGTTCTTCCTATCTCTTCAAGCTGCCACATTAAATTCAGGATCTCTGCTTAGAGAGCCTATATCAATAAATTCAGCCAGACCTAACTTCATAGTCCTTCCACCACTATCCCACATTTTCACTATCCATTCCCACACATATTCACTATTTATGTACAAATCAGAAAACTCAAGTAGTTATCTCTGAGTGTAGTATACCTCCTGGGTCACACTTTGTACCTCACCTGTAGGGGACTGCTGAGACGTGAGTCTAGTTATAATTCTAGAAGGAAAAATGGTGGTGAGGATGAGTCCTGAGGAAAATCAACATGATCTTGCATGACAACTGCTTCAGGGGAAGCCATTGCAGTTTTCTAAGGCAATGCAGATTTAATCTTCTCTGACAAGAGTGAAGAGGCATCTCCTGTTTAATAGAGTAATGAGGAAAGGCCTACCTCAGGAGGTGTCATTTGAGCTAAATGATGAAAAGGAGGCAGTCATGTAATGGTCTGAATGTTCAAGAAAAATAACAGTATGTGCAAAGACCCTGAGGTGAAAAGGACATTGGCATATCTGAAGAAAAAGAAACTTTCATATACAGTTCTTCTGTGTAAATGTCTCTTGGATATGGAGTTAAAATAAAGAAGAAAATCTAAGTACTTTACACTAGAATACAAACTGAAGTAGATAATTTAGTAAAATTTGCAATTTTGATTCAATAGCAATTTTGATCTCCCAAAAATTATTTTCTGCTATAAAATTGTTTGCTTAGAGTTTAACTTGATATATTTCTCCTTAGATTCACTGAAGCTCAAAGCGTATTAATCTTTTGTAGTACTGCTATCACTGGTATAAAGATTTTATTCAACTGTATAGGTTATATCAGATTCTTTACTAATTCTTCCCATTGCTACAAATGATACATCCTAACAACGTATGTTCTCTGTTTAGACTTGACATGCAAGACTTTGAAAAATAAAAACTAGGATGAGTAATACGTCACAATGAAAATTTCTGGAATTGATACCTTAGTATTTCTTTTGTAATGATTTGTAAATCTATGCATGTCTGTACTAGAAGCATTTCCCTAAAGAAAAGACTGCCCTTTTACTGTTCAGATTTTAAATATGCACATCCTGATCTTAGACATTATAACCAGACTTCCACTATCAGACCCACAACACAATGCTCATATTCACAAACAGCCTCAATCCATAAATAATATTATTTACTATTTGGAAGAGAGCACAGAAAACTAAGGAGCTGTGATGGAAAAGATTTTCACAAGAGTTTAAAAGGAAATAACAGGATGAATACACATTTTGTCTTTACTTCTTTTAAAATTATTAGCTTCTGGTTTAGGCAGCATTGGCTTTCTATACTTCCTGCACACACACACACACACACACACACAAATACACACACACACATATGTGTGTAATATACATATTTACATAACATTAATTGTGCAGGTAAGTAAATGGTTGTTCATGGATTTTATAATATTTCAATTGTATATTGATCCATTAATGTAACTATAAAATATTATATTAAAACTAGGATTTTTAAAAAGCTGTTAGCTGCACTTACTGAGCCCATGAAAATTGACAAGTAAACATAGAAAACATAATTGCCAAATTATTTATGAAACTTTTCTTAGCATAAGTATTTTAAGGCTGCCCGTGTATCTCCAGATAGATTTGACAGCAGATAAAATAAAATTATCTAATTAGAAAATAGAAAAACAGTTTCTTCAGCCTCAAATTATTCATCAGTATCACTAGGATATGTGCAGAACAATGGTTATAAATGTTGATTTGTGCTTACTGGACACTGAGGTAGAGTGAGAGCTTGTGGATATTGGTATTCAGGAATAAGCAATGGCTTTGAAATCTGTATGATCAAGGTTGAGGTTTGTATGTTTATCACCTTCCGGAATAAAGAATTGAAAATGCAGAAGAACAGAAATAATGATAATGAAAAATGCAACAGAAGATATTTGTTTTCTTAATATTTTAATACTCTGGGATTAGGATGCCATTCGTGGTCTACTGTAGAAATAGAATTAGAAATTCAGAGAAGAAAAGGAAATTTTGGCTAGCAAGTTCCTTTTGGATGCTTTCTTAAAGAATTGTAACTTGAGTCACAGTGCAGAAACCTTAAAGTGCCAGCAATGAGGTGAAAGCCATTTCTTATAATTAGAAGTCTGAAACATTTGAAAGGAATAACTAATTAGGACTAGAGAAAAATTTAAGAGAGAAGAGCGTAGACTAAATGGCCTAGTGAACTCTTGGTTTTTGCAAAAAGTATCCGTACTTTTTTTCAGTGCTATAGATATAAACAAATTTACTTGGAGTTGACCAAGGAAAAGATCATTGAAATGCATTTTGGCTATCCTTCCTTCTATGCCTTGAAATCTATAGATGTATGCTGTTTCCCAGTGTGTTCTTTTCAAGATAATCTTCCTATTTTGGAGTAACATTCACAACGACTTTCATAGTGAGATGGACAGTGTAATTTTGAGTTCCTTATTTGAGAGTATTGAATGCCAGAACATGTTCAAATGAGAGGTCAAAAAGAGCCTGTACGGGCAGAAGACTTCCACTTCTATCCTCTTCAGTTTCTTGTTGGGTCCAAGAATTACATTGACTTAAGAAAAGTTTTATAAGGCTTGGGAACCCTCATAAAGAACTGAAGATCAGAAGAACCAGAGTCAGTTACTTATATACTAAATTGGACAAGGAATACTAAACAGTGAAAACATGACTAAAATATGTGGAGGTTTAAAAGATAAGTTATTCTAGCAAAGTCTGTACCGAATTCTCTTAATTTCAACTTCTTGTCTTTGAGGAAAAGGATGCTACGTATGTCAAGTATAGAAACGGTTTCTTTCACACAGTAATTTCATCTTCTGCTTTTAAGAAACAGTATGAAGATCAAAGTGTTTTTCTTACACCTGCTATTTTTCAAGTGCCTTTTCTTAAATAGTCAATATTCCAGAAGAGCACAATATTTAACCCTCTCAAACCAAATACTTTGTTAAAGGGACTATCTTTCATGCTAGGTATCAAATTTTAGGGTTAGAAAATCAGAGTTATTGATGTAAAGCTAAAGTTATCAAGTAACTTTTCTACATTATTATACATAATTAAGGTGATCATATAATCTGTCTAAATGTGAGATTCTTTAAAGGAGAAAAGAGGAGGGACAGTTGCTTAGTTAGTCAGGACATTAAGACAACATAGCAAATGAAAACTGCATAGAGCAAAGTAAATATAAGGGTACCATTGAGAGAGGCAATTGTCTACTCTTTGTATATCTATTCTATTGTCTTAACGCTTGTGGCATTTGAGAACTATTCTGAGTGGCATCTTAATCTGAAATCTATTTGTAACTCAGTAGTTTTTCTCCCTCTCCTTATTAACTGTGTTTTTCCCCTCAGGTAGGCATATCATAGCATCCTAACAACCATTCACAGATGGCACGCATCAGCACTTTCAGCTTTCTCTCTTTGATTAGAAAACAGATGCATTTTCTATCAGAGTAAGCTTGTTTGTATATACTTGCTTAAAAGAAACACACTGAAAACAGAGAGACTTGGCTGCATATTTTCTTGAGAAAAACTTGGTGGCATTTTTTTTTTTTTTTTACAACAGGCTAGAAATGGAATACTCTTAGGATTTCTATAAGAAGATAAAAGCAAATATTTATATTTTCAAGTATTGGAAATTCTGTCACCATCTTCCCAGAAGCAAATCTCAAGAGTTTCCTTTTGGTTTATTTATTTTAAATAGTTAATAATATGTAAATTTTTATCTCAGCTTCTCTGGCGACAGAGTAAGGAAATGGCTGATTCAAAAATTACATTGATCTCACATCCAAATGTAGTTTCAATGATAAAATTGATTTTTCTATTCCCTGTAAATATAGTATTCAGCCAAAAGAGATTTATTGCTATGTTAGTAGTTAATTCTTACAGTCTGGATGAATTGTTCAAACATCAGTTTGTTAATAACAAATATCATATTTATTCACATATTTCCTTTGATGAATACCCCACTCCTTTTACTACAGTTTCAAAGAGAAAATAAATGAACCTTATCAGAGTCTCTATGGTGAGAGAAGAATTACACTCACATACAGTAGCTATAGTCCAGATTTCACTGTGTTAGAGTTGAAAGTAGATATTACAATATTCTAACCCCCTTCCAAATTTAGGGAGTTAAATATCTGGAAGAATCGGAAGTCAATTAACTTTTAATTGATAGCTGGCAACAACTATACCTAGAATAACTATCTGAAACATAGGTTTAAGTTAGAGTAGTAACTCTGAATATATTCATTTCATTTTAAATTAGCAATTGATATTGATTAGCAGAATTCTATTAATTGATAAAATTATAATGAAAACCTCTTGAAGAAATCTACTGATGAAGTTTGGTGAGATCAAATGGCTGGACAGAAATGGGAAAGGCCTTGGTGAAAAGATCCCTTGGACAATGGGTGGGGATTAGACATGATTAACTCTGAAAAAAAGAAAGTGAAATACCAGCATTTACCCAAGTTAGAAGTGGGAAGAAATATCTCAGAGACATGTAATCCTAACCTTGAATACAGTAACTACTGTCTCTTTTACCTGTATGGTATGTAAAATAGAAATTTGGAATGTCTGGGTATCTGGAACAGGGGTGAGGAAACAGAATCTCCATCTGGCATATTTCTCAAAGAATATGTCAAACTCTCTTTGATTCAGAAAAAGTCACTTAGAGGGACAGCAAATCTAGAAGTTCGTTTCCTTTCTACTAGTTCATTGTGTCAACTCAGGATGAGGGAGATTGTTGCTTATTTTGCATCCAGTCCATTTGATCACCACTGTCTTAGCTGCGACACCTAAAGGACTTCCTCACACCCGCCTCTGCACTCTCTACCACTCAAATCTATTTTTCACATTGCAGATCAGAATTATTTCTCTAAAACATATGTCAGATCATGTCACTTTCCTACTTCAAAGCATTTAGTGGCCTCTGAACACCTATGAGTTTTGAACTACCTGCATCTTGAGATGAACTACCTGCATCTACAAATCTGTCTTGTCAACTCCTTGTGGTTTCCTGAGTCCTCAGTAGCTTTTCTATCCCTGATTTGGTAACGTTGCAGCCATCTTAAGCATGTTCCAGAAATCTACGTATGTGCCATTTTACTTACTCATTTCCTCACTAAATATTTTATATGTGCCCTCAATATGCACAGAGAAGTACTAGAACAGGGAAAGAACTGTGAACAAGGCACTCACAGACTCTGTCCTCAGGGAACCAACTAATTCAGCAGGCACTTTTCCCTCTGACTGGATTAAATGCTTCTCTTCTGGGTTCCCACAGCCTCCTCTGTATAACTCTGTCTAAACCAAGCTTTTCTAACTCATGGCCCATTGGCCACATGTGGCCCAGGATGGCTTTGAACGCAGCTCAACACAAATTTGTAAAATTTCTTAAAACATTATGAGATTTTTTTTTGCATTTTTTAGCTCATCTGCTATTTTTAGTGTTAGTGTATTTTATGTGTGGCCCAAGACAGTTCTTCCAGTGTGACCCAGGGAAGCCAAAAGATTGGAAAACCCTGGTCTAAATGCTCATTAAAATACAGCAAAATATGCTGTTTATTCTCTTGTAATCCCAATGTACTATGAGCTCCCTTGGGGGAGTATCTAAATTATTTGCATCTTCATCCCCAACATATGTCATGGTTCTACAAATTGTATTGAATTTAGAAGATAAGTGCCTATATGGTGTTTTGAAGATATATATATATATATATAATGATAATTGCCATCTGCATTACAAGCACAAGTTATAAAACAACAGCTAATAGGATTTCACATAAAAGGCAGAATTGATATAAAATGTGAAAAAAAACCTTACTGAAGAATAAAAGTGTAAAGTAAACTTGAGAAGAGAAATACTGTGGTAGGGAAATCTGTCATACACACAAAAAATGAAATAAAATCAGAGAGAAATAACATGAAATGTAGACAACATTAAGGAAATGGAGATGAAATAATTGGAATGTAAACCACAGGGAGAATCTAGTTATTAAGTGAATCAACTCAAAGTATGAAAATGAAGTATTATGGGATGGATGATTGCTGATGAGAAACGGTGATGTATCAGCAGTCAGTGAGAGAAAAATGATGATAATTTAGTACAGAACATTAAGAATAAGAAGTACTTAAATGAAAATATGGAGATGAGTTTGGCTGAGGAATATAAAAGAGGAAGATATTGAAAAGGAACAGCACCTTTCATTTATATATTTAAGTAAATTCTGGACAAAAGCTAGTCAAGAGAATCTGTGATAAAAGAAACAGAATGGCTAGTATAACATATTGTTTGAGTTCTGAAATAATAGAGAGCTTTTAAGAGTAAAATTGGAGGGGGATGACATACATATCAGCATAAATAAGGATTGGATTTTATGCAAGAAGAAATGTTGGAGCATCTTGCGGATCAAAGCTATTCAGGTACTACAGGAGAAGGGAAGTTTAGCATTAAGATATCAGACAGCAGGAAAAAGTGTGAAGCCAGTTAGAATGGAGAAGGTGGGCACACAAGAGGCAGTTAATCCAAGTCCAAGGAGAGATGTGCAGAAATGGCCACTTAGTCAAGTGACTTGAAGAACTGGCAGTTCCAGGCTTCTAGGAACAGTCAATTGAGAGCATCTCATCTGGCTGCAGGGAAAATGAAAAACTGTATGATCTGGCCAATTTTCATTGATAGTTCGCTTTTGAGTTTTATAATTGCTATTGGATAAAAAGAAAAAGAAGAAATCTTTATAGGCAAAGAAACATTTTCTAGTGTCAAGCAAAATACATCTGAATAGATAAGAAAGAGATTAAAAGAATAACCAATGATAGGTTTAGAGGGAATTGCCCATAAAATAATGGATGGGAAAACAAATATCAAGGCGAGAACTTTGATTTATGGCAAATGATGACTTAACAGTTGTAAAACTAGTGTAAAGACTTGCGATCCTTACCTAGCACCAGAAACTTATTTTTTTTCCTTTTGGTGACAGGTTCTCACTCTGTTACCCAGGCTGGAGTGCAATGGCATAATCATAGCTCATTGCAGCCTTGATCTCCTGGGCTCAAGAGATCCTTCAACCTCAGCCTCCCAAGTAGCTGGGACTACAGGCACATGCCACCATTCCTGACAAATTTTTGTATTTTTTGTAGAGGCAGGGTCTTGCTATGTTGCCCAGGCTGGTCTCAAACTTCTGAGCTCAAACAATCCTTCTGCATCAGCCTTCCAAAGTGCTGAGATTACAAGCATGAGCCACCATGCCCAGCCCAGAAACATTTAACAAGCAATTATGGAGAAACAAGAATAGATAATTGAACCACACTCAAAAAGTAATACTATGAGTGTTCAAATATATAATTACCAACAATAAAAATGTTCTTAAAGATTTAAAGATACTCCAAAAACTTCTCACTCATTTATCTGAGGATAGTGATTAGTTCCAGTTTTAAAAAAAGCTGTCAAACTAATAGAAAATGGCTTTGTCCATCTTCCTGCTGTCATTAATTCAGAAATCTATAAGGAAAAGACTAGAAAAAGTATCAATGAAGCTCAGAATGTCACCTGAATTAGAGAGTCAGAGATGCAGATAAGAGTGCGAAAACAACTAGTAACAATTAGGAGAGGAGGTGGAGCAAGATGACCAAAATAGAAGCTTTCACTGATCATTCTCCCTAAAGGAACAATAAATTGAATAACAGCACCTTCATAAGAATGAAAAATCTAACAAAACAGCACCCTCATAAGAACCAAAAATCAGTTTCAATACTAGCTTGGCCACAGTGGGCTAAGGCAACCAGTAGGCACTTGGGATCCCTGATTCCAGGCCTTGCCTCTTGGACGGCATTTCTAGACCTGCCCTGAGTGAGAGGGGAGCCCACTGCCCTGAAGGGAGAATTCCAGGTTTGGCAGCATTTACAACAAGTTGACTGAAGAGCCCTTGGGCCTTGAGTGAACATTGCTGGTATCTAGGCAGTACTCACCATGGGCCTGGGGCAGTGTTGGCCATGGAGAGGGACTCCTCTACTTGTGAAAAGGGGAGGAAAGAGTGGGAAGAATTTTGTCTTGTGGCTTGGGCGCCAGCTGAGCCACAGTAGAGTATAACACCAGTTAGATTCCTAGGGTTTCCAATTCCAGACTCCGGCTATCAGACAGCATCTCTGGACCAACCTGGGGCCAAGGGGACCTGGACACTCTGAAGGGAAGCATAGAAACTTGGATGGTTTTGTTGAATGCTAATTGAAGAGCCCTGGTTTCTTAAGAAACATAGGAGGTAGCCAGGCAGTGGTTACTGTGGAGCCTTTTGTGAGACCCAGTACCACGCTGACTCCAGGTCTTTGTACAGTTTAAGTTGTGGTGGCCACAGTGCTGCTTATGTCACCCCTCCCTTAGCTCCAGGCAGCTCAGCACAGAGAGAGACACTCCATTTGTTTAGGAAAAAATAAGGGAAAAGAATAAGACTTGACCTGGTAATCCAGAGGATTCTTCAAGATCTTATCCCCGACTACCAAGGCAGTACCTCTGTGAGTCTGCAAGGGCCATCGCATTACTAGGCTTGGAGTGCTCCCTAATGCAGATATGGCTGCGAAGACAAAAAACTTAGATTACGAAATCTAAGTCCCTTTGAATACCTGGAAAACCTTTCCAAGAAGGATGAGTACAAACAAGCCCAGACTGCAGAAACTATAATAAATACATAACTCTTCAGTGCCCAGACACAAAAAAAAATCCACAAACATCAAGACCATCTAGGAAAACATGACCACCCCAAATGAACTAAGGCGTCAGGAACCAATCCTGGGGAGACAGAAATATGTGATCTGTCTGAAAGAGAATTCAAAATAGCTGTTTCAAAGAAATTCAAGAAAATTCAAGAAAACATACAGAAAGAATTCAAAATTCTATCAGATAAATTTAACAAAGAGATTGAAATTATTTAAAAGAATCAAGCAGAAAGCAGAAATTCTGGAGTTAAAAATGGAGTTGACACACTGAGAAATGCATCAGAGTCACTTACCAGCAGAATTTATCAAGTAGAAGAATTAGTGAGATTGAAGACAGGCTATTTGAAAATACAAGTCAGAGGAAACAAAAGAATGAAGAAAACTCAAGAAGCATGCCTGCAATATCTAAAAATAGCCTCAAAATGGCAAATCTAAGTGTTACTGGCCTTAAAAAGGAGATAAACAGGGGTAGAAAATTTATTCAAATACATAATAACAGAGAACTTCCCAGAACTACAGAAAAATATCAATATTCAAGTACAAGAAGATTATAGAACGTCAAGGAGATTTAACCCAAAGAAGATTACTAATTTAGTAATTAAACTCCCAAATATCAAGGATAAAGAAAGGATCATAAAAGCAGTAAAAGAAACAAATAACATAAAATGGAGCTCCAATATATCTGGCAGCAGACTTTTCAGTGGAAACCTTACTAGGAGAGAAAGGCATGGCATATTTAAAATGTTGAAGGAAAAAAAAAAACTTGTATCCTAGAGTAATATGTCCAGCGAAAATATGCTTTAAACTTGAAGGAGAAAATACTTTCCAAGACAAATGAAAGACAATGCATTTCATCAACATCAGACCTTTCCTACAAGAAATGCTAAAGGACATTTTTAAATCTGAAACAAAAGGACTTTAATGACTAGTAAGAATAATTTGAAGGTGCAAAACTCACTGATAACAGTAAACAAACAGAAAAACACAGAATAGTATAACCCCGTAATGGTGGTATATAAACTATTTACATCTTGAGTACAAAGATTAAAGATGAACCTATCAAAATACTACCTACAATAACTTTTCAAGATATAGGCAGTACAATAAAATATAAATAGAACAACAGAAAGTTAAAAAATGGGGGAACGAAGTTAAAATGTAGAGTTTTTATTAGTTTTCTTTTTGATTTTTTGTTTATGCAGACAGTGTTGTCATCAATTTAAAATAATGGGTTGTGAGACATTATTTGCAAGCCTCATGGTAAACTCAAATTAAAAAACATGTAACAGATACACAAACAATAAAAAGCAAGAAATTAAAACACATTACCAGAGAAAAACACCTTCACTAAAAGGAAGACAGGAAAAAAGTCAAATGAGTCTGGCACAGAAATACAAACTTTTCATGTAATCACTTATTTGTGGGAGCTAAAAATTAATACCATTGAACTCATGGAGATAGAGAGTAGAATGATGGTTATCAGAGACTGGGAAGGATTTCTGAGAGGAAGAAGGGAAAGTGAATGAATACAAAAATACAGTTAGAATGAACAAGATCTAGTATTTGATAGCATAACAGGGTGACTACAGTGAATAATAATTTATTGTACATTTAAAAATAACTAAAAGAGAATAATTAGATTGTTTGTAACACAAAGAAAAGATAAACGTTTGAGGTGATTGTTACCCCATTTACCCTGATTCAGTTATTACACATTGTACGCCTTTATCAAACTATCTCATGTGCCTCATAAATATGTACAGCTACTATCTACCCACATAACTTAAAAGTAAAATGTTTTAAAAAAATTAAAAACAGGAAAAACATTTAATTTGAATATAAATGATGCTACATAGAAATAGCATTGACAAAAAAGGAGCAATGACATCATGTGACAAGCAAGATGTATACAATAAAGCTTCAAGACAAAGTGACAACTGTAATAAAAAATGAATATACTTCCAAAGGAGAATTGAACATTTCTCTCAATCAACTAACTAAAAACTATTAATAATAATTTCTGCTTTAACAAAACCTATCTTTTATATTTGCCTACTGATCTTGAAATACCTCTGAGAACAAGTAAATTTGGTATATCTAGAATTTAAAAAGAAAAATCATAGCATCTCTTTTTGTACACAATCTGGTATAATTCTTCTTTTAAAAACAACTTCTGTTCTGACAATCAGCTTTTAGGTGTTAGTTCAGGGGAAGCCACATTATCATATTAAAACCAAAGGTCAGACATCTGTGAAACATTATATTAAAAGCCAAGAAGCTGAGGCAGAAAAATTATTTCTGCTTCATCTCAATATAAATTGCAGATCATACAGTGACCTGGGTTTACAATGGCCATCCAATCTAAAATGAATTGTATTCCATTTAACATCTAAAATGTCATACTGGGCCTTGTGTGTGGTTTTAATTTTCAACTGCCTCAGCCTTGTTCTTGGTATTTGTAGCTTCCAAATGTGTCTCTTCACCTTCAGATGATAGGATTTTATACATAGAATGAAGAAGTAAATTTTTTTACATTCATTGTCGTCAATAATTGCTTATTTGCTTGTTCATTTATTTTAAAAAATATATTTACTTTGTGAATCAATAATAAGAAATATAATTTTAACTAAATTATTTTAGCAGATGGTAACCTATGAAAATATTTTTAACATTCTGTGCAACAGGAAATATTTGAAAATGGGAACTTGAAACTCATTTTCTCAGCAACATCAAGAATTAATAGCTAAAACTATAATAATTAGCATACATTTCATGTCTACTCTATTACATATTTTACACTAAGGGTTGATAAGCCTCATAATGTGGTTGTTAATGATGTTCTCAACTTTGTCAGTTTCTGCAAAAAAGCAGGTTACTATGAAGATAAGCTAAAACTACCCCTACAGAAGTTCACTTTGAAAAAGCAAACTTACAAAAGGAGAATGTTTTACTGTCCTTCACATCAGATTTTCCCAGACTAATTTCCAATACATGTTTGCCTAAAAGTAATGTTGAGGTTAAAAGAAACCAATAAGCAAAATCAAATAAAAAGAAACACTTTTATTTTTTTGCAGTTCTTATTAGTGTAAAGGAAAGCAAACCAGAGGGAAAAAATTCATAATGCACAAGTAATAAAAATGGAAGCAAAAGTCCAGGAAGACTGAATCAGAGGCAATACATGAAAAGTGAAAGAATAGTCTTTGGAGGCACACTTGTGTTTGAAAATCAAGCTCAGCCACTTACTAGTTTTGTTAACTTGGAAAAATTTACTTTCTGAGCCCCAGTTTTCTCATCTGTAAAATAGGTTTGATAATGCTTACCCCAGAAAACTGCTAGGAAACATATTACCTAATGCCTAAAAGCAGATGATATAATGTAGAATCAATAACGTGTATTTTTTACTATTAAAGCCATTTTTTAGATGAGCTGGATTTGCTGCCATACAATCAGCAAAATAAATATTGTTTCTCATCATTCTATCACATGATCCTACAGCTTTTCAGGCAACTTTTCTGGTCTGGGTAACAGTCGAATATTTAATAATGTGTTCAACATGGGCACTAACCAGTCAATCAACAGGAATGTGATGTTGGGGACTCCCTCCTACACCAAGCACTAAAACAGTAGTTGCAAAATAGTGGTTAGGGTACGGGGTATCCAGAATATCTCAGAGAAGTTCCTGGTGTGGCTAGAATAGTAAAGCACTTTTCAGCCACTACAGAAGACTTCATTTTTTTTTTTTTAAATAGCCAGTACTGCTACTAATAACTCAAAAGAAATGAATATCAATCTTGCTCTCAGAGGTGAACAATCGTTCCCCCTTTTAGTTTTTGGCATTTTCAAAAGCCTCGTTTGGTATATGAATAAAATTTTAACACCTTTGTTGATTTAATGTTCAAGATTGACTGTGGCTAATTAACCTGATATGGAAAACATGAAGATGAAGGAACCGCTCAGTTGCATAGTATTTCTGCCTACACTCCGTCTCCTTCCTGCATCCTCCTTCTCCACTCCCTGTCTTGCTTCTGGCACTGTGTGGATTGAACCAAAGGAGGGGAGGAGAAGTAAGGAGTGTAAAGGGCTTATAAGACTATAACTTTGTATGCTGGTACTAGTGCTACTTGTTCTTCAGGACCCCTCTCGGCACTTCCATGAGATAGGCCAAAATGCAAACTTATACTGACCTTGTTAGATTTCCCTCTCAATTTCTATTTCAATATGTTTCAGAATAGCTCTACTTTGGGGAGACATGATACCCTGCCGGTCATCCCCTTGGCTGGGGCCACTTTGAATGTGCTTTAACCCTCACAGCTTTCTTCTGTCCCCTCAGGAACTTTGCACTTTTACTCTTCCAACTTGAAAGTGCAGATTACCACAGTCCTTTCTTCTCAATCTCCCATCAGAGGCAACTCCATCCAGCCTCATACCTTTTAACTTTTCAAGGCAAGAGTCAGGCACCAACCTGTAGCTTCTACTAGCTCCAGAGGACTCGTATCAGGTTTACCAAATAGCTCTTTTGAAGTTGCTTTCTCAGGGCTTGGATGTGGGGTATGGAGGGACCTGAAAGCTCCCCTTTCTCTCTAATCTTGTCCAACTATCTTACTTATCTGAGGATAAGTAGCTCAAATGGCTTAGACAGCAGGCAGCTGCAGCTGGTATTGGTCGTCCCTCCCACCCAGGAGTTCCGTAAGCATAAGCAGATTCCAGCTAAGAGGCTGTAAGAATCTGCACATTCCAGGGTCGGGACACTAGGCCCCGGTGACATGGGTTTGAGAGTGGGATCTTCCGATCCGTGAGTTGTACAGTTATGTGGAAAAAACACAGTTTCCCCAACTGGATAGCACGCTCACTCACTGCCTCCATTGGCTGGGGGGAGGGAGGTTCCCCTTCCTCCTGTGGCTCTCAGGTGGGCCCCTGCACCAACACTGTTCTTCCTTCTCTCCGTGAGTCACGCCAGCTTTCTAGTCAATTTTGATGAGAGAACCTGGACAGCTTGGTTGCTGGTGAAGGATTCACACACTTATTATTGTATTTTTTTCCCATGCCTCCAAATGCCACTGCTTCTAGTGTGCCATCTTGGCTCCGCCCCTTCCTTGCAATTACACAAGAATTAATTCAAGATGGTTTAAAGACCTAAATGTAAAACCCGAAACCATAAAAACTCTAGAAGAAAACCTAAGCAATACCATTCAGGACATAGGAATGGGCAAAGACTTCATGACAAAAATGCCAAAAGCAATTGCAACAAAAGCCAAAACTGACAAATGACATCTAATTAAATTAAAGAGTTTCTGCACAGCAAAAGAAACTATCATCAGAGTGAAAAGGCAACCTACAGAATGGGAGAAAATTTTTGCAATCTATCCAGCTGACAAAGGTCTAATATCCAGAATTTACAAGGAACTTAAAAAATGTTTACAAGAAAAAAACAAACAACCCCACCAAAAAGTGGGCAAAGGATATGAACAGACACTTCTCAAAAGAAGACATTTACACAGTCAACAAATATATGAAAAAAGCTCAACATCACTGTTCATCAGAGAAATGCAAATCAAAACCACAGTGAGATACCATCTCACGCCAGTCAGAATGGCAATTATTAAAAAGTCAGGAAACAATAGATGCTGGCGAGGCTGTGGAGAAATAGGAATGCTTTTACACTGTTGGTGGGAATGAAAATTAGTTCAACCATTATGGAAGACAGTATGGTGATTCCTCGATGATCTAAAACCAGAAATACCATTTGACCCAGCCAGAAATACCATTTGACCCAGCAATACCATTACTGGGTATACAACCGAAGGAATATAAATCATTCCACTATAAAGAAACATGCACATGTATGTTTATTGCAGCACTATTTACAATAGCAAAGACTTGGAACCAATCCAAATGCCCATCAATGATAGACTGGATAAAGAAAATGTGGTACATATACACCATGGAATACTATGCAGTCATAAAAAGGAAATGAGATCATGAACTTTGCAGGGAAATGGGTGAAGCTGGAAGCCATCGTCCTCAGCAAACTAACACAGGAACAGAAAACCAAACACCACATGTTTTCACTTATAAGTGGGAGTTAAACATTGAGAAGACATGGACACAGAGAGGGGGACAACACATACCAGTGCCCATTGCAGGGTGGGGGTTGAAAGGAGGGAACTTAGAGGATGGGTCAATACATGCAGCAAACCACATGGCACACGTAGACCTAGGTAAAAAAGCTGCATGTTTTGCACATGTATCCCGTTTTTTCTTTCTTTTTTTTTTTTTTAGAATAAAGAAAAGAAAAAGGAATACTGTTTTCTCTTTTTCCTTTAGCTATGAGGAAATCGTCCTCCACTCCTACTCAAATTTCCACTCACATTTATTATATCAGACATCTATGAACCATCTTTAAACATCAGGAAACAACTTAGGTCCCAACAGTCTTAACTGGGATTTGCCTTTTGTAGTGATTTGAGGGAGAATAGCAGGCTGTAGTTTTCGAACTTGGGAAGCCTATTCTCTAGGAAGCAGCTCATTTGTTTTTGATGCAACATGAAGAATATAACCATTCAGCACAGGCTCTGCTGCCTGTCCTTTGAAATTTTCATTGTACCTCCTGTATTGTTTTTCTTCCTTTTAACTGACTTGAATCACTCTCTTGCTGTAACCCCTGAATTCTATGTAGTCCATTTCTCTGGAAGGCTTACCTGAACTTTCATCCTATTCTTTGGCTTTCCCTCTTGTGTGATGATGCCACCCCTAATGGTCAAAAAACGACAATGTGTTCAATGTTGGTTATCTGTCTTATATTTTTTTTCAGGTAGATTTTTTTCTTCATTTTTCCTCTTCTTTATTGTACTGTGAGTTCATATTTAAGCAAGAATTCTATGCATCATTATAATAATAAATAAAAATTTGGAGATAATCTTAATATAAAACAATAAATATTTAGCAAAAGTTGCTGAACAATATAAGTAATATAAATAAATGTAAATATACAAAATTGCTGAATAGTGATAGATTACAAAATAGTATGTTTAGTATACAAAAAGTTAGTTTATTAATAATTGAAAATATATCTTCTAAGAATTCCTAATTTAAAAAATTAGAAAAACAGAATATTACATTTCGCTTTAAAATAGAGAACAAAAGGAGAATTCAGAAAAGCTTCAAAATAAAAATCCTACAGAATTCTAGATAATTTTATGTTTTTAACTTTTGTTTACAATATTTATGTTTTCACAAAGCAATAGTCACTAAAGAAGACAAAACACACACATTCATAAACAAAGTAACATACACAAACTATAGTCATCATCCATGAACCACTGCATCCCTCAGGTGTACAATCTTTTGAACTAATTTTAAAGTGTGGGTGGCTAAAATTCATATCTATGTAAAAATAAACTTATAAACCTGTCTGCTCTATATGTACAAATAGATGGAAGGGGAAAAGAAAAGAAAATAAAACCCCAAATTTGGAAGTTCTTTATAGTCTTTCTAACTATCGAAATAAATAAAACAAGTATAGATACATAGGTCTTTCTTTTATCTGAGGCATTAATGAGACCAAATATATAAACACAAGTTCTAAGCTTAGCAGAAAACCTAGAATAAACTTCTCCAGCAGAGTAAAATAATGGAATTGAGTTTTGAAGAACATAAAGAGATTAATTAAGTCAGAAAAATATATGTTGGTAGCTATTAAGGGATGCGTGGGTAAGTGTCTAACTTGAGTACAGGCATCAAGCTACATCATATGGCATCTCCACCACATGATGAGTACATCTCCTGCTGTTTTTGAATTCTTCATTAAAAGCTTTAGGTACAAAAATGCCTCTGGGTCCTTCAGAGTTAAATCAAAGTGAGGAAGGAGAGGTAAAGGCTGAAAAGAACTTACATGACTGGCAAATGGTTTGGTTTGGTTTTGATTATGTGAAGGGAGAATCCAAGACAATAGGCTGAGTTCCATGCAGGGATAAAGTCTCAACAGAGGAAAGAGGATAACCATGGCAATTATAAGATGAAGTCAGTTTTCTAGATCATGAACAGAAATAACCATTAAAATGAAGCCCACAAAGAAATTCATGAAAAAAATTAATATTATTAGACTTCTCTCAAATCACAAAATTGAGAGATTTCGTATTTTATTATTTTTTATTTTTTATTTATTAATTTATATTTTCAATCTAGCTGAATAATATATGCACCTCTCATCAAAATGAATTCATAACAAAATACTATGTTATATCTTATTATAATTTAATTCTCTACATTAAATTATTTTAATTTTCTTTTTCTTTTTTTTTCTTTCTTCTTTTTTTGAGACAGGGCATAATTCTGTCACCCAGGCTAGAGTGCAGTGATATGATCATATCTCACTGCAACCTCAACCTCCAAGGCCCAAGGGATCCTCCCACTTCAGCCTCTCCAGTGCCACCATACCCAAAAAAAGTTTGTATTTTTTGTAATGACAGGATCTCATTAAATTGACCAAGATAGTCTCAAACTCCTGGCCTCAAGCAATCCCCTCACTGTGGCCTCCCAAACTGCTGGGATTACAGGAATGGGCCATCACACCCGCTCTAACTTCCTAAATTTAACAATACGACATGAATAAGCTACCAATGAGTTTGCTCTAAAATATTCAAGAAAACAACTTACAAATCTAAAAAAAAAAATACATTAATATGTTTTGGAGACATTTTCTTTAATAAATTATTATTTCACTTCAATTTTATTTTAATATGTTTTCAGAAATATTTGTGTTGGAAACACAAGAAAACAGGGTAACAGATTACCTGCTACACCCTCTAGAAGGAACAGAACCCTGCCAACCTATTTTAGACTTCTGACCTCTGGAACTGTAGGAGAGGAAAATCTCATTAAGTCACTGTGCCTCTGGTAATTTGTTATAGTGGCAATAGGAAATGAATATAATATCCACTGAAAAACATCTGGAAATAATGAACAATTCATTTCTAATGTGTCCACTAGCCACTTACATTCTGGAATCTGAACACAATTTTCTATCAAAAGAAATCAATCAGGTGTCCTTGGATAAATGGCTGATTGAGGTATGGGTTAGAAAGTATACCAGATGTTGCTATAACATCTTATAGAACCAGATAGCAAAAGTCATATGAGACGACTAGTGTCACGTTAAAAAGTCCTAGAGACCAATTTGAAGAGTTTCTCCTTGGGTACAGTTGAGATAATTTGCCCATCAATAAGAACGATAACTGCAATAGATTGAGACTTATCAAACATATTTAAATTTATGAGTACATAATGATATCAAAAAGCCAACACCAACCAAACCAACCAACCAAATCAAAACAAAAAATAATGGTCACAATTAGAGAATAATAGGTAACTAATTCATTATATTAAATACTGGGTAATAAAAGAAAAATCAAAGAGATTATCTCTCCTTACTATAAAAACTGTACCTCAATTCAAAAAATAATTGATAAGAAAAAAATTTATACAATTATGCCAATTACTTATTTATGAGAAATGGTAGAAATAGAGTATCGCCATAATCCAACTTCAAACAACATATTGGCTCCTAGAAATATCATATATGGCTGTCAACAACACGTAACAGAGACAACCAGATGTTATGTGTTTTCTGATGGAAATGTATACCATCTAAGAAATATTCTTTCCAAAAAATTGACCCATCTCTTTAAAAATATTTTTTTCAGAAATATAGGAGACAATCTAACGTTAAGCACTTACATAAGGTTATATGTAATACACAAATTCTGAGATCTCTATTGACAAGTTACTTGAAATTAAGAAACTTTTTTCAGATATTAGATTATTTCTATGTATATTTAAAACATTCTTGTCTTTTAGAAGATACATGCTACATACTTAACATCATTATAAATTAAATGATAAAAATGGAAGAGATTTGCTTTAAAATGAATCAGTACAGAAGTATAGATGCATTAAGATTGGCCCCAGTTGACAATTCTTAAGGTAGATGAAACAACTTTTTTATGAGTTTGAAGTTTACCCTGATGAAAAAGTTTTAAAAATTACAATTATTTTTATAATTTCTATAAAAAACTGAGAGAATCAAATAAGATAAAGTGTATCTTCTAAATAGTCATACACGCCATTTTAAAGTTAGGCACTATTGCAAGCAGCAAATGAATAATTTTGGAGACACAATGAGGAGACAGATATATCCTAAGAGTATACACCTGTATATATCCCAAGAGTACACACCTATACAGCAATGACCAAACAATGAATGTTTTAAAACTGTACAACTGATTGTTTATTTTAAAACTTGGCATGATCTTGATGTGACTTGTATAAAATCAGTGATTTCACTATTTTGCTGGTGATTCAAACTAGTAGTTTGACTAAATTTCTTGGATGCTTTTGTATAACCTGTCCTAAAACTAAAGAGCAAACTTCACTAATACATACAAAGAAAAAAAAAATGACAACTCACAGGCAATCCTTGGAATAATGGTGTGAGATGAACTGAAGTAGATTTATTTCTTCCTGGAATGATGAATGAGGTTTAGCTGCTATTGAAACCTTTGAAGGCTGTTAACTTGAATTATAGATACTTCTAAAGATAACCTCTTCTGAGGCCTTTCACAGATTTCACCATGTGAAACACATGAATCTGATCACATAACTCTCTTAGCTCTGTTGTGCCTAAAGATCCATAATGAATTGCATTCTCCAGCCCCTGCTCTGAAACAGAGCCTTATAGTTTTAATATTCTTTACTCTTATATTTATTTCCAGGACCTTTAAGTCCCTGAAATTTAGTTTTTGCTCAGTAAACATTTATTGAATATTTGATAAATATTTTCTCATTCTTTTGGTTTCAATTTATGTACTTGGTATTTTTATGAGAAGTGATTAGAGGAAATAAAGAAAGGTATTATAAAGTGTTCATAGCTCATAATTCAAATATCATGACATGCAGGGTGACTCTTTGTATAATATAAGAGTCCTGTTGCTGCTTGCAATGACATGAAATGTTTGTGTTCCCCCAAAATTTATAATGTTGAAACATAATCATGAATGTGATGATATTAGGAGGTGGGGCCTTTGGGAGATAATTAGATCACGAGGATGGACTGTGTTTCAATGCCCTTATGAAAGAGGTCCCCATAAAGCTTCCTTGCCCCTTCCACCGTTTAAGGACACAGACAGAAGGCACTATTTATGAACCAGGGAACAGGTCATCACCAGACATTGAATCTGTTGGTGCCTTGATCTTGGACCTCCCATCCAACACAACTGTAAGAAATACATTTCTCATGTTTATAAATTGCCTAGTTTATGGTATTTTGTTAGAGCAACCCAAATAGACTGAGACATATGACATTGCTGTAAGACAATTATGACTAACATTATGGGTTAAAACAACACAAATTTATGTTATGGTTCTGGAGGTCAGAAGTCCTAAATAGGTTTCAAAGAGATAAAATCAAGGTGCTAACAAGGTTGTGTTCCTTCTGAGGCTTTAAAGAAAAATACATGTCCTTTCTTCTTCCCGCTTCTAGAGGCTGCCTGCATTCCTTGGCTCATGATCCCATATTCCATGTGCAATGTCAGCAGTATAGCACCTTCAAATATCTGACCTCTGCTTTCATCTTTACATTTTCTCTCTGACTATGACCTTCCTGTTCTTCTCTTATAAGAACCCTTACAATTACATTAGACTCACATGGATAATCCAGAATAATCTCTCATTTCAAGATCCTTAATGTAATCACACATGAAAAATCCTTTTGCCATGTAAGGAAACATATTCACAGGCTCTGGGTCAAGACTTGAACATCTCTGGGAGGCTATTATTATCTCTATGGTACATTTAAGCAACGCAAATAATGAATTGCTTGTAGCGTAATCTCTACTTCTGTTGGGAGAATTGGGGAATAATTATGTCAGGGTTGTTTTAAAAAATGCTTCACTAAGAGTATCAAAGTACTCTAAGCACCTCACTTACTTTTAAGATTACTGTCTATGAAAGCTTGACCAAGCACCATTGGATTACACAGAAACACAAACAGAGGCAGAAAAACTCTATGTAAAGCTAATTTAATTATATATATAAAGAAATTATATATGCATAAAGAAATTATACATATTTTATATATATGCTTTCATATATATGTATATATAATATGTCTTTACCCTCTCACTCTACTACATATGACTTACCCCACTACCCATATGCCTTTACCCTATCACTCCACTACAAGCATAATATACTAAAGGATGAGGAAAGTTGGTTAACAGATATAATTTTCTTTAAATGTATTTTCCACTTAATGTGTTAAAAAATCAAGTTTTTTATAAATAAAATGTCATATCTATACAATAATTAGAGTACAGGTCACCTGCCAATTTTATTGAACTCTAAATCCAGAAAGATAATCTCAGCTATCACAAATTGTTTTGGACAAATAAAACAAAGTGTCTTTTTATGTTTATTCCTTTAGGCAAAGTAAATGTTAACATCAGAAAATACAGTGAATGGCAAATCAATATAACATAGCTTAGAGAAGAACTGCAAAGCTACAATTCAGGCAGATAATGTTTCAGTGAAATGCCTTAATTCCTGCCCGCGGTTGAAACTCACCATTTCTAAAATCATACTGATGGCCTCTAACTGATAGAGTTCAAAAGAATATTAGAGAAAAGGAACATTTATTTTGCTTTAGAATTCTAACACATGTAATTAATAACCTATTGGGTGTGTCTCACTACCTTAGTGACAGGATCATTCATACACCACACCTCGGTGACATGCAATTTACCCATGTAACAAACCTGCACATGTACCACCAAAACTAAAATAAAAGGAGAAAAAAAAACACAAAAAATAATAGCTGGCACTGAGTTTTCTTTTTACTTTTCTTTGAGATGGAGTCTCACTCTGTTACCCAAGCTGGAGTACAGTGGCACGATCTCAACTCACTGCAACCTCCACCTCCCTGTTCAAGCGATTCTCCTGCCTCAGCCTCCCGGGTAGCTGGGATTACATGTGCGCACGACCACGCCTGGATAATTTTTTTTGTGTATGTTTTGTGGAGACAGGGTTTTGCCCTGTTGGCCAGGGTGGTCTCGAACTCCTGACCTCAGGCGATCTGCCTGCCTCGGCCTCCTAAAGTGCTGGGATTACAGGCGTGAGCCACCACGCCCGGCCTGACACTGAGTTTTGTATTACTAAATAAGTAAACAAAAAAATCATTTAAATCAAATTGTTCTAACCATTCTATTTTACTTTCAAGGAAAATGATTGACCCTCCTGTTTGCTATGCCTTCCACCTATGATTTAACAGAACGATCTGAAGTCGTGACACATAAATTGAACTCTTCCTGTCAGTTATTAAACACAGGTAATATTGGGCAGGTTGCAACTTCTCTGAGACACAGTTCCCTCCAAGAAAGCAAATGAACTCATGGCCACCCCCATGCTTGAAATTATAGAAAAACTAGAAGAGAATAGTGTGAGGAGAAAGTAAAATTATATTAAATCAATTAAAGAAAACCACAGGACGGCCTAAAAATTAATAGGAAAGCAATACCTAGACATTAAAACTGCACTACTACAGTTTGGATTTAATAACCTGGTAGACGAAATCATATTTGAAATATCTCCAGTATCTATATGGAGTTTAGAGGTTCAAATATACTTTTTTTATGCATTTCTAAAGTTGATCCCCACATAAGCTTGCTAAATACATACCCAAAAAATACAATTTACTTTTTCTACAGGTGAGGAAATGAAACTATATTTCACATTTTTCATTTAGTTCATTTATTTATATATTTATGTAATAAGCACAAATTTATTTGGCACCTTTTATGTTCCATGCAATGTGCTGGATGTTAGGTATTCAGTAGTAAGCAAAAGAGCCAAGACATTTGCCTTCACTGGATTTATTTTACATTCTAAAAAGAGACATCGACAAAACAAATGTATGCAGACAAATAAATGTGTAGTCATAATTTGCAAAAAGTGTTATGAATGAAAAAACTAAGTTATATTACTCAGGGTTCTCCATATATATATATATATATATATATATGCGCACACACACACACACACATATATATACACACAGAGACAATATATATATACACACATATAAACACACACATATATACACAGAAACAATATATGTATATATACACATATATATGTATGTATACACACATATGTGCACATACACACATTCACTGGGAGAGAAAGAGAGAGATTATCAAGAATTGGCTCATGTAGTAATGAAGGCTGAGAAGTCTCACAATCTGCCCTCTATAAGCTGTAGACCCAGGAGAGCAAGCCGGTAGCACAGTTCCTGTCCAAGTACAAGTGAGGATGATGTCTCAACTCATAAACAATCAGGCAGAGAGAATGAATTCTCCCTTATCTCATCTTTTGTTCCATTTAGGCCTGCAACAGATTGGATAAGTAAAGCCCACTCACATTGGAGAAGACAATCTGCTTCATTCAGTCTACTGATTCAAATGTTAATCTCATCCAGAATCACCCTCACAATCACATCCAGAATAATGTTTAACCAAATATTTGGGCATCATGTAGCGCATTCAGGTTGACATATAAAATGAACCATCCTATAGATGCTATAAAAATAGCTAGAAAGGCCCTTTTTTGAAGGTCTTGAGACTGGAAAGATAAAAAGGAACAAGTGAGAAATGAGAAGAGTGTTCCTGGCAGGGGAAACATGTTTGAACCTCCTATTTGCTAGCATAGCTCAGCACTATTAGTGGCATTGCATGGCTGTGTTTGTGCAGGGAGGGTATGTTGGGGAGTCTTTCAGGTCTCTATCACAGATCTCACTTCCTCAGAGCATGATCTTCTAGCTAATCTTTACTGTGAAGCTTTACATAAGACCATAAAGTAGAAGAGACTGAGAGGGCGAAAAGACAAACGGTTATGTTTAATACTTTTGAGTACATGCAGAGGCTCTCAAGTACAGGAAACTTACTGTCCAGTCTTAATGCTCTGTACATGGATTTTTTGGGGCCAAATTACCTAAGGTGAAGAGACAGGGGTCACATCAGTAAGATGTTCCATATAAGATGGCTCAATTTTATCTTGCAATGTGACACTCAGTAAGTTATCTTATATCAAGGCAAGAAGGTGATACCTCTGTGGGGTTTCCTGGGATGCAGAATTTCCTCTCTCTCTCTCATTTTATTCAGTTATCTATTTTATTTTTATTTGTTTCTTCAAATTGTATTCTGCATCAAGAAAACCTATTAGACTATTCATAAAATCACTGAAAACATGTATAAATTCTTTGAAGTTTCAAAGCCTGTCTCATTTATTGCATAACAGTTTTCCTCCCATGAGGAAAGATTAAAGTATTTTGGGTGAAAATGAGAGAAATAGAAAAATGAAGCACTCAAAAAAAATGTGCCATTCTTATGCCATTCAAGTAATCAACATTTCCACAAGTGTTTGATTTCAAAGGAAATTGTCTAAGGAAGCAAAGATAAATTTACTAAATTGATTATGTACTTCTAGTAGGCCTCATTTCCAATTGTAGCTAAATGTATGATGGTGAAATTATAAGCACAGCAGCATTTTATATATTACTGAGTGCAATTTTAGGACTTGAAACTCCACTGTGGCAAATCTAAGGAGATTAATTTTATGGTAATAGAAGATGGAACACATGCCTCATATTCACTGCATATGAAGTTAGTTTTGCTTACAGACTCTCAAGCCTGGTGACAGAAAAATGGATATGGATAATTCCAGAATAAGAGCCTAGCCCACAATGTAATGAGAAGTGTTACTGTCATTAACAAGTAGTTCTAACACAAACCTAGAAGTTAAAATGATGTATGCTTTCATGCTTATCCCTTTCCTTATAAATTTCTGCCTTTCAGTATAGGCTTGAGCCCAGGAGTTTGAGACCAGCCTGGGCAACATGGCAAAACCCTATCTCTACAAAAAATACAAAACTTAGCTGGATGTGGTGGCACACACCTGTAGTCCCAGCTACTCAAGAGGCTGAGACAGGAGGATCCCTTGAGCCAAGGAGGTGGAGGTTGCACTGAGCCAAGATTGTGTCACTGCACCAAAAAAAGAAAAACAAAAACAAAAAGAATCAGCTTTAGATCACCCATGTTTCACCTCTGAAAACATTCCATGCAAGTATTTGAACAAAGGATCTATGATAGTTAATTTTAGGTGTCAATTCGGAGGGTGTATTTGGATGAGATAAACATTTATTTATTTATTTATTTTTATATTTATTTTTTCAATTTGAACTATTATTTTAGATACACAGGGTACACATGCAGGTTTGTTATATAGGTATATTGCACCCAGATGGTGCATATAGTAAAATAGGTAGTTTTTCAACCCACATCTCCCTCCTTCCTTCATCCCACTGGTAGTTAGGAGTGTCTATTGTTCCCATGTTTATGTCCATAAATGTTCAATGTTTAACTCTCATTTATAAATAAAAACATGCACTGTTTATTTTTCTTTTCCTGTGTTAATTCTCTTAGGATTATGGCCTCCAGCTCTATTCATTTAATGCAAAGGACATGATTTCATTCTTTTTAAGGCTGAATAGTATTCCATGGTATGTATGTACCACATTTTCTTTATCCAATACACCCATTGATGGGCACTTGGTTTAATTCCATGTCTTTGCTACCACAAATAGGGCAGTGATAAACATATGAGTGTATGTATCTTATTGGTATAATGATTTAGTTTTCTTTGGGTTTATAGCCAGTAATGGGATTGCTAAGTCGAATGGTAGTTCTAGTTTAAGTTCTTTGAGAAATCTCCACACTGCTTTCCCAATGGCTGAACTAACTTATATTTAAACCAACAGTGTATGAGCATGCCATTTTCTCCCCAGCCTCACCAGCATCTGTTGTCTTTTTACTTTTAGTAATAGTCATTCTGACTGGTGTGAGATGGTAGAGATTAACATTTAAATTGGTGATCTTTGAGTAAGCAGACTGGCCTCCATAATTTGGATGGGCCTCATCCAATCAGCTGAAGGCTTAAATAGAACACAAAGACCAGCCTCTCACACTGCCTTCAGGCTTCATCTGCACATCAGCTTTCCTGGATTTCTGCTTGCAAGTTTTCAGATGAAACTGAAACATCGATCTTCTGGGTCTCAAGCCTGATGGTTCAGCTCACACTTCAGATTTTGGACTTTCCAGCCTCCATAATTATGTGATCTAGTTTCTTATAATGAATCTCTTTATATATATATAAAGTGTTCTGTTCCTCAGGAGAACACTAATATAGGACCTGATATATATTTTTCTAGAAAATAAACACAAATATTAAAATACATAACTTTATTACTATAACTGCATTGCTTTTACAATACATTTCCATTCTGTCAAACATAAAAAAACAAAAAACAAAAAACCTTGCCAGTTTGGATTAATCCCATTTATTTGTAAATTTCTGTAGCCAACTCAAGATTTTTCTATAACTCTTTACACTCTAGACAGATTCTAAGTCCCAGGGGCTTTTCACAGTGAAAGAGTGATAGCACAGGAGATACAACAATGACTCGGACATTTTCCTGAACATCGTCTATTTATTTATCCAAATTTACCATTCAATTATCTTTTGTTAAGATCCATATTTTAAGAATTTTTCTTCTCTTGTAATTTGCTTTCTCATTTCTGTGGGATGTATTTTCCGGTAGCTTCCTAAAAACTGAAGCATTAGAAAAAAATATTTGAGAAAACCGGCTAGCCATATGCAGAAAGCTGAAACTGGATCCCTTCCTTACACCTTATACAAAACTTAATTCAAGATGGACTAAAGACTTAAACATTAGACCTAAAACCATAAAAACCCTAGAAGAAAACCTAGGCATTACCATTCAGGACATAGGCATGGGCAAGGACTTCATGTCTAAAACACCAAAAGCAATGGCAACAAAAGCCAAAATTGACAAATGGGATCTAATTAAACTAAAGAGCTTCTGCACAGCAAAAGAAACTACCATCAGAGTGAACAGGCAACCTACAAAATGGGAGAAAATTTTCACAACCTACTTATCTGACAAAGGGCAAATATCCAGAATCTACAATGAACTCAAACAAATTTACAAGAAAAAAACAACCCCATCAAAAAGTGGGCGAAGGACATGAACAGACACTTCTCAAAAGAAGACATTTATGCAGCCAAAAAACACATGAAAAACTGCTCACCATCACTGGCCATCAGAGAAATGCAAATCAAAACCACAATGAGATACCATCTCACACCAGTTAGAATGGCAATCATTAAAAAGTCAGGAAACAACAGGTGCTGGAGAGGATGTGGAGAAATAGGAACACTTTTACACTGTTGGTGGGATTGTAAACTAGTTCAACCATTGTGGAAGTCAGTGTGGCGATTCCTCAGGGATCTAGAACTAGAAATACCATTTGACCCAGCCATCCCATTACTGGGTATATACCCAAAGGACTAGAAATTATGCTGCTATAAAAACACATGCACACGTATGTTTATTGCGGCACTATTCACAATAGCAAAGACTTGGAACCAATCCAAATGTCCAACAATGATAGACTGGATTAAGAAAATGTGGCACATACACACCATGGAATACTATGCAGCCATAAAAAATGGTGAATTCATGTCCTTTGTAGGGACATGGATGAAATTGGAAATCATCATTCTCAGTAAACTATCTCAAGAACAAAAAACCAAACACTGCATGTTCTCACTCATAGGTGGGAATTGAACAATGAGAACACATGGACACAGGAAGGGGAACATCGCACTCTGGGGACTGTTGTGGGGTGGGGGAGGGGGGAGGGATAGCATTAGGAGATATACCTAATGCTAAATGATGAGTTAATGGGTGCAGCACACCAGCATGGCACATGTATACATATGTAACTAACTTGCACATTGTGCACATGAACCCTAAAACTTAAAAGTATAATAATAATAAAAAAAAATTTGAAACTTTGCAAATTTTTCTAGTTTTGCATTTCATGCTAGTTTGGGCATTAAATCACATTTTGAAAGTAATTTACCTCAAGTAAATGTAAATTTCAAAAATAAAATATTTTTCACTTATCAAAATGGAAAAATTTTTAAACTGTGGATATTACTATGGTAGTAATTAGTACACTATAATGGAAATTATTATAACGTTTCTAAAGAATTATTTTACTACAGTATTTACAGTCATTTTACTTCATTGTTTAAGAAAATATTACAAATGAAAAACCTGAGAATGTTGGCAAAGATATTTTGTATAAAATATTTTTAATTTAATCTACATAATTTCCAAATTATTTCCAGCCCAAATCTCTCTTTAACGTATAAACTGTAACATTTAGAATATTAACTTTACCTCTAATTTTTTTCAAGCTCTCATCCTATATACATTTTAAGCCAACAGTTACCTCCTTCATAGATATATACTAAAGACTAATGAGGTACATTTTAAAAGTTATCTTTTCATTATAATTTTGCCACATATTGGGCAGTTGGACTTGTCTCTAGAGAAGCTATAGCTATTAGCTTTGTAAAGTAGAAATAATATCCTATTTAGAAAAAGGAAGGATTTTGTGCATTTGGGAATTTTTTTTTACTAATTAATGACTGACCATGTCACTTAGATTTGGTAAAAACGTACCATCTTTATTTTTTTGAGAAAGAATGGAACACACAGTTGAAAAATAATGTGATTAATATAAACTTGCATAAGTGTTTATTCAGTACATAACTATTCCCCAAAGCTCACAAATAGGGTTACCACATATAAATACAGTATAAAGTGGGAAAAACCACTCACTGAATAAGCAGCAACATGGAAAAAGAATACAGGCATTCTAAATCCTAAGCGATGACTTGTTAGCTGTATTACCATATCTAAGTCACCTGACAGCTCTGCTTCTTGCCTCTGAAATGGAAATTACAAATTTTCATCAGACTAAAGGCAGCTGATTATACTTAATGCTCTTTTCAGCCCTCAGGTAATTCTGGAAGGCATTATTCTCATATTAAGGTGATTCAATCTATCAAAGTGAAGTGATCTGGATGTTTGTGATCTCTCAAAATTTGTGTATTATATACAAACCCCCAAGGTAGTAGAAGGTAGGGCCTTTGGGAGATCATTAGGTCATGAGAGCTGAGCCTCATGAATGGAAGTAGTGCCTTTATAAAAGAGAACTAAAGGAGCTCATTCCCAATTTCCAACATGTGAAGACAGGGGCAAAAAGATCACTGCCCAAGAACCAGTAAGCAGGCACTCACCAGATACCTAATGTACCGCATCTTCATCTTGGACTTGTCAACCTCTTGCAATGTGAGAAGTAAGTTGTTTATAAACTACCCAGTTTATAGTGATTTGTAATAGCAACCAAAAACTAAGTGTTATGGTTTTTCAGATTTGTGTCACATTGTTTGAGCTCCACTTACTTTCACTAGTGATATAGAGAACATTCCTTGGATTACAAATCCAGTCATTCAGCAATGGTTAGTTACACAATGAACTTCTGTGTGTAAGTTTTTAGGAAAGAGACATGCTCACATACATTTCTTATTCTCCCTTTTTATTCACTCTGCAATTATTATATTCATTTATGTATACTTACATATATTTTTCATGAGAAACATAGCATAGTTTCGTAACTGTTAAATATGCCATTATATATTTTTAAAATTTAAAAATGTTCTATTTCTTTTAATTTTTTTGTTTAATAACTACCCCACATGCAGAAACACATATCCAAATGCCTCTCCTTCCCTCAATAGAGTAATTTAATGTGTGTGAATATGTATTTATTTTATAATGAAAAGAGGCACTAATTAATAGAGTGAAGTTATTAATGCAATTTATGGCCTTCATTCTTAAAACACAAAGTATTATTTGCCAAAATTATTGTTTAATGTTAATGTCCCTCCATGATTCATTTTTCTAGACAGGGAAATGAGATAAAATCATTGCAGTATTTATAATAGGAAACAAACTTTCATTCCCAACGAACAAATACAGCATGATACAAAAATGGTTGTAGGAAGAGTAAAAGTGATCTAATCAATTATTAAATAAAGGAATGTGACTTCCAGTACAATGATTAGATAATTTTGGATGGTTCAAAGTTATGGAATCATATTGTATTTCCAACTGATGATAAGATGTGTGTATTAATCTGCTTGGACTGCCATAAAAAATGCCACAGACTTGGGTGGCTTAAGCAAAAGAAATTTATTTTCCCACTCTTCTGAAGCCTGGATGTCCAAGATCAAGGTGCTGGCAGGGTTGTTTTCTGCTAGGATCACTCTTCTAGGCTTGCAGACTGCCACCTTCTTGCTGTGTCTTCACACGGTCTTTTCTGTGTGTGCATGTATTCCTAGTTTTTCTTATTATCGTAAGGACAGTAGTCTTACTGGATTAGGGACCAATTTAACCTTAATTACTTCCTTAAAGTCCCTATTTCCAAATACACTCATATTGAGATTAAGGACTTTAACATATGAATTTTGGGGGGACATAAGTCAGTCCAAAACAGTATGGACTTTAAAAATTATTATAAAATACTGTATATAATAGCAGTGACTACAACTCTAATTTAGGGTCAGTACTTTTGGACTACCCATATGAATGTCCATCTCAGCCACTTCTTTTTACCTAATAGATTTCAGGTTTGTTGAAAAATGTATATAGGGAGATTGCTTAAGTTATATTTCATTTAGTCCATATTTTGTTTATTTATGTCCTGCCTCCTTCCTAAAAAGGATTGGAGGTTGCTCATTTATTCTCTGTATCTGATGTGAGATAACATTTTTTAATCAGTATAAATTTTTTTTTATTATTATTATGCTTTAAGTTCTGAGATACATGTGCAGAACGTGCAGTTTTGTTACATAGGTATACATGTGTCATGGTGGTTTGCTGCACCCATCAACCCATCACCTACATTAGGTATTTCTCCTAATGCTATACCTCCCCTAAGCACCCCCCAGGGTGTGATGTCCCTCTCCCTGGGTCCATGTATTCTCATTGTTCAACTTCCACTTATGAGTGAGAACATGCAGTATTTGGTTTTCCGTTCTTGCATTAGTTTGCTGAGAATGATGGTTTCCAGCTTCATCCATGTCCCTGCAAAGGACATGAACTCATCCTTTTTTATGGCTGCATAGTATTCCATGGTGTATACCACATTTTCTGTATCCAGTCTATCATGGATGGATATTTGGGCTGGTTCCAAGTCTTTGCTATTGTGAATAGTGCCACAATAAACATATGTGTGCATGTATCATTATAGTAGAATGATTTATAATCCTTTGGGTATATACCCAGTAATGGGATTGCTGGGTCAAATGGTATTTCTAGTTCTAGATCCTTGAGGAATAGCCACACTGTCTTCCACAATGGTTGAACTAATTTACACTCCCATCAAACAGTGTAAAAGCATTCCTATTTCTCTATATCCTCTCCAGCATCTGTTGTTTCCTTACTTTTTAATGATCGCCATTCTGACTGGCGTGAGATGGTATTTCACAGTGGTTTTGATTTGCAGTTCTCTAACGACCTGCGATGATGAACATGTTTTCATATGTTTGTTGGTTGCATAAATGTCTTCTTTTGAGAAGCGTCTGTTCATATCCTTTGCCCTAGCCATTTTAATGGATGATGTTAATACATTTCTGCCCAAAATTATGACATTTTGAGTAACATGAAGAGTATAATGTAAATAAATCTGAACTGTTCTTCTTATTGTATAATTTATACACAGATAATAACATTAGTAACTTATATTAAGAACTCACTATGTGCGAGTGTATTGGTTCATTCTCACACTTCTATAAAGACATACCTGAGACAGGGTTATAAATTAAGAAAAGAAGTTTAATTAACTCACTATTCTGTGGGTTGCACAGGCTTCTGCTTCTGGAAAGGCTTCAAGAAACTTAAAATCATGGCAGAAGGCAAAGGGGTAAACAAGGCATGTCTTACATGGCAGCAGGAGAGAGAGAGAGTGAAGAAAGCCACATACTTTTATACCATCAGATCTCATGAGAACTCACTCACTATCATGAGACTAGCATGGGGGAAACTGCCCCCATGATCCAATCACTTCCCACCAGGTCCCTCCCTTGACATATGGGGATTACAATTTGAGATGAGATCTGGATGGGGACACAGAGCCAAATTATATCACTTGTATAGCTGTTAGAGGTTTTCCAAACCCTAAAACTTTGCCAAAGCCTATGACCCCCATTTAATTGATCAAGATCCAGTGCTGAATTCTACAGAATTAGCAATTCATAAGCAAGTTAATTTTTAATGGGAAGACATGAGAGAAAGAGGCATAGTCAGATCTTCCTGTTGTTTCTACCAAATTCATTAACTAGATTGATAACCCCAACTTCTCTGGAGTGAATAAGGAGAGGAGGCAAAAAGGAAGCAGGAGTGCTCACATGAAAGAGAAAATCAAGTGTAAATGATAGGCATTTTCTCCCCCAAATCCTGCCTCAGTTGTAAAAATTATTTGCATAAATTTGTGCATGTAAATTACTAAAATTTAATTTGACTAAAATTACAATATGACTATATTATGTGAGTGTGAGTGTGTGTGTGTGTGTGTGTGTGTGTGTGTGGACAGTGGGGTAATAAAAGAAATTTGGATCCTTATCTGCCATACATGGAAACAGAATATTCTTTATATCTGAAAAATAGGTTTAATCATATTTTACATTTATGAAGGGAAATATCAGGAGAAATAGCTGTAAAAGTTCAAAGTAGTTGTTTCAAAGAGCATAACTCAGGAGTGCGATAAAGTGGTGGCCAGAAAAATATCTCACTTCTTTTTTAAACTTTGTAGTATTATTTGATCTAAATAAATGCATACTATTTATTTGATATAATTTTTAAATGCCATGGAATAATAACATTAACAATAAAATTGAGTCATTATCTGTTTTATGGATGCATACATACAGCCAAGAAAATGTCCAAAATAAAAAAAAAAGAATAAAGAAAACAAAACCAAGCAAAACAAACAAAAAAAAACTGGGTCTGGTAGCAGGCAGAAACTTATTGTCAAGTCAATACAATGATATGGCATGACTGTAGGTTCCTTCTCACAATGAGAAAAGAGAAAATGTTATAGCATAAATACTTTCAAAATACATTTTTAGAGACATAATAGCTCTCAAGTTTTTTAGAGTTGCACTGTCCAGCATGGTAATGATTAGCCACACGCGCTTATTTAAAATTCAGTTTTCAAAAAATTAAATTTAAGTTAAATTTAAAATTCTATCAGTCACACTAGCCACATTTGAAGTGCTCACAAGCCACATATGGCTTCTGGCAATCTTTTTGGATAGCAGAAATAAACATGTTCATCATTGGAGAAAATTCTATCAGAGAACATTACTTACGGCTTTGTTGTTTTATCGGTTGAATATGCATGGACACTATGCCCTGAAACCCACAGTCTTGAAGACAAATGAACAACTCTGCCAAGGCCATGGATGTCTTCACAAAGCTAAGCATTTTGATGTCATTTAGAAGCAAGTTTAATATTATAAGCCTGAATAGAGAATAGTTTATTCAGATTCTATAGATATTTGTTGAGTACCAAATCTATGGTACCTATGTTGCACAAGATGATCAAAACCCAGAAGTGATGTCAGCAAGATAGCTGAATAGTAATCCAAAAATCTTGTTTCTCCACCAAAACTCCAACTTAAAACAACATATGGTCCAAAAAGTCTTTATAAGAATTCCTGAAATCAGGGTGATGCGAGCTCCAAACCAAAAACAAACACATTGAAATGGGTACAAAGAGCCATTTTGACTGTGTCAGCTTCTCTCCAAGTCTGGCATAACTAGGAGAAAGAGACCAACTTCTGGCTTCTCTCAGAAAGTAAAAGGAAGAGTAGAATGTTCCAGATTTTTGGTGTGCTGTCTGAGGGACTAATTTCTGTCTCATGTGATTCAGAGCACTGATGGGTAACCATCATACTTTAAATGCCTTGGGCCATAGAGAACAAGAGAGCTCAGTGGCTTGTGATAGATAGCATGAGAGAACACAATGAAGACCACACCAAAAAAACACACAAACCACAGACAAAAACCAGCACAACTCACTACTTCAGGATTAAGAGACTAAGTAATGGCTTCTCCCCTGGGAAAGAAAAGAATGGAATATGTATCTAATTCTATAGTTTTTCAGTGAGCTGTGAGAGGGACTGATTTCAGCCTCACTGACTCAGAGCACTGACAGAACAAGCATACCTTAGATACCTAGGGGTATGCTGAGTATAAAACAGCTCAGCAGCTGCAGTTAGTCAAATAACCTGCAATACCAGAGATAGACACCAGAAGGTCCAAGATACTACAATCTCCTGAAAAAGAAACAAGGAAAACTTTCCAATTGCTAATTTGCATTCATAGTCCCAGAGAAGACACATACCCAGAAAAGACTGGAAAGGCTGCTAGAATCTTTAGCCAGGCTGATTGCATAAGTGTTTCCTAGTATGAAACCAGAAAGAATGGAAGAGGTGGCTGTTATTTCAAATGTGTGGGTCCCAACACAAAATTAAAGGCATAGAGTAAAACAGAAAACATGATCTAATCAAAGGAACGAAATGGATCTCCAGAAACTGATCCTAAGAAAAATTGAGGCATATTAACTACCTGACAAAGAATTCAAAGTAACAGTTGTAGAGATGCCCAATGGGCTTAGCAAACAAACAACGAATGAGAAAATCAAACAGGAGACAAAACTTTTTTTAAAAAAATCACAACTTTTAAAGCCTAAGAACACAATAACTGAAATAAAAAATTCATAGAGAGGCTCAACCCCAGACTTAGTCAAGCAGAAGAAAAAATCTGCAAGCTAAAAGAAAGGTCATTTGAAATTATCCAGTCACATGTGCAAAAATAAATAAATACATACATACATATACACATACATACATACAAAGTGGGACTTCTGGTACACCATTAAGGGGAACAATACATGCAATATGAAAGACTTAGAAGGAGTCCATTAAAATGGTACAAAATATTCCATGAAAATAATAACAAAAAGAGTATGGGGTGAGTGAGCACAATTAAAATCAGATAAAATAGACTTTAAATAAAAACTGTCATAAAACACAAACAATAACATTATATAATCATGAAATGGTCCATTAACCAGGAAAATATAATAATTATAAACATGTATGCATCAAATATCAGAGGACCCAAATACACATTTTTTAAATAGTGACAGAACTAAAGGGAGAAATAGAAAGCAACGCAAAAATAATAGGCAATTTCTACACCCTACTTTAAAAAACTGATGAACATTTGTCAATTTTGGCTTTTATTGCCATTGCTTTTGTTGTTTTAGACATGAAGTCCTTGTCCATGCCTATGTCCTGAATGGTATTCCCTAGGTTTTCTTCTAGGGTTTCTATGGTTTTAGGTCTAACATTTAAGTCTTTAATCCATCTTGAATTAATTTTTATATAAGGTGTAAGGAAGGGATCCAGTTTCAGCTTTCTACATATGGCTAGCCAGTTTTCCCAGCACCATTTATTAAATAGGGAATCCTTTCTGCATTTCTTGTTTTTGTCAGGTTGTAAAAGATCAGATGGTTGTAGATGTGTGGTATTATTTCTGAGGGCTCTATTCTGTTCCATTGGTCTATATCTCTGTTTTGGTACCAGTACCATGCTGTTTTGGTTACTGTAGCCTTGTAGGATAGTTTGAAGTCAGGTAGCATGATGCCTCCAGCTTTGTTTATTTTTGGCTTAGGATTGACTTGGCAATGCAGGCTCTTTTTTTGGTTCCATGTGAACTTTAAACTAGTTTTTTCCAATTCTGTGAAGAAAGTCATTGGTAGCTTGATGGGGGTGGCATTGAATCTATAAATTACCTTGGGCAGTATGGCCATTTTCACGATATTGATTCTTCCTATCCATGAGCATGGAATGTTCTTCCATGGGATCTAATTAAACTAAAGGTCTTCTGCACAGCAAAAGAAACTACCATCAGAGTGAACAGGCAACCTACAGAATGGGAAAAAATTTTTGCAATCTACTCATCTGAAAAAGGGCTAATATCCAGAATATACAAAGAACTCAAACAGATTTACAAGAAAAAAACAAACAACCCCATCAAAAAGTGGGCAAAGGATATGAACAGACACTTCTCAAAAGAAGACATTTATGCAGCCAAAAGACACATGAAAAAATGCTCATCATCACTGGCCATCAGAGAAATGCAAATCAAAACCACAGTGAGACACCATCTCACACCAGTTATAATGGCGATCACTAAAAAGTCAGGAAACAACAGGTGCTGGAGAGGATGTGGAAAAACAGGAACACTTTTACACTGTTGGTGGGACTGTAAACTACTTCAACCATTGTAGAAGACAGTGTGGCAATTCCTCAAGGATCTAGAACTAGAAATACCATTTGACCCAGCAATCCCATTACTGGGTATATACCCAAAGGATTATAAATCATGCTGCTATAAAGACACATGCACACGTATGTTTATTGCGGCACTATTCACAATAGCAAAGACTTGGAACCAACCCAGATATCCATCAATGATAGACTGGATTAAGAAAATGTGGCTCATATACACCATGGAATACTTTGCAGCCATAAAAAAGGATGAGTTCATGTCCTTTGTAGGGACATGGCTGAAGCTGGAAACCATCATTCTCAGCAAACTATTGCAAGGACAGGAAACCAAACACCGCATGTTCTCACTCATAGGTGGGAACTGAACAATGAGAATACATGGACACAGGAAGAGGAACATCATACACCGGGGTGAGGGGAGTAGGGAGGAATAGCATTAGGAGATATACCTAATGTAAATGGCAATTTAATGGGTGCAGCACACCAACATGGCACATGTATACATATGTAACAAACCTGCACGCTGTGAACATGTACCCTAGAACTTAAAGTATAATACAAAATAAAAATAAAAAAAAACTTGGAATTATAAAAAAAAAACTGATGAACATATAGAGAAAAATTCAACAAGGAAACAGAGGACATGAATAAAATATAGACCAAATGAACCTTATGAACATATAGAGAATATTTTACCCAAAAGCAAGACAGTACACAGTCTTGTCAAGCATACACAGAATGTTTTACAGGATTAATTATTTGATAGGTCATAAAGCAAGTACTAATAAATTTTAAAAGTTTTAAATCATACTAAGTGTATCTTCCAATCAGAATCGAGTGAAACTATAAATCAACAGCAAAAAAAAAATACTAAAAAAGCCACATACATGGAAATTAAATAACACACTCTCAAACAACCAATGGGACAAGGAAGAAATCAAAAGTGAAATTAGAAAATATTTTGGGATAACTAATTAGAAACAGAACATACCAAAATACATGAGATACAGCAAAAGTAGTAAAAAGATAATAAGTTTTCAGTGGTAAATGCCAATACTACAAAAGAATTTTTTAAAAACGAACAAGGTTTCTGAGGAATATGAGATTAAGTAAAGTGACCAAACTTACAAATTATTGGCATTCCTAAGAGAAAAAGAGAAAAATTAAACAACCTGGAAAACATATTTGAGGAAATAATTCAAGGAAATTTCCCTAATCTGGCCAGAGAGTTAGACATCCATATACAAGAAATCCAGAGAACCTTTGTCAGATACTCTACAAAAGGAACATAATCAAGGCACATGGTCACTGGACTATCCAAGGTCACTGCCATAGAAAAATTATTAAAAGGAAGCTAGGGAAACATCTCAGATCACATACAAAGGGAGTCTCATCAGGCTAAAACTGGCCAACTCAGCAGAAACCTTACATGCCAGGAAAAATTGGGGGCCTATTTTCAGCATTCTTAAAGAAAAGAAATTCCAACCAAAAATTTCATATCCTGCCAAACTAAGCTTCATAGGAGAAGGTGAAATAAAAATATTTTCCAGAAAAGCAAGTGCTAAAGGTTTTCATTGCCACAAGTCCAGTATTACAGGACATCCTTAAGGGAGTTCTAAACATGGAAACAAAATAACAATAACCACTACCACAAAAACAAACCTAGGTACATAGCCTGAAGACCCTGTAAAGCCACCACACAATAGAAACTGCAAAGCAGCAAGCTAACAACTTTATGATAGGATCAAAACCTCACATACCAATATTACCTTATATGTGAACAATCTAAATGCCCCACTTAAAAGCCACAGAGTGGCAAGGTGAATAAAAAAACAAAACCTATCTAATTGCTCTCTTCAAGAGACCCATCTCACAGGTAATGACACACATGGGCTGAAAGTAAAGCGTTAGAGAAAGATTTACCTTGCAAATGAAAAACAAAAAGAGCAGGAGTCACTATTCTCGTATCAGAGAAAACAGACTTTAAATCAGCTACAGTAAAAAAGGACAAAGAACGGCATTACATAACAAAAAAGGTTTCAATTGAATAAGAAGATTTAATTATCATAAATATATATGTACCCAATGTTGGAGAACCCAGATTCATAAAACAAGTACTTCTAGGCCTATGAAAAGAATTAGGTAGCCACATAATAATAATCAGGGACTTCAACACCCTGCTGACAGCATTAGACAGGTTATTGAGGCTGAAACTACCAAAAATTTCTAGACTTAAACTTGAAACTTGACAAACTGGACCTAATAGACATGTACAGAATGTTCTGCTCCTCAACCACATTATACAGATTCTTATCATCTGCACATAGAACCTACTCCAAGATCAACCACATGCGTGGCAATAAATCAAGTCTCAGTAAATTAAAAAAATGAAAATCATACAAACCATCTGCTGGAACCACAGTGGAATAAAAATAGTGATCAATACTAAGATGGCTCAAAACCATACAATTACATGGAAATTAAACAACTTGCTCCTCAGTGACTTTTAGGCCAACAAATAACATCAAAGATGAAATAAAAAATATTTGAAATAAATGAAAACAGAGACACAACATACCAAAATCTGTGAGATGCAGAGAAGCAGTGTTAAGAGTAATGTTTATAGCACTAACGCCAACCTCAAAAAGTAGAAAGATGTCACATTAACAATCTAACATCAAACCTAGAAGAACTATAAAAACAAGAACAAACTCACCCCTAAGCTAGGAAAAAAAAAGCAATAATTAAAATCAGAGCAGAACTGATTTCATCCATACAAAGCGTCAATGAAAATCCATACAAAGAGTCAATGAAACCAAAAGTTGTATTTTTCAAAGGATAAACAAGACTGATAGACCTCCAGCTAGATTAACAAAGAAAAAAGAGAAGAGTCAAATAAGAACAATCAGAAATGACAAAGGTGACATTACAACTGATCCTACAGAAATACAAAAGTTTCTCAGAGACTATTATGAACACCTCTATGAACACAAACTAGAAAAACTAGAGAAAATGAATAAATTTTGGAAATGTGCAATCTCCCAAGATTAAATCAGGAAGAAATTGAACCAATGAACAGATCAATATCAAGCCTGGAATTGAAATAGTAATAAAAATTCTACAGGCCAAAAAAAGCACCAGACAAGAAAGATTCACAGCCAAATTCTGTTAGACATACAAAGAAGAGCTGGTACTAATTCTACTGAAACTATTACCCAAAAATCAAGATGGAGGGACTCCTCCCTAACTCATTCTATGAAGCCATCATCACCCTGATACAAAAACCTGGCAAGACACAAACAACAACAACAAAAACTATAGGCCAATATCCCTGATGAACATAGATGTAAAAATCCTTAACAAAATATTAGCCAACCAAATTAAACCGCACATTAAAAAGTTAATTTGCTGTGACTAAGTAGGCTTCATTCTTGGGATGCAAGGTTGGTTTAATGTACACAAATCAATAAATGTGATTTAGCACATGAACAGAATTAAAAATGAAAACACATGATTATATCAATAGATGAGGAAAAACCTCAACATAATAAAAGCCATATATGAAAATCCTACAGTAACATCACTTTCAATGGTGCAAAACATACGGCTCTTCCTATAAGGTTAGGAATAAGACAAGGATGCCTTCTATCACCACTTCTATTTAACATAGTACTGGAAGTCCTAGAAAGAGAAATGTGGCAAGAAAAATAAATAAATAACCCAAATCAGAAAATAAGAATAAAATTATCTCTGTTCACAGATGACATAATCATATATGAAGAAATCCCTAATGATTCCACCAAAAAATTGTTAGAACTAATAAATTCAGCAAAGCTGCAGTATAAAAATAACATACAAAAATGAGTGGTGTTTATTTACACCAACTAAACAATTTGAAAAGAAAATTTATAATAGCATCGAGATTTATAAATTACTTTGGAATAAACTTAACCAAGGAGGTAAAAGACTTGTACACTGAAAACTACAAAAGTTTGCTAAAATAAATTATAGAAGACGCAAGTAAATGGAAAGACACCTCATATTCATAGATTGGAAAACCTAATCTTGTTAATATTTTCATATAACCCAAAGTGTTCTACAGATTGAATACTATCCCAATAAAAATCTCAACAGCTTTTCTTCAGAAATAGAGAAAACAATCCTATAATTCATATGCAACCAGAAAAGTCCCTGAAGAGTTAAAAAAAAAAAAAATCTCGAGAAAGAACTAAGCCGAAGGCCTCAGTTTGTGGCTTCAAAACCTATTACAAAACTAAAGTAACCAAGTCAATGTGAAACTGGCATAAGGACAGAAATTTAGACCAATGAAACAGAATAGAGTTCCTAGAAATAACCACATGTCTGTACAATCAAATGATCCCTGACAAAGGTGCCAAAACTACACGATGAGGAAATGATAGCCTCTTCAACAAATGGTGTTGGAAAAGCTAGATATCCACATGTAAAATAAAAGTGGACCTCTATCTTACAAACTACACAAAAGTCAAATGAAAATGAATTAAAGACTTAAGTGTAAGATCTGGAATTTTAAAATTCTTAGAAGAAAATGTAAGGGAAAATCTTTATAACATTGGTTATGTCAACAATTTATTAGATATAACACCAAAAACACAAGTAACTAAAGCAAAATAGACAAGTGGGAATAAATTAAACTTAAAAGGTTTCTGCACTGATAAGAAAACAGTCAACAGAGTGAAAAGCCAATGTATGGAATGCAAATATCTGATATAGGGGTTAATACCAAAATACATGAGGTGCTCCAATAACCCAACATAAAAACAAATGATCCAATTAAAAAATGGTCAAAGAATTTCAATAGACACTTCTCCGAAGAAGAAATACAAATGGCCAATCAGTATATAAAAAGATGCTCCGTACCACTAATCATGGAAATCTAAATAAAACCATAATAATTTATCACCTCATACCTTAACATGTATGGTCATTATAAAAATAAAATACAAAAGGGAAAAAAGTCATAAATAACAAGTGTTGATGAGGATGTGGAGAAATTAGAAGTCCATCAGTGGGAATTCATACCGGTCCAGCTGCTATCGAAAACATTATGGAGTTTCCCCAAAGAAATTAAAAAGTAGAGCTACCATATGATTCAGCCTTCATACTTTCAGATATTTATCCAAAAGAATTGAAAACAGAACCTTGAATGGAATATATCTGCACTTTAATGTTCATTGCAGCATTATTCACAGTAGTCAAGAGTTGAAAAGGATTTAAATGTCCATTGATGGATGAATGGATAAAGAAAATGACACACAGTGGTATATTATCTACTCTTTAAAAACTAAGAGAATCTTTTCATATGTCATCATAGGAATGAACACTGACATATTATACTACGTGAAATGAAATGGTCACAGAAATGCAAATATTTCATGACTCCATTTATGTAAGGTATCTAAAGTCTCAAACTCTTAGAAAAAGAAAGTGGGATTGTAGTTGCCTAGGGTTAGGGGGAGAGGGGAAATGAGAATATGCCGTTCAATGAGTATAGAGCTTTAGTCATGAAAGATGAAAAATATCTACAGACCTGCTATACAACCATGTTCATATAGTTAACAATTATGTACTGTACATGTAAACATTTTAAAAGGTAGATTTCATGTTACATATTTTACCACAATTGGCAACGTTTTAAAATGTTCTAAATCCATGAAAACCTAAATATGGCTATATAATATTGTTTACAACTATGTAATAAGAGCCACTGTAAGACAGTATATAGAGAGTGGTATGGGAAAGTAGAGAAGCAGCATTTAGATAACGTCCAGTGGCTGTCAGGATCACCAGGAAAGGACTTTCAGAACTGATATCAAAGCAAGGGATGGAAAATGAGTGGTATTTTTCACATAAGTATGCAGGTTTTGATGACATGATATTTCAGTCAAAAGGAAGAGCATATGACAAAGGTTAAGGGCAACTGAAAGCAAGTTTTACTTTAGGGTAGGGGGATATAGGTAGAGAAAAATGGGAAAGTGAGGAGGGGAAAATAAATAGGAAAACATTTTTAAAAGTCATAAACAGTCATTAACATGTAGGAACTAAAAAATTGTTAAGAGAGTTTGGTGTCTCAAGCATTCACTTAATAGACTGTAACTTTTTTATCTGTTTTATTCACACTCTATACCATATTCTCCACATTAGTACAGTGTGTTGCACACACTAGATGTTTAATAAATATGCATGGAAAGACTTAAAGCAATGAAAATATACAACCAGATTTACATTTTAGAAAGCTCTACTTATCTTTGGGGAAGGGATTATAGAAAACTCTCAAAATATTAACCCTGAACAGTCTTCCAGCTTGCATCTGAAGAGCAACCATGGTGCCATATATACTCATGAAGCATACTATATATCTATGAAGGATAGTGTACATAGCTATGCCTCTAGCAAAATGTTTTAATGACACATTTATACATTTTCTTTATTGAAAATTTTATTCTGAATTCTGAAATTTGTTTAACACTCTTTATATAAGTTCCTTAGTTAAGTTTGGGTCAAGAGAATAAACATATGCACCCTCAGCATATCCCTAGTGACTTCTTACATAAAAAGGTTAGGTGCTAATGGAACATCAACAAGGCAAAGTATATCAGTTAAATGAAATATCCTTTAGACTGGGAATAGAAGTTCCAATAAAGGCACAGACTGCATTAACAGTTGGATAGGCATTAACTATGACACGTTTGTCCTTGATGTTCAAAGATAACAATCACTGGGTGGGTTTCTCTCAACATGTGAACTTATTTGGAAAACCAAAAGTATGTGACCAGCTGCTCACAGGTGAAAGCTGTGTTGAGCCTTTCATTTTTTGGCAGCTCAATCTTTTTGACTCATGCCCTACATATGCCATTGCTTCAAAAAAATGTACAGAATCTCCTATTGTTTTACACCAATTCAATTGACTTGCTGCTGTTACCTACTACTGCACAGCTGTGTCACAGGGCTTGCATGCTGCCTCAGAAGCTACAACTATAAGCTTAATAGCAAACCACTTTTAAATGGAGCATCAATTATGGCTTTCAGAGAGACTATTTAAGACCCAGAACATACATGACTGAAAGGGATAACAAATTTTCATCAGAGCCTTTTATTTTATAAATTAGAAAATATAGGTTTATAAAACTTAAATTCATTACCAAAATTATAAATTGGCTAGTAACACAAGTGAGGCTGGTGTCTTTTCCAATATATAACATTGTTATTAAAATAGTCCATTAACAACAGCAATCTTTCTTTCCTTTCCTTTTCTATTTTCTTCATTCATGACTTCTTTTCTTCTTCTTTCCTTTCTTTCTTCTTTCCTTTTATTTAGGCAACCACTTAACTTGTTAATTCATTTACTTATAATTTACTTTCCAAGCACGTATTATGTTCTAGGTTCACTGCTAATTTTGAATGATATAAAAATGTTATAATGACAGCTATAAATAAAGTTTCAGAAAGAAGACGGTGTTGATTCACTTTTTTCTGTTCCTCTTCTCTAGGTATAATTACATACTCTGCAAATTATGTAATAGACAACAATAAAAGGATTCTGAAAGCTGAAAAGAAGGCAGACAGGCTAGACACTACAGGACTTGAGAAATAATAATGTGATGAGTTCCCTGAGATATCTTTTTATTTTCTCTATATTCCAAGTATTGGAAAGGCCTGCAGCAAGGAACAACCAATAGGCATAGAATAAAAAAAGGGTAAAACTTGCTCTTTTTGACCAAAGGCCTGGCAGAGTAGAAGCCAAGAGACCTAAGGGGATTGTTAAGCATTTTCCACAAAGGAGGATTCTGTTAATGATCAAATTCATCAACAGCAGTGAAACAGTGAATCCTCAGCCATCTCAGCCTTTGCTACATGACTCAAGCCAGGTGGGTGTTATGATCTCCCAGCAGCTGCAGAAGTAAAGCCCTAGTTATTCAATCCGCATTCTGGATCCAGGGCCCTGAGAGTGGCCCCATCTGCTCACAGCTACAACAATAGCAAACCCCTGTGTCTGCTTGGTTTCAACCCAGTAGTATAAAAAGACAAGATTCAGGGGCTTCTAGTTTCACCCCAGAAGACTGCCCAGTGATCCTGCAGATAGCACCAGTTGAGGGGATTCAGCAGGAGGAGCTCCAGCAGCATGAGAAAATAGAGCAGCCAAGAATAACATTGAAAGGGTTCGGGAACTAAACTTTATGAGAATGAAAGCTCACAGAAGTAGAATGGAACTGACACATTAAACTTAAACTAACTTCCTGATAAAACAGAAGACTTAGATAGAAAAAAAGAATTACCTAACAGAATAACCAAAATGTCCAGGATACAATAAAACATCACTCATTATACTAAGAAGCAGGAGAACTAAAATTTAGTGAGAAAAGATAAGGAATGCCAATATGGAGACGAATTGGAGTCATTTGGGGGAGAATTTTAAAACAACTACCATAAAACTGCTTTAGAAATCTCATGGAATTTAGAAGACCTCAGCAAAGATACAAGTCATACAAAATAACTAAATGGAATTATGTAGCTCAAAATTCCATCACCGATAATATATAGACACCAACAAACCTCACTTATGTAAACTGATATATAACAAATACATACGTATAATATACTTTAAATGTTAAAATGTCTAAACATGCACATTAACAGACAAGATTTGATGGAGTAGGTTTAAAAAAACCATAACCAACTATATGCTCTTTTTAAGAAACTCAAAAATAGCAACACATACATTAAAAGAAAAATTATGCAAAAAGAATATATTCTGCATACATTAATAAAAATTGCAGTAGTGCCTACATTAGCATTATAAAGTTAGGCCTTGGAACAAAAAAATTACTAGGAAAAAATATGGGCATTACATTATAATTAAAAATTTTAAAACCCATCAAGAACATATAGCAATATTATATGTGTATGAACCAAACTCCAGGGCTTCAACCTATGTGACAAAAATACAGATAGAACTGAAACGAGAAATAGACAAATCCACAAATATAGTGGGAAGTTTCCCCATTTTATTTTCAACAATTGGTAGAATGACATGACACAAAAGAATATGGATGATAGAACAATATCATCAACCAATAGTTTCGATTTGGCACTTATAAAACATGCCAGGAAATATTAATAATAAAGATACAAACATAAATCACTGTTATTGAAAACACAGAACATTTATAGAGGAGAAACAATAAACCCAAAGTTATTTCTGAAAAAGAAAGTCTACAAATGAATACAACTCAAGCTGGACTAATTAAGAGAAAAAGACAGAGAGGAAAGAAAGGAGTGAGAGAGAGAGACAGACAAAGAGACTAACAGAAATAAGAGAGGATAAATTACTACAGATCCTCAAGAAATTGAAGGCTGGGTGCGGTGGCCCATGTCTATAATCCCAGCACTTTGGGAGGCTGAGGCGGGCGGATCACCTGAGGTCAGGACTTCGAGACCAGCCTGACCAACATGGAGAAACCCTATCTCTAATAAAAATACAAAATTAGCCGGGCATGGTGGTGCATGCCTGTAATCCCAACTACTCGGGAGGCTAAGGAAGGAGAATCGCTTGAAGCCAGAGGCGGAGGTTGCAGTGAGCCGAGATGGTGCCATTGTACTCCACCTTGGGCAATAAGTGCTAACACCGTCTCAAAAAATAAATAAGAAAATAAATGGAGAGATTATAATTTAACACTTGTGAACACTTTATTCTAATAATTTCGACAATTAAAGAAAATCCTTGAAGGATATGAATTATTAAAACTAAAGAGAAATGAAATATAAATAAATAAATCTGTACAACTTTATCTACAACATGTTGCAGACAAAAGGCAAAGAACATATTTATAATTTGAGCGTTATCTATGTTCATAAATTAGATGATTCAAAACTGTTAAGGTGACCATTCTCACCACCTTTATAGATTTAATGCAAACTCAAACCAAAACTAAGGAAATCTGTTGTAAAATGTGATGTTAATTATACACTTTAAATGGAAATGTAAAGGACAAAAAAAGCCAAAACTATTTTGAAAATGAACAAAGCTAGAGGATATAAACTAACCCATTACAAGGATTAATATAAAAATAGAGTAATTAGGACTCTAGTATTAGCATAAGAATAGACACATACACAAATGAAACACAAAAGAAACTCCAAAAATAGATCTACTTAGATATGGTCAATCTTATTTTTGACTAAAATGTCAAACTAATTCAAAAGTGAAATATAATTATTTCAAAAAATGGTGCTGAAACAATTGTATAGTAATATTTAAAATGAGCCTCAACATCTCATGCTACATCAAAAATTTACTTGATATTGATCATAAATATAAATATTTAAGTGGAAAACATAAACTTTCTGCCAGAAATATTTAAGAAAAATGTTTGTGGCCTTGGCTTAGACAACTATTTCTAAAATGATATGTATAAAAGTAAAAATCATAAAATGTATATTTGATATAATGGACTACAACTACTTTTTAAAATTTTTCTTTTGGTAAGATATCATTAAGAAAATTAAAATATTTGTGACAAAGACAAAATTTTTGCAAAATATACCTCTGACAACGGTCTTGTGTCCAGAATACATAAAAAATACTTATAAGTTTTATAATACTTATAATAGAAAGTCAAACCCCATTTTAAAAAATGGGCAAAAGATCTGATCAGACATTTCACAAAGAGGGGTTTACTTATGTACTTCAGATATCTTTAATAGTCCTTAAATTCTCATGCTAAGACTGTTCCCTAAGGAAGGCCTATATTCAGACAGATGACCTACTAGCTCCTAGGAATACACAAATCATTAATACAATTAAGAAAAAATGCTTAATTTCAATAGAAACCCAGGCAAATATAATTTTAAAAGTATAATACTTGGAAGAATTTTAACAAGTAGAGGATTTTGTAATGCATCTTTGATTTAAAATCTTAACATAGGGAATAAATATCTTTGTATGTCTCAATAAAAATTCATACCTAGATATTTAAAATCACCAAAAGAACTGAGAAAAATGTCAGTATATCACTACTTTTGAATGACACAGCACATTGTGACAATGAAATAATGAAAACCAATACTGTAATCACCATGATTTTAAAAATTTTAATTACCTGGAAAACAAATTGTTCAAATTATATTGGTTTTGGACATAGGGTATTAATATGATACAGAGAGATATGAATGGGGGAAAAGGCAACAAATGATTTGTTTTTTGGTGTATTTTCTTCAACGGAAATACAAAGTTACCTGAGGATTTACGACATTTCCTCATAAACATTTTTAAACAAAAAAATTCAAATGGATTAGTAACCTCTATAGCAACATTACAATATTACAGAATAGATGGATTTGAGTAAAATGGGGAATAATCCCCAGATTGTCCTTGTTCTTTTAGTTACTTTTCCAAACCACTCACTTTGTGCACCTATGAAATACTGGCTGTCCTGGGGTGGATCTTGATAGCTATTGAGTGGCAACCCAAATCAACTTTGTGTTTAAACTGAGCTATGAATAATAGATAACTCTTCTTAAATGGAAAGAGTTTATATAGATAGGGTGAAATGATGTCCCTTGAAAATTAGGATGAGGCAATAGAAACAACCCAAACATGATTGTAAGTGCGACAAATATGTAAAAATAAGTTTGCGACTTTAATCCCTTTAGCTTTCAGGCACTTCTCATGGTGTTTTGGTTTATTACTGACATAAAATGAAAAGGAAGAAGCTGTAGGGCTAAATCATGATCAGAAAAAAATCCAAAAGGTTTCAAGTGCATTTGCTCCTAGTTGAGAAACCCTTTCTCATGAGGGCATTGCAATTTAGTTCTGATGGTCTGTGTCCAAACTGCGTGGATGCTGAGCATTGTTAGAGAAATGACAGACTAAAATAGGGAATTGAACAGTGTGTAAGTCAGAATCTATCCATCTGGAACTAGCAAGCAAAGGCAAGAATTACCTTATGATCTGCAATTTAAATGCTAAACATGAAGATCTCTCCTAAAACAAAATGCAGTATCTTGATCTGAAAATTCCGGCAAGTACAGCAGTAGCTAACATCATCGGTGACTCTCAGAATCATAGTTCATGGAAGAGTAGTACTAGCTTTCTAAGCTAAATTTTAAGCTTCTAGAATGGTATTTCTTAATTATTTTACTGAAACTCTAAATTAGAGTTTTAAGTTTGCTGATGAAGCTGACATTGAAAAATGAATAATAGGAAACTGTGAAAGGTAAAGATTGTAAATTATAGTAAAAATGCAATTGAAAGAGATAAGTCTAATCTTGTTGGAAAACTAGTCTAATCCTTGTTGTATACTTTTTAGCATTTATTAAGTTCTTACATGAAAACATATTCCCAAATCATTTCTGTAGTTATTAATGTTCTGGATTTATGTAAATACGACTTCCAAAAGAAACTGATGAAAACAGAAACAAAAATGTTAATAATGTCCACTATGTGTCAAACAAGTTGAGGCATTTTTAAAAATTAACTTTTATGGTTTCTCGTAAGAAATATTCTAGGCTGGGTGCGGTGGCTGACACCTGTAATCCCAGCAGTTTGGGAGGCCAAGGCGGGCAGATTACCTGAGGTCAGGACTTTAAGACCAGCCTGGCCAACATGGCAAAACCCCTTCTCTATTAAAAATACAAAAAATTTGCCAAGTGTGATGACAGGTGCCTGTAATCCCAATTACTTGGGAGGCTGAGGCAGGAAAATTGCTTGAACCTGGGAGGCAGAGGTTGTAGTGAGCCAAGATTGCACGATTGCATTCCAGCCTGGATGACAAGAGTGAAACTTGGTCTCAAAAAAAAAAAAATTCTCATAATTACAATCATGATGCAATAAATAAAATTGAATTACTAAGTAAATTATCCAAGGTTACAAATGTACTAGGTAATTGAACTTCAATCTCTTATTCCAAAGACCCTGCTCTTTGCATTTTGCCATGAATTGTGCTATAATAAATCTGACAATAAGCATCTTCAGGGAACAATGCATTTCCTCTGATTTAAAAAAAAAAAAAAAAAAAAAGCCTCTCTTAGCTAAGGTTGGCCTTTGGTCACTCTCTGTCCCAGCCAAATTTCCTACAAAACACATTTAGAAAATATGGTTGAAGATAGAAAATGTTGAAAACACTGATAATTGGAGTGATGTGAGGAAGGGTATTTCAAAGACTATTTGTACTAAAACCTCTCGGGTCTAACTCCAACTGGCACATGTAATACAGCAGATTGATGTGACACAGATTTGTCTCAGATTTAGATTTGCCACTTTCCAGCTCTGTGGCTTTAGTAAGTTAGCTTTTGTGAGCTTCTGTTTCCTTTCTATTGATTTGGAATAATAAGTCAATTGGGAGAGTTTCTTTATGGCAACTAAATGAGAAAATATGCATTTTTGAAAGCCTAATATAATGCCTTTGGACTGATACATGTGAATTTTGGTCATGCAATCAATAAGATGCCAGGTTAAAGGGGAAATTGGTCCTTTTCTGAAGTTCAAAATATGCATCTCAGTTTTGTACTTGCTGTTGCCTTTTTCAAAGCACTATGATAATTAGTACTTGAAATCTGTAGAACAGAGAGTTTAGTTTACATTTTTATGAAGAAAAAAATCACCTAATTGTTTCATAGCAAAATATCTAGTTTTGTCAATATAATCTTACTGAGAATAAAGTATTTACACTTTGTGCCTACTTCCTTTTAAACAAGGTGAGGTTATTGTGTCAAACTGTTATTTGAGTATGCAGTTTTTTCTAGAAGTCTAACTTTTCCATGTGTATATGTGTATCTTAGATATTTACCTGGATAAAGAACTTAACAACCTAACATTCAATCTCACCAATTCCAGACAATTCCTGGGGACACATGGGGTAACGCTGGTTCAGTGTCTTATGCAGTAAGGATGTTAAATAGTCTCTGAAAATTATTGGCAGCCAAGCTTTTAAATACCACATAGAAGTGAAAATGCAAATTAAAAATTTTAAAAACAAAGAAAAAGAACCGTAACTTATATCTTCCAGTCTAATTAAATTTAATCTCTAAAAAAGAGTCCCAACAGGCCTTTTAGCAGAAATTGACAAGTCCTTCCTATAATGTATATGAAAACACAAATTACTCAGAATAACCAAGATATTTTTGTCAATGGAAAAGTTGGAAAACTCACATTTCCCAATTTCTTAATGTAATATAAAGGAGCAATAATCAAAACAATGTGGTGCTGCCTAAAGAACAGGAATACTGATCAGTGAAACAAAGTTGAGACTAGAAAACAAAATACATTTATGGCCAACTGATTTTTTTAAATTTTATTTTTATTGATACATAATTATTGTACATATTTATGGGATTGTGATATTCTGATACATGTGTAATAATCAAATCAGGATACTTAGGATATTCATCACCTATGACATTTGACATTTCTTTGTGTTGGGAACAAATGTCTAAAAGAGAAGATCTGAAATTGCAGTAAATTATATGGCCCATTGATTTTTGAAAAACGGGGTCAAGGCAATTAAGTGAGGAAAGAATAGTCTTTCAACAAGTGTGCTGCAGGAATTGAATATCCACATACAGAATGATGAATTTAGGCTTTTACCTTATACCATACACAAATAGTAGCTGAACCTGGCTCAAAGATATTAAATGTCGGAGCTAAAAACTAAAAAAAAAAAAAAAAAAAAAAATTGAGAAGAAAATACAAAAAAAGCATTCCAGAACTTAAGTTTGGCAAAATGTTAATAGCCTAAAAGACATTGAAAACAATGAAAAAACAAGTCACAGACTGGAAAAAACATTTTGCAAATTATGTATCTGATTAAAAAATACTTCTATTTAGAGTAGAAATACCTCTTACAACTCAATATTAAGAAAGTAACCTCCCTTTTGCAAAATGGGCAAAGTATCTGAATGGACATTTCATTCAAGAGGATATGCAGATGATAATAAACATATGAAAATATGGCCAATATAATTAGTCAGGGAGGAAATGCACAATAAAACCACAATGAGATACCACCTTAGACCCACTAGAATGTTTACAATGAAAATTACTGAACATACCACGTAAAGATGTGAACAAATTGAAACCCTCATATATAGCAGGTGGGAATGTAAAATGGTAGCACCACTTTAGAAAATACCTTGGCACTTCCTTGAAAAGTCAAAACATATATTTATCTTGTGATTCAGCTATTCCATTTCTAGTTATCTACTCAAGGGAAATGTCAACATGTGTTCACTTTTTTTTTTTTTTTTCTTTTTCAGACAGGCATTTGCTCTGTCACCCAGGCTGGAGGGCAGTGCACTGTTGCAGGAATCAGAAGGACTAGAGAGACTACGGGGTGAATACAGGAGGATCTTTAGTGAGTGCACTCAGACCTAGCATACTAAAAACTGGACTAAGAACAAAGACAGGTCTTGGCTTTTATACACACTTTAAAAAGGGGGTTGGCTAGTTTGAAGCTAGCTTACAGTGCTGTGAAGCGTAGTGGCATGAAAGAAGTGTGCAGAAGCAGAACAAAGACAGTTAATCAAATTGTGTCAGGTGCATAACTCAGGATTACATATGACATCTCGCTATGTGGCCTAGATGGCTGTTATCTAGGTTTTACTCAAGTCCCTTGTACAGGCTTATCTCACAACTTTCGCTATGGCGCCTAGGTGGCTGTAGTTCAGGCCTGCTCAGGCTTCCTATGGCCTTCTCTGCCACTTACATAAAATAGAATACTTGAAGTTACTAGTTACAGAGAATAGGAATACATAAACTCGTAGATTTACTCATATCATTAGAGAAAGGAAAATTTGTTTTTCTTCTCCTAATGTTAAGGGAGTGCTGGGAGAGTCTCCAAAGCACATTCCTTTGAGCTCTGGCTTCTTAGATAATGTTATCAGGACTTTTGCGTAGGTCTAGCTTTTGCCTGTCACTGCCTTGCAGATGAGTCAGCTTAATACAGAAAACTTATTCTTTCTCTTTTTCATTTTCCTTTCTTTCTTTAATTTCCACCTCACACAATCGGGGTCACTGCAACCTTGAATTTCTGGGCTCAAGCAAACCTCCTGCATCAGCCTCCCAAGTAGCCTGGACTACAGGTGCATGCCAGCAAACACAGCTAAGTGTTGTATTTTTTGTAAAGACAGTGTCTTGCTATGTTGCTCAGGCTTGTCTTGAACTACTGGCCTCAAGTGATCCTCTGGTCTCAGCCTCCCAAAGATCTGGGATTACAGTCATCAGTCACTGCTCCTAGCCCACACAAAAACTTTTAAGGGAAAGTTCATAGCAGCATTATTTATAAATGTCAATAACTAGAACAATACAATTTCTATCAACTGGTGAACGAGTAAACTATCTGGTATACCCACATAATGGAATATATTCATCAATAGACAGGAACAAATTATTGATGTATACTACAACATAGATGATCCTCAGAAACACTGTGCGAAGGGAAAGAAGAAAGATGCAAAAATCTAAATATCGTGTACTTCCTGAATGTGCAGAAGAGGCTAGTCTACAGAGACAAAAATTGTAACATTGTTTTTCTGGACCTGGGAGTAGGAACTGAAATTCACTGCAAAGAGACAAAATGGATCTCTCCAGGGTGATAGAAATGTCTTAAAACTGATTGCAAAATTCTATCAATGTAATAAAGCACTGAATTTTATACTTATAATTAATACATTCTAGGCATATAATTTCTACTTTTATAAAACTGTTTTAAAATGTAGGTAAAATAATGGGGATTCCTTATTCCCAAAGCAACACTGAAAACACACAATAAAATCAGAAGAAATATTCATTGGTTTATTAAAGCAAAAGTTGTTTGCTCATCAAGTGTCTGAGCCCCTAATGAACACTTTGTTTTATTGTCTGCCATATAAGTTTACTGTGTAGAGGTTTTGATCGAATATACAACTTGCTTTAATGCATTCAAACACCCAAAACAAAGAAATATTCATCAAGTTTGTTTTGTTTGTTTTTTTAGATGGAGTCTTGCTCTGTCGCCCAGGCTGGAGTGCAGTGGTGCGATCTCCGCTCACTGCAAGTTCTGCCCCCTGGGTTCATGCCCTTCTCCTGCCTCAGCCTCCCAGGTAGCTGGGACTACAGGCGCCTGCCACCACGTCTGGCTAATTGTTTTGTATTTTTAGTAGAGATGGGGTTTCACCGTGTTCACCAGAATGGTCTCAATCTCCTGACCTCGTGATCCGCCCACCTCGGCCTCCCAAAGTGCTGGGATTACAGGCGTGAGCCACTGCACCCAGCCCCAGTTTGTTTTTTAAATAAAATTTTTATCATTTTGTAATGCTAGTTATGGAAAAATGTTTTCCAAAAGTTACTATTACCAAAAGTATCTTTTTAAAAAAAATTCAGCAGGTTAAATTATGTAAGTTTTAAGACTGCTTGGAGAATATTTAAGAAATATTGGAAAAACATCCATCAGTTAATGGATGTGATATAAATGTAGAAATATTCCTACATTTAGGAAGGTAGAAGAAATATTTTTGACAATTGTAACACATAGTACATGGAATATTTTACTGTATATATTTAAGGTGTACAACATGTTTTGCTATACATATACAAAGTGAACTGATTTCTACAGCTGCATTTTTAGGCATCCTTTGAAATCATTACAGCACATGTGCTTTATTTAAGCCATTATTGCTTAAGCCTCTAAGTTAATAAATATCACAATAAAATTACATTTTAGCTACCGGTGAATAAAAGTGACACAGAAAGCAAACAATCAGAGATTCTATTGAGAAAAAAGGCTAGTGTTAAAATTCAAGGAGAAAATTAAGTGAATTTCAAGATATTACTTTTTAGATAATGTTTACAATGTAAGATATTCACATACATGAGAAAATATATGTAGAGACAGGTACAGAGAGGGAAAGACAGGGAACATATGTATATATTAAGATACATACATATTTATATATAATCTTTTTTATTTATTGGGTTTCCATGACCCATTTAGATGATCTTGCCTCAAGGAAGTGATGATCTGGAAATATAGGTTCAATTCCTAAAACAATGCTGAGAGAGATAAACACAGCAAACAGAAGTTTCTATGCAATAGAAATAGATTCCAAAAGTATGATGTCAGTTTTGATGTTTTATTAAGTACTGGAGGTGTTCTGCCTATAGACAAATGCAAAGATAAGTTTTATCTGCTTACTTATATTTGCTTAATGCTCTATAAATCTCACATGAATTTGCCTCCATGCCCACTTCATATATTCTAATAATATAGTTGATATTCTATTTAAGTGCTAATGCAACTACTATTTTCAGAGCCATTTCATATGTGCTAAACAATAAAAGCTGCGTATTGGACAACACAGAAAAAAGTAAGACATAGACTTATACTTTTTAATTGATCTACAGTTACTTTCACTAGAATTTTAGGCCAGATCTCTCCCAATCAGAGCCAAGTAGAGGGGGAAATAGAGTTGGCAAATTTATGCAGTATGATGTTTAAAGTCCTATTTTCCAACGTCACCTTGTAGCATGTCATTTTGACTTGCAATTTGTTGTTTTATCCTTGAACGGTTTGGTCTTCAGTTTAATCAAACACTATTTAAATTTGGATGTTAACAGTGATGTCATTGATATATTTGGAAAATATCTTATTCAAAAGGCAGTATCTTCATAGGAATTTGTGATAAATAGATCAAAGGTATCTAAACTCTCACACATAAAGCCAATCCCTGCCACTTTAATCAAAATGTGCATTTTAGCAAGTGTCATTTATTATCTCTACTGTAACATAAATGTAGAATATGTAGACAGTGTTAAAACATAGACACATCAAGCAGAATGAACTCTTACTAGTCAAGCAAGAAGATTCTTTATGGAATGCATAGGAAAAGCATTTTTCATTAAATTGGAAGTATGCATACAATACAAATTGCAATGGAGAGCATTAAAACATTGGCTAATGAAAAATTGCTGAAAATTCTCCTAAGAATTTTCTGTATTACGCATCTCAATTTATTTCCTTTAATGCTTCTGTCACTGTAGGTACTTCTCTGTTACTAGAAACTCATCTTTTTTCTACAAATCCACAATATGTCAGTTACTCAACTATATTGATTCCAGCATTCTTTTCTTGTTCATTCTATAGTCAGCATACGGAATGCCATTGATCTCCACAGTTTCAATTGCCTACATATTTATGTTAACCAAATATATATTTCCAGTTCTCACATTTTTCCAAGCCCTAAACCTCCTTATCCATTCAAGACACATTCAAGTGTCTTTTAAAAATATATACATGAATAGGTAAAATGCCTCTAATAGGTAGGTCAACAAAATCAAGTTGAAAATCTTCCTCTGTCATTTGTCAAATAGAATTATCTTCCAGGAATCACTATTTAAATAAATTATATCACAGTTCATCCAGTTGCACCATCAGAAACTGAAGTAACATATTTTATACATCGTTTAGTAACTCCAACATATCCAACGAATGATAAAACCTATGAAGTATTTCACCTAAATATATCGAGCTATTTGTATCTTTAGTGCCAAGTTACTTATAGAATCCAAAAATGTTTTCACCTTTTACTAAGCCTACTGGAATAATCACATTTTTCAACCTTTTATTTTTCCACCCATAATTGAGGCTTAACTTTGCAATACTAAAATCTGACTTGCCATCTAATTATGAAGAAACTTTCAATAGATTTCTACTATGTTTATATAAAACCAATATGCTTAAAATGACCTACTGCAGCCTTGCATGAATTGTCCCTTATGTGCATAGAACAAATTATTAGTATCAACTATTAACAAAAAATAGCATTTATCCTCAATAAGCTTATTAGAAAAGAAGAGATATCACTCAAATAATTCTAAAAGCAGATGTAAAATGCAACTGTGACTAGATAAAAAGTCTGTAGAGCTTTGTGAGCCTATAGTAAGGAGGCCTGATATAGGCATATAGGTGAAGGAAGGTTTGATCATGTCTGAAAAATCTGAACAATAATCTAGATCATGTCTGAAAAATTTGAGCAGAAATCTAAAGATGTTAGGAGTTAATTAAGTCAAAGAAAAAGACAGCAACATTAGCATACAACATCACATTCAATGCATGTAGGAGGCTATTTAGATCGTTTACAAACAAAAAAACTATATATTTTGCATTGTACTATTCATTTATAATTGTTCAGGCTAATTTTATGACCCACAATATGGACTTGACTATTGGGTATACACTGGGAAAGCATGACTATTCTGCTGTTAGGTTCAGTGTTCTATAAATTATTGTAAGTGGCTTATTGAAATCTCAACAATGACTATGGATTTATCTATTTCTCCTTGCAGTTCAGTTTTTGATTCATGTATTTTGATGATCTCATATTAGGTGTCCAAAAACATTTATGATTAAGTTCACATGATTAATTGACCCCTTTATCATGATAATATCACTGTCTTATTTCTGGTGATAGCCTTTTGCCCAAATATATATATATATATATATATATATGTATTTTTTTCATATGTGTGTGTGTGTGTGTGTGTGTGTGTGTGTGTGTGTGTGTATGCCCTAAAATAGCCACTTCAGCTTTCATCTGATTAATATTAGCATGGTATATTTTTTCCATCCTTTTATTTCTTTATGTTTAGTGTACTTAACATAATTTTGCTGTGGTATCCAATCTAATAATCTCTCCCTTTTAATGGTATATTTAAGGTATTTACATTTAATGGTGATAACACATATGCTTAGGGTTATACCTATCATTTTGCTATTTGTTTTTTATTCTCTTCATTTTTTTCTTTGTTCGTCTTCACTTTTTCTGCCTTCTTTTGGATTAGTTGTTTATATTTTATCTCCTTTATTGATTTGTTACCTACAATTCTTTGTTTTAGAAGTTTATAACAGTTTTCTATTGCTATATAACAAATTATCACAATTTAGAATCTTAAAAAAACACATTTATTATCTCACAGTTTCTATAAGTCAAGATTTTAAGACAGTTTCACTGGGTCAAGGTTTTGCATTCTGCTCAAGGTCTCACAAGTTTTCAATCACGATGTTAACTGAGTAGCGTTATTTTTTATTTGATTATTTGTAGAAACTTAATCCCCTCAGGGCTGTTTGACTGAGGGCCCCATCTATTCATTGGCTATCAGCTCAGGTCTATTTACAGGTCCTAAAGGCCACTCAGAGTTCCTTGCCATGTGATAACTACCACAGGCAACTTACAACATGGTTGTATGCTTCTTCCAGGCCAGAAGGAGAATCCCTCTTTTTTTTGTGCAGTCCGCTAAGCTTCTGCTATACGTGGAAATGGAGGCATGAGAGTGGCATGCTATCCCCTCTGCCTAACAAGCAACCTAATCAATAGAATGACATCCCATCACCTTTATTGTATTCTATTGGTCACAATTTCTATCTGCACTAGAAAGAAAGAAATCACACAAGGAAATGACTCACTGGTAGCCCTTCTAAAGTGTGTTGGCACTATTGCTTCAGAGAGTCTAGAACACAGTTTTAACTCATCAGTTCACCTTCAACTGATAACACAACTTCAGAGAAACTATACAAGCATATAAATTTACTTTTATTTCTTCTCTCCCACACTTTGTGCTACATTTTACTTTTAAATATGTTATAAAACCCACATCACAATTTTTTTTCCTTTAAAGATAGGGTCTCACTTTGTTACCCAGGCTGAAGTGCAATGGCATGACCAACTCATCACAGCTTTGAACTGGGCTCAAGTGATCTTCCCACCTCAGACTCCTAAGTAGCCAGGACCACATTTCACTCCTTTGTATACATTCAGATTTGAAGCTAATGCCATTTTCATTCTGCCCGAAGAACTTCTTGTTTCATGTGGGATCTTATGCTGAAAATTTCCTTCCATTTTTATGTGTTTAAAAATGTCTTTAGTTAGCCTTCTTTTTTATTTTTATTTATTTTTTGAGACAGTCTTGCTCTGTCACCCAGGCTGGAGTGCAGTGGCACGATCTTGGCTCACTGCAACCTCCACCTCCCAGGCTCATGCCATTCTCCCGCCTCAGCCTCCCGAGTAGCTGGGACTACAGGTGCCCGCCACCATGCCTGGCTAATTTTTGTATTTCTAGTGGAGACGGGGGATTTCACTGTGTTAGCCAGGATGGTCTTGATCTCCTGACCTTGTGATCTGCCCACCTCGGCCTTCCAAAGTGCTGGGATTATAGGTGTGAGCCACTGCGCCCAGCCTAGTTAGCCTTCATTTTTGAAAGCTGTTTGCTGGAAACAGAAATCAAGGTTGACTTTTTTTATTCTTACAGTACTTGAAAGATGTTACTCTACTGTCTTGCTTGCATTGTTCCAAGAAGAAATTTCCCGTAATGCTTATCTTTGTTTCTATGTAACATGTGCCCCAACACCCCTTATTACTTTAGAATTTTTTATCAATGGTTTTGAGTTATGCAATTATGGTATAACTTGATGTCATTTTCTTAATATTTCTTGTGTTTGAGATTTGTGAAGCTTCTTGAATATATGAATTTATATTTTTCATCACATTTCAAATTTTTTGGTCTTTATTACTTGTTTTCTTGTCCTCTCCCCTTGCCTCTCTGAGACTCCACTTTCAAGTATATTATTAGGCTGTTAGAAGTTGTCTCACAGCTCACCACTGATTTGTTCATGTTACTTTATTTTCATTTTTTAATATTCTGTGATTGATTTTGGGTAGTTTCTCTAGAGCTGTGTTTCACTTTCATTCTGCAATGTGTAACATACTATATTAATACCATCTAATTCCATCTATCACATTGTAGTTTTCACCTCTACAAGTTTGATTTAGGTCTTTATTACAAGCTTTGTGTCTTTGATTAACTTTTTTAACAGCTTTTATGACAGCAGTAAGGTGTAAATTTAGTGGTTTTCTGTATAGAATTGTACAACCTTCACCATAACCGAAGTGTAGAACATTTTATTTATCCCTTTAAAAGAAACACTATATCCATTTGCAGTCCCTCCCCATACTCTCTCAACCTCTTATTCCCACCAATCCCCAGCCCTCGACAAGCACTATATAAATTTACTTTCTGTTGCTATAGATTTGTCAAATCTAGACATTTCACATAAATGAAATAATATATTATGTGGTCTTTTGTAATTAGCTTCTTTCACTTAGTATATTTTCAAGGTTCATTCATATTTTAGCATGTAGTAACCATTATTTAGCATGTAATAAAGTTCTCTTTATTACTGATTAATAATTCATTGAATGAAAGTATGCATTTTCACTCACCAGCTAATGGGCCTTTGGGTTGTTTTTACCTTCCAGCTTTTGTGAATAATGCCCCTATAGAGGTTTGTGTATTTTTGTGTCCCCATGTTTTTATTTGTCTTGGATATATAACTAGGAATGAAATTGTGACTCATATGGTAACCCTACGTTCAAAGCCTATGCACCAGTTTACATTTCCATCAACGTGAGAATTCCACTTTCTTTACATCCTTAGCACCACTTACCTTTTTCATTATAGTTCTGATATCTTTTTGAAGATATGGGATATAGTTACAATAACTGTTTTAATGTCCTTGCCTGTTGATTCTAACATTACTTAAGTTCTGATCAGCAATTGATTTTTCTCCTCATTGTGTATTTTTTTTTTCTTTTTGCAAGCTTGGTAATTTTTCTTTGTATGACATATGTAAATTGCACCTTTGGTGAACATTTTTCTATTTCTATAAATACTGCTGAAGTTTGGTCTTGTCATCTGTCATGGTTTGTTAAGTTTGATCCATTTGGGTCTTACTTTTAAGAGTTAGATGGCACTACAGCACTGATCAGCTAGGACTAATTACTGCCTACTAAATAATTAGTAAACAACTATCAAATCAAGACTTTTTTTGTGTGTACTCTGTCCAGTGTCCTAAGGACTATGAAGTTTTCCAGCCTGGTTAGTGGAAATAGAGACTATTTCTGACCCTCTGTAATGTCCATATATATATTTATATATATATATATCTTTATATATATATATTTTTGTGTGTGTGAGACGGAGTCTCGCACTGTCACCAGGGCTGTAGTGCAGTGGCGCAATTTCGGCTAACTGCAACCTCAGCCTCCCTGGTTCAAGCAATTCTCCTGCCTCAGCCTCCCGAATAGCTGGGATTACAAGCGCCCACCACCACGCCCAACTAATTTTTTTTTGTACTTTTAGTAGAGACGGGGGTTTCACCATGTTGGCCAGGCTGGTCTCAAACTCCTGACCTCGTAATTCACCTGCCTCAGACTCCCAAAGTGCTGGGATTACAGACGTGAGCCACCGCGACCGGCCATGTCCTGGTATCTTTAAAAATCTTTTAGCTAGTTTCTTGAGACACATACTGCTCAGTACTCAGCTGAATGAATACCAAGTTCTCTCTCAGCAGTTATCTTTCTCCTGTACTCTGCAAAGAACATTACCTACCTTGGTCTCCCCAGAATATCTGTTCTATTTTGCCAACGCAGGCAATCCGCTGGGCTCTGCTTGAGTTCACTCTCCTGCATCGCATCTATAAAATACTAATATCTTTGAAAGCAGCTCGCTTTTTGAGCGCAGATCATTTGCTTCCTGTATCTCCCGGATCACTATTCTTTACTGAGTCCCAGCGTCTTAGAAACAGCCCCACTGTTTTTCGGGGTTTTTTTTTTTTTTTCCTACAGCAGTAGTGAATATTTTAAATAAAGTGTCAATGCTGTTAGTTTCCCTTAAAACGCAAACTCAAGGAAATGCTTTCCCTTTTTCGAGTAGAGAAAGAACTTCCACAGGCGCGCGGTCGAGCTCAAGCCCACTTATAGTCTCTGGCACCGCGTACGGACTAGCGCGCAGGCGCAGAGCCCGTGCGCGCCTAGCCATAACCGCGCTTGCGCCAAGCAGCGAGGCCCGCCAACGTGCGAATCCGCGCCTGCCAATTAGAGCGCACAATGGTCCTTGATGCCCGCCCAGTAACCTCTGCAGCCAATCGCCTGCCCCGGCGCGAAGTCGACTGTGACTTCAAAGTAATCTTAGGGATTGTGGGAAGGCAGCTGAACTCGGCGCCTGGAAAGATGGAGGCAGCGGAGACAGAGGCGGAAGCTGCAGCCCTAGAGTAAGTGTTTGCGGCTAAGTGGCAGCTGGGGCCGGGCCTGGGAGGGCCTTGTGGGCCCCTATGTGTAATGATTGGTGCCCTCGACCCTGTACAGCTGTTGAGGTTCGACCCTGCCGTGAAGTGATCCTCACCGCAGTCCCGTCTTAGGTTCCTGAGGTGTCTGTTGCCTGCTCCAGGAGTACAGCCTTTGGGGGACCGTTCGCCGCTCCCCACATCCACATAATCCACAGGATGTGCTCTAGGAGACGGTTTCACTTCTGTCTTCTTGTCCCAACACGACACATTCCCAGTCACTTCTCATCCCCATCCCTGCCCCTTCGTAGACTGCTCCAGTCCCTAATAATGAAAAACCCTAGAGTAGACCGAGGCATCCAGCCCTCTGCCCTGAGTCCTTTCTCAGCTATTCCAAGACTCTGCCCCAAGGCTGGTGCTCAGCGCCAGGAGGGATCCCAAGGCCCAGCATTCTTCCCCTTCTTTGCATATCTCCCTGGCTTCCTTCACATCTTGACTCAAATGATTTCTCTTCAGTGAGACACTCCCTATTTAAAATTTCAGCTCTTTTCTCAAACTCCTTATCCACTAGCCCTGCTGATTTTCCTTTTGGCACGTATTACCACCGTGTGCCCTCCATGCACGCCATTCCTGGTTGCAGGCTGTGGACCCTTCAGGCCCTTGTGTAAACTCTGGTCAAGGCAAGACTCTCAATACTATATATACTGATATACACATCCACATTTGTTTGTGTACACACACGAACTGTAGAACTAGCACCACAAGAAACTGCAATTTCCTGTGTTTCCTTGCCCCTCCAGGGTCCTGGCTGAGGTGGCAGGCATCCTGGAACCTGTAGGCCTGCAGGAGGAGGCAGAACTGCCAGCCAAGATCCTGGTTGAGTTTGTGGTGGTATGTACAAGATGAGAGCGAGCCTTTCAGAAGCCAGGGTCTGGTCCTGGCTCCTCTTACTGAGATACAGGGCAGCATTGGCAGAGAGCAGACTTAAGGAAACCTGTAAGGAAGTAAGGATGTTCCCTGTCTCTGCCCTCCCTCTGAGCAGGACTCTCAGAAGAAAGACAAGCTGCTCTGCAGCCAGCTTCAGGTAGCGGATTTCCTGCAGAACATCCTGGCTCAGGAGGACACTGCTAAGGGTCTTGACCCCTTGGCTTCTGAAGACACGAGCCGTGAGTAGGCAGGGGATTGTAGTAGCAGCTGACCTGAGTGGGGAAGGAAGGAAGATTTCAGTTAGGTCTCCCATTTGGCTGATGGGAAGGAGGCCCAGTGTTGCAGGGAGGCAGGCTAGCAGGCCACCCTCACTCATGTTCTCATTCCTGGTGGCTCATCTCAGGACAGAAGGCAATTGCAGCTAAGGAACAATGGAAAGAGCTGAAGGCCACCTACAGGGAGCACGTAGAGGCCATCAAAATTGGCCTCACCAAGGCCCTGACTCAGATGGAGGAAGCCCAGAGGAAACGGACACAACTCCAGGAAGCCTTTGAGCAGCTCCAGGCCAAGGTACACCCAGGGGTCTTGAGTACAGGGAGGGAAGGGTAGTTAGAAAGGAAGAGGGAAAGAGTGAGCAAGCTGAGTTGTGCCAGCTTGCAATCTCCCAAAATTCTAGCCAGAAAAGATAGACTTCTCTTGGTCTTTCTCCCTTGCTTATCTGTAGAAACAAATGGCCATGGAGAAACGCAGAGCAGTCCAGAACCAGTGGCAGCTACAACAGGTAGGTTCATCCCCCTAGGATAATATCCCTTCCCACCACCATGCCATTGTATCGGCTGTGTCCCCTGTCTAGAAAACCGTTTTGCTTCCTCCTTTGAGGCACTATAATATAAATACCAACATGGGCTTGAATTTCAGTGTCACCACTTACCACTGCATGACCTTGGGCAGGTCACCTAACTTTCTGTTTCTTTATTTAAAATGAAGGCAATAATACCACCTACTCTAGAGAGTTATTAAGATGATTAAATGATCATTACAGCAAGGACTTTAAAATAGTACCTGGCACATAGCAAGTTAAATAAGTGTTATCACCTTTGTGCCCCTTCCCCCCAAGAATGCCTCACCCTAGAACAGCTCATTCTGATCTTTCCTTTTCTCTAGGCCCCTACTCCACCCTGAAGTGAATAGAGTCCCTCTTTTCATCATTGAGCCTGAGCCCTGAGCTGGGTGTAGGCTGGAGGGGTTGGAGGGAGTTTCTAAGACTTCAACATCTGATGCATAATGTCTGCATGCTCACTCCTGGCAGGAGAAGCATCTGCAGCATCTGGCGGAGGTTTCTGCAGAGGTGAGGGAGCGTAAGACAGGGACTCAGCAGGAGCTTGAGGGGGTGTTTCAGAAACTTGGAAACCTGAAGCAGCAGGCAGAACAGGAGCGGGACAAGCTGCAGAGGTAAGTTCAGGAGCATGGGCTGCAGATTCAGAATGGTCCAGCTGAGATTCCTTTCCTTCACACTTACCTCCTCTTTGCAGGTATCAGACCTTCCTCCAGCTTCTGTATACCCTGCAGGGTAAGCTGTTGTTCCCTGAGGCTGAGGCTGAGGCAGAGAATCTTCCAGATGATAAACCCCGGCAGCCGACTCGACCCCAGGAGCAGAGTACAGGAGACACCATGGGGAGAGACCCTGGTGTGTCCTTCAAGGTAAATGAGAGATGGAACAGGTGGGCATGGGCAGGCAGGTGGAGACAGAAGCTGGGAGATAGGCCTTACCCACTGTCTATACTGTATTTCTCCAAGGCTGTCGGTCTACAACCTGCTGGAGATGCAAATTTGCCATGACTTCCTGGAGGACAGCAGCATGGAGAAAGATCCTAGAAAAGGTCAGACCCAACTCAGGCCTTGGTGTCCCTGGACTGCAAGTGTGGAAGGAGGGAAAGCCTGGTTTACCTCTCTCTGCATCTGAGCTCTGCTACCCATGGAGCAGACGGATGGTGGGAACAGGAAGGAGCTTATGTTACACCTCATTCCCATGCTTAGCCCACCCAGAGCTAACCCCTGTCTTCTTCCCCAGGCCTCTGACTTCCCTCACCTCCCAACCATCATTACAGGAAAGACTGTGAACTCCTGAGTTCAGCTTGATTTCTGACTACATCCCAGCAAGCTCTGGCATCTGTGGATTAAAATCCCTGGATCTCTCTCAGTTGTGTATTTGTTCATCTTCATATGCTGGCAGGAACAACTATTAATACAGATACTCAGAAGCCAATAACATGACAGGAGCTGGGACTGGTTTGAACACAGGGTGTGCAGATGGGGAGGGGGTACTGGCCTTGGGCCTCAGGGGTTGCTTCCCCCTATGATGCAGACATGGTGAATTTAATTCAAGGAGGAGGAGAATGTTTTAGGCAGGTGGTTATATGTGGGAAGATAATTTATTCACTAATCCAAATTGTATTCATGGATCCAAATGTTTGTTGAGTCCTTTCTTTGTGCTAAGGTTCTTGCGGTGAACCAGAATTATAACAGTGAGCTCATCTGACTGTTTTAGGATGTACAGCCTAGTGTTAACATTCTTGGTATCTTTTTGTGCCTTATCTAAAACATTTCTCGATCACTGGTTTCAGATGTTCATGTATTATATTCTTTTCAAAGATTCAGAGATTGGCTTTTGTCATCCACTATTGTATGTTTTGTTTCATTGACCTCTAGTGATACCTTGATCTTTCCCACTTTCTGTTTTCGGATGGAGAAGATGTACCTTTTTTGTCAACTCTTACTTTTATCAGATGATCAACTCATGTATTTGGATCTTTATTTGTTTTCTGAAATATTTAAGGTTATACATTTCTTCTGACTTCCTTTATTTTCACAATCATTCAATTCATAGCATTTCCTATATTCTGTTATAATTATTTCATTGAGTCATAAATTTCTTTGAAAAATAATTTGGTCTTCTATTGATTGTGAGAAGATAATCTAAGTTTAATTTGGTCAGAGAATATCATCTATTTAACAAACTTTGAAATTTGGTGAGTGAATTATCTTTTTTACTGATAAAGAGTGATGTCATCTTTTTTAATGTTTCACATAGGTTTGGAAAGAATGCATTTTAGATTGTGTGTAGTATTTTCTATTAGATTATGTTTGCAATTTTTGTTTCAATTTATATCTTATATACTTAATTTTTTGTTGTCTATCACCTGAGAGGTGTGTTCAAATCTCCAACTATGATAGTGGATTTGTTCATTTGTCTTTATAGTTCCATTTTCTTACATACTTTGCAGCTACTTTATTAAGGTATTGTAAATTTACATTTATATTTTTCTTCTGAACTGAACTCTTTGTGTGCTAGCCTGCTTCATCTATAGGCTAATGTGTTTAACCTTGAAAACTAATAGTTTTAATAGTAATATAACTTTGTCAATTCTTTTGGTTACCCTTTGCTTGACATCCTTTCTCTTGAATTTCCATTCTTTTTTAGTTTCAACCTTTCTTTATATTTACCACTTGTATACAGCATTTAAAGGGTTATTTATAAAAAAAAAAAAACCCTTGTCACATTTGTCTTTATGATTTTCTAGTTGTGTCAATTTTTTATTTGCTTTCTCTTGGCTTTTTATTTATCCCTTTCATGCCTTTTAATTTTATTTTTTATTGTTTCTTCATGCTTTTTGTTGTTTGTTTGTTTAGAAGGTCTAATTTAGACCTGCTAGTTTAGCTTTCATAGTTAGCAATGTCTCAAGTTAGTTAAAGAATTAAAGACTCTTCATCCTTTTCTTAATAAATGAAGCCTGAACAGCTGTAACCATTGATAGATCATCCCACTCTAAACTATTAAGGTATTTTTGTCCAGTTTATTACTTCTAGCCTGTTTGTGTTCTCATAAATTAATTTTTTAAATTATTTTATACAGTCAATGCTTTATTACTAATTTATTTACTATTTTTGCCCACATTATTTTTACATTTCAGAGCTTTCATGTGGAATACTTTTTCCATCTGAAATAAATGTCTCAGAATTTCCCTTAGAGTTTGCAGACTGTATAATGTTTTAAATTTTACTATGAAAATATTTTTATTTCATCCTTATTCTTGAGAAATGTTTTTATTATGTAGAGAATGCTTGGTAGGCAGTTTGACTTAACACATTGAAGATTAACTCACTGATTCTCTGGTCATCTGGTTTTGATCCTTGATGATGAGAAGTCAACTGTCAGTTTAAAAGCCCTTCCTATGCATTTTTTTACCCAGTTAGTGCTTATAACACCTGTATTTAGTGCTCTATAGTTTTACTATATTGTGAATAGTTTGGGACTCTGGTTTACTTATTTATTCATTCATTCTGCTTGCAAATAGTTGAGCTTTCTAAATTGCCACTCTTTCAACAATTCTGGAATATTTTCAGTTTTTCTGTTTAAAAAACACTCTTACCTCTTTTGTATTAGCTTATTCTAAAATGCCAATTAGACATCAATCAAATTTTCTAACTTTTTTCTTCATGTCATGCAAACTTTCTTTTGTAGTTACCATTGCTCTTTCTCTTGAGATTGCATTCTAGATGCTTTTTCTATTTTAACTTTATATAGCCAAGCTATTGTTTTTTCATCAGTTTCTTAATTTTTGATCTTTGATTTTCATTTCAATAAGTTGTATTAGATCTCAATTTACTACTGCTTTTGAATATTTTCTTCTGGCTTACATTTTGAGCTTTTTAATTTTTTTTTTTAATTCTTGATGTATTTGACTACATAGTAGGTATACATACGAGCTTATTTTTTATTATCTTAATATATGGACACTTCATTATCTTTTTTGGAAAGGTTCATAATATATAACTTTATTGGCCTATCTCTCATACTCCCTGTTTAATATAGTTCATGTAGTTTTACTTTGAGCTGCCTATTTTTACTAAATTTTACTGTTATGGCCTGATACAAAATTGAGAGAATTTGTGTTAACTTCCGTCAATAGCTTGTGGGCATTACCTATATAACTCTTAGAAATGTTAAAATGAGTGTTTTTAATGTTTTTTATATTTGTGTGCTATCCCACTTTTCATTCCTGTTGTTTATTTTCTTTCTTATTAGTATTTCCCAAAGGCTTTTTTTCTACTTTATATGTCTTTCAAAAACACAGGTATTGGCATTATTTTCTTTAATGTTGCTTTTAATACATTCTTTTAATTATTTTTTGTCTTTATTATTCCCTTCTGCTCTAATTTTTAATATTTGTAGGATTTTTAAAAATTAATATTTGATAATACATATGTTCTTTCTTATAGTCCAACAAACGCATTTACATATTTACATTTTTATTTGACCACCACTCTGAGAATAATTCATATATTTTAATACATAGGCTATTGATTATTTCTAAATAGATTATAATTTTAGTATTGATTTTATTTTAAATCAAGGAGGTTTCCTTTGTTGCCCTTGCCTCTCAAATGTATTTGTAATAGTGTTTAGTTCCTCAATGGATTTAAGATAATTTTCTGTTATTTTTAATGCACCAAATTTTGTAATCTTACTTACTTCTTTTATTCCATTTGCTTCAAATGGTATCACACCTCTGAATATTGTTCCTTAAAATTTATTAGTTACATATAGGCTTATGTATATGCGTAGTCATTATATATGTTCTTACAGGGAAGAGATTTTATCATTTTTGTTCATCACTAAACCCACAAGTTCAAGAAAAATCCTGATAGAGGGTAGATCCACAAACATTGGTGAAAATGTAAATGGTTGCCAAAAATGAAAAAGGAACACAATGCATACAGGAGGTATTCCAAATTTTTAAGTGTGTCTTGGAAGTTTGTATGAGATTTCACAGAGGTAACACCCCAAAAAAATTTTACTTCTATATTTTGACTTCTTTTGCATCTACTTTTTCCAAAATGTTATTTTTTTCTAACAGAGTTCTAAACATTGAAAATCATTTAACACATGGCATTCAGTATTTCTGATCATTTTTATCTAACCAGTTGCTAGGATCAGTTTCTAAAAAACAGCATGAGAGAGATAAAACTTGTTCAAAGTACCCTCCTAAAATTATTAAGGTCTTCTAAATTTATGTGACTTATTCTATCAGGTAAATATTCTTATTATCCCAGTTAGTGTTGGCAAAGCTAATACTGCACATTCTGTCTGTACAGTTTCGAAATTTATAAAACTAAGGTTTCATTTCTAATACTCTCCCCTGCCATAACAAGATGGGCATTTTCCGCTGCTCTTTAACTCTTATAGTGCTAAACTTGTACTTTTTGCAGCAGTGGTGATCAGTGAGGGTTTTGAACATCTCTAAAAATAAATGGCTTTCTTCCCTGTGCTACCAGTACATCATACAATACTAGGCGTATATATTTTATTGAAGTATTGTTTTTATGAGCTTGTTTTTCCAAAAGGGAATAAAATATCTACAAAGCGTGTTAGTGATAACATCTGAGAAGTTTCTGCTAACTCTGAAAATGCCGTAACTATTTACCCACAATGTTAATTTTCTCCTATTTTAGAGCCTTTCTGAGGTTAATACACCTCATTCTTGTCTTACAGAATTTCTATAACTTGTATTGAATGTTTATGTCTCTTCTTTGAGCCTCTTTCTCTCTTTTATGTATAAGTTCTGAGATATGAATAGAATGTGAAATTAAATAATTTTATTTCATTTTGATTCCCAGTCCAGTTTTTCAATGACCCTTTTTATAGATAGAACATTGGGCTCTGAGGAACTTCCTGTTTGGGTTTGTAATTCATTAATTAACAAACATGCCCCACTGATAAAATTTGCTCTTGAAACCCTGACTATCCTAGATTGTTTTGAGGCCAATTTAAAACTGTCATAAATTCGGTATGTCCTCAAATTTATAACTTAACAAAATTATGAAAAAGCAAAAAACCTTAATCTTCATAGACCTCTGTAATATACAGAGACTGGATTTTGGATGCCATGTTTGTATGCATTTCTAAATTTTAAATTGTCAGACGGACTTTAGGAAACACACTACCCAAGGTGTGTATAATTCATTTCATCATGCATTATGTAGTAATTATACCCAAATGTAGAAGTTGATTGTTTAAGTGGGTAGATTACTATATGCCTAAAATCATGTTTTATGATTGATAAAACCAGAGGAAATTCAGGATCATGCTTTCAGAAAGTGATAGGACTATTAGAAAGATAAGGTTATCACTAAAATGTTTAAATAAACCATAAAAAATATAATTTAGTGCAAACATTTGTTCTGTTTGTATGTACTATAAAAAATAACATGAAGTGAAATAATTTGTTTTCTGGAAAAATGAATTATTGTTTAAAATATTCTGTAGATTCTCCAGGTTATCCAATATATGAAATTTTATTGTAAAACTGGGTCTAATCTTAATAACCAAACAGTAAATGTCGATTTTATTAGTCTAGTTAAAAAGCAGTGATATTAAATATTCATCCTTATCATATAACTAATCATTGAACAATAATTCATTTTTTATATAGGCATTTGAGGAAAATTACTTCTTTTTGGGGATAGAAGCGTATCCACAGTCTCCATTTGTATGAGGGTTGAATAAAAGTAATTTGAAATAATTTATTTACTGAAATATAGCATTATCTCTGGGTTTCATTCTGTTACTTCATAAAGATAATAGACTGTGAGGGAAGATACATGGATTTCTAGCTTGAAAATTCTAATGTTAATAATCACAAAGTGTAACTTTGTTTCAGTATGTTTTCAACAGGGAAATAAGAGGAAAAGGAAAGAAATGATAAATTCACTAGAGAAATTCAATCGTAAAAATATAGAACATGTCTGTGTATGTGGTAATGTTACAGGCGGGTCTCTGTTCTTCAAGCTCCCAAGATGGTGGCGGGCCGCTCCCAAGATGGTGGCGGGGGGCTTTTTGTTCTCTGACCTGGGGTTCTTGGCCTCACGGATTCCAAGGAATGGAACCTTGGGGCATGTGGTGAGTGTTATAACTCTATTAGAAGCCGTGGGTCGCGGAAGAGAACCGTGGAACCCAGCGACTAGTATTCAGGTTGATTAGGACGAACCCGGGCATTTAGCTGTGTAGGAACAATGGCGAGCCTTTAGCCCGATAGGGAGCCGCAATGGATGCCTCGCTGGATCAGGAGGGCAGCGGACACCCTGCCGTATCCGGAGGGGTATAAGTTAGCGGCAGGTCTGTGACAGTGGCATTCAGCAGTGGTAGAACAGTGTGCGAAAGCTCAGCTCGAGCCAGAACAAACACGGACCAGAAGAGGGTGCAGTTGCAAGATTTAATAGAGTGAAAACAGAGCTCCTATACAATGAGAGGGGACCCCAAGGGGGCTGCCCACTCCCAGCTCGAATGCCTGGGGTTTATATCCCAATCATTGTTCCTCCCCCTGTGCTCTCAGGTGATAGATTATTTGATTATTTCTTTATCTCCTGTTTTTAGCCTAATTGGTATTTTAGTGAGCTCTCTTTACTACCTGATTGGTTGGGTGTGAACTGAGTTACAAGCCCCGTATTTAAAGGGCGGTGCGGTCACCTTCCCCAGCTAGGCTTAAGAATTCTTAGTCGGCCTAGGAAATCCAGCTAGTCCTGTCTCTCAGTATGTCTTTATACATGTATACATACATAACATAGCCAGGGAGAATGGAAATAAGATGGAAGAAGTGACTACTTGAAGGATATTATGGTATTTTTCAGATTCAGACCCTGCCATTAACCACTTGCTCTCCTAATTCCTGTACACAGGGACATAACATCTTTGCATCCACAAATGAACATACACCAGTACCTTCAACATTAAATATACTTATTTACGAAATGCTCATTGTATAGTATTAGGGAATATTTTACAAAAAGCTGCCCCTTAAGCTTAGCTTCAAATAGATGAAATTATCCAGAGGCAGATTTCATCAAACATTTATTGAATGTCAGCTCTGTGCTGAACATAAGTTCTAAGAATCTTTTAAAAAGAAAAAACTCGGCTGGGCGCGGTGGCTTACGCCTGTAATCCCAGCACTTTGGGAGGCCGAGGCGGGCAGATCACGAGGTCAGGAGATCGAGACCACAGTGAAACGCCATCTCTACTAAAAATACAAAAAATTAGCCAGGGGAGGTGGCGGATGCCTGTAGTCCCAGCTACTCGAGAGGCTGAGGCAGGAGAACGGTGTGAACCCGGGAGGCAGAGCTTGCAGTGAGCAGAGATCACGCCACTGCACTCCAGCCTGGGCGACAGAGTAAGACTCCATCTCACAAAAACAAACAAACAAAAAAAAAAAACAAAGAAAAAACTCAATAGTCCTACCTTCTTTGAGTTTAAATTTGGAGTCAGGAAAGAAAAAAAATTATGAAAAATAATTCTATTAAAACAATGTTTATTATATTATTTTCAAAGACTAAGAAGCAGGATGTTTTGACAGCACCAAGGATAATCTGTAATACTAAGCAGGGGAAACATAAGTGAAATAAAGGAAGTGAGAGACTGATAGAATCAGGAATGCAAGTGGCCAAGCAGAGTTTGGAGCAGAGGATAGAAAGGAGGAAATGGGAATAGTGAGTTCACAAGGGCTTTTTATCTTTACCCTGATGGCTATAGGGATTCAAAGTCTTCACCCTGAAGCCATGGAAACCTGTTGAAGTTTTCCTTCCTATTTTGTCAAATAATCTTCAGGTGCAATTTAGTATATTGAAATAGAGCTATCAAAGAAGTCACACCATCGATGAGCACATTTATGAGTTCTGGGCAGAATTCACATTTAGAAAGCAGTGCAAATGCTTCCATCCTCTCGAAGTAAACACATTTCCCTGAGTAACCATTGCTTATTATTGGGACTTGCTATAATGACAGCAGCTAAAGAGCTGAAATCCATTTAGGCAATTAGATACACTAAAGCAACATTGGAGTGGCACCAGAATGGAGCTTCTATTTCTAAATGCTTAAATGCCTCTACTTAAAAATAAGTCACTACTTAAAAATACAATTACCATAATTATGAATAGCTGTACATTCTAGCCACCAAAATAATTCCCAAAGTAGTTAAATGGCACTAGTATTCCTGGATGGTCACAGTTAGCAATCAAAATAAAAACACACCTACTGGAAACTGATGAACCACCCATCCCACAGCTCAGTGCTTTTCGGTATATTAATCACTAAAGACTCATGACTTCCTAAGAACATTGGAAAGCATTTTCAGCAATGCAGAATCACTTGTGCCTGAGTAACAGCCTCCTTATCAAGGATTCAGAGACCAAGAATTTAAAATATGGAGAAAAAAAACTCATCCATAGTGAATTTGTATTAAATGTTTGTATTAATAAAGAATAATACAAAATATTTGTATGAAAGAATAGTAATCTATTTCACATTAATTAGCAAAATCATACTTTTTCAACAAGACTATTAATAACATGAATTTTAACAATTATGTTCAACAGTATCCAGAGATTCTTGGAATTTAAAGAGAAAAAGTGCTGTACATTAGGTGCCTATGTCATCCTTGGCACTAGCAGCAGGGTGTGCTAATTCTTTTGAGGAAGTAATAAAAATTGTATTTGATTTATAAAAAGTTTCATTGGTATAAGAAGAGGTTTTCTATTTTACCCACTTCACTCCTGTGTCTACCCTCATCTCAAGAATTTTCGGGAACTAACTAGCTAAATCTAACTCTTGGTGTGGTGGCAGCTGTGGTGGTGTTGATATGAAAGAGTAGAAGTAGTAAAAGAAATGTTATCACAACAAAAAGGAAGGGCTAATAAAAATTCAGGTAATTCTAACAATCATCATTACGTACTGTATATATTTGTATAGGACAAACTGAAACCATGGGGTTCCATGCCCCTCCAGGCATACCTTTTGTTTTATATTTAAATAATGAAATGATTTGGGCCTTTGCATTGCATTTTATGTATCTCTAGAAAACTTAGTTTCCAATAAGAAAGGTGTTAAGAAAAACATCTTTATTAAAGTACTTTACAATAAAATAATACTTTCTGTTAAAAATATTAATTTTTATCTTGTAAACGTAGTATAAAGCTGATGACCTGGTTTGGTTTATCTAGCTAGGTATCTTGAAGTGTCAAATGCATTAAAAATATATATGCATTTACACATATTCTAAACTTGTCAGGCATCCTTCTCTTCATAATTTAATTTATTTTGCTTTTTTTTAAGGAGTCATTTATTTCAATTATAAAGACACCTGGAAGCTACAGGAAACTCATCTAACTTAGTTGCAGTTCTGATTGCTATCAGCCGTTCGCTATTTTTTTACCTGAGTTTCCTGTTTATTTGTAAAGAATCTAAATGACAGCCTTGTTCATTTTTAAATTTTGTATTAGGAGCAGCATTCACATTTCGTGCTGTCTTTGAATTCAAGAGATGTTTGTCTCTTGGTTGTTTGTCTTAGTTGAATAATATTAAAGTTTTGTGAGGAGAACAGTGTACTTGTTTTATTTGATCTCAGTTGAAGTCTATATAACATTTGTTATGTGGTTATATGAAATTATATGAAGGTCACTGTAATAATCGAAATGTGTTATCTTGGAAGATAGTACCACTGAGCTTTTAGTTCTTAAAATTTGATGTGCAATAGAGCCACTTGGAAGTGGTTTTTTAAACGCAGGTTTCAGTCATCTCTAGGAGATTGCAATTCTCAATTCCTGGTTTAGATTTTCAAAAGTTAACAAATACCTCAGGTGATTCTGATGTAGTGGATTTAGGGACCATTTTCTGAGAAACTGTATACTATTTCTCATTAAGGCTTTAGCATATTAACAAGTCACAAGATGATACTTAAAACTATGCAACAACAGACATGTACGTTCTGAAAAGGACTGGACATCTAGAAAGGAGTTTAAAGTACTGTTATACTAGGAAGAACCAGGTGTAATATAGTGATGGGAGCACTGTGTTCTGGCCTAAATCTGAAGTCAAAAAAGATGTGCACCCTGAGGCAGAAAGATGATGCCGAAAAGATAGTAATGGTAGAATGAAAACAAACTTCTGCTTTAGAGTGTTTTGGCAAAGTAATATTTTTATTAAACTCATACATGCTCACGCTCACACACACAGGCCTGAAAAGCAGATAATGTTAGATAAAGTGAGTATAAAATCTTGTTTTGTTCTCACAAGAAATAAACTCAGAAAATAGAAATCCTTATCTATGAAGAGATAAATTGCCCAATTTACTGGCTGTTCACCAAACACAAAGCTCAGTGACAGTCCCTATCCTCCTTTGGGATTAGATGAAGCCATATGACTGGATTATAGCTAAAAGAGTGTGGGAAGAAATGATATATACCACTTTCAACTACAGCTCATGAAATCCTCCCAAACCCCGTCTTCCATTCTTTTTCTGTCTACTGACTAAATGGACAGGACACTGAGGAGCATGAGGAAGGTAGAGTCACAAAATGGAGAGAGCCTGGATCCTTGTCACTTGGAAGAAAATGGTTTAAGTAAGGATAACTGTGTTGGATTACTCTGAGTGAGGCATGGGAAACAAAAAAAAAACATGATTATATGAAGTCACTGAAATATTGAGGTTGTGATATCAGAGAGTTTAAATGTTCTGAACACTATCCTGATTTCCCTAAGCCAATATTTCAGGAAAATCTCTTCAACTATTGTTGATAATAATTAAACGTGTGTTGGGCTAGGAAAAGCTACTCTTTGAAAGATCTTTATCTTCAGTATAAAAAAAATTGTAGGCACACAAAATTTTAAACTGGAATTTCCACTTTAAGAGGGATTTTTGTCAAAGGAAGGGATGCTAGTTGTATTAAATTCTCCATTTCCCACGTCAAAGATGCAAAAGTGTGTTACCATATAGTGCTTTACTCACTATTCCTTCAATCTCAAATATTCTGTGCTTAAACCCCAAGACATATCTGATTTGAGAAATTGATTGCTGAGCTATTTATGGTTTAAAATATGTGGTATGTCAAAACATTCTTATGTTCTTAGGAAGACTAAACAGTTTGAATCATTTTGAAGGATACCCAATGTTTATAAACTCTCTTAACATGAGTCTTACCATGACTAATGAATTCTTTGATCCCTGACCAGATAAAAGTTTTGTTTGGTAGGTTTATAATATGCTCAGCTTCAACCAGTATGTAAATCAGTGAAACTTCTAATTGTCACTGTGAGTTTAGAATATTTTGTTCTTGTAGTTTCTTTGGGAAATGTGTTTACTCAGTTGCTGCATTTTTCCTGCTATGAGTCATTTAATTATACACATTTATATCAGCATTTGTGCCACCCCTTTTTTCTTCTCATATCACTTGCATGACTATCTCTTACCTGTTTGTCAGTTTCCTGCACCTTGAAGAACCTATGAGAAGGTGAGTGAACCACCATCATAAATGGTTCTAAAATTTGTTTAAAAAAAAAACTTGTAGTATTATGATTCAATGTTGTTGTTTTGGGTCCTCCTCTTGAAGCTTTCATGTATGAAATGTAAAGTTTATATTAAAGACTCTACAGTGATTTACTTTTACCTGCTTTCAAATTTCAAATTTCTGTATAGGATGGTGAGGTTTGGGGATGGTTTTCCTTATTTTTTTCCCTAAATTCATTGTTCTTGAATACTCTGTTTACCTATAGACAATATTTTCTAATATTATCTTTTAGAAAAATTGAACAAAGGAATCTCAAACAAGTGTTTTTTATATTAAAAGTATGATAAATAATAAAAGTGAAAATGTTGATTTTCAATAGTATGATGTTTCAGTGTAATCTGAATATTTCAAGATAATTGAGTTGCCATAGCAATAACTGTTAGCAGTGCATTGCAAAAAAACCTTTTGATAAGAAATGTTTTGATTGTATCTCTTCCTAATTGATAATGTACATATCCATTATTTTCATTAGTTGTTTTTATAACAATTTAATGGGATAGATATGTATCAGCAATCAGAAGATGTTTTATAGATAGGGAAACTATCACAACTTTATAATGTTTATCTTAAAAATACGAAATATATTTTATCACTTTGACAAATCCTTAAAAAAAATGTATTTATCAATTGTCTTCAGCATATCTCAGGACAGAGTGTCAAGATTTCCACTGCACCTGAGCATACAATCTGTTTAGCACTCACCAAATTTTATTGTAAGTATTATTTACATTTCTAATTTAGTGCTAAAACTTTGTCTTCTTTTTCTATTTATTATTACTGCCAAATACAGCAGCTATTGCATAATAGGTATCCAAAAGTTATTTCTTTGCAATGTATGATGATGTTTGTTCTTCTTATACTTTTTAACCTATATGTCAGTGGCATGGACTGAATTCATCAGGCACTCTGTCAGGATACATTCAAAACTGGAAATGTATAAGGATAGATGGATGGGGCTTTCGCAGTGATCTCCAAATGAGTAAGGGTGTCTCATTCCCAACAACGGTGTGACATTCTAAAAGATATAGATGCATTTTTTATTGCAGAAATATATTTGGTATATATTTATATATTTGAACAAAATATTACCAAAACTTACATTTTAACTATTTTTAAGTGCACAGTTCAGTGGCATTATGTGCATTCACATTGTTATAGAGCAATCATCACCATCCAGCCCCGGAACTATGATCATCCTCACAAATTGAAACTTCATACACATTAAACATAGCACATCATTCCTTTCTCCTCTAGGCACTGGCAACTACCATCCAATTTCTAGGAATTTGACTGTTCTAGGTATCTTATAAAAGTAGAATCATACAATGCTTGGTTTTTTGTGCCTAAATTATTTCATTTAGCATTATGTCCTCAAGGTTCGTCCATGTTGTAGCATGTCACAGAATTTCCTTATTTTTTTAAGGTTAAAAATAATACATTGTGTGTATATATCATATTTTGTTTAGCCTTTCATCCACCTTTTGGTGCTGCTGTGCCTATGGTATACAAATATCTGTGTGAGTCCCTGCTTTGAATTATTTTGAGTATATGCTCCAAAGTGAAATTGCTGGATCATATGGAAATTCTAAATTTAATACTATTGTCTACAGTGGAGGTACCATTTTAGATTCCCACCAGAAATGTACAAGAATTGCAATAAATCCACATTCTCATCAACACTTGTTATTTTTTGTTATTTTGATAATAATAAGCCTAATGGGTGTGAAGTGATACCTCGTTGTGGTTTCGATTTGCATTTCCTTTTCCATAAGTGATGTTCATTTCTTGAATAAAAATCTGTTCAAGTCCTTTGCTCATATTTTCATTGAGTTTGTTTTTGTTTTTCAGTTGTAGGATTTCTATATATATTCTGAATATTAATATTTTATTAAACATATGACAGTAAGTACTTTCTCCCCTTCTGTGGGTTATCTATTGACTTCATTAATTACATCATTAATAAACAAAATTTTTAAATTTTGAAGAAGCTTAATATGTCTACATTTTTCTTTTGTTGCCTTACTTTTAGTGTAATACCGAATAACTCTTTGCAAAATCAAATGCAATAAAGTTTCCCTCTGTGTATTCTTCCAAAAGTATCCTGTTTTATTTCTTAAATTTAGGTCTTTGATCCATTTTTGAGTTAATTTTTGCATATGGCATAAGGTAAGAGTTAATTATTTTGCATGTAAATATTCACTTCTCCTAGTACCATCTGTTGAAAAGACAAATCCTTTCCTCATTGAATGGTTTTAATGCTCTTGTCGAAAATAATTTGGCCATATATGCAAAGGTTTTTTGTTTTTTTCCCCCTGTGGTCTGTATTTTTCTTTTCATTGATTAAGATGTCTGCCTTTAATAGCACGCTCTTCTGATTGTAGCTTCTTTTCTTTTCTTTTTTTTTTTTTTTTTTTTTTTTTTTTTTGGTGATGAGGTCTTACTCTGTCACCCAGGCTGGAATGCAGTTGCAAGATCTTGGCTCACTCCAACCTGAACATCCTGGGTTCAAGCAGTCCTCTTGCCTCAGCCTCCCAAGTAGCTAGACTACTGGCACATGCACATGCATCCCCACTCAGCTATTTTTTAAATTATTTTATAGAGACAAGATCTCACTATGTTGCCCGGGCTGGTCGTGAACTCTTAGCCTCAAGTAATCCTCCACCTTTTTTAATGTCTGTAACTCCCAAAGGGCCAGGGTTACAGACATTAGCCAATATACTTGACCCTGATTACTTTAACTTTGTAGTAATTTTTAAAATAAGGAAGTATGAGTCCTTTGATTTTTTTTCTCCTTTTTCAAGACTATTTTGTCTATTTGGGGTACACTGAGATTTCATACAAATTTTAGGATGAATTTTTATGTTTTTATTTTATGTAATGCAATTGTCGTTTTGGTAGGGATTGCATTGAATATGTAGATTACTTAGGATAGTGTTGACATCCTAAAAATATTATTTTCTAGTCCGTAAACATGGGATGTCTTTCCACTTGTATCTTTAATTTCTTTTGGCAGGTTTTTGTAGTTTTCAATGTACCAGTCTTTTGCCTTTTTGGTTAAGCTTATTCCTAAGTATTTTATTCTTTTTGATGCCATTGTAAATGGAATTCTTTTCTTAATTTCCTTTTTAAATTATGCATTGTTAGTGTATAGAAATAACACTGTTTTGGGAGTTTGATTTTTGTATCCTGCAACTTTGCTGAATCCATTTTATTAGTTCTAATTTTTTTTCCCTTGTGGAATTTCTTGTGTTTTCTACATATGAGATCATGCCACCTGGGATCAAAGATAATTATCTTTCTTCTTTTTCAATTTGAAAGGGTTGTATTTATTTTTCTTGCCTAATTGCTCTGGCTAGGTCTTTCAATATTTTATTTAATAGAAGCAGTGGCATCCTTGCCTTGTCTGTGATCTTAGAGGAAAAGCTATTCATCTTTCAGCACTGAGGATGATGTTAACTAAATGCTTTTGATATATGGCCTTTATTGTGTGAGGTAGTCTTCTTCAATTTTTAGTTTGTTGAGTGTTTTTGTCATGAAAGTGTATTGTACTGAATTCTGTCAATAGATAAGAAATAATTCTTACTTCATCAATTGAGATAACCATGTGGGTTTCTTTCATTCTGTTAATGTGGTGTGTTTCATTGATTGATTTTATTTGTTGACCTGTCCTGTACCCTAGGAGTAAATTTCATTAAATAATTGTGAATAATCCTCTTAATATGCTCTTGAATTTGATTTGCTAGTATTTTGTTGAGGATTTTTGTATCAATATTCATAAGGAATATTGGTCTGTAATTTTGTATTTTGTTTCTTTTAATGTCTTTGTCTGCCTTTGATATCATGGTATTGCTAGCCTCATAAAATAAGTTAGAGAGTGTTCCCGTGTCTTTAATTTTTTTTGGTGGAGTTTGAGAATGGTTGTTAATTCTTTAAATGTTTGGTAAAATTCACTAGTGAAGCCATCTGATCCTGGGATGTTTTTTGTTGGGAAATTTTGCTTATTGATTCAATTAACCTACTAGTTATATATCTATTCAGGTTTTCTAGGTTTTTTAAATTCAGTCTTACAGGTTGTTTGTGTTATAATGTTTAAGTGAGGGAGATAAGGGCCCAGACTTTCTTAGTCAAACATCTTGTTGACATCACTCTCTCTTGAATTACTTTTACCTTTGTGTTATTAACACAACTGCCACCTCTTTGTGTTCTCTAATTAGCTTTCTTCAGGTAAATTCATTCACTTGTGTTCCCTTTCCTTAGCATCCTGTGACCACGTTCTATTACATTGTGTGATTAACCAGAGCTACTCAATTGTAGAAGTGTGTCTCAAGACCCAGTACTCTGCTTAGCTGCATCACAGGAAGAAAGTTGTCATCCAAGAAAACATCCATTAGCAAGTAAGCATTCAGTAGAGTTATATATTCCTATTACACTCTACTTCTTTATACTGTCTTTTTTATTTTCTTTTTATCTTACAAAGTCAGTAGTTTTAAAAATAATCTATACTTTCATTTTTTAATACGTAAGTTAATAGGTGTTTCAAACCTACTACATGGTGCTGTCCTATGTAATCTGGTGAGTACAAACAGCATTTTATACATTTTTCCATGAATGGTGCATAACATGACCTGTCAAAAGCCATGTGTACGACTTGAAAAATAATATTTGAATGTTAACATTGAGGGTAGTCTTGGCTTATGTCTTCCTTAAACACTTTCCCCAGCTGCCACCACTAGGAACAAAAATCAAACACACACACACACACACACACACATATTCTCATCAAGTGCCTTTTGTTTACCACTACATTTTTCTTCTGTTAAAATCTAAGGTTTATATGTTTTTCTTACAATCGAGGACCCCTAAGGATGCAAAGGAAATTTTGAAATATAAATGCCTTGAGAGCTATCCTATATAAATTCATGACAGTAGAACACAACAGTTTGTACAGTAAGAGCTGACATTACTTGTTTTCCAGCCAAGGGATCTCTTCCATGTTTTCAACTTTGAGTGAGTATGTATGATTGAACCATTAAAATTAATGATTAATATATGCACAACTCTCTTTCCATGAATAAAGTCAGCATTTTATACTGAAGTCAGCACATTTTAGGGCAGAGAGTGGCAAATTGGCTTTTGAGAAACATGGGCTTATAGATAACCAACACTAATATATTTGGGACTCAGTCGAAACTATAAAATGAGAGTGTTGAAATAAATTATTTCTAAAGGCCCTTATATATCTAACTCTTTATGATTCTATAATCAGATAGTTATGAAATTTTGAATCTAGGTATCATAGTATAAACAGAACAAGAAATAACTTAGAAGCATATCCACCTGAAACATTTTGAATTAGGTTACCAGAAATCCTCTACAGAAATAGCAAAGGACACATGAGGATAAATTATTAGAACTTAAGACAACAGAATTAGACTCTTAAACAAATGTGTATACCCAAGTCTTTCAGAAAATGGTATAGGTTTTCTGCAAACTTTACCCTGAAGGTAAAATAGATCACATCTCTGGGCGTTTTCCTGGAGGGAATTGCTGGCAGGAAGGATCTTTGGAGTGCAACATTACAAGATACAGCTCAAATATCCTTTGATTCAGTCCTAGAAGAACATGGTACAAGTTTTTAATAAAAAGAGATATGAGAACCTTAAAGAAAAAACCCACCTTTGCTAAAATGTAATAAAACAGGGAAGGAAAAGAGCAGTGAAGAGCAACTTCAACCTCAATAGGGAAGTAGTGTCTTCTCTATTTCAGTGATCATGACATGAGAAGTAAAGAATAAAATATACCTGAAATGATTTCAAAAAGCATACAGAATTCTATAAATACTCAGTTTACTTAAGATAAAAAGATAATACTATTGACTAATGGCCTAAAAACTTTCTTTTTGTTAATATCCTCTCTTATTGGCTTATAATTTACACATAACTGAAAATCATTATTGTTTATAAATGTCTAATGCGCATTGCTATTTATATAACATTTCCATATGCTATTCAAAGATACAATGCCATTATCTTTCATTTCTTCAAAAATTTCTCTATTTCACATTTTCATACATATGCTAATTTATGTTACTTTCTCTGCGCATGAGTGTTAATAATAATGGAGAAAAAACAGAGCTGAAGAATAATGAAAACATTGAAGAGTCTATTTAAATTTGAATAAAATAATTCAAAAATAGATGAAAGTTTATGAATTTTGTAAAATGTATTTTACATAAGATTACAAATGTGAATTAAAAACTAGGGATTTTTGGCCTGCATTCTCAGTCTTCAATCCAGGATGTAACTTCACATTTTTTTCTACACAATATAAGAGATGAATTCATTGAAAAATCAATGATTAGTTTGTTTTGAGACATACAAGATATAGAGATGTAATTTTATGACATAAAAAAACGAAGGGGTGGGGACAGAACTGTCAAGGAACAGAGGTTTTTTTTTTTTTTTTTTTTGAGACAGAATTTTTTGCCTAGTTGCCCAGGCTGGAGTGCAATGGTGCAATCTTGGCTCACTGCAACCTCCACCTCCCTGGTTCAAGCGAGATTCTCCTGCCTCAGCCTCCCGAGTAGCTGGGATTATAGACATGTGCCACCACACCCAACTAATTTTTTGTATTTTTAGTAGAGACAGGGTTTTTCCATGTTGGTCAGGCTGGTCTTGAATTCCTGACCTCAGGTGATCTGCCCGCCTTGACTTCCCAAAGTGCTGGGATAACAGGCGTGAAACACTGTGCTCAGCCACAGTTTTTTTAATGTCATTGAAGTTAAGCTACTATAAATTCAAATTAGAGTGTTATAACTTTAGGATGTTAAATTTAATTCATATGGTAAATAAAATACTTACAGACTATACAAAAAAGGAAAGGAGAAGCAAACGAAAGCATTTGGGACAAAAATCAACTAATGGAAAAAAGGACTGTAATGCAGGAAACGAGGGACAAAAATTATGTCATGTAGAAAACAAATAGCAAGATGACATGAGTAAGTTTCTATTATTAGTAATTGCTATACGTGTAAATGGATTTAACTTTCCAGTCTAAAATAGAGATTGACAGAATTGATTAAAAAAAAAAAATCATGATCCAACTTTATGTTTCTACAAAAGACCTCCTTTTGATTCAAAGACACAAGTAAGTTTAAAGTCAAGTGATGGGAAAATATATTCCATGTAAGTAGTAACTAAAAGTGTAGGGTGCCTATATTAATATCAGAAAAATTAGTCTTTCAATCAAAACAGTATACAAGAGAAAAAGGACATTATATATTATTAAGTACAGCAAGAATAATACAGCAAGATGATATAATAATTATAAACATTTATGCACCTAATAGTGGATTATGAAAATATATGAAACAAAAACAGACAAAACTGAAAACAATAGATGGTTTTACAATAATAGTTGGGGACTTCAATATGCTGCTTTCAGTAGTGGATAGAACAACCAGACAGAAGATAAGTAAGGAAATACTGTACTGAAACAACATAATAAATTAACTAGATCTAGTAGACATATACAGAGTCCTGTACCCAACAGCCACAGAATACGCATTCTTCTTGATTGCACATGGAACATTTTACAGGATAGACAATAAATTAGCCTACAAATTAAATCTCAATAGATTTTCAAAGATATTTATATCATACAAAGTTACCTCTCTGAGCACAACAAGGTGAAGTTAGAAATCAGAGACAGAAAGCCAACTAGAAAATTCACAAATATGTGGAAATGAAAGCACACTCTTAACCAATGAGTCAAAGAATAAATCAAAAGGGAAGTCAGAAAATACTTAGAGACAAAGGGAAATTAAAACACAACATAAAAAAACAAGGGATGAAGCAAAAGCAGTGCTAAGGAATAAATTTAGAGCTATAAATGCTTACTTTAAAAAACAAGAAAGATTATAAATCAACAACCTAACTTTAAAACTTAGGAAACTAGAAAAAGAAGAACAAACTAAAATCAAATGCTAGCAGGAGGAAGGAAATAAAAATTAGAGAAGTTATAAACAAAATGGAGACTAATGAAAAAATGGAGAAAATTAATAAGGTAAAGTGGGTTATTTGAAGTCACTATATAAAAAAGACACCTGCATGCACATGTTTATAGTAACACAGTTCACAATTGCAAATATATGGAGTCACCTTAAGTGCTGAACCGATGAGTGGATGAAAGAAATGTGATATGTATATATACACCATGGAATACTACTTAGCCACAGAAATTAACAAAATAATATTTTTTGCAGCAACTTGGAAGGAACCAGAGGCCATTATTCTAAGTGAAGTAACTCAGAAATTGAAAACCAAATATCACATGTTCTCACTTATAAGTGGGAGCTAAGCTATGGTAATGCAAAGGCATACAGAGTGATATAATGGACACTGGAGATTCAGAATGGGTGTAGATAGCAGTCGGTAAGAGATGAAAAACTGTCTTTTGTGTACAAGGTACACTACCCGGGTGATGGGTGCACTAAAATCCTGGACTTCACCAGTATACAATTCATTCATGTAATGGAAAACCACTTGTACACCTAACGCTATTGAAATTAAACATTTTTTAAGTGGATTATTTGATTTTTTTTTCTTTTTAAACAGAATCTCAACCAGGCTGGTGTGCGATGGTATGATCATGGCTCACTGCAGCCTTGACCTCCTGAGCTCAAGTCATCCTACCTTCTCAGCCCCCTAAGTGGTAGAAATACAGACTACATGCCACCATTTCTTGCTAATTTTATTCTATTTTTTGTAGAGATGGGATCTCATGTTGCCCAGGCTGATCTCAAACTCTTAGTCTCAAGTGATCCTTCCACCTCGGCCTCCCAAAGTGCTGGGATATCAAACATGAGCCACTGCATCTGGCCTTAGTTGTTTGGAAAGTAAGCAAAACTGACAAAACTTTAGCTAAATTGACAGGAAAAAAAAGACTCAAATTAGAAAAATCAGAATTTAAAGTGAGAACATTATTTTCAATTCTACAGTAACCAAAAAATCATAACATAGTTCAATGAACAACTATACACCAATAAATTGGATACCCTAGATGAAGTGGAAAAATTTCTAAAAACACTAAACTGAATCATGAAATACAGAAAATCTGAATATATCTGTAATTATGTCAGTAATCGAAAATCTCCCAACAAAGATAATTATTGGAGGTGATGGCTTCGGTGATTAATTCTAGCAAACATTTAAAAGTAAAATAACACTAATCCTTCTCAAACTCTTCCAAAAAATTATAGATCTGGGAATACTTTCTAACTCAATCTCTGAGGCCAGCATTGCTCTGATATTAAACCCAGACACCAAGACACTTTAAGAAAGCAGAACAACAGACCAATGTCCCTTATCAACATTAATACAGAATTTCTAAACAAAACATTAACAAACTGAATTCAGCAGTGTATTAAAAGAATTATATACCATAACTAACTGGAAATTATTTTTGGAATGCAAGGATGGTTCAACATATTAAAATCAATGCAATAAATTCCATTAGCAGAATGAGGGGAAAAAATAATACCAGCATGATCATGTTTAGTGATGGAGAAAAAGCATTGAACATAATCCAACACTTTCTTGATAAAATTACTCAACAAACAAGGACTATAAGAAAATTATCTCAACATAATGCAGGCCATATATAAAAACCCATAGTGAACATTATATTTAATGTTGAATGACTGAAAGTTGCTCCTCTAAGATCAGGAATAAGGCAAGGAATCCTGCTCTTAATAGGTCTACTCAACAAAGAATTAAAAGACCTAGCCAGAGCAATTAGGCAAGAAAAAAATAAATGTCATCCAAATTTGAAAGTAAAATGTTAAATTATCTCTGTTTGCAGCTTGTATGATGTGATATGTACAAAGCCCTGAAGATTGTAGAAAATTATTTAGAGCTCATAAACAAAATTGCAATATAGCAGAATACAAAATAAACACAAAATTAGTTGCATTTATACACACCAACACTGAAAAATCTAAAAAGAAAATTAAGAAAAAATTGTAATTTACAATTGCATAAGATTAAAATACTTCAGAATTGGCTTAACAAAGGAAGTAAAATAATCATAAAATAAAAACTACAAAATATTGCTGAAACAAATGAAAGAAGACATCAATATATGGGAAATCATTCCATGTTCATGAATCGGAAAAGCTAATATTTTTAAGATGTCAATATTATCAAAAGTAATCTACATACTCAATTCAATCCTTTTCAAAATCACAAAGCCTTTCTTTTTACAGAAATAGAAAAATCCTAAAATTTGTATGAAATCTCAATGGACTTCAAATAGAAAAAGAAGCCTTGAAAAAGAAAAAAGTCAAAGGACTCACACTTCCTTTGTTAAAAAATTACCACAAAGCGGCCGGGCGCGGTGGCTCACGCCTGTAATCCCAGCACTTTGGGAGGCCGAGGCGGGCGGATCACGAGGTCAGGAGATCGAGACCATCCTGACTAACACGGTGAAACCCCATCTCTACTAAAAATACAAAAAATTAGCCGGGCGTGGTGGCGGGCGCCTGTAGTCCCAGCTACTCGGGAGGCTGAGGCCGGAGAATGGCGTGAACCCGGGAGGCGGAGCTTGCAGTGAGCCGAGATCGCGCCACTGCACTCCAGCCTGGGGACAGAGCGAGACTCCGTCTCAAAAAAAAAAAAAAAAAAAAAAAAAAAAAATTACCACAAAGCTACAGTAATCAAAAGAGTGTGGTACTGGCAGATGTCTTAACCAATAGAAGAGACTAGAGACTATGGAAAAATAAAACATTGTATATATGTTTAATAATTTCCAACAAGTGTGTCAAGACCATTCAATGACGGAAAAGACAATCTTTTTAAAAAATATTACTAGGATAACTAGATATCTATATGCAATAGAATGAAGCTGGACCTTTACCTTGCATCATATACAAAAATTAACTCAAAATAAATCAAAGTCCTACATGCTAAAGCTACGACTGTAAAACTCTTAGAAGAAAACATAAGGAAAAAGCTTCATGACTTGAGATTTGACATTTGTTTTCAGAAGAAAAAGACAGCAAAAGCAAAGACAACAAAAGAAAAACATAAACAAGTTGAAATTTATTTTAAAAATCAATCTTAACAACTATCCATACAAAAAATTACCTTCAGAAGAGCTAAGGAAACCAGATAAGAGATCACAGAAACTGCTTGTAACACAACAATAAGAAAACGTTATTTTGATTGAGGTTACATAGAAAAAACACTTTTACATTATTTACATCACCCATCTCTCAACCTCAGGTGGCACTGTGTGGAGAGAGATACCATTCCTTTGGAAGCAAATAGAAAAGTGAGCACAGGACTTTGCCTTGGACACAAACATCAGGTCCATCCCAGTAAAACCTAGACATGAGTAGACTTCTAGAACCCAGGCTCCAGGCTAGTACCCATAGACTGAGCCTCTAGGACTGCCCTGGCACCAGGCTTCAAGGCTGCACCACTGTCAACTGACTTCAGAGTCCCTATGCTCTAGACAGCACTCAGTGGCAAATGGGACTCAGTGGACCCTGGGCTTCTTGTGTGCCCCAGTGCCAAGTTGGTCAGAGTAGGTCCTGGGCTTTAGATCTGTGCCACATGGTCTGCCTAGAATCTCTGGAAGGGCTAAGTGTTGAAGGGTTTTCTGAGACAAAACCAATCTGTGAAGATGAGAGTAAATACATACTCCTTCAAATATGGAGACATTGATTCATGACCTCAAGGATCAAGAACAATCAGGGAAACATAAAATCACCAAAGGAACAATATAAAGTACCAATGACTGACTGTAAAGAAATTGAGATATATGGTATATCTGACAAAAAATTTAAAAAACGTACTTTAAGGGAGCTCAGAGAACTTCAAGAAGAAAAACGATTCAATCAAATGAGGAAAACAACAAGTAACTAGAATAAGAAATTTAATGGAGAGATTGAAAAAAATAAAAACAGATAAAATAGAAATCCTGGAGCTGAAAGATACAATGAATAAAAAGAAAAATAAAATAGAAAACATCAAGAGCAAAATTGGTTAAGCAGAAGAGTATGTGAACTCACAGATAAGTTATTTGAAAATATACAGCCATAGGAGAAAGAAAAAAGAGTGAAAAGTAATGAAGAAATTACAAGATTTATGGGAAAACATCAAAAGAGAATTATTTTTAGTCATAGGAGTTTGAAACAGAAGAGAAATATAAAGGAGTAGAAATCTTATTTGAAGAAACAGAAGCCAGGAAACTTTCCAAACCTGGAGGAAGATGAAAGTATCCATGTAGATAAAAGTTAAAGGTCTCCAATCAGATTTAATCTGAATAAGACTATTTCAAGACATAGTACATAAAAGTATCAAAAATCAAAGACAAATAGGGGACTCTGAAAGCAGCAATAGAAAAGAAGCAAATAGCAAAAAGAATTTCCAATATAGCTAGTAGCAAGATTCTCAGCAAAAACCTTACAGTCCAGGAAAGCATAGTGTGATGTACTCAAAGTTTTGAAGGGGAAAACAACTGACAACCAAAAGCCCGAAAGTACTATTTAGAACAAAACCGTCCTTCAGAAATGAATGAGAAATAATGACTTTCCCAGACAAAGAAAAGCTGAGGACTTTGTCACCACCAGACCTGTCTTACAAGAAATGCTAAGGAGAGTTCTTCAAGATGAAAGAAAAGGATACTAATGAGTAACATTAAATCATCTGCTAGTATAAAATTACTGATAAAAGTAAGCACATAGATTCAGAATAATATAATACTATAATGGTGGTTTGTAAAACACATGTCTTTAGTATAAAAGGGCATACAATAACATTGTTTTCTCTCTGCATTATTCACATTTATGCTGCTATATGAGTTTCAGAACCTTATTACTTTAACTATCTCCATGGTCCTACTTCTGTACAATTGAAGCTCAAATTTGATTGTCATATTTATCAGTCTTGCCTTCCAGTCTACTCAGACTACCTACCATATACACTGTAATAATCACTGACCATAGCACTACTTTTATTATTGTCTATGACAAGAGAAAGCACTGATTGATACGCCTCCTGATATGGTTTGGCTGTGTCCCCACCCAAATCTCACCTTGAATTGTAAAAATCCCCACTTGTCAAGGGCAGGGCCAGCTGGAGATAATTGAATCATGGGGAGTGGGGGCAGTTTCCCTCATACTGTTCTCCTGGTAGTGGGTAAGTCTCATGTGATCTAATGGTTTTATAAATGGGAGTTCCCCTGCACAAGTTCTCTTGCCTGCTGTCATGTAAGACATGACTTTGCTCCTCTTTTTGCCTTCTGCCATGATTATAAGGCCTCACCAGCCATGTGGAACTGAGTGTCAATTAAACCTTTTTCCTTTATAAATTGCCCAGTCTTTGGTATGTCTTTGTTAGCAGTGTGAGAACACAGTAATACACCTCCAAACTCTATTTAAATTATAGAATGTGCAAATTAACCACCTCTTGTATGTAATAAGATTTTTTAACTTTTAAAGTGCATGAAGCTCATAAAGTGTATAAAAGAACAGCAGTATCCTCAGGGTTCATAGAAAATTGTACTCTGGGTTACCACTCCAGACCTTCTGAATCAGAGCATTTGGGGTTAAAGGCCATGAATCTGTGTTTTAGTAAGTTCTCCAGATGATAGTTATGTAAAATAAAATGTGTAAACCAGCAGCTTATTTTTTTCTGTAGCAAAATAACATGAGACTTTTCTGGATTATTTCAAGTAGTAAGGAAAAAATTCGCAGGTAGTTTATAGTATTGAATTACTTGTATAGATGAATAATTAATTTTTAATAGAACAGATTGAAAATAATTGTGAAAATTGAATAGCACATGTACGTAACACATAACACATAACACTCTATAACTCATTATTTTCACCATGATGGTATTTTATTTTAAGATAATCATTTTTATATTTTAATATATTTTAAATCAATACAATTCTTATAACCAATGCAACTGGAACATTTATATATTGATTTAATTGATAGCTGTTTTCTTTCTGGAATGTCTTAAATAGAATACTATATCTTTGCATAAGCATGCAAAACATCATTCCTTTTTTTATACTTCTGCCTCTGCTGTATATGGAATATAGTAAAACATTGTTTTTATTGGTCTTAGTTCTGTCTTGAACTTACTGTGATACCTTAAACAAGTAACTGAAGTTATGCAAGCTTCAGGCTCTTTCATAAGCTAAGTAGTCAAAACTACACTTTCTTCATCTATAAATTAGGGAGACCGATTGTCTCTCTAACTCTAATGTTCTATAATTTTATGAAACGCTATTTGAAACAAAACCAATTTATGATGATGGATCAAGGAATTATGGGTTGGAGGACTGAGTGGGGTAAGAATCTCCTGAAGAAACAGTTTTGGACAATAAGTAACTGCATGGCCTAGACAGATAGAATAAAATGAAAGGAAAAGCCATTATAAATCTAAGAAAAATATCTAGGCTCTATTCCTTCTAGCAACAGTGGAAATAATTTGGTAATTGTGGCAGCTTTCAGAAAAGAGTTTGCCAAAGAGAAAATAATTTCTATGCAGCCTGAGTTACCCAAAAGAGAAAACCTCGATAACCAAGGAGTTAGAAAGGATGCTTCTGTAAGGATAAATGTCAGAGAGTTGTGGCTACTTCCAGATTTCAGAGTCTGCTGAAGTGTCACAGATAAACTGGGATAATTAATATGGAGGGCAAGTACATCTACAATTTCTATATATATTTCTTGGAAATAAGGATTAAAGCAACAATGCTGTGTTTAATTATATTTCTTAATATGCTTTAGAGCAAAATTTGCTTACTCCATATAAGCAAATAATATATATATATCACAGTTAGGAACAAGATAAATTTGTGCCAAAAAAACTGAGTGGGATGCCAACAGTTTTTTCTACAGCCTATTACTTGCATTCTTCAAATCCATCTGTATGTCACATTATGTTTCTTATGTCTTTTCACTGACTTTGCAAGATCACAGCCAGTCACAGTTTTAAATACATATTTACATCAAGGGAGTTTGTGGTATAAAATATAGTGAGCACTGCATTTTTTTTTCCTGATTACTTAAAAGAAGTTTTATTTTGAAATAATAATTGTAAATATACATGCAATTTCAAGAAATAATACAGAGATCCCATATACTCTTCATCCCACAAATTTTCCCAACTGCAATTAACTTTATGTCTATAATTAGTAATCATTTTCTCCCTTTAAACCACAAAGTTTAGATTTCCCTCAACCTCTGTCAACATATCTGATGATTTAGATTTCTGGCTTAGCAGGATAAAATAGGTATTTAACCCTGAGGTATTTTAACACCAAATTACTCTGTTCTTTTCAGCTCCTTCATATATCTATACTTTACTGGTTCTTTACTTTCAACACTTTCTACTCTGGCTGTAGGAAGAGGAAATAAAGTTATTTTAAAATGTTACCAAATAGACCTTTTGTCTTGCAAAACATGCACTGAGTTAAAAGGCTGGCCTAAGCCTCTTAATTTTTTCTTTTAGGACTACTTTGATTGATTTATATTTACCTTTGGCCTGAAATCCTATAAGCGCTAGAGATACTGTTAAAGCTAATGCAGGCTCTTCCACCATACCGGCTATGGTCTGAATGCTTAGTCCCTCCAAATTTATGTTAAAACTTAATCCCCAATGCAAAAGTATTAAGTGGTAGGGCCCGTATAAGATGATTAGGTCATGAGGGTGCTGCCCTCATGAATGGGATTAGTACCTTATAGAAGGCTCAAGGGAGCCTGTTTGGCACTGTTGCCCTTCTACTATGTGAAGGCACAACAACAAAGTCCTATCGTGAAGTGGAGAGCAAGCCCTCACCAAATGCCAAATCTGCTAGCACCTTGATGTTGGATTTCTAAGCCTCCATAATTCTGAGAAATAAATTTCTATTATTTATAAATTACCCAGTTTAAGATAATTTATCATAGCAGCACAGACATCCTAAAACAGAAAATAGTTCTGAGAAGTGGGGTGCTGCTATGACACATGTCTGGAAATGTGGAAGTTGCTTTGGAACTGGGTAATGGGCAGAGGATGGAAAAGCTTGGAGATGCATGCTAGATAAAGCCTATATTACCATAAATGAAGTGTTAAGAATGATTCTGGTGAAGAAGACTCAGAAAAGGAGAGCTATAGAGACAACTTCAATCTTCTTAGAGATTACCTAAGTGTTTGTAAAAAGAATGTTTGTAGAAATATGGATGGTAAAGGCCATTCAGATGAAGCCTCAGATCAAAATAAGGAATGTTACTGGAAACAGGAGGAAAGATCATTCTTGCTGTAAAGCAATGAAGAACTTTGAAGAATTGTTTTTATGTCCTAGTGTTTCATGGAAAGAAGAACTTCCGGGTCATAAAATAAAATATTTGGCAGAAATCTCTATGCAAAGTCTTTAGGGTGTGGCTTGACTTCTCTTAACTGCTTATAGTAAACGTGAGAAGAGAGAATGAGTAAAGGCAGAATATATAATTAAAACGGAAGTAGAATTTAAAGATTAGGAAAATTCTCAGCCTGGCTATGTAATATGGAATGGAAAATCATGTTCAAGTGAGAACACCAAGGATGTGGCTAAGCAATCATTTGATAAGGGGATGAATATGGATAGGCAGAATCCAAGTGCTATTCTTCAATATAATGCAAAAATGAGTCCCAAGGCATTTTGGAGATTATCAGTGCTGCCCCTTCTATCACAGGCCCAGAATGCCAAGATCTGGGGGACAGAACTATGTCAAAAGAGGAGCCTTGGGTGCTAGAGGGACCACGGTACTACTGTCCAGTGCTGCCTCAAGTCTCCGCTCCCCATATTCTGGTGCAGCACTCCTTTGCTGCCCCAGCCCCAGGTGTGACTCAGGTGGACCCAGGCACTTTGATCTTGAAATTCCAGCCTCCAGAAATGTGAGGAATAAATGTCTATTATTTATAAATTATTATTATGTTTACTGTTATAAATGTCTATCATTTATAAATCATATTACTGTTATAAATAACAGTAATATAAATATTTATAAATTATGTTTATATTTAATTATTTACTTTATAAATGGTTATTTATAAATTACCCAGCCTAAGACATTTTATTATAGCAGCACAAATGACCACCCTAAGACAATACTTTATCCCAGTTTAATGTAAATGTATCTTAGAAATTTATTTTTACAACATATGATGGGTTAATACTAGGTGACTTATCATTGTCCAGGCAATGATCATTCTGTTAGCATGTTGTTGAAAGATGCCATATCCCCCACCTAAAACTCTGATTTTTAGGGCCACATGTGACACAAACTGTCTTAGTTTAGGTACCAACAAAGGAGACACCGATACATGAATTTGAGTTTCAGTAGTTTATTTTGGAGGCAATCTCGAATAACACTAAAAAATTGAGTTTGGACAGGTTTTGAAAAAACACGTGACCATGCCACTTCCATGGGTAACTGATTCTAAAACCCTTTTGAGACTCAGTGGAAACAGTGTATAACAGAATTCTTCTACCTGAAGCATAAGGAAACTGGATCATCTTTGGTTGCTTTCAAGGGCATCATCATTTTAGCAACTTGAAACTGCTTTGCACATGTGCCAAGAAAACTTCCTTGGGCTGAAAGAGCCATTGCTCATCATAGAACTGCAGGTCCTTGCATTAGGAAATAATTGATATGTATAGACAAGGTATGAGTACATATGGGCATATGGTTATTTTTAGTACTATCACACCACTCTTTAGACAAATTAATAAAAACTCACTGGGATGAAAAGTCATTTATTTTAAATAAAACTGACAAGGAGGTTATACTTTATTTTATATCCTAATGCATTCCAGTGCATTAACCAGCGCTATACTTTTGAGGTAGATTGAGATTTCTAGCATCACAAAAGTAAACAATAATGCTGGATTCACCAAGAACAAGTAGCTGAGTATAGATTTTCACCAAAATTTGTTTGAAACCAATGGCTAGAGTACCTCAGATGCGACCCAGGCTATTGTTCATTATGTGGTATTAAATTATGCAATTATCAGTCTCTTTTGTGAAAACTCTAAACTTCACAAATAACTAGGTAAAATAATTACTTTCTGTTCAGTGTTCAGTTTCATAGATGGAAAACCTTCAGACATTTAATCTCAGCAGATGACTGGCAATATAAGGAAATGGATCCTGGTTAAAAAAAAAAAAAAAAGATTTAGTCTCTACAACTCAGAGTTTAGTCCACTTTTCCTCTTAAGTTACAGATTTTCCTAGGGAAAAAAAACCCACAAGAAATACTGAAGGCAAGTGAATATGAAAGGATATGTGTATTTGCAATCAACTTTCTAAGTGATAAACAAAATACTCTTATTTGAACAATTTTCCCTCATGTGTTTTCTAATTTGAGGAGCTAAATACCTAGGGATTTTCTCCTTATAAAATAATAACATCATTATCATCATCACCATCATCTCAGAAAAATGCTTAATTAAGTGATGAAAAGCAGTAAAGAGATCGTTTGGCCCATATGTAATTGAGTCTGCAGCTTAAAACCAGACTTTTACCTTACTTGAATTTCATATATATTTGTTTCACATTTTAAAATTTGATTGTGGTATTTCTTAACTTCATCCCTACTTAAGAAATATGTTTATAGTGTTTATAGTTTGGGCCAGTGATTCATATCACCAAGTTACTTTTGTTTCGATTTACTTAAATACATTAAAGATGCCAACAATAAATTCATTTATTCTTAGAGCAAAGTCAGTGCTTAATGTTTTGTTCCATGTTTTGTTCTTACCACTTGGAATACAATGATGAAACTAAATCCGGTGAATTATGAGACTGAGCAATCAGAAAATAGGGAATATAATGTCATACAAACCTACGAAGAAAAAAAAAGGTAAAGGTAAAAGAAGAAAATAAAAGGACTTTTATATTAGATAGCTGGTTAGCACTGATTAGGTGACATCTGAGCATAGGCAAAAAGAGATATGGCAGGCAGAAAGCCAAGGAAATAGAGTCTTGGAAGGAGAAAGTATTAATGCAATGCCTTGAGACAGAAGAGTGCTTCATGTCTTTGTGGGATAGTTAGAATAGCATAATGGTTAGAGCAGAAAGTGTAAGGAAGAGGGAAAGAAGAAACGAAGTCTGAAAGTAAGTTCAGGTCCAGATCATATAGTAGCTTTACAGTCTATGGTGAGAAATTTGGATATTATTCTGAATGAGTTAGGAAGCTGGGAAGGATTTTAAACAAGGGAATAGCATGGTCTGACTCATTTTAAAAGACCACATAGCTGCTTTGTGGAGAATAAAATGAAGAGGGTTGCATCAATTAGGAGAGTAACATTGGAGGTGGTGATAAATGGTCAGATTATGAATGTATTTTGAGATGAGAGCTGGCATAATGTGTTTCTCCCAGGTTTCTGTCATATATGTAGCTATAATAATGTTTTGCAGTCAATCATTGGTCTGGTGTGTGCAGTTCACTGTGGCCAGTTTGTCTGAATCTGGAGAGATGAAACACCCACACAAAACAAGTTACATGAAGCGAGCTTATTACTTACAGGTAGGCATCAATGGAAAATAGCTTAGGATTTATTGCAACCTGGACTTCCAAGGCTCAGAAAAGCTGCTCTGGGGAGGAAGGGGTATCGTGTGTCTGTGCCTTACTTGCACCACAGCTGAAGGACTCCTGAAAGCATCCTGTCCTGAGTTTTGTGCCCTGGGGTAACATGAAACATTAGGCTAAAGTGATTAAGGATAGCTTCTTTCTAATGAGGACTGGAACAGAGTGCAGGTTATTCCAGCCAGTTCCTCCCTATCTCAGGATTTTGCATTATTTGCACATTCAGCAGTTATTCTTGGGAAATACAAGTGAGAAAGAGCGGGGAACTAGGTTGATCAAAATCCACCCAGAAAATTATCCTGCACTATGGCCCACCCTATTTGACAGAATTTATCTAGTCTGTGTTTTGACATTCCTCCAATACTTCACGTGGCATCAGGTGGCATATTGAAAGTAATAAATATGATAGGATAAAAGAGCTGACAGGAAGAAACAGAATAGAATCTGTTCTTAAATTAAGTCCCTTGTGACTGGAGGAGGTGGATGCAGTTGCTGTAGCCTAGACAATCTCAGACTGTGGCTGTCAAGCTTGTCTTTCATCCTTCTCTAGTGATACCCTTGCCTTGGTTGCTGGCAGTGGAACTAGATGGGTCAAGTGTATCTTTTCTTGACCTTGATGTTCAAGGATTGCTAAGGGAGGCTAGTGAGAAATGCACACAAACAGCTATTTAGAAAGGGCTCTGTTGGGAAGACGACCTGCTGAACTTCCAGATGGAGGTCATCTCTCCACATCTGCACTCATCACGGTGGAGGCAGCTGCTCTCACGGACATATCACACTCCTAAAGAGATGTTTGTCGTTGATAGCAAATGTTCCAATTCTCAGGTTCAGAAGGTCCTGGAATTTAAGTACTGGAGTATCTTACAGACATTTTATCTGATGGATAAACAAACTAAGACATAAATGTCAAAGATAATAACCTTCTATTACCACCCAGTTGAATAGAGACAGAGCTGGGACCAGTTTATACCTTCAGTGGCATAGATGGCCTATTCCTTCAAGAGTCAATCTGAATTTGTAAAGATTTACTTAAGCAAGAGTTGCAAATTGAACTTTGAGACTGAATAAGACTTTTAACACCAGAATGTCATTATTCTAGGTGGGAGTTGTAATTCCTAACATTGATAAGAACAGCTTTCCCTCTATTTTTGTAGGTGTCTGAAAATGTAGTCCCACTTTTTTTTTTTTTTTTTTTGATAGAGTCTCGCTCTGGCTCAGGCTGGAGTGCAGTGGCATGATCTCGTCTCACTGCAACCTCCTCCTCCTGGGCTCAAGTGATGCTCCCACCTCAGCTTTGTGAGTAGCTGGCACTATAGGTGTGTGCCACCGCACTGGGCTAATTTTTGTATTTTTGGTAGAGACGCTTTCTTCAAGCTGCCTAGGCTGGTCTGGAATTTCTGAGCTCAAGTGATCTGCCCACCTAGGCCTCCCAAAGTCCTGGTATTACAGGTATTAGCCACTGCACCTGGCCTTATTTTTTAATTCTTATTTTTTTGTATACTATGTCTTACTGAAAATTTCAGTGGCATTATAAGAATAGCTGAAAATAAATCACAATGTTCAAAAAACTTCCATAATCCTGAAGAACTGTACAAAAAGTCCCCAGACAATCATTATTAAATATTTACATGTCATTCAATTTTTTATGGAGAATTGGAATGTGAAATGTGTACACATTAGGAATTATTGGATGAGAATTTTTTTGCTAGCCAATTTCTTGTCTCTCAACTGTGAGAAATAAAACACATAATTATATCAGTAAGATTTTTCCAAACTCCATAAGAACACTTTACCATACAGGCCAGAATTTCCACCTACCAATAAAACTTTTTCACAGGCTATTTTTTTCAAGTATACTGTTAAGAAAAACATTGTCTTTAGAGTTTCTTTCTTTCTTTCTTTTGAAAATTCATGGTCACTCTGAATTTTCAGGGTCATTCTATACTTTCATGATGTAACGTGTCATATGAAGCTCAAATGGGACTTTCAACCATGAGTTTTAAAATTTGTTTCTTTATCTCATATTTGCAAACTACCAATAATGCTATTTTGTCTTGCTTTTGTGCATTTGTAAATGTTTTATATTCGAAATTGCGCTGATGGGTCAATTAATTTCAAAAATTACATTTTCAAGTACGATCAATAACAACATTTATAAAAGAGATCAGGGAGTGGAGTGAACAGAAAGAGGAACTGCAGGACATGGGAAACTAAGGCCATGGAATTACAGGAATAAGAATATACAAATGTTTGTTTCCTGTGGAGAACTCCCAGGCTACTAACTCTTGTGTTCCTTCTTACTTTCTTCTGTCTTATTCATCCTGTAAATAATGATCCTGTAAGGTAATATGCAAAATTCACCATTCTTTATTTTTTTCTTGATAACTAGAAATTACAAATGTCATTACTAACATTAATTAATGCATGCTATATACTATGTTAAGTACATTTCATCTATTTGTCAATAGTTTAAATTTTGATACTTTATCTTAAAGATAGGGAAACTGAGGCTCAGAGATATTAAGTATCGTCTTCAAAGTGGCTAAGTGATGAAGCAGGGATTTAAACTCAAGACTGACTTTAGTGTCTTAGTTTGTTTTTTCTTCCTATGCTGTGCGTTCCAATCAAGTCTAAATAGAAAAGCTGTTCTTTAAAAAGCCGAATATTCAGCACTTAGTCATATACCTTAATAGAATTGCTAACAGTAAAACTATTACTTTCCTAGGCATCTTCTTGAAACTTATTTTGTGTGTGTGTGAGGAAAAGTGGATTTTTTTCTTGTTGTTATATTAAACTCAGTTCTCACCTTTGGCCTTAGGAGAAATAAGAACATACACCCTCAGATTTCCTCCCTTGAATTCTCCTCCTGAAAATAGAACCCTTTAGTTCCTATTGCACATTTCTAGCATAACTACAGTGAAAGTCTTTAGCTAAGAAACGCTGACTCCACTGTGGGGAATCAGACATTTGGTAGAATTGCCCCCCAAAGTTCTGAGAATCTATGAAGTATGATATTTAAGGGCAGAGGATGATATTTTACTCTGACTCCATATGATCCACAAGTCATACATTGATGCTTAAGATTTTATCTTCAGAATTTAAAATGTTTTTCTTAAAACTTTTAAAGAAAAAACGCTAACTTAGGCCAAGTTTGCTCTTTTATACTTCATGAATATGGATAATCTAGAAGCTGGATTTCATCTAGGGAGAAAGAGTGAGTACGGTGATGCCAAGCAGTAATGAAGGAATATAAAGCACATTGAGGTACTTTTGGAAACCCCAAAGATAAATTTACCCACCGAACATTTTTCTTTCTAGCTGCTCAGCAAGGAATGGTCCTGCTGAGGAGAATCTGGCTTGTTATCATCAGCAAAAGCCAGGTGTGGAGGAATGTGAGGTCTCCCCGCCAAATGATGATAGACCAGGTTGCGCTGCATGAGTGGGGGCCTCCTCAGCTGAGCATAACGTTTGGCACGCTTGATTCACATCAACTCTGTTTTAAATTCGACTCTGCTCATTTACGCAGCTTCTAGGGATGTGCTTGCTTCGCAATCACAAGCATAATAGCAAGTACTTTTCCCAGTAGCAATTTATAAAAATAATTCAGATGAAAGATTGCTCTCAGAATTGTTAATGAAGTCAGACACAGAAAATGCCAGGTTTTCTTTTCTACAAACTCACATTCTTTTTTAAATTGCCAGAAAGCTTCACTACAAAGCTTTGCTCCAAATTTCTTCTGCCTAAATAAATACTACAAAATGGAGGAAACTGTGTAAAATAAAGACTAAGTATTAGTGCACCATAGTGTTGGACTTCAGATTCCATTTTCTTTTTCAACACTTTGTACATGATTTATAACTTTAAAAATGAATTTCAGTAGACAAATATTGAACCAAGATATAATTGTAGTACTATGATATTTTTCTTTCATATTCTACGCACTTATTTCATTTCTTCTATCATCTGCTAATACTAGGAGCTCATTAACCTAAACTCTCATTGGTAGTTACGTGTTCAAAATTTGTCTTCTCTTGCAGCATTCCTTTGATTACATTCTAGTGCAGGTGTTGAAGCAAACCAATAAATGAAGTATAATGGCAAAAGTGCTATGAATAAAAATACAGCAGAGACGAAGAACATGGAGTACCAGTGGGAGAAAGGGGAGTGTCATTGGTTGTGGTGTTGGTTAGAAAAATATTTAAATAGAGTCAGAGAATGCTGCTCTGATAAAGTGACAGTAGTACAAAGACCTGAAGAAAGTGAGTAAGTGAGGCATTTGGATATATGGGAATAACTATTCCAGGCCAAGATAAAAGCAAATACAAAGGACTATATGGAAGAGATTTTAGTGCATTTGAGAAACCATATGAAAACCAGTGGGGATGATGCAGAGTTAGAAATGTGAGAAATAGTAACATATGCAGCTTGATTGCATAGGACCTTGTATGCCATTATAAGGGCTTTACCTATTACTCTGAGAGAGATGCATGTCATGGTAGAGTTTTGAATAACATTATCTGATTTACATTTCAAGAGGATGATTTTGGCTTCTGTATGGAAAATAGACCTGAGGATAACAGGATGAAGAAGGAAAATTTTTTAGGAGGTTATGATCTGGGTCAAGGTGTTGGTGACAGAAATGGAGATAAATGGTGAGATTATGGATAGAATTTAAAGGTAGAGCCAACATTGTTTCCTTATTGATTAGATGCAGAGTGTCGGAAAAAGTGATATGTCAAGGACATCTCCAAAGTCTTTTGTTCTGAGGAACTGGGAAGATAGAGTTACCTAATACTGAGTGGTAGAAGAATAATTTGGAATGGAGATCTGAGCCAGATATTGGGTGTTTAATTTTGGATGGATTAGGTTTTCAATGCCAAATAGAAATTCAAAGGGATAATTAGGCAGTTGCATTCACAAGTCTGGAGATCACAGGTGATGTTCAGACTGGAAATATAAATTTCGGGTGGTTCTGTAAATAGATCTTATTTGTAACCATTAGAGTACAGGGAATGAGCACAGAACAAAGGAAAAAAATTACAAAAACTAGGAGTACAACCTTTAAAGATAGGAGAGAAAAGGAAAACTCAATGAAAAAGAAGTTGATAATGAAGGAGATATAGTAGAGGAGAGACTGGTGTGGTAGGTACTAATGGAATGCCTCTTCTGCTGGCTTTTATTTTTCCGGTGAATACAAAATGCCACCAGCTTTTCACATATTTATATTATGTGTGTTATACTCTGCAAGAAAAGGAAAAAAAAAAAGTTGTCCTGGAGGATGGATGGTTTATCAGCTGAGAATAAGAACTGAAAGGATGTGATGGAGATTTGAGAAGAGAGAAAGTCCGAAGGTGTTGTCTAGGAGAGTTAAGAATTACTGGACCATGAAAATGTAGTAAAATTGTGTGTTGGCACTAAGAGCCTATCTGAGGTTCATAGCAATGAACTAGGTCTAATATTAGAACTGTTTGCTCTGTTATGCTGTATAGGGGCAGGTACATTGTAGGCTAAGAACTGAATTTAATGAGAGAATAGTTTTGACCAAGAAAAGATTTAAAAAGTTTCCTCTTGGAGATAGTCATGGCCATGTGATTTGCGTGGCCAATGAATTGAGAGCAATATGACTTCTGGGCAGAAGTCTTTATAAACCAATTCTCTATGCTCTGTTTCCTTGATACAGCAAAACCTGAAGTGTCATGTTGAATAAAAAAAGTCGTGCTACTAGATGTAGTGTTCTAGAATGGTGAACCACTACAAAGAGGAAGATTCCCTGGAGAATCTTGGATCAATGAGATTTTGTGAGAAAAGAAATAATATTGTGTTGTGGTAAGCCACTGAGATTTAGTTGAGATTGTTATCATAGCGTTATCTAGCTTCTAAATGAGTAGATTTTAATTGTGTTCACCACAAAAAATAAGTATTTGAGATAATGCCTATGTTACACAGCTTGATTTAGCCATTCTACAGTGTATACATATATGAAAACATCATATTGTACTCCATAAATATATACAATTTTTACTTGTCAATTAAAATTTTTTAAAAATGCTTAATTTTTTAAAGTAGAGGTATGCTTATGATAATAAATAGCTGAGGTAAGAAGAAGGATAAGATGAGAAAGACCAAGATATAGAAGTATCATCGATATGAAGACTTAAATCACCAAGAATTATGAGGTGATAAGTGATAGAAAAAGTGACATTTAGCCAGGAGATAAAATGAGCAAAGAGTAGAGGAAAGAACTTGAAGGTGTGTACGTGGCTGATTGTATGTCAGTTTATTCTCTTACTGAGAAAGAAAAATAAAAGTCTTAGTATCTTCTCTGCTCAATTTTGCTATGAAACTAAAACTGCTCTGAAAAATGAAGGCTACTTAAAAAATACAGTCCATTTGTTTCCACTTACCTGAATTTATATTCATTATAATTTTTATTTCAAAAACTCTGTATCATATAGTTGATTAAATGAATCTTTTTTTAAAAATTTTACTTTATGTTCTGGGATCTAGAACCGGAAATACCATATGACCCAACAATCCCATTATTGGATGTATATCCAAAGGATTATAAATCATTTTAGTATAAAGACACATGCACACATATGTTTATTGCAGCACTATTTATAATAGCAAAGACTTGGAACCAACCGAAATGAATCTTTTATCCTCAAGTGTTTGTTTGTTTATTATTATTATTGTTACTTGGAAAAAATTTTTCTTTGTTGCTTGACATAGTTTACTACTTTGTAGGATTTAGAAACACAGAGAAGTAAAATAATCAGTACTACATTAGCATTGCCAATAGTTTAGCACACATGATTTGGAGTAAATATTAAGTGGCAATTATGCCACAAGTAATAGAGAAAAAAAGGACCTCTTGTCTTCAGAGGTGTTTCAGTGAAACTTTTTTTAGTGTACCTGAAAAACATATCAACTTACGTTGACTATAGAAAAAAAGTTGCTGGCATTGAAACCTACCTTTATAAAAAAACAAATACAAGTTTGACCTCACCAATGACCATGATACATGATTAAAATAAATAAAAACTTTCATCAGTTCTGTTTAAAAAATAGTTAGCGTTATTTGAAGCATTACAGTTTTTACAAATATTCTTAGTATAATAACAATTCAATTTTTATTTTCAAAAACTTTTAAACATTTGGTTATAGTCAATTATTTCTATTTTATTTACTTATTAACAGATTTTTTCAGAATTCTTACCATAATTTGCATAACTGCATGCTAGCTTAAGTTTGATTTTCATTCTCTAGGAAATGGATACAAAGAACATCTATAAAATACTAATTTTTATTTTATAAAACATTTAGAACTTTTCTATTTTCTTTATGAGGCAAATTTTTTAATATATCATTTTTCTTTAAATTTTTCTTTCAAATTCATTTTTACATGGTTGTTTCACTAAAATTATTTTGGTTACATCTTTAGCTATAAACCCAATTTCCTTACTGTGCCATTCTCAGAAAAATTTGAACTATTTGTCTAAGAGTTCCCTATTTGCTACACCTCTCACCCCAGTTTTCTAACCCCCCCTTGATTCATTATATATGTCTTATAAAGCATATTAATGTTTTTTAAACTAAATGTTAAAATTCGCCCCACCAATCAGAATGAGGATGGAATATTTTATAATTATTTCACTACCAATTTTTGTCAGGCTTCGCCATGTCCTTAGTTCTTTAATAACAGTAAGAGAGCTCTGTTATTACAAGTAAATATGTGTCATGCTCTAGTCATAATAATTTACATTTACTCTTCACCAAAACTTTTTGAGATAAGGTAATTACCTACTTTTACTGAAGACTTAGTTTCAGTATCATGATCTGCTTATATTTACATAGCTAAGGTATGACACAGTTTGGGATTCAATCATGAAGCCTGCCTGGTTTCAAAGTCCACCTCCTAACCACTGACCACATTTACCAAAATATGGTCTTCAGTTATGCAACAAACTTATTTAAATACAGTTTCCTGGGTCCCAGTTTAGATCTAGTGAGTCAGACTCCGAAAAGGGGTAGGAATGGGAGTCTGAATTCTTACAATGTCTTCCAAGTAATTGTTCAACACCTGAAATTTGAGAACAATTCCATTCATTTTACCATCTTGATTCCCCCAGCCATGCATGGTTTGGTCCCATACTCTGCTTCATCCTATCTCATTTCTAAAAGTTATTCTCACCTGGAGCAAAAGTAATGAAAAACATTGACATCAAAGAAATTAGTGACAAGCCAGTGCTGAGTCTACCATTGCTAAATGAACTTCTGTCTAGTCCCCTAGACAAAAAACAAAACAAAACAAAAAAACCCAGGAATGGGTCATTGTAAAGATTTTACAGCCTCACTTATTTGAAAGGGCTAGGCTGGAGCTCTACTATTTTTAGTCAGAGTTTTGATGCTATATTTAGTAAATTTTGGCCCATTTACTTTTTGATGCATTGCCACCGCTTTCTGCCCATATTTGGGTAAGTGCTACCACCTGCTATTGTAAACTGAAGGTTTGAACGTTTTGTTTGTTTGTTTGTTCTTTTGGCTGAACTGAGACTTCTTACCACCACATGCAGCTGAGTCTACCCTACTCAGCTCCAGTGACCCAGATCTGGATGACTTTTATCCTGTGATGTGTCAGGTGTCATTTGTTAAACACAATACAGCATAATTATATATAATTAAGGGAGAAGGTAAATAGCAACAATAAAAATTCAATCTAAGCCCAGATGAATCACAGGAATCATGCTTTCTTGGGCTCTAAGACCAGTGTATTATGAGGAGTTTAAAACTCACTCATGTATTATAAGTGTAAGCAGAGGTTGTCTGATATAATTTCACGTAGGACAGAAATTGCGCATTTTTACTACTACTCTTACTTCAGATTGTCAAAGTTCCTCATAGTACAATGCTTCAGAAATTCCATAATACATCTATATGCATTTCATCTTTTTCCTAAAGCCACCATGACAATCTCATTAAAACGACTTTTGGCAGGATAAAACAAATATTTTTTTAATCTAAACTTGGTTTAAAAATATATTTTCTTGGTCAGTTAGGGGTGCTATAACAAATACTGTTGACTGGGTGGCTTAAACATCAAACATTTATTCCTCATAGATCTGGAAACTGAAAATCTGATAGGATGCCATCATGGCTGGTTTCTTGGTGATGGCCTTTCAGATTAGGTCCTCACATAGCCTTTCCTTGAAGCATGCATGCAGAGAGATATCTCATGTCTCTTCTTTTTATAAGGTCACTAATCCCATCATGGGGATCTATTCTCATGACCTCATCTAAACTTAATTGCCTTCCAAAGGCTACATCTCCAAATCTATCACATTGGTGATGAAGACTCCAGCATATGAATTTTAGGGGGGACACAAACATTCAGTCCATTGTGTGTGTGTTTGTGTATATGGTGTGTGTATGTAATTTAAACCAAGACATGTAGATATATACACATATATAATCTAAACTAAGTTCATTTAAAAGTGAAATATAATAAATACATTTTAATTTTAAATCTTACAAAATAAAACCTGTCTATGTACTTTTACTATTGACACAGGATTCTTTTAGTGCCACTTTGCCAGTGAAAATTCTCTGCCGCTGGCACCTCTGCCTGGGCTTTCCTCAGGCCCACATGGCTGGCTCCACCCACTTGGTCTGGCAGGCTTAAGTCAGCTCATGCTACACCAGAATCATGTGCCAGCTGTGGCTCTGCGTTCAGCCAAGAGGCTGGTCTGGGCATGCTGCAACTAGCTTCTGCCTTGGGCCCTGGCATCTGGAAGAGGGGGACACAAAGGTGTCTGAAAACTAGGAGATGCCAGCAACGACAGAGGCCCAGGGAGAGTTACAGCTTTTGCTTGGGGAGCCCCAAGGTCTGAGCCCCCAGGAGATGTTGCAATCCTCACCTGTTCCTGCTGCCCACAGCTTGGTGAATGGGGTTGTGTGGCGTTCAGCAGTTTTTTTCACTCCTGTAGCTTGGTGAGCAGGAACGCGTGTTACAGCTCTTTTCACACCCACCTTTTGGTAGGTTCCAAATTGTTGTCCCACAATCAAGAGGAATGAGGTGGACAGACACTAGAGAGCAAGCAAGGCAGAGAAGAATTTTATTGAGTGACAGAAAAGCTCTCGATAATGAGAGGGGACCCAAAGTGGTTAGCCTTCTGTGTGAGAGAGGGACTGAAAGCAGGTAGCCCTCTGCGAGGCTGAGTCCAGGGTTTGTATGGGCTTAGAATGGGTGAATGTGTGCTAAGGAGTCTGTGGGTGGGCCTATAAAAAGCACCATTTGATTAGCTAAAAGGCATGGAGGAAGTTCTCACTCAGGTCCTGGACTCCACCCAGAACTGGTGGCTCAGTTTTCAGGCTTCAGGCTGTCTTTGGCTTGAAGGTCAGGTTTCATTGAGGACCCATCCCTGTCTGCCTAGGAGTTTGTCTTTCTCCTGCCACTATCACTATTTCCAAACTAATCACATAAACCGTTTGTATAATTTTCATCATTTTATTTAAAGCTGTATGGAATACAATTAACTACACTTATTTAAAGTGTACAGTTAGATTAGTGTTCATATATCTATACACCCATGAAATCATCATCACAATCCATGAAACAAACATATCCATCTCCACCAGAAACCATTTCTTCATGTTACTTTGTACCTCCCTGGTTTTCTTGTGCCATCTCCTCAATTCAAAGGAACTTCTGAGCTTGGTGTTCCATGACCCTGAGTCACAGCCTGCAGACTATCTCCAGGAAGTAAGGTGAAGCAATCATAAGGATCACTTCATTATTATTCTCTCCCCCAGAAATCTCCATCCCACATCACCTGATGTACAATGTCTGATAACAATTGTTTAATTTATTTGTCTAGTTTTTTAGTCATTACTGGTGAAAGTGTAGTTCCTATTCCTCTTACCGCACATGGACTAGAAGTGGAAGACCCAGTGGCAACCACTGGATGTTCATTTAATTTGCTCCCTTTTCGTCATCTGTTGTTTATCATGTAGTCTTGTTTTGCTTCCCAGTTCTTACTCTTTGCTATAGTTTGCATGTGTTGTCTCTAATATTTGGGTGTTCAAGCTTAATGGCCAATCTAAGCATATTAAGAGGTATGGCTTTAAGAGGTAGTTAGATCATTAGAGCTCCTACTCTTGTGAATATAATTAAGGCTTTAGTAAAAGAATCTTCTTAAAGTGTTCAGGTTGTTTGCTCTCCTGCCTTTTACTATGTGAGGACACAGCATTCCTCTCTCCTCCCAATAAGCCAATTTAGAAGTAAAGATTAGCCCTTATTAGAAAGCAAATTCTGTGAATGCCTTGATCTTGGACTTCATAGCTCCCAGAACTGTGAGAAATAAGTTTCTGCTCTTTATAAATTACCCATTCCATATTTTATTATAGCAGCAAAAGTGGACTAAGACACTCCTGTTAGGCATGTTTATTTGTTGGCATTATTGGTATTGATTCCAGAATTGTTTATGGATTTAATTGAATATATTACTAAGTATCCATAACTAAGTTAAATAGTTTATTTTTAATGATCACTTGGGAAGAGTTAATTGCATGCCTTTTATGGGAGACAATTATTCATAGGCTTCTTGTGTTTCTGCATGTCTTTCAAGCAGAGGAAATAAATGTTTTTGTTCTTAATTCTTTTTTCAAAGATGTTTCCATGGAGACTGTCCATGGAAGACACAGATGATCTCTTTTTCTGCAGTAAAGGGCATGTTTGCTTACAGCTTTGGATGATAGAGATGTAATCTCCCTTCAGGGCAAAGGTACAGCATGTTTACTGTTCATTATAAAACATCCATGATCCTTGACTTTAGTGTTCCTCTCTGGTAATATAGCCCACTGTATAGGCACCTATTATTATTTTTTGTCATGTAGCCCTATGGGAATTAGGGCCTAAAGAACCAGCACAAGAAAATGTTAATAATCTGACTATTGCTATTTCTGGGAGTAATAAAGTCCTTTGTCTCTACACAGAAGCCTTAGTCTTCTGCCAACATTCTTGATATTGTGGCAGGTTAAATTCTTGTTTGAACATAGGGCAAAATCTCAGATTCTGTACAGTATTGAAAAACATTTTTAAATGATTTGTAAACCTAAGTGGAATGTAATTATTAATTGAAATGAATTTTGATATGTCCAAAATCATTACTCATGTGTCAAAGCTATATAAAAAGAGTGTTTTTGACCACACTGGTTCACTATAAAATATTATTTTAGCATCTCTTGAAAATGAGTAAGTGAAATGGATAAAATATTTTGGTACCAATCAATTCAAAATAGAATTGATTGGTACATTTAACATAAATACATAAAGAAATACACTAAGCATGCACTGAGGAAGCTTTTGCTGCTTTTGTCACAATTCTGTCCAGGACATATCAAAACATAGGAAGGGCAGAAAGAAACAGCCTCTTGAATAGAAAATTGTGTTTATTTTCTTCCTCAATTCTTTTCAGTAGGTCCTCACACAAAATATTTTTTTTGAGCAAGAGAACAATGTGAACTATAATAAGATTGTGGAACTTCCCATATCTAGATATTTATGCCTAAGAAATTGTAACTACTTTGATTAAGCAACCCAGATTCAATGTAAATCACATTTATTCCTGAGTGCTTTCTAACATATTGAGCAAAGTAAAATCAGCATAAACACAAAAGACAGACAAACGAAAGTTACTTAACCAAAAACAATTTTGTGTTTTTACTTGAGGAAATGATTTAACGTTCCTGCAATTCTGCTTTCTCATCTGTAAAAAGCAAAATAATAGTATTTACTTCACAGGGTTGTTGTAAGAATTAAATGAATTAATGTATGTAAGACAGTTGGAACACAACCTTACACTTAGAAAGAGATATTATTCTTTAATTAATCATTGACTTTAGTTATAAAGGAATAGACATGATGTCAAAGGAGTTGAAAGAGAACAATAAAATTTTTAATAGTGAAGGAAAGAAGGTATAGCTTCCTATGGCTGCAATAGCAAAGTATTATACATTAGATGTCTTAGAACAAGGGAAAATTTTTGTTTCATAGTTCTAAAGGCTAGAAGTGTGAAATCAGGGGATTGATGGGCCATGCTCCCTCTAACACCTGTAGAGAAGGTTACTTCTTTGCCTCTTCCTGCTTCTGGCAATCCCAGATGTTCTTTGGTTTGTGGCAACATAATTACAATCTCTACCTCCATCTTCAGTGGCATTCTCTCTGTGTATCTTCATCATCTTCCCTCTATGTGTCTATCTGTGTCCAAATTTTCTCTTTTCTATAAGTAGCCCAGTCATATTGGATTACGGTCTATCCTAATGAGCTCATTTCAACCAGATTACCTCTGTGATTATTCCATTTTCAAATAAGTTCACATTCTAAGGTGCTGGGGGTTACAATTTTCGTGTCTCTTTTTTACATGACAGAATTCAACACATAGCAGAGAAAATTAAGGTATATATTAAAATAGTATAGATATTTTATTTAAATATATATAACATTAGATAAATAGATATGTCCTGAAAACTTTTAAAAATTATGGTATTTCAGGATAATCTTGACAATACACAGAGAATACTTTGTGTCTTAGCTATAGTGATGCCACCTATGTGACAGTGTAAACACAATTTACAATTTACTTCAGTTGGCCAAATTTTCTTGAAATTCTGGGATTTGTGATCATGGGGATGAGGGCCAAGTATATAACAGTTTTGTATTGGATCATTTTTTTCTTAAAAGTCCATATCATGTTCTATCACAATAACATAATTTGATTGGCATAAAATACTGCACTGTGCAGCTGGAGCATTCTGAATGGGTTTGTACAGAGCCTGACTTGTAGGTAATATCCATTGGTTCAATAGGATTTAAAGCTGTTGCATTTTAATATTATATTTCTAAGTAATGCTTTGTTGTAATTCATATTATCTTGATTAGTAATATATAAGAATTACTTTTTATATCAAATTAACTTGATACAAAAAGTATTTATTAACTCAGCTATGAAAAAAGAACTAAAGATGTACATTAGACTTTTGCTTTCATTACTTTAAATACCTTTGTATTTAAATATTATTATTGTTTCATTTTTTATTTGTAATCATAGGCTGATAACCTAATTAGAATGTCAAAAATATTGTCACAAAACTGTACCCTCTAGGTGGAATAGAACTCTTCTCTGGTATTTAATTCCAAATTCTTCTTTGTCAGTACTGCATGAATTCAGGAAAACAGCTGACACCAGATAATCAATACTTTTGATCAAGCATTCTGGCAAAGAGAAATATTAAAAGGATTAATGAAAGTACTGTGTTACCTCAAAATCTGGGCCTTTGTAGGACAAATGCTAAAATATTTCAGATATTTTATGATAAACTGAATCAGAGAACTACAGATATTTAGTATTACTTCTCTACATTTTCTTGGAGTGAGATTTCTCTTAGAACTCCAGGGATTGAATTCAGTCAGCTAAAAAAGAGTAGAAAAGAATACATGGAGATGAATATATTAGAAGTTGTGGGTGGAATATTCCAAGTCTTTCATATAATTTAAACTTAAGAGAAAATTGATTTGCAAGTTAGGCTCTAAGGTATCATTTACGGTTAAATTATTTTTAATACATTCAGATTCTTCTAGGGTGGGACAAAATCTCACTGAGCTGGGGCATCTCTATTGTATCATCAAAATTATACAGCAATCTCAAATATGCAAAGCACATTGCTTTACTAAGATAAATTAGAGTATAAGATATTCTGTAAGTTCTGCAAATATGTAGGAATAAGTAGGAGAAAGAGGTAAACCAAGTGGAATAAGGGCCTAAGGAAACTTATGGAAATGTGGGGTTAACTTTTATGATGGTAGCTACAACATCTAAAGTTCAAGGAAAAAATGGATGTATGGGGTATGAAATTGATTTAGAAATATTACAATATTTATTTATGTATAAGAATAAAGTAATTATAACTACCATATTTTGAATACTCAGTATGTGTCAGACACTGTGAGAAATATTTGGTGGATAGATCTTTAACTTAAAACAACTTACTGAGTTGACAGCATTATTTCCAGTGCAAAGATGAGGAACATAGGACATCATATATTGAATAACTTGGCATAACTGAGAAGCTTCAATTTAACATGATGGTAGAAGTTGTTCAGGAAGCAGAGAACAGTCAAGTCATCCATTGTTCCTAGTGAGAAGTTCATATATAGCATGAAGCCATAAGGTTGCAGGGCATAAGGGAGCCAGAATCCAGCAACCCACAGAATTAACCTGAAAAGAAATAGGAAGAAGATGAGGATTTCCACTAATTATATTGAAGCTATAAGCATGAATTCTGTCGTAATACCGAGTTAGAGTGTTAGACACAAAAACAGGGGTCATTTAGTAGTTAAAAATAATAATACCAGTTACATTTTATGAATTACTATATAAGCAGAACTATGCTACACAATTTGCATTCATGCTTGTATACACTTAGCAAATTACTTTTCTAAGTTACACACACAGTGACTGTCTCAACTGGGATACAGACCCAAGTTTACCTGCTTTCAAAGACTATTTGATTTCCATTATATTTTATTTATTTACTTCTAACAGTGAGGTATAAGGCCACTCATGGTCCCTAAAGGTTGAGGTTGGTTGAAAGGAATGGCATGAGTGACTTCAACTGGCAATGTGATTACTTTATGGAATATAAGGAGTATTCTACACTTCAAAAGGTGAGGGAAAATGCTTCTATTCTTTTGAGAAGTAAACTTTTATTTTTAATTATTTTAATTTTAAATTTTGAATTATTTATTTATTTTTAAATTTTTTATCTTCTAACTTTTATTTTAGATTCAGGGTTATGTGTCAGATACAAGTAAATTGTGTGTCACAGGGTTTTGCTGTACAGATTATTTTGTCACCCAGATAATAAGCATAGTATCCGATAGGTAGTTTTTCAATCCCCTACCTCCTCCTAACTTCCACTTCAAGTAGGTCCTGGTGTCTGTTGTTCCCTTCTTTGTGTCTATGTGTACTCAATGATTTGCCCCCACTTATAAGTAAGAACATAGGATATTTAGTTTTCTGCTCCTGCATTAGTTTGCTTAGGAGTATGACCTCCACTTCTATCCATGTTGCTGCAAAGGACATGATCTCATTCTTTTTATGGCTGCATAATATTCCATGGTGTATATGTGCCACATTTACTTTATCCAGTCTACCATTGATAGGCATTTAGTTTGCTTCCATGACTTTTCTATTGTGAATAGGGTGGCACTGAAGATATGCATGCATGTGTCTTTGTGGTAGAATGATTTATATTCCTTTGCTTATGTACCAAATAATAAGGTTGCTGGGTCAAATTGTACTCTTGTTTTAATTTATTTGATCAATTGACACACTACTTTCCACAATAGCTGAACTAATTTACATTTAAACCAGCAGAGTATAACCATTCCCTTTTCTCTGCAACCTTGCCAGCATGTTATTTTTTGACTTTTTAATTGTAGCCATTCTGACTGGTGTGAGACAGTATCTCATTTTGGTTTTGATGTGCATTTCTCTAATGATTAGTGATGTTGAGCATTTTTTCATATGCTTGTTGGCCACATGTATGTCTTCTTTTCAAAAGTGGCCATTCATTTCCTGTGTCCACTTTTTAATGGGGTTGTTTTTTGCTTCTTAATTCATTTAAGTTCCTTATAGATTCTGGATATTAGATCTTTGTTAAATACATACTTTGCAAATATTTTCTCCCATTGTATAGGTTGTCTGTTTACTCTGGATTTGGTCTGTTTGGCTGTGAAGAAGATCTTTAGTTTAGTTAGATCCCATTTGTCATTTTTTGTTTTTGTGGCAATTGCTTTTGGTATCTTCATCATGAAATTTTTGCCAGGGTCTATATCCAGAATGGTATTTACTAGGTTATCTTCAAGGGCTTTTATGATTATATATATTGTATTTAAATCCTTAGTTCATCTTGTGTTGATTATGTATATGATATGAAGAAGTCCAGCTTCAGTCTTCAGCATATGGCTAGCTAGTTATTCCAGCATCATTTATTAAAAAGTTAGAGTGATGGGTTGATCCATGCAGCAAATCACCGAGGCACACGTTTACGTACATAACAAGCCTGCACATCTGCACATGTACCCCATAACTTAAAATAAAAGTTAAAAGAAAAACAAAAAACAAACAAATAACAACAACAACAAAGTGAGTCCATTCTAGATTGTTAGTTTTTGTCAAACTTGTTAAAGATCAGATAGTTGTAGGTCTGTACCTTCATTTCTTCATTCTCTATTCTGCTCTATTGGTCAATATCTGTTCTATTGGTTGAACCAAACAGTACAATGCTATTTTGGTTACTGTAGCCTGGCAGTATAGTTTGAAGGTGTGTAATACCATATGTCAAACTTTGTTATTCTTGCTTAGGAATGCCTTGGCTATTGGAGTTCTTTTCTGTTTCTATATGAATTTTTAAATAGTTTTTTCTATTTTTGTGAACAATGTCTTTGGTAGTTTGATAGGGATAGCATTGAATTTGTAAATTGCTTTGGACAGTATGGCCATTTTAACAATATTGAATCTTCCTAGTAATGAGCATGGAATATTTTTCCATTTGTTTGTGTCATCTCTGATTTCTTTGAGCAATGTTTTCTAATTCTCCTTGTAGAGTTCTTTCATCTCTTTGAGCAATGTTTTGTAATTCTCATTGTAGAGTTCTTTCATCTCTCTGGGTAGCCGTATTCTTAGGTATTTTCTTCTTTTTGTGCTTATTGTGAATGTTAATTTGGCTCTCAGCTTAAATGGTGTTGGAGTATAGAAATGCTACTAATTTTTGTACGTTGATTTTGTATCCTGAAATTTTGCTGAAGTTGTTTATCAGATCTAAGGGATGTTGGGCAGGGACTGTAAGTCTTTCTAGAAATAGAATCATATAGTCTTCCCACAGAGATAGTTTGACTTCCTCTGTTCCTATTTGGATGTCTTTTATTTATTTCTCTTGCCTAATTGCTCTGGCTAGGACTTCCAGTACTATGTTGGATAGGAGCAAGACACATAGTCTTCAGATTCTCCAAGGTGGAAATGAAAGAAAAAATGTTAAAGGCAGCCAGAGAAAATGGGGCAGGCCAGCTACAAAGGGACCCCCATCAGGCTAATAGCAGATCTTTCAGCATAAACCCTACAAACCAGAAGAGATTAAGGCCTATATCTAGCATTCTTAAATATAAGAAATTCCAACAAAGAATTTCATATCCAGCCAAACTAAGATTCATAAGTGAAGAAGAAATAAGATCCTTTTTAGACAAGCAAATGCTAAGGGAATTCATTACCACTAGACCTGCCTTACAAGAGGTCCTTAAGGGAGTGCTAACTATGTAACTATGGAGAGAAAAGACCATTGCCAGCCACCACAAAAATACCCATAAATGCATAAACCTCTGACAGTTTAAAGCAATCATACAATCAAGTCTGCATAATAACCAGCTAATAACTTAATGACAGGATCAAACCTACATGTATCAATATTTACCTTGAATGTAAACGGTGTAAATGCCCCAATTAAAAGGCACAGAGTGTCCAGTTGGATAAAGAGTCAAGCACCAACTGTTTGCTGTCTACAAGAGATCCATATTACAAGCAATGGCACCCATAGTCTCAAAGTAAAGGAATGGAGAAAACTCTACCAGGCAAATAGAAACCAAAAAAAAAAAAAAAAAAAAAAAAGCAAGGATTGCTATTCTCATTTCAGGCAAAATAGACTTTAAACCAATGGCAGTCAAAAAATACAAAGAAGGGCATTACATCAGGGCAAAGGGTTCAATTCAGCAAGATCTAACTATCCTAGATATATATGCACCCAATCAGGGAGCACTCAGATTCATAAAGCAAGTTCTTAGAGATCTATGAATAAACTCAGACAACAGACAATAATATTGGGAGACTTCCAACACCCCACTGACAGTATTAGACAAAGGCAGAAAACTAATAAAAATATTCAGGACATGAACTCAACATTTGACCAAATGGGTCTAGCAGACATCTGCAGAACTCTCCACCTCCCCAAAATAGAATATACTTTCTCTTCATTTGCACATGGCACATATTCTAAAATCCAACACAAAATTGACCACCAGACAATCCTAAGCAAACTTTAAAAAAAAACAGAAATCATACCAAACACACTCTTGGACCACAGTACAATAAAAATAAAAATCAATACTCAGAAAATTGTTCCAAACCATACAATTACATGGCAATTAAACAACTTGCTCCCAAATGACTTTTGAGTAAACAGTGCAGGTATGGCAGAAATCATGAAATTATTTGAAACTAATGGGAACAAAAATACAACATACCAGAATCTCTGGGACACAGCTAAAGCGTTGTTAAAAGGGATATTATTAGTGCTAAATGTTCACATAAAAAAGATACAAAGATCTAAATTAACAACCTAACATCACAGCCAGCTAGAGAAACTAGAGAAACAAGAGCAAACCAACCCCAAAGCTAGGCGAAGAGAAGAAACAACCAGAGTCAGAGCTGAGCTGAAGGAAATTGAGATGAGAAGTAAACAATTTAAATAGAAAAGTGAACAGTAAGTCAGTAAATAAATACATTCTGATATAGTCAGACAATTATTTTCAAATATGAATTGTTAAATCCAGAATTTATAAACAGACATGGATATGTTACTATTTTATTTCTTCACCCTTTTTGTCTATCACAGTCACACTAAAACTCTGCTTTCAACCAGCACTGTAAGTGAGATTTTGTGTATGAAGAGGAACAGTAGACATTAATTAGAATTCTGGGCATGGTCATGGTGGCTTATGCCTGTAATCCCAACACTTTGGGAGGCCGAGGCGGGCAGATCACCTGAGGTTAGAAGTTCGAGACCAGCCTGGCCAACATGGCGAAACCCCATCTCTACTAAAAATACAAAAAAAATAGGCAGGTATGGTGGCAGTCGCCTGTAATCTCAGGTATTTGGGAGGCTGAGGCAAGAGAATTGCTTGAACCTGGGAGTTGGAGGTTACAGTGAGCCGAGATCCCGCCATTGCACTCCAGCCTGGGTGACAGAGGGAGACTTCATCTAAAAAAACAAAAATTCTGAATTAGAAAATTCTGAATTTGTTTTTAGATGCAGCCAGTTACGTTGGCAAAACCCCAACTCTCTGAGACCTAGTTCCTTTGTCAAATGAAAATAGATATCAATGTCCACAGCATAAATTCATTGAAATAATGCAATGTTACAATATCATAATTTTCATCATTTTTGTTAACAACTCTCCTTTCTCTCTACCTCACATATCTTTGCCTTTGGGTGTGGAATAACATACTGTCTCCTCTAGGACACCATAATTTATTCCAAATATGTTCAATAAAGTTTAAATTCTTATGTTATTTTAAGACTCTCATGCCCATGCTCCAACTACACAGTACCTCATTGAGATATTTGTTTTTAAATCAAAGGAGGATTTCAATATTTTACATAACCCCTTACTGATGACATAATTTGCCTTTTTCTGTTTAATGGGTTTAATGAAAACAAAACCCTAATTTTACTTTTTGCCTAAACAAAAGATTAAGTACTTTTAATTTATATCAATAGTAGCATTTTGCATGTCAAATAGGAATTAATACCAGCTTGATTAGCCTTGATAGTGTCAAAATTTTATCTAGCATCCCCATCTTTCAGTATTCTGTGGTTATTGATCATTTGGCAGAAGCCTCTAGAGTGAAACAAGAAAGGAAACAGGGGCTGACCTAACCAATATTGTGATTTTTCTTGTTTATTTGGGAGAGGTTTTATGGAGTTTTTATGGATTCTGTACACATTAAAGGCCAGTTCTAAAAATGATAGCTGGTCTCTTACTCTGTTTTTTTTTAAATTTTTTAATTTTAATTTTTAATTTTTTATTTATTTATTTTTTTGAGACAGAGTCTTGCTCTTTCACCCAGGCTGGAGGCACACTGCAACATCCACCTCCCAGGTCCACATGTTTCTTCTGCCTCAACCTCCTGAGTAGCTGAGATTATAGGTGTGTGCCACCACACCTGGTTAATTTTTTTATTTTTAATAGAGACAGGTTTCACTCGTTGGCCAGGCTGGTCTCAAATTCTTGGTCACAAGTGATCCACCTGCTTCGGCCTCCCAAAGTACTAGGATTACAGAAGTGAGCCACCACGCCCTCTATTCTTTGATCATTCAAAACACATCCTTATGTTGTACTTCTAATTGTTGGCCAGTGAGGATGGATCAAAAGTTGATTGTTGCTCAAATTTTATGGAATAGTGATATCTTGCATTAATATTCACTTTGAAAATTGATTAGCGTCACTAGCTTCCACAGGGAGTTAGGATAAAGCATTATAAACAGGAAAGATTGTAGGGAAATCATATACCCCCTACTCTTTTTCATTTTTTTGAAGCCTCTCTTAATATGTCTTTGATCTCAGGAAAAAAAAGCTCTTAACAGATTACAAATAGCAAACTAGTAGACCAACAAAGATGAAGATTAGGCCATTCTCGTCAGGCAGAAAGGTAGATGCTAAATTTTTATTATTTCATTCCATATGTTTCCTAAACTTATGATAAATTATATCTTATACATAAATTTTACCTTCATCAGACTATAAGATTTTCAAGATTAGAATCCTTTTCTAGTACTTTTAAATATTTTTCTCATAAATTAGCATAATTTTGTACACATACACAATTTTGTTAACAGATTTTAGAATGTTGAAGGTTTTGATAATGCACCAGGCACCCTTTAAAGACTTTCAAATTTTGAAAATACAATTATAGTCCCGCTTTTACATGAGGAAACTGAGAATCAGAAAAATTATGTAGCATTTTCAATGTTATACAGCAAGTGAATATTGAATTCAAAATGTAAAGTTATGTCCATTTGACTCTAAAAGTCATTCTATTAATCAATATGATGAAGCTTTGATAACCCTATTTAATAAATATTTATTAATTGTTACTTGATGCATTACCAAGCACATTTTAAACTTATTTTTGGCTCCCATGAAAGACTCAAAGATATGATTTTAGATAATTATAATTTAAGTAATACACATGCCTGTCAGATCACCTTACACTGAATTTCTTTTCAGCATGCTGTATCCTTAGGAATGTATTTCGAATGCTATAATCTTTAGCCCTGGTTTTCCACAAATGACCCACATTTTGAAAATGTTCAATGGATGTGTTTGGGGCAGTAACATTTTACTTATTTAGAGGTTATGTCCTTGTAACCTCAAACTTATAACAAATAAGAAATGATTAAAAAGAAACTCAAATTTGCCAGAGTAATTATTTTAGTATTAACATTTGTGAAATTAAGAGTGAGCATGAAGATCAATATTATGTAACTGTTTAGCATTTTGCTGAATCACAAAATGTAAAAAAAGATCAATATGTAAAGTAAGAGGCAGAGCAACAGAAAAAATCCAGGCACAGCTCACATCTGCAACTCAGGGCTGCACTGTTTTTCTTAATTTACTATGTATGGAAAAAATGATCTAGATTATAGCCTATCACATTAGATATATTAACATTTACCACAGTGGTGACGAATAATAAGAATCACAATTGTATTAAGATCTGTTCCCTGAAAGCATCAAGAATCTACTATGATGTGTTCTCCATTGAAAGTAACTTAAAATTGTTAAAGAAGTTGACTTTAAATATTTCACCTTCAATTACATACAAAATTCACACTACTGATTAACTCATTATTCATAAATGAAAGATAATCAATGAATAGACTATACTTTTAGATAGCCATTTATACATAGCAATCTCTTTAAAAATTTCAATAACTATTTTCTAGGAATAATAAAAAAATTATGAATTCTGGATTTATCTGAAAATAAAATTATAGGCACATGCATGTGTAAATACATAATATAGACATACACAAACATACACATATAAATACATAAATAAAATAAATTCATAATAAATATTCTGAAAAAATTTTACAACTTAAACTGAGCTGATTATTCTCTTTTCTAAAGAGGATATGATAGATGTCTCTAAAGACTACAAGAAATCTGGTGTCCAGATGCAGCTTCTTATTGCTAAATGTAAAACCTCCCTTTGACAGCTGGTGACTGCAAATGAGTTTGAAGCAGATGATGGCAATAAGTTAACTGAGAACAGAAATCCTCATAATAACCAGCTACCCTAACTGCTCATATCAGACTCTATCACCCACTGGGCTTCCAAGCATGACAAAAACTTCTTTCAAGAAATTTCATTTTTGAATTCAAACTAAATGCCGTGCAATTTATTGGATTTTTTTGGAATTAGGCTTCATCTGAAACACTAGGTGTTTCTCATAAAGATATCATTGTGGCTGCTAGATGACTATGAAATGTAGCTCAGAAAGGACATTATGAAACATAGCTCAGAGAGGAAACCTACACTCTTTCTCAGATACTCCAGGCTACACATATTTGACAGTAGCACTTACTTATATTATACAAAGTACACTTTGATTTGGTTTTCCTTGAGTTGTTTCATTTTTTAGTTAGTTATGAATAGACTGTGGGTGAGTGTATGTGTGTGTGTCTTAATATGTGCTGCAAGTAGGGCCATCTGGGGATTGTGGGTCTGCCAGAAGTTCACTTAATATACCTTCCTCTGAGTTCAGAATTAGTAGGCAATATTGATATGGGAAGTTGAGTACAAATCTAGAATCTAGATCTATAATCTATAATCTAGAATATAGATCTAGAATCTACAATCTAGGCAACAAGCTGAATGCCTAATAGACTGCCTTTAGTAATTAGCTACACTTCCATTTTTCTGCCACCACTTCCATCTATAAATGAGAAAAATGTTTTATCTTCTATAAAATGAGTATATTGGACTCAAAGGTACCGAGTTTAAATAAGTACTTATTTAAATTAAATAAGTAATACCACCTCAAAGTAGGTATTCCATTCTAGTTTAGAAGAGTAACAGGTAAGAGTCAGGTAAAGCATAGGCACCATGAGGACAAGATACATTCATTTACTTTTCATGTTCCCCTCAGCACTGGTTAACATGACCTGCATATCCTCTTGGGAGGTTCATTCATACCTGTTGGCCTGTTAATCCAGTGCTGGAGATATGATTGATGAATAGACATAAAAAGTCTACCTATGACTTTCTTTTATGTGTTACATCTACAACAAACTAAACTGAACTCTCTTAAATATATAAGCTTTAACCACAAGAAATGTGAAAGTGGAAAAATAAAAAGATGCAAAGACACAATAGTGATAATTTGAAAATAATCTTAGCCACAATCCAGAAGGTATGTATATCTACATATATTTTTAATGTATTTTACCCTAGTCGCCCAGGAAAGTACTTCACACAATAAAAGATGCTCAAGAAATTCTTATTGGCTTGATTTTTTTTAATTTAAGCAGTTGATAATGGCAATTGTATTAATGAGGTCAGTTATTGAAGCAATACTTACCTCCTAAAAGTTTATATAATCTACATGTGGATAACTATTTAATCTTTTTGGAAATAGGCTTCATCTGAAAGTATCTTGTCATTTGTAGATGCTATTGGTGTCCTCCAGTCTTGCATTATTATGTATGCAACACAGCCTAGAGGACAGAGGACTGGAAAAACAGCAAGAATTATGTTAACTGTAAAAGAGCACTACCAACTTCCCTGCATAGCTTTGATGCACAAAGTTGTCATTCTTCCAACCTACTAACAGAAACAGCAGTACATATAGGTAGAACAAGTATAAAAAATGCCTATAGGGATAACAAAATGCAGCAATATAAGAACTCTTTTCTAAAGAGCCTGTGAGCTGGTACACTCAATAGAAAACTCTTGGAATTTTTTGGTAGAATCATAAATGTACAAAACATCTTAAATAGATTAAAAGTATAAAATAGTAAGGTAAATATGAATGGCAGTATTTCATAAATATAGGTCTAACTCTGACTTGTTCCTTGAACAAAGACTCCTTAATAAGTACTACATACATTAAGAAATGAAAACAGGAAAAATCTCGTGTATGCATATTTTTTAATTATAAAGAGTGACAGTTGATATTACAGTAATTATTCAGATATCTACAAAATTCTGGAGTACCTTGGGAAAACTTAAAAACAGGAGTAAGCTGGATTTCATTACATTTCTGAATTAAGTGTATTTTGTTAAATGCTAATACTTTGATGACTAGCACACCATAGGAATGTTGAATGTAGAAAATGTTTATTGATCATCTTATCTGAATAAGACAATGTGCTAGGTGATTTGGGGAGAAAAGATAAAAGGTACATCCAAGTTTCTTATAATGTATTAGTGGAGCTAACAGAAAACACAACTATTTTATAGATTCCCTTACTAGTAATGATTTGAAATATTCTTACGTTTAAATAAAATTTCAAAGTTGGATATTGATAAATCTCATTTTTGGGTGATGAAAGAGAATTTTAGATAATTTTCCTAAACAGAGAATTAGTCTCAAAAAGTGAAAAGTAATCTTCACTGACTTCCTATTGCTTTTAGAATTAATTATAGATTTTCCTACTTGTTCCTAAAAGCATTATACATCATGACCCAAATCTATTTACATACTACCATTATTTCTCAATACTGTATATGTAAATGCCTAATAAAATAGAATTTATATTTCTATTCCTTAACCACAATCTGTGCCTTCCTGACTTAGTACCTTGGTTTATGTCCTATAATATCATTCACACTACTAAAAAATTTCTCTCTCTTTTAAGGCTTAAGTCAATGTCCATCAGCTGCATTAATATTATTTTGGTTTCTTTTCAGAGTAGTACTGATACTTTGCTTTAATCTCTCTTTCAAAGTACCAATTATGCAAAATGAAAACACCTGGCATGATACAAAGCCCTATATAAATACTGGTTTTTCTTATTTCCTGTCTTTTTTTTCTGACTCTTCAAATATTTGATAAAGTAGATCACAAGGTATCAAACTGTTGCTTGGCAGTACGCATCCTCAAAGAACTCAGTCAGCATCAAATGACATAGAGGGATAAGTAAACTGATGTTTACAGTATAGAAGAAAAAGGACTATGAGAGTAGTAAGAGAAGGAGCAAACATATTGAAACATAAAACACAGACTTGTGAAGCAAAAATGTCTTCCAAAATTCAAGTACTGAAGTATACCTGAAAAAAATAATGTGTTTGAAGGAATGATAGAAGATGAGTCTAAAAAGAATAAAAGAAAATTATGAACTGTTATGTGTGATATACAAATATCTATGAATCTTATTCTGAAAGCTGTAATTAACGTGGAAAGGTTATAAGCAGAAGATTAGATGTGCATCACGGAAGGACTATTGTGGGATCAGTGTGAGTCATAGTTGAAGATCAGACCGTCTTCTATAGAAAGGGTCAAGTGATTAGGTTAGCCCTACTCATATAATTTCCTCCTTTTAAGATTAATTGGCAAATGACCTTAATTACATCTGGAAAATCATTTTTGCCAAGTGCAATAACATAATCAAGGGAGAAATGCCAGGGTGTGCAAATCACAAGAGACATTTTAGAATTTGCCTGCCACAAAAAAGGGATGTTAATTGCCATACCTAGTTACCATAACATAGTGTAATTTAGATGTAAAGAAAATGAAAATTAACCACAATGATTTCCAAAGATACTTTTTACTGTAAAAGTATGTTCTCATTGTAGTTGTAACAGGTTCTCTCATTTGCTATGGATCCACCTTTAGATGCAGCATATACATATCTAAATAAAACAGATTATAATTTTTTTTATGTATTTATCCTTGAAGACTGCTATCATTTAGGATGGCTATATATATGTTTTTATTTTTATTATTTTTGCCAGTAAAATTAATGGACCTTCTTTTCAACCATCAGGATAAGAGCTAATATGAAGTCTTTAATAGGTAAAAGTAATAAAAAAATTCTATTTTTATAACCTATTTTATTAGTAGTTCTAAATATGAGTATTACATATTCAAACATTTAAAGATAACTTGTGGCTTAATTTATGTGACAGGTAAGAGATCTGGAATACATGGATTTATTTTATGCAATAAAACAAAATATGCAATATATTTTGTTTTCTAAGTACCCTAATGCCTCGAAGTGTATCTTATCAAGACCAGACAAGTGCTCAGAATAAATATTACTTAGTACAAAGGTATTATTATGTTATTCATAATAATAGCTTTGCATTTTCAAAACTAATTCTATATACACACATATACTGATCCTGTAGTCATATCATTAAATCAGTTTACTTTTTTCCCAGTTTTTTCAATCCATTTAGGTCAGAGCTAGGCAGGGGTACCATATCACAGAATTTAGACAATATATTTGCATAGTAATGTCATATTATTTTATTTGGAATTGCATGAGATGTTTTCACAGTCAAGTGAATTGTTGGATTAGTAACTTGAACTCACTCTAAATCAGAGAGTTGAGGATCATATTTAGAGAGTAATGAGTTTAAAACACAATCTTTGTTTGTATAACTAGCCACCCTTTTATAAAAGAACTAACCAAGTAAAGTTGATCCTATTAATCAATCAACAATAGCAATACGAAAAATCAATTTCTGAAGCTGGCTCAGTTGCTCTTTTTTTGATCAAGATAGTTGTAACCCTGTTTCTTTTACTTCCTTAACCCTACCTATTTTACCCCCACCTCCACACACACACATTATATTGCTTATAACAATTAACTTAAGAATAGAACTAGGAACTTTGAAGAACAGTCACTAATACATGCTACACTGGATATAAGAGGCTTTTTAAATTTGTTTGTTTATTGAGCAAATATTGACTACAGATTTTCTGTAAATCATTATGGGCAAGTATGGCAATATTTAGAATTAGTTTGCAGACCCTCACTTAAAATAGACAAATAAACTCAGGATTTTGTGACCCAGAAAATCTGAAAACAAAATGCATTATATTGGAAAGACATGTATTTCATAAAAGGAACAATGTAGAAATGAGCATAAATCCATTATATTTAACAATAGAACTAGTTATTCAGTTACTTAACCCTTTGTAAAATCATTATAGAAGCATAATTTAAAGAAACACAGTACCTACCTTAGAAGCAAAGAACGCCTAGTGAACTTCAACCAGTCTCTTAATTCATGTCTTCCAAAATAATTGGAACCCTACATATCAGTGGTCCCCAATCTTTTTGGCACCAGGTTTTGTGGGGATAGTTTTTCCACAGACAGAGTCGGGGGTAGTTTCGGGATGAAACTATTTCACCTCAGATCATCAGGCATTAGTTAGATTCTGATAAGGAGAGTGCAACCTAGATGCCTCTCACGCACAGTTCCCAATAGGATTCTTGCTCCTGTGAGAATCTAATGCCCAGCTGATCTGACCGGAGGCGGAGCTCAGGCGGTAATGCTAGCTAAACTGCAACTCACCTCCTGCTGTGCAGCCCACTTCCTAACAGGCCACAGAAAGCTACCAGTCTGCAGCGTGGTACCAGTCTGTGGCCCAGGGGTTGGGGACACCTACTATATATTGTAAGGAAATTTGAAGATTTTTAAAATCAATATTCCTAATTTGGTTATAAAAATGTGTATGCTTGGGAAATGTTTTCAAACAATTAATATTAAATAGAGAAGGAGTTTTATTGAAAACTGAGGCAATCCAAAAGACTTTTAATTTCTTTTGTAAACTTAAGAAGAAAAAAGTACCAGTATCGTCCATATAACATTCCTCAGAGTATAAAAGCCTATAGGGAGGTAGCTTGGGACAAAGAAAGAAACATGGCACAGGCAGTACAAGCTAAACTCCAACAACTAGGAGCTGCGTGAACTTTGGCAAGTTACCTCTCCTCTCTGAACCACAACTCATTCATCTATTAAAAAGACTGATTTTTTAAATATATATATATTTATTAAATATGTTGGAGTTTTAAAGGTCAGGATTTATATAATGATCCAGTGAAGTACTTATAGAAGAGGAAGTAAAAATCAGAGTCCTCTTTGGTGTCAAAAATTACTTCTGTATAATTTCACATAACTAATGGAGACTCTATCTGAGCTCAAAAGACACAAAGAGCAAGTCCTCAATAATTTGAGGAGAGCTGTGATCTTCAAATCCATTGTTGTGTATTTTCACCCCCAACCTATACCTCTTCCATTTCTTTAACAATTGAATTGTTTTAAGATATTCGACAATTAACTCTCTTCATTACATTTCTTTAGTTTGTCTCAGAATAAGAGCTAAAAGTGAACATCATACTTAAGACATGATTTGACTAGTAAAATTTGAGGAGTCTACCTTTCTGTTCTTAGGACAGAATACTTTCATTAAAGATAGAGGACAGGAGTGGTGAAGATACTTTATCTATCAATGTGACTCACATTGAGTTTGTCCAAATCTTCACATTCTTTTCAAATGTGCTGTTTTTTATGAAATGTTTCAATCTATTCACATTTTCCGTATCATATTTAGAGTTGTGTAATTCACCTAGTCTTCAATACCAGTATCTATAGAATAATATTTACTAATGATGCTTATTGCACTTCAGATAAAAACATCAAGTAAAGCAAAGAAGAATTAACTTATGTGATTCAACATAACGATCCTATTCAAGAAGAGAATGATAGACATATTAAAATAAGATAGTGCTTTGATTTTTACATAAAAACTCAAGTACTTCAGACACATGATTTTTTCATAGGTAACACTGATGTCTATAAACAACAAAAACTACAAGCCCCTGGATATTGATGGCATTATCTTGCATACAAAACTATTGCTATGGAAACAAAGTTAAAATTATTCTAAAAATGTTATGCTGACTTTTAGTCAGCTCGAATAAGCTCTTGTGACCAATTGATTTAGAAACAAATTGCTAGATAGTCTTCCAATTGAGAGTAATTTAACAGACTTCATAATTAAGGTAGATGTGTCTCTCATTTGTGTCAACATTGGACACTTAAGATTTAAATTAAATTTAAAATTTCTCCATTATTTCTAAGCAGTCAATGATTTTGATCTACTGTTGCTATTAAAATACATGAGATTAACTCTAAAGAGGTTTGTATAAATTACTAAAAAAATAATATTACTAAGGGGAAAATATTAAGGCCCTAAATCTGAGAAATGGAGTAAAATTAATGACTAGATGATGTCTTTTAGTGCAGTATTTTTACCTAACATTTTATTCCTAACAATCATAAACAAATAATTTGGGACCAGACTTATTAACTGTCAGTGATTATCTTGGAAAATATGAAACAATATGATAAAGTTAAGAGCTTAAACCCTGGAGTTTGATGTTCGGATTCCAAACCCGCTGTAGCATTATTAGCCACATAAGTGATTGAATTCATCTGTGCCTTAGCTTTCTCATCGGTAAAATATGAATTATAGTAATCACTATGTTATATGATTAAAGTAATAAGAAATAGATGAGATTGTGGTTTTAATATTACTCAGTACAGCATTTGACACCTTAATAATGATGGCTATGGGAGAAAATAAAATCTCTCAAAATGAGAAAAAATAATTTTTACATCCTTAACCACCCACTCAATAACAAGTAATACCATAGGACAAATAAATTACTGGGGAACACTGTTGGCATCCTGAAGGCAAAGTTAAAGAAACAGAGATGGCAGAACAGATCCCACAGTAGTTAGCCTTATATGGACTCTGAGAGTTAGGGAGCTGTGGTGCTTGCCTATGCTGTAGTGTTCTGGGCTAGCCCAAGGCAGAGAGGCCTTATGCAAATATCAGCCTTGACACAGCAACAATGGTGATTTATTTTGAAACCTGTAGATTTATTGCATTGCGGAAGACAAGCTCCCAAGGCTAAGGATGAGAAATTCTTGTCTATTTTCTTTTTTTTTTCCAAGTAAAAAATACCTCCCTGGAAGCCCAGAAATCAGTCTGTAATTGCCAGCCTATAGTATCACCTACTTATGTTACCTATTTACTTCACATTTTACTGTTTACACATATCTTTGATACTCTGTTTCATTTTATATTTATGAAAAATAATTGTAAGAATTTTACAAAGAAATAGTTATTATCTCCAATCTTTAGAGAAGGAAAATGAAGTTTAGGATGTCTTATTTATTTATTCCAGATAGAGAATAAGTAATAGGGCCAAGATAAGACCTTCTAATCCCATTTTATTTAACGATTTCTCATAATGGCTGAAGCTAGTCAAGTAATGCACTGACTAGCTTTAGCAGGAGCAGGAAAATAATTTAACTTATTGTATTATTATATTAAAAGACATTGGTGGGGTAGAATATAAAGATTATTGCATAGTAAGTTAGTGAAGGATGACTAGGGCAGGAAATTAGGAAAATAATAGAAATTATGTATCTTAATGTCTGCAAATTCCCAGTGGCCTACTGAGTTACTGATAATAGCAAGAGGAGACTTGGCATCTAGAAGATGTACTAAAGATATACTAGAATAGGGCATATCTCAGGTGGTGTGTATTCCAAAACAAATTACTTGATTATATTTTCTTCGGGTCCAGTATTTACGGCATTTTCATATGTTATTTTAAATTCAGGGATTAGTTATCTTGAGTCAATAGCTCATAAAGGCTGTTATATGACCTTATAACATATCTGGTAGAAATGTGACTTTTTTTCTTTTTTTTACGTTTAAAAAGAGAGGAAAAAGTGAAAATATTCTAGTATTTTGTTTGTGCTGGTGCCTAGCTGGGGTTTAGTGAGGTGGCCTTTTTATAGGCTGTAGTAAACTTTCCACGCTGTCCAAGTGGATTCATGTTTCTCTCAATTACAAAGGGCAATTATAATATACTTATATGTGTGTTGGAATCTGATGCTCCATAAATATAAAATCTCGTTCTTTCATGAGACTGATTGAAATCTCAGTGCTGACTGAGCAAGTAACACCTAGATTGCCCTCTCATTGCTTGGATCATATGGACAAGGCAAGCCATCCATCAACACAGACTGGCACAGAGGAAAGGATATTGTTTCTGATGTGAAGGCTACCACTGCATGCCAGCGTTGGCTTATGAAATTAGCTAAGAATAGGAGTCTACGATGAAATACAGCAGTTTTTTCCCCTATAAGACATTACAGACATTTGTTTAACGTCTGCTAAATGATGTTTACCCCGGTCTACTAAGGCTCATCATTAGCTCTTCACGTTGACCTAGTCACCTTCCTTATAAGGGGAAAATGAGAGGTCAAATGTACAGTGAACATTTAACCACCAGAAGCTAGGAGAGGGGCATGAAACAGATTTTCCTCACACCTTTCAGAAGGAACCAACCCTGCCAATTCCTCAATCTTAGAATTCTAACCTTCAGAAATGTGAGAATAAATTTCTGTTGTTTAAGCTACCCAGTTTGTGGACTTCTGTACTGCAGCACTAGCAAACTACACACTGACCAAGAAATGAAAAAAAAAGAAAGTAATATGACAATTACCCAAAAATGTGAGCCGAAGACGACTTAAAAATTCTAGAAATTTAAGGCAGGCAGCACTTCCCCATACTGTATAATTGGGAATTTTAATTCTTTATTTTTATCATTTATTGAAAGATGTTATGTTACTGTGTTAACTTTAAAAAAAATAGCATAAATATATATTTCATTTAGTATAATACCTAGGGTTACACACTTCTAGAGTAAAACTATAAGAACATGGATGAGCTGTATTGATACCTACTTGTGTTAACTATATGCACATTGTTTTCCAACAGATCTTTAGAAATTTTTCATCTCAGAAATGTGAAATTCTATATTTGTTGAACAATAACTCACTTTGGTACTTTTATTATCTTTTATATACTTATGGTAAGAAAATAATCACATATTAAATATGGGTTTTTTTACTTTTAGAAGACAAAAGATATTTTTATTAATAATATATATGTAGGGAGCCAGATAGGATCCCATGTGGGATAGTGGTAGTAGAAATGGCTCATGAATTGATGGTGTTAGACCTATGACTTCATACACAGTTATGAATAATAACTAGGTTTTTCTTCTTAAGAGTATGTCATATAACTTGTCCATCACTATAGGTTTTATTATTTTCCTGTCGAGTGTCCCAGAGTTACAAAGAGTGCCAATAAGACCTCTCTTCTTTTATGACACTGAGATACATAGGAAACAACGGGAGAATAAATTCCATTTGTGGCTAATGGGATGTTCAAGATTTCTCTTTTGAAGATAAGAATGTTATTTATGAGATCCATAAATCAGAGCTCAAATCTGCTCATTTTTAGGGGGATGTTAACAGAAGGAATTAGGTAACTCATTTAGGATACATGCCTTTCTTCTCAGGTGGCCCAAGATCTAAATTCTGCATAATTGTTGTACAAAAGGCCTGTTACTTCACAAAACAAATTCGTATTTTTCCTGTTAATCCTAAAAGCAAAAGATCCCGCACAGACACAAACAATTCAAAGACAAAGAATGCGAGTATGGCTTCACAGGCCTTAGCATAAAGGAGATTCATTCCCTACAGTGTCAGATCAAATGTGTCATGCCTTCTTTTAATGGCTCTGTTCCAACCACTCCCTCTGAGGCAAATACAATGATAGCCCATTTACAGGAGCTCACCTTGCAAAATAATTGACTTTTCTAATTGGAATCAAGGAAGAACTTATGATATACATATACATAGATATACATTGTCTTCTTTCTGGTGATGCTTGGTTTTTTTTTTTTTTTTTTTTTTTTTTAACAGAATCTCAGTCTGTTGCCCAGGCTGCAGTGCAATGCTGTGATCTTGGGTCACTGCAACCTCCGCCTCCTGGGTTCAAGCAATTCTCTTGCCTTGGCCTCCCAAGTAGCTGAGATTACAGGCACCAGCCACCACACCTGGCTAATTTTTTTGTATTTTTAGTAGAGACAGTGTTTCGCCATGTTGGCCAGGCTGGTCTTGAACTCCTGACCTTGGGTATCCACCTGTGTCAGCCTCCCAAAGTGCTGGGATTACAGGTGTGAGCCAACACACCCGGCCTGGTGATGCTCACTTTTTAAGGAACTAGAAATAATATGTTCTTGGAACTATCCCGATAATCATATTCATTCTTTCCAGTACCACCAAATAATGTCTCTGTCTTCATTATTGAAAAAGGCATTGTTGAAAAAAATTCAAAGTAAATATTTTATTATTTAAAAATACTTCATTACTGATGTAATATGAAAAAAAATCTCCAAACCTTTTTTCTTAAAATAGAAGTAATATTTATAGACATTAAAAACTAAAAATTATAACTGTTTACAAGAAAGTAGATGACGTTTTGAAATATTTGTAGAGGGATTTAAAGATTTTTATAAATGTTACCTGGAAACTTTATGGGAAGTATTTGCTAAAGCAAATGTAGTTCGCTGGCTGTTGAATTTTTGCAATTTTAATTTTAAATTCAGGTAATCGTTATAAAAAGATTTTTTTATCTAACTTAGAGTATTTTAATTTACAAATTTCAAATATTTAAACTTTTGTTTTATGTATAAGATTGGTATTATGAGAAAGGCTAACTTTGAAAAACATAATTTTACTTCAGTAAATAGCAATGTTAAAATTAAATTTACTGGACACATCATAATAATGCTTATAATAGCCCATAAGCCTTACAATAAGACACTGGAAATTAGGACTCTGAGGTTGTTAGTGTTAAAAAGAAAGGAAAAGAAAAACTCTAATAAATCAGAGAGATTCAGAAAAAATAAATATAGTGTGTGGAATGCCTAAAAGAATTCAAAATAATGATATTTAAAAACTCAGTAAGATACAGAATAAAAGATAAACATTTCAAATAAATCAGAAAAAGAATTCAGGATATGAATGGGAAATTTGTCAAAGAGATGTCATGAAAAACTAAAAAAAAAATTTGAAACTAAAGAATTCATTGGAAGAAATTAAAAATACACTTGAAAACTTCCACAACATACTAGATCAAGCATAAGAAATAATCTCAGACCTTCAGAACTGGTCTTTTGATATTGCTTAGTCAGAAAAAAATAAAGAAAAAAATAACAAAGCCTACATTAAATATGAGATATTATAAAGTGAACAAATATTTATGGTGTCTCAGAGGCAAAGAAACAATTAAAGGGATAGAAAACTTGTATTACAAAATAATAGCAGAAAACTTCACAAGTCTAACATGAGATTTAGACATCCAGATACAGAAAGGGCAGATATCTCCAAATAGATAACATTCAAGAATGTCTACTTCACAGCACTTTATAATCAAACTGTCAAAAATCAATGACAGATAATTCTAAAAGCAGCAAGAAAAAGTGTCTAATCACTGATAAAGAAACTCCCATCAGATGAATGGCAGATTTCTCAGCAGAAAAGCTACAGGCCAGGTAAGAATAAAATAATATATTTCAAGTACTAACATTTTAGAACAACTAGTTAAGAATACTATGCCCAACAAAGTTATTCTTTATGAATGGAGGGAAAATAAATTATTTCCCAGACATGTAAAACCTGAGTTAATTCATACTAGACTAATAGCACAAGAAATGCTTAGATGAGTTGTAACCTAGAAGGAAAAAGATGCTATCTAATACCATGGCAACACACAAATGTATAAAATCGACTGATGGAGAAAACATACAAATAAGGAAGAGAAACAACTCAAATGTCCCCACTACAGGAAACCACCAAACAACAATAACAAACAATAAGAGAGAGAAAAAAACAAAGGCTATACAAAACAACCTGAAATCAATTAATAAAATGACAGTAATAAGCCATTACATATCAACAACAACCTTGAATGTAAATGGAATAAAATTTCCCCTTAAAAGTTATAGACTTGCTGAATGGATTTTTAAAAAATGACCCAACTATATGATTCCTATAAGAAACCTATCTCACTTGTAAAGAAACACATAGACTGAAAGTAAAGGGGTGGAAAAAGACATTTCATGCAACAGAAAACAAGAACAAACAGGAGTAGCTATACATGTAAGACAGACTTTAAGTCAAAACAGTAAATAAAGATAAAGAATGTCATGATATAATGATAAAGAGATCAACTTAGCAAGAAGATATAACAATTCCAAATGTATATGCACCTAATATTGAAGCACCTAGATATATAAGGCAGATATTATTAGACCTCAAGGGACACTCCAATATAATAATACTTGAATACTTCAGCACTTCACTCTCAGCATTAGACAAACCATCTAGACAGAAAATTAAGAAAGAAACACTGGATTTAAACTGCACGTTAGACCAAATAGACCTAGGAGATATTTACAGAACTTTCTTTTCAAGACCTCAGAACACACATTCTTCTCCTTAGCACATGGGACATTTTCCAGCATATGCCATATGTTAAAGAGTTCAATACCAAGAGGAACTTTGGAAACTTATCAAATACATAAAAATCAAACAACATGCTTCTGAATGACTATTGGGTTAAGGAAGAAATTAAAAAGGAAATATTCCTTGAAACTGAAAATGGAAACACAAAATACAAAATATTAAAACTTACTGGACACAGCAAAGGCAATGCCAATATGGGAGTTCACAGCAATAAATGTCTACATCATAAAAGTAGAAAGATTTCAAAGAAACAATCTAAGTGCATCTCAAGGAACTACAAAAGCACAAACTCCAAATTAGTAGTAGGAAACAACAAAGTTCAGGGCAGTACAAAATAAAGTGGAGACTAAAAAATTAATACTAACGATCAAGAAAATAAAAAGGGTTTTTTTTAAGATAAACAAAATCAATAAACCACTAGCTAGTCTAATGAAGAAAAAAAGAGAAAAGACCCAAATAAAATTAGAAATGAAAAAGGAGACATTACAATGGGTATCACAGAAATACAAAAGCTCATTAGAGACTATTTTGAACAAGTATATACTAAAAAACTGGAAGTCCCAGAGGAAATGGATAAGTTCCTGGTCACATTCAATCTACCAAGAAGGAATCTGAAAGAAATAGAGAGCTTGAACATACCAAAATAAGTAACAAGTTTGAACAGCAGTAAAATGTCTCCCAACAAAGAGAAGCCCAGGACTTGATGGCCTCACTGCCTAATCCTACCAAACTTTAACAGAAGAATTTATACGAATTCTCAAACTATTCCAATAAGTAGAAGAAGACAGAACTCTTCCAAATCATTCTATGATGCTAGCATTTCCCTGTTACCAAAATCAGACAAGAACTCAACAAAAAAGGAAAACCTCAGGCCAACATTTATAATGAGGACAGACAGAAAAGTTCTCAACAAAATAGTAGGAAACCATATACAGCAGTATATCAAGAAATCATTTATTGTGATGAAGTAGGATTTATCCCAGGGATGAAAGATTAGTTCAACATACACAAATTAATAGACATAATAGAATGAAAGACAGTCATCAATAGAATGAAAGACAAAAAACTATCATCTCAATAGATGCAGAAAAATCATTTCATAACATTCAACATTCTTTTATGATAAAAATGCTCAAGTATCTCAGCATAGAAAAAAAATCTCAATATAATAAAGGCCATATATGATAAACCTACAGCTAACATTATACTGAATTGGAAAAAGCTTAAAGCCTTTCGTCTAAGAACTAGAACAAGACAAGAATGCCATTACTACTCAACATAGTAATGGAAGTCAGAACAATCAAGCAAGAGAAATAAATAAAAAGCATCCAAATTGGAAAATAGGAAATCAAGGTGTCCTTCTTTGCAGATGACCTGATCTTATATCTAGGAAAGTCTAGACTCCACTAGAAAACTTTTACAACTGAAAAACAAATTTAGTAAAGTCACAGGATACAAAATCAACGTGCGAAAATCAGTACCATTTCTATACACCAATGACAAACTAGCTGAAAAAAAACAAAAAAACAAAAAGGTAGTACCATTTGCAATAGCTACCACTAAATAAAATACCAAGAAAAAGATTTTACCAAGGAGGTAAAATGCCTTTACAAGGAAAACTATAAATCACTAATGAAAGAAACTGGAGATGACACAAAAAGCGAAAAGACATACCATGCTCATATATCAGAATAATTAATGTAGTAAAAATAGTCATACTTCTCAAAGAAATCTATAGATTCAATGCAATTCCTATCAAAATACCAATGCCATTCTTCACAGAATTAGAACAAACAAAACAATCCTAAAATGAAAAAGAAGAGCATAAATAGCCAAGTCAATCCTGAGCAAAAGGAACAAAGCTAGAGGCATCACACTATCTGACTTCAAAACATATTGCAACGCTATAGGAACCAAAATAGCATAGTATTGATATAAAAACAGACACAAACTAATGGAACAAAATAGAAAACCAGGAAATAAGCCAGAGGTTTAAAAGCCAACTAATTTACAACTAAGGCACCAAGGACATACACTGGGAAAAGGATACTCTCCTCAATAAATGTTACTTGGATACCAGCAGCTCAGGACGCTGAAGCAGGCAAATCACTTGAGGTCATGAGTTCAAGACCTGCCTGGCCAACACGTTGAAAACCCAGCTCTACTAAAAGTACAAAAATTAAGCCGGGCTTGGTGGCAGGTGCCTGTAATCCTAGCTACTCGGGAGGCTAAGGCAGAGGTTTCAGTGAGCCGAGATTGTGCCACTGCACTCCAGCCTGGGCGATAGAGCAAGACTCCATCTCAAAAATAAAAATAAATGTTACTTGGAAAACTGGATACTCATATGCATAAGAATGAAACTAGACTCCTACATTTCACCTATACAAAAACCATATCAAACTGGCTTAAAGACTGAGATATATCACCTGTTAACATTAAAACTACTAGAAGAAAATATAGGGAAAACACTCCAGGACATTGGTCTAAGCAAACATTTTATAGCTAAGATACCCTAGAACACATACAAACAAACAAAAATAGGCAATTAAAACTATATTAAACTAAAAAGTTACTGCACTAGAAAGGAAATAACCAACATAGTAAAGAGACGACCTGTTGAATGGGAGAAAATGTTTGCAAAATATTCATCACCAAAAAACTAATATCCAGAATATACAAAAAACTCAAACAACTCACCAGAAAAATTTCAAACAATCCCATTAAAGAGTCTGCAAGTGATCTAAATATGTATTTCTGAAAAGAATATATACAAATGTCCAACAGGTATATGGAAGATGCTCAACATCAGGAATCATAAAAAAATGGCAAATCAAAACCACAATTTGATATCATCTTACTCCAGTTAGCATGACCACTACTAAACATTGCAACAGGAATTGGGCTTTCCCTTCGTCTAGTGGTTTATTGTCTTTATTTTCTTGAAATTATGTCCTTAATTATTGAAGAATTTTAAGCTTCACATTGTGTATTCTGAGCTAAAGCAATAGCATTCAGAGTAAAAGACAGGTTGGAGGCTTAGCAGATTCATCACACCCTGGAAGTCTTTAGGTCATTTCTAAGTCAAGACAGGCCCTCACTCCAGAGTCAAAGCTCATAACTTAGACTGAAGTGAAAGGGACTCACTTATGTCTCTCATTGGTGAGTATTGGGCAATTTAAGGCAGGGTGCAAAAGTGAAGTAAAACAGGTGGACAAAGTATTAGATAACAGATTGGAGAAATGAAGTTAGTGAATTAAATGAGCATGAAGGAAGTGAGCAAGGAACAATACAGGTGGAATTGGCAGTTTGGATTACTTGATACCTCAGCCATGGTCTTCCTGCCCAGAAGATTGTATGCTAGGATTCTACAACATTTTAGACCTCTCCTAATAAGCAACTTACCCATAAGATTTTAGGCTAGGAGTCTACAGCATTTTAGACCTCTCCTAATAAGCACTAAGCAACCATTTGAAACAGAAAATAAATTCTAAATCACTGGATAGTGTTGCTCACAAAGCATGTTAAATGAGGCTTTATTGTTAAGAATCAGTTCCAAGATATGAAAGACATTGAGTGGAGATTATTTTTTGCCATGTTCTCACATATACAGTCACAGTCTGAATTCTCAGTTGCATAAAAGCTCCTGGAAAAATTCTCGTCACATTTTATATAAAAATGATTAGCTGCAGAAGACTAAATCTTAATAGCATATTCTCTTTATACAAGTACAGTCCCTGTGACCCTGTTACATTCTGAAGGAAAATTATTTAAATAAAATTTGGGATTTATCTTTTAGCAAACATGGGAAATGACAGAGAAACAAAATAATTATATGCATTTCCTTCAGTGTAAGAACAAAAAATGCTGTAAATATCAACTATAATGACTTCATATTTGGTCATAAATCCCAAGAAATTTGGAAGCACTGTTCGAACAAAATTTTCTGTGTCTCTTTTATCTTACATGAGTAGGCCCTACTTTTGCTATATAGAGTTTATAAAATTTATATATAGTAGCTGTTCACTGAATGGCGTAAGATGAAAAGTATGAATAAATCCAACAAATACATTAATTCAATACATTAGCACAAAATCAATGAGAAATGTAAATTTAAAATATTATAGGTGGGATGTTTCTGACCATTCTGCTGTAAGCGATCAATGAAAGTCGGTTGAGTATCTAAAAATAACAACTGGGATAGTACAATACCAACCTGAAACAAAAATGTCTCAATTCATCAGCTATAAATCACTATACATTTTTAAAGCAGATTTTGAAAAAGAGTACTAGAAATGGTGAAATTCCATAAACAAATATATATATTTATATATAGTTTTATATATGTATATATAAAAAAATTGAAAAATATCAGGGAAATAAGAAAATTAGAAAATCTTAGGTATTGAGTAAAACATTTAGAAGAAGACTGTTTATCTGGAAAATGATGATTTATCTGATAAATCCGCTTCTGCAATTTAATTTGAATATGGAAATAGAAAAATATATATATACACATATGAATTAACAACAAAAAATAAGCCAGGATATGATTTATTAGTTTTATACATTTTAATGATGTAAAGAAGTTAATAATTTGATAATCTTCTTTTGTTTTTATGGAAGCTGTGAGAATTATATAGCTTCAGTCTACTAATATGAACATTGAAAGCTAGCCATTTCTTCTCTAATGCTTTGCTCATATGAAAACATACATGTATATTCAATTTTTTCTGATAGTTTTTCACAATGGCACATAAGTAAATGTTACTTCTTCTGTGCAAGAAAATTTGTCTAACTCTTTGTCATAGGAATTTTCCAAAAATATTACACCCTTTTTAGACATGTATGACAATGATGCCCTGCTATGTTTATTATTATATTTATGACTCATTATTATGTACATATGTAATTTTGTAACAGTAATAAGTTAAGCAATACCCTGAGAGTAATGTGAGCCATACTGATTAATAACATGCTAAGCAATCTCAAATTACATAGGAATTCTTGTGTCAAAGTTATGTAGAACTTTAGTTTCTTGATTTGCTTTAATAAGTTACTTCATACATTTTTCAATGTCTTTGCTGTTGCATTGAGCTATCTCTCTTTAATTTAGTGAAATTTGAAAACTCGAATATTGAAGTTTAAGAACATTGTATGTAAAGTAAAAGCTAGTCAGTATCCTGTGAAACTTCTATGTTCTACTTGGGGAAAAAAAATTCATTTGCATTTTCCCAGAGGATATTGTCATATAGGGTAGAAGTCTTTCTAGTAAAATAATTTCCTAGGTTTTAAAAGAATTACACACATTTAGTGTGTTAGATAGTGGAAATACCAGTATATACTTATAGATAGGCATTTCAATATTATCAATTTATCTTATAAAACCATTTCTTAAAATTGCTCAGCCATATAGCATGAGAATCTAAGCCTGCTGAATATTTATGACAAGATTTTAATTATATATTCAAATAAAAACAGATTCAATGAATTTATCTCCTAGTAATAAAGAATGTTACCTGCACTTCTACTATAGGTGAATACAAGAATTTCTAATTAATTTAAACAATTTTATTATGTTTAGTGTTAGACTAGGGTAAAAAATAATGATACATTATTTAGTAAATATCATCATTTGCCAATATTTCATTATTTCATTAATATTTTTACAAAATAGTGTTGAAATATTTTTCTTCAAAATATAGCATATAATCGATTAAATAGGAATATATTTGTCTAATATAAAATATTTCAGCAAACATATTTACAGAAAATATTAAAGGAAGTCACATAAAAAGGCACATAAAATATTTCCTTACAATTATTACAGATGATTTAAAAGATATGTGTATAATAATAAATATAGTATATATGTATATATATTTAATCCAGACAACTGTGAAATAATTAATTCTGCTCAGCAATAAATAAGAATAACGTACTGACATAACAAAATAGATGTCTCTCAAGTACATTACTCTGAGTGAAGAATTTCGGATACAAAACACCAAATACAGTTTGATTCATTTTATATAAATTCTAGAAAGGGCAAAAACAAAGTGCTAGAAAGCAGGGGCCATAGGGCAGGGGTAAAGGACTGACAGAAATGACAGAATTCTTTGGGATGATGGAAATGTTCTACACCAATCATATAAATTAGTCAAATTAAACTTGACAAAAAGTCTTTGAACTGAATTTTCACTTCTATATTCAACACATAGTGTAGCAATTAGAAAGCTAAGTGAGATCATATACATGAATAAACCTTGAGATCATATACTACAACAAGTGTATATCCAGCTTCTTTGTCGTATATATTGCCTTAAATAACTGGTAATGATAAACCATACCAGAGTGTACAATGAACATCATACCCAAAACTAAAGCAATACTCAAGTGAAGCAAGAAAGACCTTTTCTTTATGTCATCATCATATGGAAAGAAATTTAAAGTTTCTGAATTATGCTATTTCCTGAATATGGCAGGTTTTAATTTTACCGGTGGCACTTTGGGGAAGACTAAAGAGCAGATAGAACTTTTTAAGCAAAGATACTGTAAAATTTTATTTCAAAAAGGGTGTGATACTATGCTATTAAAATAATTTGTTTCCTGTTTCATCATGGTTACTTGATTGCTTAAGAATTGACAGATAAAATATACTAGGGCTATCCAGTAATGTAAGCAGATCTCTAATAAACAAATCATACTGGAAAGCAAAGGTTAATGTAAAGCATAAATAAGAAGGCAAAGTAACACAAAATGTCAGTTGGAGTCTAATAATTGTATAAAAGTTATCAAGCAAGTAGGTGCCCATGAATACTTACCATATGTGCTTGCATTGATTAATGGCAAGATAAATAAAACACATACTTTCTAGTCTAAAAAGCAAAAGTCTCTCAAACTTCACAGACTGAATCTCATAAAGCAGTTTTTAAATATTCTAACATAGCTGAAACTATAGGAAAGAAAACATACTATAGAAATTCTGATTACTAAGATAGAAAGATAACCAGCTGGTACTTACAAATCAATGTGAGTATTGAGAAGAGAAGGAGTAAGATTTGCAACAGCCTAATAAATATATCAGCCAGGTAGTCAAAAACAATGAAATATTGATAACACTGCTTCTCAAAAGTTTAACAGATTATTAAATTAAAAACAATAAATAATTTAGGAGTGTATCATTTTCTAAAATGGACTGATCCCTGAAATTGCTTATTGAATAACACAAAATCTTTAAACTTGTTACATGAAGCAACTAAATCAACTACCTCCAAAAAATCTGCTTTTTGCATCTTAATTCTATTTCTGTTACAGTTTTTCTAAAATATGCTTTCACATTATGGGTAAAGCAAATTGCAGCAAAACATGTTTTCTTTTTTTGGTGAGAAGAAAATACAGATAAAAAATACTCCCAAACAATAAAAGTTCGAACAAAATAATCTCTACTTACGTAAGCATTTCAAAGAAATTGAAGATGTAGAGATCTAAGTAGGTATTTTGGGGAAAGATATATAACACAGGACTTACATTGCTCAATTGTTGAGTATTTTGATAAGTAGAACATTTTGTAATTACCGACAGAGCTGATACGTGGTGCTGAGTCCTTGGAATTAAATATGCCTTTTAGTGCCCAAGCTGATTTTTGGTTGATGTGTAATGTTGAAGTTAAAGGACATACTCTATGTCAATAACCATTAAGATTGTAACAAGATGAGAAAGAAAATCTATACAGTCAATTACTGTAATATAATTTCATTGTTAATGCTAGATTGCCTGAAAAATCATTGAACAAACAACAAGAGACACAGCAAATTTTCTTTATGGCATATACTATGTGATCTCTTATCTGTTGTAACGGAGTTGTTATACATTATACCTTAATAGAGTTGCTCTTTCTAGAAAATAAAGAAGACAGTCGACAATAACATGACAAAAGCTCAACATCACTGATCATTAGAGAAATGCAAATCAAAACCATAATGAGATACCATCTCACACCAGTCAGAATGACTATTATTAAAAAGTCAAAAAATAACAGATGCTGGTGAGGTTATGAAGAAAAAGGAATGCTTATGTTGGTGGGAGTGTAAATTAGTTCAGTCATTATGGAAGACAGTGTGACAGTGTGGTGATTCCTCAAAGACCTAAAGATAGAAATACTGGCCAGGCACCGTGGCTCACACCTGTAATCCAAGCACTTTGGGAGGCCGAGGTGGGTGGATCACCTGAGGTCAGGAGTTCAAGACCAGCCTGGCCAACATGGTGAAACCCTGTCTCAACTAAAAATACAAAAAAATTAGCTGGGCATGGTGGCAGGCGCCTGTAATCTCAGCTACTTTGGGAGGCGGAGGCAGGATAATCGCTTGAACCTGGGAGGCAGAGGTTGCGGTGAGTTGAGATTGCACCATTGCACTCCAGCCTGGGCAACAAGAGCAAAACTCTGTCTCAAACAACAACAACAACAACAAGAAATACCATTCGACCCAGCAATCTCATTACTGGATATATGCCCAAAGGAATATAAATCATTCTATTGTAAAGACAAATGCACACACGTTTGTTGCCATACTATTCACAATAGCAAAGACATAGAATTAACCTAAATGTCTATCAATGATACACTGGATAAAGAAAATCTGGTACATATACACAATGGAATGCAAGGCAACCATAAAAAAACAACAAGATCATGTCCTTTGCAGAGATATGGATGGGGCTGGAGGCCATTACCCTTAGCAAGCTAACACAATAACAGAAAACCAAGTGCTGCATGTTCTCACTTATAAGTAGGAGCTAAATGATGAGAACACATGGACACATGGATGGGAATAACGCACTGGGTCCTATCAGAGGGCAGAGGGTGGAAGGACGGAGAGGATCACAAAAAATAACTAATGGATACTAGGCTTAATACCTAGGTGATGAAATAATCTGTAAAACAAACTCCCATGACACAAGTTTGCCTATGTAACAAACCTGCACGTGTACTCCTGAACTTAAAATATAAGTTAGAAAAAAAAATCTGTAAATGAACAAAAATCTGCCAAACAAATCAGTTACTTGCTCCACAAATTGCTCTCCACCTGTTTTCTGACAAGAATGTCTATTTTCAAAGAAAACTAACATTACTGCTTTAGTAATATTTCATAAGCTAGCTCAAATATGGAAATTGTCATTTTTATATGAGCATATTAGTTTTCTAGGTATGCTGTAATAAAATACTCCAAATTGAATGACAAAGAAAAACAAAAATTTATTAATATTTTCTCACAGTTCTGGAAATACTTTAATCCTGAAATCAAGGTATCAGCAGGGTCATGGTTTCTCTGAAACCCATAGGTGAGAACTCTCTCATTTCTTTCTGGCCTCTGGTGATTTGCTAGAGATCCTTTGTTTCTTAGCTTGCAGCTTCAGAACTTCAATTTCTGCCTCCTTTGTCACATGGTGTTGTCCCTTTATGTGCTGTGTCCCTGTGTTCCTTCTCATATTCTTATTAGGGCATCAAACGTATTGCATTAAGTAGTCACCCTACTCCAGTTATATCTCATTTTTACTTAGCTAGTTATATCTGCAATGACCCTACTTCCAAATGAGATTACACTGTGAGGTACGGATGTCTAGAATATCAGTATATTTTTTATTTTTGGAGAAGGACACAATTCAAGTCTAATAGTCAGAATTCTATGGTCATTCATGGCATTCATGGCATTTTTGTGGACATCTTTTACAACAATTCATTAAACACTAGTTTGCATGCTCTATGAAAGTGGACATAGTACTTATTCATTTTTGCATTTCTAGTTCTTAGCATAGTAAGTTCAAAATGCATATTGCTATGTGAATGTAGGACCTGGATTGGGAAACATTCTGAAATGTAAATAAGATGCCTTTTAATTTCCTCTTTTATTTCTGCTCTCTTGCCTTTCTATTGTTCATAAACATGAAATACATCATGAAATAAATATGATAGTGTATATAGAGTGCTTAGCAAGATGCCTAACAATCAGTAAGCATCTAATAAATAAACCAACTAGTGTGATCATAACTTCACTCTGATTTATTCTTCATCCCCTCACTCTAAATCCAAATCTTTCTACTACAATTACTCAGCCAAAGTTTGCTTTCTACTGATAGCAATGTCATATCAAATTATAGGAGATGATAGCAGGTGAAACTAGAATTTAGATATAAGGAATATGCTTTTGCAACATACTAAAAAATATACCACATGAACTAGGTGTCTTTTGAAGATATCACTTTTCCCTGAAATATGATATGTCTCCTGGCTGGTATACTGCTATAGTGCACTAAGAGAGACACATGTACCTCTGTGGTACTTTATGTGATAAATGAAAGTATAAACTACTAGAAGAACACATTTGATAAATCAATTACTTCAAAAGGAGAAATTAAACTAAAGATATTACTAAGTTACGTTTCAACTAATCCCTAAAATATGAGAATACAAGTGAGGTAGTTGTGTTTCTGAACAAAATCACAAAGGTATGAAAGTTTATTGTGCCATTAGGGAAACATTAATGAACATAAGGGCCCACATATAGGGTCTGTTAAGGGTAGAGTATGTATAGATACTACTGCTAAAGATAATAGATGCATGTTACACTGATGTCAAATGTTAAACTGAGAATATTCGTTCAAGATTTCAAAGCCTACTTGATGAGATCTGATTTTAGAAAGATAGTTTGTGGGGATAATTTATTTCAGTAGAGGAGAATGTTTGCAGAACTGTCATAATAGTGCAGCAATAAGGTAAGTAGGGTCAAAACCACAATAATAACAATGGGAGTGAATACAGAACTATAGAACTTAGAGCTATGTTCTAGGCGATGTAAATAGAACAACACAGCTTTAAATGCCTTAGGACCAAAATCTCATTTGATATTAAGTTGGTGCAACAGTAATTGCGGTTTTTGTCACTACTTTTAATAGCAAAAACCGCAATTGCTTTTGCACCAACCTATAATTATTGACATTATCAGTCTGGCCTTTGGCAAATATTGAAGTGTCTATACCTTCTTTGGGGATTTACAATGAAATTTAACAAATAGTGGTTCTGAGAATTTCTTCAAGAAAAAAATGGTTAACTTATTTTTGTCTAGGATTTTCTAAAATTAATTTGGTTTTGAGGTCCTTTTCATGTATCACCATGATGTAAAAATATTTCATGTAAAAATATTTACTAGATGTAGTGTAAGCATAAGCATATTTTGAGCATAAGAATAAGCATAAGCATATTTTGAGTTAAAGACAACACAGGTGATGAAATCTATAACCTCAGGGTATGTATAATTAAAACTAAATGCAGTGATTTAAATCAATAATGGTGTAAACTAATGTTTTTCATTGGAAATCTTATTTCACTTTGGAAAGTGACAAAAATATATGCAATCCTTACCCTTGGGCATAGTAGTCACTTGAAAAATGAAAATTAATTGCCTTATTACATCTAAGAAGAAAACAAAATCATATCATTAACATGTCTCAGGACTATCATATTGTTAATATTAGTGCAGTATCTTCTAGTTATCCCCATAACACATAGGAAAATGAGTTTGTGTAACACAATATTAAATTAACAATATTAAATTAAATGATAAATGATTAACAGCATTTATCATTTTTTGACTATAAAGAGATCCTCCCCTAAGCAAGCCTTTTGAAATTCAAAGACTCATTAAAATATGTCTACTCTATTGTTGATTTTGTAAAATTAGGAGTTGTATTACATTGTCAGCATAAAATTTAATTACTAAGTTTAGTTTGAAATTGCAAAACCAATGACATTTGAGAGACATTTAGGAAAATGAGAAATGGCAATATTAATTATTTTACAAAAATTTAAAGTTTGTTTATATTTTTAAAAATTTCTTCTATCATAGAGGTTCTACTCTTGGCTAGTTAATTCCCCCCATTCTCTACTACTTCATTGCCTTCGATCACAGATTTTTTTCACAAAAATGTAGGTGTGAAAATTTATCAAATTCTCATAGTTTTGGGAAAGTACTGCTTATGATTGAGTACACTACAAAGCAAAGCATTCTTTTCTTACATATTTATTTTCCACTGGTTATCCTTGAACAGGAAAATATTGCTTGTTTGCCTGCTAAAATTTATATTAAAAAGTCACATAATATTTACTACCTTTCTGAGGTCCTCTAAAAATTCTGCAGTTTGTAATTATTAGGAACTGAAATCTGCATAAATCCTTGCCCTATAGTCTATTGATGAGTAACCAGTAGTTATTGCATGTTTTCAACATTAGAAAAAATATTGCTTTGGGCCATATTATTAATAAAATATATTTATTTAATAAATTAAATGGAATTAATTTATCAGATGAAAAATAGAATTCATGCCAAACTGCTTTCTGTCTCTATTCATTGTTAAACTCTGTTTTTAAAGCAATGCCTTTGTTTTTTTCTCTTCCCTCTCTCTAGCCCTCTATTCCCTCATCACTACCTCCCTCCCTTCCCTCTATTTTTGCTTTTTAACACATTATTAACTACTGTTTGTGAGGGCATAATAAGGCAGGAACTTTCATGCTTCTTATGGAGAGCAAAATGTGAATGTGAATTCAAAATTTCAGAGTTCCTAAGCGCTGATGCGGTGAGTATATTTCTGGAAATGCACCTGTATTAATTTCCTAGGGGTACCATAACAAAATACCACAGAATGAATGGCTTAAAATCTAAACATTTATTTTCTCATGTTTCTTGAGGCTAGTACAGTCTCAAAGTATCAGAAGTTTTGGTTTCTTCTTTAATATATGAATTTTGGAAAACATAATTTTGTCCATAATAATATCAAAATAATCAGAGAAGTTGGGTACCTTTTATGTAAACCAAATATATTGCAGCATTATTATTTAAAGTGGAAACTTGACAATGAACTAAGTGCCTAGAAATATATGAGTTACAGAAATTATGTAATATCCATATAAATTTAAAATTGTAATTAAAGTAAGATTCAGAAACTGTTTCACTGACATGTAATACAATAGATTGTTAAGTGAAAATAGCCATTTACAAAAATATATATTCAATGTTTTCCAGATTTGTGTCATCTAAACAAATAAATATGCCAACAAAATCTATCATTTAAAATTATTACTTCTAGTTGAGATATTTATGAACATTTTTTCTCTTTATCCTTTTGTCATTTGAAAACATTGTACCACTTAAAATTAAAATATGCCTTAAAATATGCCTTCACTTTCATATTTCAAATTAATAAGAACATCTAAAAACTTTATGTATGCCCAAATGTAGAAACAATATTTTAATAAACTATATAAATTGGACAATTCCATAAAATATTTACTCCTTCAAAACTGAACTGATTTAATCACTACGTAAAAGTAAAAAATCAATATGAAGAAATGTAACTCATCTGACACTTCTAGGCTAAATTAAAACTTTTAAATGCCAAGACTAATTTTGAAGCTGTGGTCATTGTGTATGTGACCTTCCTTATCTTCACACCGCACCTCTTTTAAGAGATAACCAATGTCAGCAGAAAGTTAAAGGTGCTAGTGAAAGACCACCAGAGAATAGGATGGTCAAGTTAAAAGCAAGGCTGTCCTTACCATTTTCCAGTTAGTAGAAAACATATTACAGTCTCAAACTGGTCGTAAGAAAGTAGAACAGGAATGTGAGACAGGGCATAGGGTAGAACTTAGTCAACATTTCTTAGTTCTTGGGAAGAGGGACTAAGAATAAATAAGTCCCAAAGAAATGTATTCTGTGGTTCTGGGTTTATAAAATAGGAGTGATTTAGGCCAGGAGCTTGTTAATTCTTTTTTACATAGGGGGTCACAAATATATTAACAATTTAAATTGTACATGAAGAATTATTATTTATTGCATCAAAATTGCCTTCAGCTGAAGAGAAGGGCAGAACTTAGGGCAAGAAACATGCCTTTAATTTCTAGACTCTCTTTTCTTGTACTAGTGTGTATTGCTTGCTATTGATCCTGAAACAACAATAAAAGTAATGATTTCCAGACCACACAATGCTTTATGAGTCACAAATATACAGAGTAGACATAAAGTCTGAAAACGTAGATTATATTCTTTTTATTTTTACAGAGTGAAGTTTTTCTGGGCAATAATTTGTATATTTATCTTTTTCCCTCTGAATTGATAGACAAATTGTAGTAGTGTTCTTATAAAAATAAAGTGACCTCATGAACAATGGGAAGAAAATCAATACATTGCTTCAAAGGGACAGAGACTTAAAATCAAAGCTCTCTATTGAAAGATATAAAATTCCATAAATGCTTTAGAAATTTCTCTTAGTGTTGTACTGCCTGATATTGCTATTGATTTTCTAAAAAAGAGCTTCAGAAACCCAAGTTACTTGAAGCATACTTCTCCAATTTTCCTAAGCTCATGAAAGATTTATTCTGTGTTCTTTAAACTAAAACCTAGAATTATCACTTGTTGACCTCCTGCTCTATACTTATACCCTTCTTGTGAAGGGGACCTGACCCTCTTGACAAAAGCAAGAAGCGGAGACAAGAACTTAAGCAATAAAACTTCTCCAATATTTGCTCTGACGCTTTGACAATTCACAAAGACCAAGTACTGAGTAATGTCTATATTTTTTTCAGACCATATTCCTTTTCATATAATAAGATGGACAAAAGGAATAATTGTGCTAACAAAGACCCAAAAGACTTTGTTTTCTTTATATTGTAAGTAGTAAATCTTTATTACATCCAAAAATATCTTTTATATATATATATTTTTTATTATACTTTAAGTTCTAGGGTACATGTGCACAATATGCAGGTTTGTTATATGTGTATACATGTGCCATGTTGGTGTGCTGCACCCATTAACTCATCATTTACATTAGGTATATCTCCTAATGCTATCCCTCCCTCCTCTCCCTACCCCACAACAGGCCCCGGTGCGTGATCTTCCCCTTCCTGTGTCCAAGTGTTCTCACTGTTTATTATTATTATTTATTACATCCAAAAATATCTTAAGAAAACAAACTCAAAGCAATATTTTATTTACAAGCTGTGTTCATCCTATTGGGATTACATTTTTTGTTTCTCACAATTTCCTCCCAAAATCCTGTCTAAACTTTTGATAAAAGATGACATTTTTATTTTACATATGATCAGTCAATAATGATTACTGTTTAGTTAATTGCCGTGATACTTATTTTATTCTATTATCACTTATATGGGCAAAGGACACTTTATCCAAAAGAACCCTTGTTCTAATATGTGTTTAGCTAATTTCAATCTTGAGGCCACAAGTATATAATTTAATTTGGTTTTATCTTCCAATAACCAATGTAACATTTTCTCCTTTTAATGCTAATTTGAATAACTCAGACAAATACTTAAAATATCAATAAATACTAATCTTTACCTGTGTTTCTTACCCCTTCCAAAGGTTATTTAAAAAATAAAATTGTAATGAATAAAAGTATATATGTAAAGGTGCATTTCATTATATATTCCCATTATTTTATCTCTAATAATATGAATTACCTCATTTATATATCTAACATCCCATCAGAACTACCTCCAGGTAAAATGAGATGCAAGGAAAGGTTCATCATTTGTGAACACATGCCAGTTTGCCAATTCTGTACCTCTTTTTTTATATCTTCTTTTTACTGAGTCAAATTATAAAAATATTTTCTTCCTGCAGAAGTCCCACTGTTAAAAGAAAATATTAATATCTCTCATTTTCTCTGAAATAACACTCCCTTATCTAAATCAATATGCATTCCTTTCTTCTTACAATAATATGTTTGCTCAGAATATTTTACTGTCAGTTTTCATCTCCCCTTTCCAAAATTTAGCTAGTTTTCAGTTGATTTATTCAAGTGGACTTAAAGGCTAAGGTAATAATGACTACTTTATTAACATCTTACTTCCATCAACCATGTCCACATTTTTACTTGGGACAGTTGAGGAGTCTTTTAATCCAAAAGCTGAACACTTGAATGATAAGAATTGAAACCATGAACTTCAAACAAAATGGCAGGCTTGATTACCATGGGCACTTTTTTCCATTCCTAACAGAAAATTCTTGATATAATATAAAACTTCTAATTTTTTAAATAACATTTTTATTTTAGAATAGCTGGAGATTCACAGAAAAATTACAAATCCTGGCATCCATTCACCTTTTGTCCATTGTTACAGTTTTGCCTTTTCCAGTATGTTAAACCATTGTAATTATCCAATATGTAGCCCTTTCAAACTGACTTTTTCATATAGAAATATGCATTTAAAATTCAAAAATGTCTTTTATGGATTCATATTTCACTTCATTTTATCACTTAATAATATCAGCTCTACAGATGCATCATAAATTTTTTTATTCATTCACTTATTGAAGGAAATCTTGTTGGCTTCCTCATTTGCCCGTATGAATAAAGCTGCTATAAGTATTTACATGCAGCTTTTGTTGTAAATGTAAGTTTTCAAATTAGTTGGTGAAAATCATGGAGCATGCAGCCATAAAAAAGAATGAGTTCATATCCTTTGCAGTGACATGGATGAAGCTGGAAACCATCATCCTCAGCAAACTAGCACAGGAACAGAAAACCAAACACCACATGTTCTCACTCACAAGTGGGAGTTGAACTATGAGAACACATGGACACAGGGAGGGGAACATCACTCACTGGGGCTGGCGGGGGCCGGGGGAAAGGAGAAGGAGAGCATTAGGACAAATATCTAATGCATGCAGGGCTTAAAACCTGGATGATGGATTGATAGGTGCAGCAAACCAACGTGGCACATGTATACCTTTGTAACAAATCTACGCATTCAGCACATGTATCTCAGAATTTAAAGTAAAATTTAAAAAAATCATGGAGCGTGATTGCTGGATTATCTGAGAAGACTATGTCTAGCTTTGTAAGACATTAACAAATGGTTTTCAAAAATGGCTGTACCATTTTGCATTGCCATCAGCAATTAATTGAAATTTCTTTTGGTCCACATTCTTGCTAGTAATTGGTATTGTCAATTTTAAAATGTTCATTCTAATAGGCATAGTGGTAACATTGTTTTGACATGAGATTCCTTAATTATAGATGATGTTGAGCCTAATTTTTTTTTTTTTTTTTTTTTTTTTTTTTTTTTTTTTTTTGAGACATAGTCGTCTCGCTCTGTCGCCCAGGCTGGAGTGCAGTGGCGCGATCTCGGCTCACTGCAAGCTCCGCTTCCCGGGTTCACGCCGTTCTCCAGGCGCAGCCTCCCGAGTAGCTGGGACTACAGGAGCCCGCAACCACGCCCGGCTAATTTTTTGTATTTTTAGTAGAGACGGGGTTTCACCATGTTGGCCAGGATTGTCTCGATCTCCTGACCTCGTGATCCGCCCGCCTCAGCCTCTCAAAGTGCTGGGATTACAGGCGTGAGCCACCGCGCCCGGCCTGAGCTTAATTTTTTATATCCCTATTTGCAATACAAAAATCTTCATTGCTGAGGTCAGATCTCTTGCCCATTAACATTTTTTCTTATTGTGTGTTTCAATAGGTGTATATTTTGTATTCAAGTCTTTTACCAGATGTAAGTATAGAAAACACTTTTTTCTCAGTCTGTGGCTTGTCTTTCAATCTCTTAACAGTGTCTTTTCGAAGTATAATTTTAAAAAAATTTATAAAGTCTACTTTCTATTTTTTTCTTTCATGAATCACACTTTTGGTGCTATATAATTAAACTCACAGTTACATAAATCTCCTCCCATGTTTTCTTTTACAAGTTATAGCTTTGCATCTTACATTTAGATCTACAATACATTTTGAGTTAATTTTTGCAAAACGTGTAAGGCTTGTGTCTAGGTTTATTTTTCTGCAGGCAGAGGTTCAATTGTTCTAGCACCAATTGTTCGAAAGACTCATTTTTATTGAATTGCCTTTGCTTCATTGTCAGATATTCTTTATATATTGTGTGGGTCATGTCTGGGCTTCATGGTAAGTCCTTAAATCAGATGAGTCCTCCATCCTTGTTCTTGCTCATCAGTATTGTGTTGGCTCGTCAAGTCTTTTACTTTTCCATATAAACTTTAGAATCAGATTGTAACAACAAACGCAAGTCCCTGAGCTGATTCCTCAAAGAGCTACCAGACAGGTCAAAACACAACCAAAGTTCCTTGAGACCAAGGTCTGTATTGCCCCCTGCAGCAGTGGCAAGCCACACCAAGAACCGGGGCTGCCATTCTCACAGCCACTGCAGAGATGTGGAGTGTGAGATGTTTTGCTGTTCTATTGCTGCGTGAACATTTTATTTATCTTCTGAAAGTGTTCCTAGACCCAATACTCACAAGGAGTTTCATTCATAGCTACCATTCCCATTCCATCCTCTACTTAGAAAATATTTCCTCTTATGTCTTACTCCCCATAAAAACATCAGCTAATTGATGTTTGTATTATAACCTCTTCACATTTATATGGCAAATTTTTAACATACTATATGTTATAATTGATTCAATAAGTAAATATTTATTGAATGAATTGGCCAAGAAATAAAGGTCATGTAATAATTTTCTCATTTTATTTTATCTCATTTCTGCTTTCTTTAGGAAACATCTTTCAATAATTCTTAAGAGATGACATGCTTTAAAGCATATATTATGGTAAATAATTAGAATCACTTAAAGGACCAGCATACTTAGGTATCATGTTATCAGACTAAAGCCTGAAAATTATTGAAGACTTATTAAATAATATTATGCCTAGTGCAGATAGAGTGAAATAAAATTTGTGTTTTAATTTGGAAAAGTTATACTGGAAAAAGAATAAATTCAGTGAATATGTAGTGCAGAAACTGACACTGATTGCGAGCGAAAACTTTCTTTTATTCCTCCAGAACAAGAGATAAAATATAAGAGAATAAGTAGTTTGACTCTTGTCAGACACACCAAGAGTCATCTAAAGTAATACCATGTTTATGCAGTTCTGATTGTTGACAAACAGTGGTTATGATAAAGAAGAAGAAGTTGTCCATGCAGGTGCAAAATTTATAAAGGGACAACCTATAGCAAAGCTTTGTGAGCTGTCAAAAGGAAGGAGAAAAATTGAAAGAAAAAAGCAAACAAATTCACTGACAGTTCATATTGCAGCCTATGATATTTGTGGAAGCATGAATTGGGGATATGTTGAGATGTACTTCTATGAGGAACAGAAACAACAAAAATCCTTAATTTTAACTTAAGATGCTAGTCCAAGGGATTTTTAACAAAACACATATTTTTTTCATTTCACTGACCTTTCTGTGAGATTTTTAGATTGCATATGCCATGTTTCAGAAAGATAAAGTAATAGCTCATAATGCTAGTGATAGATTTACAGAAAGGGGAAATAGTGCTGTCCAGTTAGGGCAAGGTGAGAAGAAAGATAATTGTCTCCATTATTTTTGAGAAAAAGACTATATATATATATATGTATGATCTAATTCTATAGCACTGGACAGTGTCAGAAAACTTATGTGGAAAAACTAAAGTCCCTAACTTTACAGACTTGTGTTTCCCTACATATGTTCTTCACTGTTTGCCTTATATTAAGATTTGGCTTGCTATTTATTGACTAACCTATCCCTCCTTATTTAGATGTTTTGGCTTTAATTATTGTCACAGAGCATGTAAAAGTAATTTGTGTGTCTTTGAGAGTTACAGCAAAAATTAGACATATTTGTCTTATAAGTGTTTGATAGAATTGTTGCCTAGGTTGTTAGTCTTTATTTTTTTCCTCTCAAGTGTCAAGCCACCTTTTTATAAGCACGTGGTTCTCTTCCCCCAAGGAAAATAGATACTTAATGTTTTCTTAGGTTGTGATCACTGCATTTTTCAAGGTAAAGACATTTTCTTCCACCTAAATGTTATTTTAATAAGACCCATACTCTAATTCTCTAAGCCCCTATATTCCCTTGCTTTCTCCAAGTGAATGCAATCGTAAACTGGGGGAAAGATGAGCTTGCTTTGCTTTTCTATCTGCAATGATAGAACAGGATTTTTGCTCTGGCAGGTGATTTTACAGCTTAAGGCTTTCCTTTCAATATTTCTCTATGTTTTCCTCTGGAGTCGTAGCATATGAACTTGCCCAAGTTCACTACTTTTGGAAGGTTTCTTGTTAAGCTTTGAGAAGCTCTGATTCCACCTGTAAGAAATAGCTGCCAGGAGCAAATAATTCATTCTGGGCTTTAACAACATCCAGTCTCTGTTGTGAGATATAAATTTAGTTCTTCCACTTTACCAGCTTCACTACTAAGAGCTCTCAAAGGAGCTGTTTCTTGCAGAAAAAAATTGACTATAGTTTAATTTCTTATAGAAAAATCTTTCCTGTGTGTATGTATGTGCATGTGTGTATATGTATATATGTATGTGAAATTAGAAGGACATTTATTTATTTAAACTTACTATTCTCTATTCTCTAAATTCTCAAGAAAGGCATTTCTTTTATTCCTAAGCTTTCCTCACTGTTAATAAAAAACTATAAAATTTTAGAGGAATGTATTACTTAATTTTACAGAATTGAGGTAATGTAATTTCAGGGAATGAGAGTCTGAAGAAGACTGAAAAGGGAATTGTGAAATAGCACTGGGACAAAGTTTTAATGTTGGAATTCAAAGAAGTAGAATATTGATTTAAGGGCGAATATGACACAGATATAGATCTAGGAAATGATTTTAAGACCATCCTATGATTTCCTTAGGGTTAAGAAGTAAAAATAAATATTTTGAGATCTATTGTCCTTATGTGTAATGAACTATTCAGTAACCAGTGAATCAAGTTCTTGATGCAGATCAATAAATATTTAGTGATTAAATGATTTTAATCACCAGTATTAAGGGAATGAGGGAGTAATGAAAAGTATAAGATATAATTTCTGCTTTCAGTGAATATGTTACATAGTTGCAAACACTGGCCACAAATCTAAAATAAAAGATAAATAATAATAATAAAATAGTTCCCTTTTTTAAATTATTCAAAGTGCTAGGTACTATTCTAAACTATGTGCACACACACACATCCACGCATGCACACACACACACACACACACACACTCTCAATTCTCATAAAAGCGTAGTTAACATGATCTACATTTTTTAGACAAAGCAACCTAGGAAGCATGACTTTAAGTAATTTACCCAACAGTGCACAACTGATATGTGTGGAGCTGAGATTTTTGGCACCATCAATACAGTTTTGCAGTTGGTGGTCTAAACTATGTGATTATTCAGTACCTGAAAATTGTGAGAGCACAAATAATGACTAAGTATGAGGATTAAGCAGAAAAAGATAAAATAACTATGATTAAACCTAAGAAAATCTGAGTTAGAAACAATTCCATTTTTGTCTAGGTGTGTGTCTTAGACTCACTCCTCCTGAGTTTCTTTGTCATAAAACTTATGAATAACATTTACTGAACACTCACTATGTTCCAGTCAGTCTGCTGATCATTTTAAATGTATTACCTATGTCATCCTTTTATCAAGAAATCAGATAGAAGTTATTCTTTGCTCCACTTTGGAAATGAGAGAATTGAAGCTTTGAGAATTTAACTATTTGCCTCAGGTCACATAATTAGTATATTCCCAGGCAGTCTGACCCATATCCTCTCTTAACCTATAATGCCATGGACTGTGGTGAACGACTACGAGAAAAAGTTTGCAAATCTGAGTACTGTTGTAAATTATATTCAATGATACACACTTTGCGATTTGCATTGGTGTATAAATGGAGGGATTTCAGCGTAGGCTGTGAAACAGAATGACTTTCCAGAAAAAAGTAAGCCTGACTCAACCCTAAACAAACATGTTGTAACTCACTTTTTGATACATTTCATGGAGTTGGAGGATTACAGTACAAATTTAACCCAGCTCTACTCAAGTGCTGTCATAAACTCAGGCTGATTGAGTGCTTCTGAACTGTTTTGGCCAGGTCCCAGAAACTGAAAATGATTAAGTTTTATTGGCAGATGTGAGTGCAAACTGGCTTAGAAAATGAAAAACAAAACAAACAAACAAACACGAAATGAACAAAATTACTCTTCTCTGGGTCTACAATTTTATGGTCTGTTTTGTGTCTCCCCCCTTCTCTATTTTTATTTCTCTGAATTATCTTTTCTGCCTTCTGTTTTATTATTGGATTACTTTTTTAGTATTTCATTTTATCTATTGGATGTGGTAAATCTGCATTTCTTTGTAAATTGTGGTTACACTGTGTTTATAATATGCATATATAACTTTTCAAAGTTTATTTACAGTCAGTATTACTGTAATTTAACAAGATTTTAACAAGAGAAAATAAGCACATTTTAACAAGAGAAAATAAGCATATTATATTAACCCAGAATTTAACAAGAGAAAATAAGCATATTAAATTAACCCAGAAATGTACAATTTCTGTTGCTTTTTCTTTATTTTGGGGGGCTCACATTTGTCTCTGTTATATTTCCCTTCTAGCTGAAGATCTGCCTTTACATTTATTTCAGAGCAGTTATACTGGCAACTTTCTTACTCTTTTTTCATATGAGAATGCACTTTTTCATTTATTTCTGAAGGATATTTTTACTAGATATGGAATTCTGTCTTGACAGTCCTTTTCTTTCAGTCCTTTGAAATATCTTTCAACTGCCTGTTGGCCTCCATGGTTTCTGATGAGAATCCTCAAGATTTTTGAATAGTTGTTTACCTATATGTAATGTGCTTTTGTCTTTTAGTTTTCAAGGTATTTGTCTTTATTTTTGGTGTTCTGTGATTTGATTATGATGCACTTTTCTATGGTTCTCTTTGAGTCTATCCTGTTTGAAGTTTGCTAAAGTTTTTCATTTTAAAATATATGTTTTTCACCAAATTTGGGAGGTTTTCAGTCATTGTTTAAATACTGTTTGCGTATTAATACTTTTGCCTTCTTTTTTCAAGGAATCTAATAATAACATTGTGTCAAAACCTTAGAAGTTCGATTTATTTCATAGTCTTTGCTGATTATTTCTCAGGTTAAACAAATTTCTACAGATTTTAACATTACCGATTCTTTTCTCTGTTGACTCTATTCTGCTACTGAGCCCAATCAGTGACTAGTTTTGTTTGTTTTGTTTCTGGGTTATTTTATTTTCAGTTTTAAAGCATTTAGCTTTTTTTTCCTAGCTTCTGTTTTTTGACTAACTTTTAGCTCCCCAGTTAATTCAAGAATGTTTGCTGTTACTTCATGGAACTTGGTTTTAATAGCTGTTTTGACGCCTTTGATAATTCCAACATATCTGTCATTTCAGAATTGGTACCTGGGTAGTGCGTAAAATAGAGATTTGATTTTCTTTACTTCTATTTTATAGTCAATGGTTTCTCCAATATGTGCTTTTTGAATGGCCTCTTGTTTCCTAACTGCTCTGCCATTGATACTCTTACAAATATAACTTTGTTATATAGCAAATTATATGCTTATGTTAGATTTTCACTTTGTATTATATTTGTCTACATGATTAATAAAATGTGTTGTTCATGACTTAGTGAGCAACAGAATTGTATAATTGTGTGTGTATGTTTATGTTTGTGTGTGTGTGTGCACATGTATGTATGTCTTAGTCTGTTTTGTGCTGCTATAAAAGAATACCCAAGACTGGGTAGTTTATAAACAGTAGAAATTTATTTATCGTAGTTCCGCTATCTGAGAAGTCCAAGACTGAGGGATTGGCATCTGATGAGGGCCATCTTGCTGCATCATATCATGGAGGAAGATGAAAGGGAAAGAATCGGGTAGAGAGAGCAAAAGAGGGCCAAACTTGTTCTTTAATAATGGACACACTCCCATGATAAAGGCATTAGTCTGTTCATGAGGGCAGAGTCTTCATGGCCTAATCACCTGTTAAAGGCCTCCTTACATTTCAACATGAGTTTAAGAGATAAAAAGCATTTAAATCATAGCAGTATTTGACATTTTATATACAAAATAAGTATTACAGTTTTATTATAAGTGAATAATAAGTTATGTATATATATAATTGAATAATAATATAATTTATCTAGCAGGGCATGTGCCTCTCTCTATTTTTTGTGTAGGATTTCTTGTATATTACTTGCCTCATTTATTCTTCCATGTAAATGTTAGAATGAGATTGTCTTTTGTTTACAAAAAATAAACCCGATTTTAGAATTTGACTTAATCTTTACAACACATAGGGTATAATTGGCATGTCTGCAATAATATACTCTTAAAATATAAAGCCTAGTCATTATTTCCTTTTTAAAGTCTATCAATAAATATTTATACATTTCTTACCTTTATGTATTTTTTCACATTGATCTTACATATATCTTGGCAGAATTATTTAAAATTAGAAAAATATATACTGAAAATGGTATTTTTATGTGTTTCTTAGTGTTGTTGGTTTCCAATTATTTCCTTTTTAACAGAAAATTGTTGATATCTCCAAAAGACTCTAAACATAGCTTTATCTTTTAAAATATAACAATAAATCTCCATAGAAAAAAGTTTTTACTGAAGAATGAATTTTCATTAATAGTATTGCATCTATCTTTGCTTCTCATTTATTTCATTCCTTTGTTTCACATAAATTAGTAGGAATTTCTAGAGTTTTATAATTAAAATTTTCTGGTTACTTTTCTAACCATATTACAAATAATTATTTATATTATATTAAGTTTTTAGCTTTACAAAATATACTGTATATTACTTAACCATCTGGGAATTTTATATATATCTACAATTATTTTTCTTACTCATCTAAGATGCATATATTCATAGTTTATTCATTTTCACTGTGGTATAAGATGTTAAATTATTCAATCTTTTGTTCAGGAGTAGTTTTGCAGAAATTAATACATGATTGCAAAATTAATACATCTATGCTTTGTAAAAGCAAAGAAAAACTTAAAAATGACTCTCAGTAGACACTGTGAGACTTTAATGGCCATACTATAAATCATGTGACTTTGTATTCTTAATATCCTCTATTAATATTTTATATTAGTGTTCTTACATAGTTGCTAAATCTAGAAATATTATGCTAACTTTTTTTGGATATACTGCAGGAAAAGTACACTTTAGATAATATAATTTTTCTGCTAGAAGGAATTTTTTGTCATCTATTCAATACCCTTCTTTTACAGTTGAGAGAATTCACTTTCCAGAGAGGTTAAGTCACTTGGTGAAAATTAAACAGTTTGTCAACAAGTTTTCCAACATAGTGGTTTAATGTTTAAAATGTAATGAGTACTTATCACAAATTTATTCTGAGTGGAGTATAATTCTGTGAGGGACATTCATCTTGGAAAGCCTCTAATGGCTTTGTTTATAGAGGTTATCAATAAAAATATAGTTTTATTTTATTTTATTCTCTTCTCTGTACTACAGCATACACTATGCATCCAGAAGCCATTGTTAAATTCAGGAAAGAGAATGGTATACACCCAATATTTTAAGGAAGATAGGTGTCATCACATTTGATCATGTCTTCTCACCTATATTCTGTAAATATTTTATTTTTTAATTTGTAATACCAGCAAGATATATGCTCTCTCATTTTTAGATATAATATTTATTACTCAACTATAAATATGAAACTGTATATATACATGACATGGTTATGCTCTGTGTCCCCTACCAAATCTCATCTTGAACTGTAATCCCCAGGTGTTGAGGGAGGAACCTGGTGGAAGGTAATTGGATAATGGGGGCAGTTTCTCCCATCTTGTTCTCATGATAGTGAGTGAGTTCTCACAAGATCTGAAGGTTTTATAACTGTTTGACAAGTTCCTCCTTTGCTGGCTCTTCTCTCTCTTGCCATGATGTGAAGAAGGTCCTTGCTTCCTCTTGGCCTTCTGCCATGATTATAAGTTTCCTGAGGCCTCCCCAGCCAAGTAGAACTGTTAGTCAATTAAACCTCCTTCCTTTATATATTACCCAGTCTTGAGTATTTTGTTACAGCAGTATTAGAATTGACTAATACAATACATATGTATTTGGCTATCATATTTTCAAAGATCTAAAGGAGTGATAGTGTGTGCTGGCAAAAATTTTGGAAAAGTGACATTTTATTCTCTGAGGGACTGTAAAATAAATAATATTTTTAATGAAATTTGAAAGTGTATATCAATGTTTTAGATCTTCATTTCTTTGATGTAAGAATTCCACTTCTAGGGCATGTGTGCAAATGTGCAAATGTTTATGTAGTAGCACATTCATTAAAGCATTGGAACTAAAGTTAAAATTGAAAAAAATGTACATTTATAGACCCTAAATATGTAAATTATACTATATTAATAAAATAATTTTAATAATTAAAAATAAAGTTGATTTTTACATATTACAGAGAAAAGTTATTGTTAAATAGAAACAAATTACAGAGTAGTATGTGAATTTTTTTTTTTTGAGATGGAGTTTTGTTCTTTTTGCCCATGCTGGAGTGCAATGGAGCGATCTTGGCTCATGACAACCTCCACCTCCCGGGTTCAAGTGATTCTCCTGCCTTAGCCTCCCAAATAGCTGGGATTACAGACATGCGCCACCATGCCTGGCTAATTTTTGTATTTTTAATAGAGATGAGGATTCTCCATGTTGGTCAGGCTAGTCTCAAACTCCCAACCTCAGGTGATCCGCCTGCCTCAGCCTCCCTAAGTGCTGGGATTACAGTCATGAGCCACTGCGACTGGACGTATGTGAATATTTCTTTCCGATTTATTTATTTGTTTTTCTTTTCTATTTATATTGACTATATAAGCATTGAAATTCTCCAAGGATGTAAATTTAAATATTTCTAGGATACATCTTGAGGAAGTGATTCTGGGAGGATGAATAACTTCAAATTTAAAAATGTATACCTGAATTTTCTGAATTACATATTATTATATGTATATGTATATGTTAATTGGGCAACAAAAAAGATGAAATATTTCGTGTGTGTGTGTGTGTGTGTGTGTGTGTGTGTTAATTGGGCAACAACAAAAGATGATATATTTCCTTCTTGGCAAAAATATTTTTAAATTTTTGAATTTTTTTTCAGGCTCAATATTTCTATCTTTTTGTAGTGCAGCATCCTGAAGGGTAAAGATTTCTGTTAAATAAAATATTAATTCAGATCTACTAGTGTCAACGTCTGCCTTATTTCCATTGTGCTGCTTTAGGAATGTGGACCAAGATTTCTAAATTTTATGCAATAGGAATTCATATAAATTTAACATGAAAACTTTTTTTTTTTTAGTTTAGCTAAAAAGCACACAATATGTTGATATGCATGTAATTCATTCATGTTAATAATTGCTCAGAATCGGTAGTGGTGGTAGTGGCGTATCACTGCTCGTAATTTCTTCTTATATTCATTCTTACTCCCATTGTTTGCAGAGTCAAACCTTCAATCTGATTGTGATGTAAGAATGTGGGTGTTAATGAGTTGAGTAGCTTGGATATCAGAAGCAAGGCATTTATAAGAAGAATAAAATGCAGTATTTCACTAGGCCATAGGTCAGGTGTAAAAATAGAGATTACTAGTAAAATGGATAAAAATAAACAAAATAATTGAGAAAGTGTAATTTTCAGAATGGTATCCAAGAACAAAAATATCCAGCAGAATAAAGAATGACATACTTTTCTGTAGTTGCACAGTTGAAACAGCTTCCCAACTGAAAAAGCTCTGTAATCAGGTCCCATCCTACTGATGTGAACTCTCTTCTTGACCAAAATTTAGACAAGCTCCCCTGAACTCGTTTTTCTCTAGGCCTTGACCTTGGCCTGCTACTTATTCTTGGCCTGCTGAGCCCAGTTTTTAACAATCTTTATCCAGAATCTTTCCACCCTTGATTTCTGATCAAGTTCCTCATCTCCACCTTTGATACTTCAGTCTTTGGCCTGCCTTTAGCAAGAATTCTGTTAAGAGAGTTTAGTAAATAACTCCCTACACTTGATGTGTAATCAAGTCCCTCTTCATAATTTTCTATCCAGAGACCCCTTCACTCCATTAATTATCAATCCCTAGCTGTGTTTGCTGTGTTTGGAACTGATCTCAGAGTTCTATACTGAACTCTGTTTCCCCTATAGGAATAGTTCAAATAAAATGTCTTAACATTTTTCATATGTGTCCAGTCCAAAGTTTTTCTTTTAAACTACCTTCCAGAACTCATAGATTTCCCCAAATAAACAACATGGTATCTCCTGCATGGAAGTTGCCCTGTCATTCTTATTCTTATTTTTGCTCATAGTTTTACTCAAATGTATTCTTTATAACCTAAATATAACAAATGTATTCTTTATAACCTAAATATAAGTTCCTTCTAAAGCCATTCAAAAGAATTTCAGCAAGCTCTCCAGCTCAAACAACTATTTCCCCCCCTCAAATTATCTACTTACCTTATATCATTACTGTTCTGAATGAATCTGGAAACTCAATATTTCCATTCTTATATTAGCTAAACCCACAAGTGCATTAAACAACAGCCTGCAGCACCTTCCCAACTTTTGGGAATTCCTTCAGATTCTACTTTGCACTCATAGCTTCGATAGTTTTCCTTTGTCCAGATTATAGCCTTTTCTTCAACTCTCTTATCTCATGCCTAAAAGTGACATAAAAGGTGTATTTAAATTATGTCTCCAAATAAAACTGTCATCAACCATAAACAAAAAAAAGAATAAAATTAAAAAATGAAAACACTTTAAATAGCATGAGTATTTCTACTCACTCTTCCACTCAAAGCATTTATGCCCTAGAGTGTAACTCTAACTTTTAAATCCAGCATACCTCTTAAGATCACATTAAATGTCATGTAGAAATATTAAACTGTATGAATGCTGGAGAGAGAAAATACACTGGCTGTGTTAGATTTATTAATAGATGGTATAGAGTATTGGTCTATAGAGTACTAATTTTCTAAAGTGGTTTAAGAATAATTTTGACATTTTCAAATATTGCCTTTCCAAAATAAATTTAGAATTTGGCCCCACAGATGCTGTGATGTTTTACCTAAATTATTCCTCTGCCTAGCCTTGGAAGATATTTGAACTAAATTGTTTATTACCTCTAGTTTTGAAATATTTCTTTCCAGACTCCACAAATGGATTAATCTCTTTCTCCACTTACTGCTTCCCAAAGGTCATTGAAGAGCTCAAATCAGATGCAGCCTCGACCTCCTGTGCTCAAGCCTTCCTCCCACCTCATCTTCCTGGGTAGCTGGACTACAGGCATGTACCACCACACCTGGTTAATATTTTTAAATTTTTTGTAGAGATGAGGTCTTACTATGTTGGTCCTGAACTCCTGGGCTCAAGTGCTCCTTCTCCCTTAGCCTCCCAAAGTCCTGGTATTACAGGCATGAGCCACAGTCCTTGGCTGGAGCACAACTCTTCTTAGTCTAACTTTATTATCTCAGGTTTTGTGATTTAATTTTTATACCTCCTGTTCTCAACCTGCAGTGATTTTACAAATGAGACATTTGGCAAATGTCTGGAGATATTTTAGGCTCTCAGAACAGGGTGAGAGAGCAGCGGCTACTGGCATCTAATGAGTAGATATCAAGGATGTTGCTAAATATTGTAGTATGCACTGGACAGCCAACCATAACAAATACTTACCTCACCTGAAATGTAAATAATGCTGAGGTTGAGGAAAATACAGTTTTCGTAGATCATTTGGTTCCCTGGGGGAATTGTAAGCTCTTGACAGATGACGCAAATACTTTGTTTCATTTGGAAACCATTCATTTTATGTACAGCTATGTATTGGGGGCTTCCTATCTATTAGACAATTTACTAAGTGCCAAGCACAAAATTGTGTACATTCTAATAAGGTGTGCAAGGGATCTGTAAATGCTATGTATAGGTTAAGAAGTGATATCACTTCTTAACCTATACATAGCACAAGACATGGCACAAAAAAATTTCTATTTAAATTTGAGGTTTTATTCAATATTAATGGAGGAAAAAATATAGCACTCAAAATGTCAAGGGTGAGGGAAGTTTCTGTAGTAATTGCATTGGGGTTGCTATAAAAGGTCGCTATAGCTATCAATTTTTGATTCTGATTTCAATATAAAATACATAACTGTTTCTAGTATATTTCTGCAAATAACTCATTCTTACTCCATTCTGAGTGGAATTATAAGGAATGAAATTCATAATTTTGTGGCAGAAAATTCACTCTATTTGGGGGGAAAAATGTTATGACTATTCTAATCTGATGAATGACTTGGAATACCGAAAATTCATTGTTCTTGGAGCAATATGTATTGGAGCATATTTACAACAAATTATTTACATCATCAGGTAGCTCAGGCTTAGTATATAAAATAGCTTACAAAGACCAAAAAAAAGCATAAACAGTGTTTCTCAATACAATTATAGGCAATATTTTGGAGCTATTTCCATAAGAGACATGTGACTTATATATTATATCAGCAGGATGACCAACTTGTTCCAACTCATCCAAGACCTTCCTGGTTTTAACACTGAAAGTTCCGTGTCCTGGATATCTGTTAGTTCAGATAAACTGGAGTGGTGGGTAATCGATGTGGAGTGTTATTTCAACACTGGTAACTAAATTCTGCGCAGCTATGAGTTTTGAAATATTTAGTGTAAGTACAGCTTTTGCCCATGATTAAATGCTCTGGTAGCAGTCTGCAGTTTTATTAAGTTTATATAAGAAAGGTCTTACATGTTCATTCACGTACATAAAGAAACATATTGTGAACAGTTCTGTTGAATAAAGTATTTACAAGTCCGTTCTTCAGAGTTCTACATGTGGTATTGTTTCATTGAAGCTTGGCATATAGTTCTTTAGTCAGATATTCTATTTCCTTAGTTATTTGATTAAAATTATATGAGGATTGACCTTGTCTAAGATAGTTTTTTCCTTTACCAAGAATGGAGCTGCTGAAATACTGGATGTAAAATCTAAGAATTTGCGAAGAGAACATTTATTTCAGTTTCTTTGTGTTAATGTATGAGAGTGCCTGGAAAATACCAGAAATCAGATGATAGCATAAAGTCCCTGGCACACATAAAGAAAACATTCCATACATGCTAGGGACCATTTATGTCATAATATTCCTCACCACAAATGCATAAATAATTTCACAAACTTTTATGTAGAACAGATTTACTGAATCAATGGGGGTTTGTCTTTGTTACAATATCATTTCTGCAACTTGTCTATTCTAGCAAAACATTTTGTTTGAGCAGAAAACAATTTTGCAAAAATCAAAATAGAGAGAAGTGTTCACTATTTCAAACCTCTAGACAACTCAAAAACCATTTATTTAGTTTCAGAAATCATAATTTTTAGACATACTTATATAGAATTTGAGTTATGAGGAAAAAGATCTCTTCCAAAAATGCTCTTGTGGCATGTATAATTCAAGCAAAGTTATTACATATCCCCTCAAGTAGAATATATATATTCAGAATATATATATTATATATACCCTCAGGTAGAATATATAAACTGAAAATTCACTGGCTGCCAAAAATTCTGGATTTTCGGATGTAATATGGACAAGTGTAATATGGACAACAAAGTTCTTACTCTATGTACCTGGCCCTGTTCAACTCCTATAAAGACTTAACCTCTTGCTAGGCAATACTGGTTGAGCCATATATAAAAGCAATAACCTTAGTAGTTCACATTCATGCAACTTTCTTCAAAGCTGCTTTCATTTCCTTACCTTTTACCTTCTCCAGTCCTTTGCAATCACTCCTCATTAACCATCCTTTTTTCTCTTAACCCATGATATAGTTTGGATGTGTGTCCCCTCCAAATCTCAAGTTGAAATGTGACCTTCAATATTGGAAGTGGGCCTAGTGGGAGGTATTTGGGTTAGTGGAATGGATCCCTTTTGAATGGCTTGGTGCCATCCCTATAGGAATGAGTGAATTCTCACTCTGGTAGTTCACATGACAGCTGTTTGTTTAAAAGAACCTGGAACCTGCACTCACCATGGTCCCTCTCTCACCATGTGACATGTTGGCTCCCCATAACGTTCTGTCACGATTGTAAGCTTTCTGAGGCCCCCAACAAAAGTATTAATAGATACCTACACTATGCAAAAAAGTAAGGAGGAGGGACTCCTCCTTGACTCATACCACAAAGTCAGTATCATCCTAATACCAAAACTGGCAAGTATACCACAAACAAAGACAACTACAGGCAAATATTTCTAATGAACATAGATGGAAAATGTTTACCTAAATACTAGCAAACCTAATCTAATAACACATCAAAAAGATAATTTGTCACAATAAAATGAGCTTTACTCTTGAGATGCAAGGATAGTTCAATATATGCAAATCAGTAAATATTATTAACCATACAAAGAGAATAAAAACAAAAACCATATGAACATTTTAATAGATGCCGAAAAAGCTTTCAAGAAAATCCAACATTGTTCTATGATAAAAACCCTCAACAACTACGTATCAAAGGCACATCTCTCAAAATAATAAAAACCATCTATCACAAGCCCACATCCAACATCACACTCAATAGAAAAGCATTGGAAGCATTCTCCCTAAGAACTGTAATAAGATGAAGGTATCCACTCTCACTACTCCTATTCAACATAGTATTGGAACTCTTAGAGCAATCAGACAAGAGAAATAGATAAAAGGCACCCAAATTTAAATTTAAAAAAAAGCAGAAGTGAAATTATCTCTCCTCACTGATTATATGGTTTTATACTGTGAAAACCCTAAAGATCCCTCCAAAAGACACATAGGTTTAATAAATGACTTCGATACAAAATTAATGTACAGAAATCAGTAGCATTTCCATACACCAGTAATGTTCAAGTAGAAAACCAAATAAAAATCACAATGCAATTTACAATAGCCATTCAAAAAAAAAAACTAGGAATACATCTAACTAGGGAGGTAAAATGTCTCTAGAAAAAGAATTACAAAAAGCTGATGAAAGAAATGATAGGTGTCATACACAAACAGAAAAACATTCTATGGTCATTAATTTGAAGAATTAATACCGATAAAATGTCCATATTCCCCAAAGCAACCTACAAATTTGAGCCATTCCTATCAAATTACCAATGTCATGTTTAAAATGATGAAAAAAATCAATTCTAAATTCATATGGAATCAAAATAGTGTCTGAATATTCAAAGCAATCCTAGGTAAAAAGACAAAGTCAGAGGCATCACATTACTTGTCTTCAAACTATACTATAAGGCTATTACCAAAATAGTATGGTACTGGTACAAAAATAGACACATAGACAAATGGAACAGAATAGAAAACCCAGAAATAAAGCCACATGTCTACAACCAACTGATCTTCTACAAAGTTGACAAAAAAAAAATAAATTAGGAAAGGCTAGCCTATTTAATAAATGCTGCTGGGATAGCTGGCTAGCCATACACAGAAGAATAAAACTGGATGGCTATATTTCACTATATACAATAATTACCTCAAGATAGATTAAACTTTTAAACATAAGACCTCAAACTATAAGAATCTTAGAAGAAAACCTAAGAAAAAGTCTCCTGGACATTGGCCTCTGCAAATAATTTATGGCTAAGACCTCAAAAAACAAATGCAACAAACCAAAATTTGACAATGTGGGCTTAATTAAACTTAAGAGCTTCTGCACAGTGAAAGAAATATCAACAGTGTAAACAGACAACTTACAAACTGGGAAAAATATTTGCAAACTATACATCTGACAAAGGACTAATACCAACAATCTATAAGGAAATTAAATAATTCAAAAAGAAAAAAATGCAAATAACCACATTAAAAAGTGTGCGAAGGAAATGAAAAGATACTTCTCACAGAAGACATCCAAGTAACCAACAAACATATGGAAAAGAAATCATTCTACCAAAAAGACACATGCACTGGTATGTTCATCACAGGACTATTTGCAATAGCAAAGACATGATATCAACGTAGGTGCCCATCAACAGTGGATTAGATAGAGAAAATGTGGAACATATACAGCATAAAATGCTATGTAGCCATGAAAAAGAATTAAATCTGGTCCTTGCAGCAACATGGATATAATTGCAGGCCATTATCCTAAGCAAATTAATGCAGAAACAAAAAACCAAATACCTCCTCTTCTAACTTCTAAGTGGGATTCAAACAATAGTTACAAATAGACATAAATGTGGAAACAATAGACACAAAGGAATCCAAAAGCAGTGAGGAAGCACAGGGAGTAAGGGTTGAAAAATGCTTATTTCATACTAAGTTCATTATTTGGGTGAGGGGTTCAATAGAAGTGCAAACCTCAGCATTACATAATATATCCATGTAAAAAAACCGCACATATATCTTCTGAATCTATTTTTAAAAACCCTGCATTTTAACTTCCTTTGGGAAGTTTATATAAATGTCATTTGTCAGTAATGACAAGGGCATTAGTAATGTCAAAGATCATTCTCAATATTAAATGATTATATCTAAATTTGCTTTTTGCTGCAGGGAAAAATTGGCTGTTTTGCTATTAATATATTTATTTTTTAAATAACAAATTTGTTTAGTGTAGAAAAAAATCTGTTTAAAATGAATATTCATGATTTTAGCCCTCTTTATTAATATATGCTTTTATTTACCTAAGTTAGTTATGTTTGGCTCAGTGTACAATTATATTTATGCCTAATTTTGGGAAGCTTGGGCTATTTGCATGTGGATATAAAATCAATTTATGAACTGTTGGCTATAATAGTACAAAAAAAGAACAACTTATTACATATTTC